>NC_135905.1:21552422-22774922 GCF_964194155.1 Cetorhinus maximus | reverse complement strand
CACACACACCGACACACACGCGCATACACGCGCACGCACATGCGCGCGCACACACACGCACATGCACACGCACGCACACACAGACACAGACACACACACATCAGAAATAAGGGGAGTTAGAGTCCAATAAAAAAAAGTAGAAACATATACAGATGAGCGTCTTTTGATTGTCCTTGAGGCATAAGCCTTAAATGCTGCAGCCGATTTGGGATAGCTGGTTTCTTAGATCTGGTCAGGTATAGAAGATGTTGCAATTGTTACAAGATCTCAGTTTGCAGGTTGGTTTCTGGTAGAGTTGGGTTTTCGAACCAGGTGAAACTTTATTCCAAAAGAGAAAGAAGGAGTGAGAGCAGCTTTCATCTTGTTTCCTCTGCTGAAGTCATTCTTGACACCACCTGTGTCACTTACAATCTCTCTCTGGTGGCTGGGAAGCCTTGCCTTGAAATACTTCACCCATTGTGTATTTCCAAGAGGCTTTGGGTCTGTCTGTCTCTGGCAGCCATTGTTTCAATATCCAGTACTTTGCACTTTTGACGTCTCTCCCTTAGACAGTTACGAGCTTTGATGGGTGTCTGGATTATATCTGGATTATGTCTCTCTCTTCACACTCCCCTGAGGGTGATTTGTTTGTTTCTCACCTTCACCTTGGAATATGGCCTTGCATTTTTAAGCAGTTTGCTCTGTCTCCGTTCAAATTGCAACATTTCCAGTCATTTGAAAGTTGAAAAATCACATTTTCAAAAATAAAGGTGCATAGCCTCGTGATACTGCTGTAAGGTACAGTTAATTAGTGCACAGCAAGCTCCCACAAGCAGCAATGTGATAATGATCGGATAATTTGTTTCAAGTAATGTTGGGTGAGGGATAAATTTTGGCCAGGACACCAGGAGGGGAGAACTCCCCTGCTAATCTTTGAAATAGAGCCATGGGTTATTCTACATCCACCCAAGAGATCAGAAGGGCCTCAATTTAACATCTCATCTAAAACACAACACCTACAACAGTGCAGCACTCCTTTGGCTCTCCCATGGACTGTCAGCCTAGGTTGTTGTGCTCAGGTCCATCTTCTGACTTAGAGGTGAGAGTGCTAGCAACTGAGCCACAGTTGACACTGTTGCACTTCAGTGCTTGCCTAGGTTATGGCTGGTATTTTACGGGGGCACTGGGGGTCTTGGCTGCCGAACACATTATGTTATGTGCCACTCAGGCACTTAACAGGCCAGCGGCAGGCATTCACCCACGATCGAGTACCCTGAGTGCGGAAGTCCCAACCACCAAGAGCAGCCAGCCAATCAGAATCTCAAAAAGTTACAGCAAGTAATTAAGAAGACAGATGGAATGATGACCTTTATTGCAAGGGGGTGTGGGGTATAAAAGTAGGGATGTCTTGCTACAACTTGGGCATTGGTGAGACTACACCTGGAGTACTGAACTTAGTTTAGTCTCCTTATTTAAAAAAGAAAATACTTGCAATCATTTGGTAGCCGGAGCTTGAGTATTGCTGAAAAAAGACATTTTGTTGAAGCTTTTTGACTTGCACTCATCAGGACAATTGGCAAAAAACACCAATGAAGAATATCCTTGAATTGGAAGTAATTCAGAGAAGGCTCGGTAGGCTTATTTCTGGGGTGAAGGGGTTGTCTTATGAGGAAAGGTTGAGCAGGTTGTACCTATACTGATTGGAATTCAGAGAAACGAGAGTGATCTTATTGAGACATATAAGATTCTGAGGGGGTTTGACAGGGTGGATGCTGAAAGGAGGTTTCTCCTCATAGGGGAATCTAGAACCAGGGGGCACAGGTTCAGAATAAGGGGTCACCCATTTAAGATGGAGCTGAGGAGGAATTTCTTCTCTCAGAGGGTCGTTAGTATTTGGAATTCCCTTCTCCAATGAGCAGTGGAGGCTGGGTCACTGAATATATTCAAGGCTGAGTTAGACAGACTTTTTCAAGGTTTATGGGGTGGGAGCAGTGGAGGGTGAGGCAGGGAAGCGGAGTTGAGGCCACAATCAGATCAGCCATGATCTTACTGAATGGCGGAACAAGCTCGATGGGCTGAATGGCCTACTCCTGCTCTATCTCTTATTATCTTATTATTACCTTTTCTTATTATCAATAGAGCGGCAGCTCTCACATTAAGGGAATGAGGGGCCCAGGCTAATGCCCTGGGAACATGGGTTCAAATCCCACAATGGCAGCTGGTGGAATTTAAATTCAATGAATCAATTTGGAATTGAAAGCTAGACTTAGTAATGGCGACCATGAAACTATCATTGATTGTTGTAAAAACCCATCTGGTTTGTTAATGTCCTTTAGGGAAGGAAATCTTGCATCCTTACCTGGTCTGGCCTACATGTGACTCCAGACCCACAGCAAAGTGGTTGACTCTGAAATGGATGAGCAAGCAACTCAGTTCACGGGTAATTAGGGATGGGCAACACATTGCTGGCCTTGTCAGCAATGCCCTCATCCCATGAAAGAATAAAGAAAGAAACGTACTGTGCCCACCTGAGGCCTAATATTGCCGCAGGGTCCCAGGCTACTGGCGAGTGATGGCAGGAGGGGAGGGGAGTCGTGGACTGGGGCTGACAGGGAAAGGGGGAAGGGGCTTGGCAGCAATGTGTGTGGGTGGCTCTTAGTGGGCCGCCTCCCTTCACGATGCCACGTTCCTCAATCAGACACTGAATGCCTTTGAAAGAGGGACCGCGCCCTTGCCATGCTCCCCACATGGTGGGCCTCCTGCCTGCTGCTGGGTTCACAGCATGAGGCGAGATGAGGCCCTCAAGAGGGCAATAACTGCTGCCGGAGGGCAAGGATGTCCACGGGCCTTCCGGCCACGGACCTAAGCAGGGTGGAGGAGAGAAGTCAGCCGGTCCCCCGCCACCCTCCTGCCCAATTTAATGCCCCCCCCCACCACCCCGCCACCAAACTCACCACGGTGGGGAGGGCAGAAGATTGCAGCTTACATGCTCAAGTTCTACAGTGGGGGTTTGAACCCATGAATTCCTGACCCAAAGGCCAAAGCATCGGCTACTAAATAAAGCTGAACCGACCAAGCCAAACTGGGCTAACAGCGGGATTGGAATGACATGGAAACGTGCAACAACATTTCAAGTATTAAAAATAAAAATGGGATAAAAGAATTCGCCTGAGGTAGCACGATTAAAAGATAGCTTGATGGCGTTGAGTTCGATGTCCCTGGAGGATATGTGGGATCATTGTTCCCCCTTCTCACAGGGTGTAGGATCCTCTACTCAGCCTCTCGGTTGTGCAGCAGACAAGTTCCCAAAGCGAATGGACGAGCATTGGAGGGGGAAGAGAAGCGGGCCTTGATTATCTTAACTTACCACTGGGAACAGGTATTAAAGGCCGTCTCTACGGAGCTACCTACCAATGTTAGTTTCTATTGCACAGGTATTATTGGAGCAAATTGATTAAAATGTAGGTGTTATCTTTACTACTGAAAAACAGGGGAAAAAACCCTGAACCTAGTTTAGTGGAGCTGATGGAAAAATCAACATGATTTCAACCTTCAATAATTCAAGTATAAAAGCATTTCTGGATGTAACCTGGAATATTTCTATCACTAAAGCTGACTGGCACTTTCTAACGTGTGGTAATTTGTTATGTGGAGGCTAACAAAACATACAGCCTCGAAAAAAAAGTTTCAATGGATATTGAAGTATAATTTTGCACAATTATTATACTAATGAGCACCAAGACCTTTAAATCGGTGAGTTTAATGTCAACGATTCCTGTGCGGGGTAAAGAGACTTAATCATAGGTCAGGACTAACATTCTACATCAGCCTCTGTCACTCCGCAGGATTAACTCATTTACCGATGTTCACCCAGACTCTACAGTCCAGGAATTAAACGCCACCTATACGGAGAGGGAAAGGCCACCAGTGTCATTCTCTAGAGTCACAGGTATTATAGATTAGCTGTGCAGAGAGAGAACCAAGAGGATACTGGCACTTACCCACAGGTAAGGCTGGCATGGGAAGGTAAATGAGGGGTGGATGTGAGCGTGGGCTGACCCAGGGACCCCACGGTATTAATGCGGAGGCTGGAGGGGGCACTGCTGCTGCACTGGTTCCGCATTGAGGCATGTTCAAATAAAATTCAGCGGCTGGATTCATTGGCGGCCTTCAATTGGTCACTTTATGGACTCTTAAGTAGGCAGCTGTAGAGCCTGACATTCTAATCGGCATTTGCGGAGTGCTCGTTCCCGCCAAGTTTGACTTGGCTCGTGAGAAGTGGGGGCGGGCACCTCATCTCAAAATCGAATGATGCCTCAGCTTGTGAGGCAAACACCAGAGCCGCCTAAAAAAAAGACCCTGAACAAAGGTGGCAAATTGGCCATGAGGAGGCACTCTGCTAAATTCACTGTTGTGCCTATTTCATACCGGTGAGATGGGCACAATGATATTGAATTTGTGCTTGATGTTTTTATTTAACACCCCTTTTAAGCGTAAATAGGTTCGAAATATCGACGGAGCAGATATTGTTTGAGAACATGTGATACTTAGCTCAGTAGACTGTCAGGTACTGTAACAGAGGAATGATTCCGGAACATTCTGGCCCATGGAGAATGTAACCGTGTAATGGAATTGGTTATGTTTGAATCGATTATGATGATATGGAATGTCTGAATATAGCTGTGTGATTGGAGTTCTGATGGAGAAATAGATCAAAGTGTCGAATGTGATTTAAACAGGAGGAAATATTGCAGAAATTGATGCGGAGCAAGGAATTTCATTCTCGTTCCAGCCACGAGACATCTGGTTTGTTTCTTGCACAGACTGTGCATCTGAAATCCGTGGTTGGAAGCAAGGTGCGTGGACCTCCTTGCCATTAAGCTGCCTGCATGATCAACATGCAATGAGGTCATTGGGTCACCGGAACACAATGGCCCATTTCACTGACAGCCAGATTACTGTGCAAAATAGCTGGTAATGGGACACATCTTGAGGCTTCAACTTGGACACAGGACTCCACAAGTTCTGGTAACTTTGCTGAAATAGTTATGTCAGATGGGCACTGAGCGGGGCTGTCTGTTAGCAGCTGCCTGTGTTGCCCTACCAAACAACACTGATTCATCAACAAAGATAAATTATTCAGAGCGTTACAGTTGAGAACAAACACTGCTGATTGCAGGTTCTGGAACTACTGTTAGGAGGTGATTGTTCCTCAAAATTTTCACAAACATTTGAAAGTAAGAGGCAGTCTAGACTATTTTAGCAGTTTTTTTTTTAGCTTTGTGCTAGTGACTGCATGTGTTTAGTGCGTGTGTCTGTATCTGTCAGTAGTATGTGTCTGTCTGCATGTTTATTATTTGTCTGCAAATTGTGTGTGCAGATGTTTAGTGTGCTTTTTGTTTGTGTTGTGATTTGGGTGTTTTGTGTGTTTTCTTGTGTAATTGTCATGCAGTGTATCTTTGGTGTGTTGTGTGTGTTTTCTGTGCGTCTGTGTTTATAACTTTTTCAGCCATCGTTGGTATTCAGAGGCTGTGTGAGTCTGGGTACAGCTGCCTAAATATTTACGGAATAATGTGGTGGACAGACTGGAGAAGGGGGCGGGGTGGTAAATGAAATCAATGATTTACACAGTAAGGCTACAGCTTTTAGAATGCAGCCCACGCAGAACTCTGCATTCAACAGGGAGACAGAGATGAGACAGCCCGGCTTGGGTTTTACTTCTTTCCCTTTGTGTATTGTCTCTGAAGACATGATTTCTAAACAGAATTCTTCAGGTTGTTATTTTAACCTTGTTTCATCCCCCTCCTAATCACAGCCAGCTACATTTCACAGATTGTATCCTCCATGTTGCACATCTCCTGTTGATGAGTACAGTATTGTGCAGGCGAGGCTGAATTCTACCCCTGGGATGACAGGCTTCCTGTTTTATTGCCTCCAGCCCTGTACTTGAACTGTGCGTGTTCTGTATGATGTTGGGTAATTAGCCAGAACCACAATCTCTGAACAAAATGTCAGCTCTCATTTCCCCCTAACCCCTCCCTGCCTTGGTCTTTACTTAGTGAAGGCTCATACATGGCATGAATATGGCAGAGAATCTTTTTAAACAGGTGATGTTGTCATGGTAATGCATCTTGCAAAGAGGCATGTTTGCACTCGGGGGGAATGATGTGGTGGCTGGATGTACTATCAATTCCCAGATTTTTCTTTTTCCTTTTGCGAATTCTTCAATATATATCTTCACCTTTTCTCTTTTGCACACGTAGCCCAGCTGAGAGCCAGCAGGTGACTTGAATCACTGCACATCACTCCTTGGAGAAGAAAAAGATATATATCCCCATGTTGATTGGAACAGAAATACCACATTGTACGCAGGCTAAACGTGCTCTCCCGGTCCATTTTCAGTAGGGTTTGAGAGAGACAATTCTTGATCTTCAACGAACATCATTTTGACTTATTTTAATGCAATGCTAATTGGGAAATCTACGTCACGGACTATGGTAACGTGTAGTGATTTGTTATAAAGCTGCCATCATCCCCTACACACGAAATGGCACAAATAGATAAACTTAGGATCGCGAGAGATTCTGAGGATGCTAAGGATGTTGTTCCTTCTCAACATTAAGCAATGTTCTTGAAGACAGCTTGGAATTCAAAATCGTAGACTGGGGGTTTCAAAATTATTGGCTGGCAGTGCAGAGTCAAGTTAGGAATGAACAGTCACGGATTAGGAGGAATGGTTTGAAATAATGTGAATTGCCAAATTTTAAAAAAGCAGCAGGGAAATGATCTTACTATTCATTTTACCCAAGCCCAAGAAATTGTATTTCCAATAATCAGGACCTGTTTTGCGACTTTAAAGTGAAAATCTTACCAGGAGATAGCAGGCTGTTAGTAAATGATTATTAATATTGTCTGCAGCTGTTAACAAAATGCATTAGAAGTGAAATCTATTGTGAATGCTGATCTCCGTATCAGCACCAAAAATGCAGAGGCAGAAACAGTGCCAGAATCACAGACAGAGTCTCCTTTAATTGGCTAGATGTGACCTGCTGGGCTTCAGCACTAATCAGTGGGCTTTATTGGCAGCAACTAAATAAAACATCATTATTTTGCAACAATCTGTTTTTTTTTTATTCATGTAGTACATGCTAAAGAGATCATGAAGAAGATTGACAGTAATTTGTAGCTGTCCCTTCTTGCTCCTTGTTTAACTTGCAGTATTTTCTTCAGTGTTTAAAAAAAGGGCCCTGAGCAGCCAAGTTGTAAAACCTTACTGGGGGCCAAGAGCAACCAAAGAGAAAGTCAACATCTTGGCTTGCTTTTCTCCTTCATCCCTCGATAAAGGAACATCCCTCCATTTTGACCTACCTGCTCCATACTGGTACTCGTCGTTCCCCTATCTAAACTGCAAATGACAACAATCTGGATGCTGCCTTGCTCTTCATCCTTAAAATGTGTTTCTTTTCAATATCTCTCCTTCCTATTCAATGTCTCTTACTCCAGCCCCCCCACCCCTTTCCTTCTTGGAAATTTGTTCACACTAAAAAAGACCCCCCCTCCCGCTCTTAAGTGTGGCTCAGCTGGTTTTGTTTCTAAAGTTAAGGAAGTTGCTTCTAGCTATCAAATTATCTGTCACCTTGAATTTTCTGCCCTGATTCATGATTGGGTGTATGACTGTTTGCTTGGCCATTCCATGGGTGATCTTGTCAAGTGTGGTGTGCGCCTTTGGAATATGGGCCATTTGCCACTTGTGAGGGCATCTCAAACCAGCTGATGTACCAATACATCTCAAAGCCTTTGACATCCTGAGCTGATGTACCAATCTTTAACTCTTTTCTCTGCCTATAGTTATCATTATGTGTCCAAGCTGTTGTCTCTGGCAGTTTCCCAGCCTTCTCTCAACACCTAATCTTTCTAGAATTGTGTAATAGTATACAGGAAAACCCTTGATCACCTGACAATCATCTTAAAGGAAAAGCTGAACTGAACCATTCACTTTCACACCCTGCCCACCTCCTCTGCTCCAGCTGATGTCTGTCTCTCCCTTTTGGGGAGAAACGCATTGGCGTGGATTCAAGCTGACCCTGAAGTTTGAAATTAGGGAGTGTCATTCAACAGAAACAAAAAGGCGGCAGAATACCTGAATGACTTACATTTATCCTGGCAAACCAAATTTTGTTCTAATTCAGATTCAAAAGCTGCAGTGGAGAGAATTCTTAATGATGCATGTAATTGAGTAGCATGAGTGGACTCACAAACAATAGCGGAGCGTTTTGTAATTGAGGGGAGTCGGTGAGATTGAAGGAAGAGAACAGCAACCTGGGTTTCAGCTACAATGCCATTCTAGAGACCAATCTGATGATTTACAAGTCTGCTGCTTTGCTGGTTCTGAACCCAGGCACAGGTCACTTGCCTGAGTTTTACCAAACTGGCCCATAAATAATCCCATTTCAGGGAGTACTCCCAGAGCACTTGTTACAGTTCTCCCAGCCTGAACTTGAAAGCTACAGTGTAGTGCAGTTGACATCAAAAAATTAACCCAATGTAGTTGTGTCATTATGACCATTGCTTGAAGTATTCCCCAGTGGAGCATTTGCTATATTGCTAATAATGAGTGTTTGTACAATGTTCTCATTAATTTCTGCCTTTGATCTCAGCTTGTAGTTGTGGTTCAAGACAGCCTCTGATTAATTCTGCTTACTCTCTGTTGTGATTGTCAATCCCTGAGAAGCATTCCTATTCTGAATATTGGTACTTTTCTCATGTCTTCACCATTCTGAATAGTCAACCGTGTTGTTTGGGAGGCAATAAATGAGTGAAAGATTGAGGCCTATTGAGTATGGAAACATTGGGGCTTGCTGTTGATCAGAACACTTCTGGTACACACAGGAGAAAAGGAAGAATAAAGACTATTAACAGCTCAATCTATTAATGAAATGACATCAGTAATACCTACAATTCTGGTCTTCCCCATAAAACTGTCTTTGAAACCTTTACAAAAAAGCATTGTTCAGGAATTTTTCGTACATTCATTCTTTGGCTATGGTAAATCACCGTTATTTATTTTTTATTTATTCATGGGATGTAGGCATCATTGGCCAGGCAATCCTTTATTACCCATTCATAACTGCCCAAGATACGAAGATGATGAGCTACCTTCTTGAACAGTTGCAGTTTATGTGATGTAGGTACTCCCACGGTGCTCTTAGGTAGGAAGTTCCAGGATTTTGACCCAGAAACAATGAAGGAACTGTGATATATTTCCAAGTCAGGGTGGTATGTGCCTTGGAGGGGAGTTTGGAGATAATGGTGTTTCCATGCACCTAATTTCTTTGTCCTTCTAGGTGGTGGAGGTTGCAGGTTTAGTAGGAGCTGTTAAGAGGCTTTACAGCCACATTGCACAATAGCAGAGGGAGTGAATGTTTAAGATGATGAATGCATTGCCAATCAAGTAGATCTCTTCATCCTGGAGGGTGTCAAGTTTTTTGAGTGTTGTTGGAGCTGCACTCATTCAGGCAAGTGGAGAGTATTTCATCACACTCCTAACTTGTGTCTTATAGTTGGTAGAAAGACTTTTGAGAGCCAAGAGTAGGTCACTTAATGTAGAATAACTATCCTTAGGGAAGGGTGTTTGATGGGATGATGTCAATGGACTTTGTAAATATCCCACACTGTACCTACTGTGAGTGGTTGATGAGGGTAGATAAAGGGGAACCAGTAGATGCAATATATCTGGATTTTCAAAAGGCACTCGATAAGGTGCCACATAAAAGGTTAATAGGCAAGATAAGGGTTCATGGTGTTGGGGATAATATATTAGCACGGATAGAGGATTGGTTAATGGACGTAAATGGGACTTTTTCAGGTTGGCAGACAGTGAATAGTGGAGTGCCACAAGGATCAGTGCTGGGGCCTCAGCTATTTACAATCTATATGAATGACTTCGAT
This sequence comes from Cetorhinus maximus, assembly GCF_964194155.1. Lineage (NCBI taxonomy): Eukaryota > Metazoa > Chordata > Chondrichthyes > Lamniformes > Cetorhinidae > Cetorhinus > Cetorhinus maximus. The sequence goes on along the minus strand of NC_135905.1, from coordinate 22,764,995 downwards.
GAAGAGACAGAGAGTAATGTATCTAAGTTTGCTGATGATACCAAGCTAGGTGGAAAGGTAAGCTGTGGGGAGGACACAGAGAAGCTGTAAAGCGATATGGACAGGATCAGTGAGTGGGCAACAAGATGGCAGATGGAGTATAATGTGGGTAAGGGTGAAGTTATTAACTTTGGTCATAAGAATAAAAAAGCAGAATATTTTTAAAAAGGTGAGAAACTTGTTGATGTTCAAAGAGATTTGGGTGTGCTTATAAAAGAAATACACAAGGTTAGCATGCAGGTGCAGCAAGCAATTAGGAAGGCAAATGGCATGTTGACCTTTATTATAAGGGGATTGGAGTACAAGAATAAAGAAGTCTTGCTACAGTTGTGCAGGGTTTGGTGAGACCACATCTGGAATAATTTGTTCAGTTTTGGTCTCCACATTTAGGAAAAGATATACTTGTATTGGAGACGGTACACCGAAGGTTCACTAAATTGGTTCCTAGGATAAGGGGTTTGTCCAATGATGAGAGGCTGAGTAAATTGGGCCTATATTCTCTGGAATTTAAAGGTGATCTTCTTGAAACATACAAGGTTCTGAAGAGGCTCAATAGGGTAAACGCTGAGAGATTGTTTCCACTGGCCAGGGAGTCTAAAACACAGGGGTCACAGTCTCAGGACAAGGGGCTGATCATTTAGAACTGAGATGAGGAGAAATTACTTCACCCAAAGGGTTGTGAATCTTTGGAATTCTCTACCCCAGAGGGTTGTGGGTGCTCCATCGTTGAATACATTTAAGACTGGGATAGACAGATTTTTGGTCTCTCAGGGAATCAAGGGATATGGGGAGTGGGCAGGAAAATGGAGTTGACCCAGAAACAATGAAGGAACCGTGATATATTTCCAAGTCAGGATGGTGTGTGACTTGAAGGGGAACTTGGAAATAATAGTGTTCCCATTTACCTAATTCCTTTGCCCTTCTAGGTGGTAGAGGTCGCAGGTTTAGCCACAATCTATTTGATTGGCGGAGCAGGCTCGGTGGGACTTGTAGTCTACTCCTGCTCCTATAGTTTGTGTTCATGTGGTCTTGTATATAACCCATGCTGCACCTGCCTTGGGATTGTTTGACAGGACACCGTCAAGGGAGGCTTACTCTGTATTGAACCTGTGCTGTACCTACCCTTGGGCATTTGATGATGACACTGGAACAATTTCATTCCCCAACACTGACATTTCCTCAGTTGTAAGAGTACAACACACCTCATCACATTACAATACTGATGGGTAGCTCTGAGTAAGTGAATGACAGATAGTTTCAGAACTCATCTCAATTGAGTCCAGGGAGTTATGATATTAACTTTTCCTTTCTTGATCTGACATGTGAAAATCTATCATGGAGAGAAATACCCACAGCTAAAGGTTTATTTGCCTGATATGGAGTGTGCACTCGCTCCCTCGAGGGGCACTTCTGGTTCTACAGATCAAATGAAAGTCTCCCAAAGGACAAAAATAAAATTGTCTGTTCAGTTTGAAGCATTGAAAACACTAATATCCCTTAACACTGCACACCGGGACTGAAGTGTGTACAATCTGCAGTGAATCTGAGATCCCGTCCCATTTGTACCTCACATTTTTTCCAAACTGGCTCAAACTGCAGCAAGCAAAGCAAACTTACAGTTAAATGTCTGAACCAAAAGACCTAGAGTAAGTGGACCAGACCAAGAATGGACTTCAGTCCACAACCTTCAGCATGAGAGGTAGAGGAGCCAAGCCCTACTGAGAACATTTAGAAGGAGGCAGTAAATCAAAACACTTTAATCAAGGTTCCAGTACTTAGTTTTCAGATAAAACGCTCTCTGAGGCTCATACACAAAATAAGCCAAACTCTCTACACTGGGACAAGAAACGATATTGTACGATATGACAGTTCACCCACAAGAGAGCACAGATTGTCACAATAAGTTGTATAAATCACAGCTGACCTAGTGAATTCCCACATTTTCCTAAATGACCCACTTACACAAACTTCACAGCTTCACTAAGATCATCCAGCGCACCCAAACTTCAGTTCACAGTTAGTGGGCGGAATTTTCCGTGTCTGCTGGTACCGGGCATGTTTGGCAACACGAGGGGACAATACGGTGAGAAGGCCAAAAATAGGTTTCCCGACGTTGTAAAACCAGTCAGCGATCCTGCACTCTGCGCATCAATGGTGGACCATGTTTCCTACCGCCAGACTTCAGGAACTTCATTTAAATGCATCTCATTATGAGCCCAGCTTGCCAGAATCAACCCCCCAACACTGGATCATCTGAGCGATCACACCGACGTGTTTCACAACTGAACATTAGTGACGTGCGCCCGAGGAGATGCACTTCACCCGGGATTTCGAGGTTTGTTTGCCTACCCTGCTTCGGGAAGCACTCGCAGTCATCAGCGCCAGGCTTCGCAGGCAGCACCACATCACTTTTAGGGAGGCTCACGATGTGTCTCTACCTAACAAACCAGCCATAAGGTGGGGATGGCTTTTCAATGGCTTCAGGGCTAGGGCTTGCTTGGGGAAGGGGCAGAAGTGGCCTCAGGCAAGGGAAGAGGCTGCAGGACGAGGGCTGTATTGGGGAAGGGGGGTATCCCAGGGTGTGTGTGTGGGGGCACCTGTTGATCTGTGCAAGTGGCCTCAAGATGATGAGGCAGCCTCCAGAGGAGATGAGGCCAGATGGAGATGTGAGGGTGTGTGTGTGTGAGAGAGTGAGTGATGATGTCCCTTGAGCTGGCAGTGAGTGAGATGCCAGTGAATGTGTGATGGGCTTGAGTGTGTGAGTTTAGAGTGATGAGATGGTTGCCACGCTCTGGCTGTGCGGATGAGATCATTCATCCTCCTTCTGCACTGGATGGCCAACCTCTTCTGTGCAGCGTTAGCACTGACCACCACTGCCACCACCTCCCCAAGCCGAAGTGGTGAGATTGCTGGACCTCCTGCTGCCAGGGTGGGGGTAGAGGACATCACAGCAAGCCTTCATGGCATCCAGAAGGCATTCCAGGGACGCATCACTCAATTGCGGTGGGGGGCTGTAGTCTTCTTGCCTTTCGGGGCCATGTCTTCCGTGCAGCAGCCCTGGTCTGGAAGCACCGAGAGGTGTGCGCGTGGCTGCACTTTAAACATGGCGCCTGTTGGGAGGAAGCGGCGAGGTGATGGTGTGGCAGGCGAATGGGAGCCCACCCGCCATCAAAATGATGTGTTTCCCTTGAATGCTGATTAATGAGTTGGGATTGAGACGAGACGGCATGAAAGGTCGCCATTGCGGCCAGCGGGTAGAACGTTCTTTTCCCTGGCTGTTACTTTGTGCAAATCTGGGATGATTCCGGCCAGTCTGTCAAAGGAAGTAACAGAAATAGAAATTCACAGCCTTGGCAGGTAAAAAAAATAGCTTTGATTCTGTTCTCTTCTTCCCTCAGCGTGTCATCCAAGTCACGCTGAGTTAAGGTCAGGGTCCATCTCATATTCTCACCATTCTTTCTGTGTGATGGCAAATGTTGGCTATTGACCTTTGGGTGAGGGGGGAGAGGCAGGGGGTAACACGCCTGGCCCTAACCTCACTTGGTGACCCCACACATGGGGTACGGATATGGAATGAAATGGTAGGTACGTCGATTTCCACCTGATCCTGTGTGTTCCCTGTCTCGCAAGTTAGTTTAAAAATATCCCCCATACTGTAAGTTTGGTGAAACACTGCAATCTCGTTAAATCTGTGTCACATACTTCGACTAGCTAGCGCTTGCTGTCTGTGTACATGGCCAGCAGTTCTGTACTGTGCTCTATGTGTGCCCCAGTGGCAAAAAGCTTGTTTTGTTTGCCTGATGACACCCTATCCCAGTTGCTTTGTTCATACGATTCTGTCTCTGTTCATGGGGAGCAATAATTTGACCGTGGAAAGTGACCCACATCAGACCAATTGGGGGAGGCACAGAGCGTTGTATCAAGTCAAAAAGCAACCACAGGGCCAAGGCACTGATTTTACACTTCAATTCCCTATTCTGGTACCACAGTCTTAAAACACACTGCCAATATTCCCTCTGATCTGTCCTCTCTATTGCATGGTGCCATTATTAACTTCTAACATGTCTTCCAAACTCAATGCAATTCGGGCAAGTGTTTCAGATTTATGAAGACGGTACAAAATAAAAAGGAAATGAATCAATTCCAGTTGAAAACTGGTTGTATTTCTCGAGTTACTGTATACCCTTTGTCGCTGGACCTGAGGATGCCTGAATAGGATTACTTCTGACATTTTCAGAGAACTTAAAAGGACTCCTGCTCCTTTGTTCTTAAACACTGCGATAAGAAAAATAAAAACTGGTGAAAGGAAAACATAAGTTTACAGCTGATCACAGCTGTCTGGAGAGATGATTTTGCACAATGACCTAAGTAATTGAATGATAAGGGATAGTTATAGTTTGGTCCTTTTCAAAATGATTGCCGCGATGTTCCTATCGTTATAAAGGCCGTGGAGGAACGCAGTAGCATGGAAAAGAATGGAACCTCCACCTAATCGGACATTATTTTTCTCAAGAGTGTCATTTTAATCAAATCCAACCCACTCCTACTCTCCTTGCTCCGACACACAATGTTCTTCACTTCACTTCCAACCATATTTCCCTACTCTCTGTACCTTGTGTGTTGAAGTGGATTGCCAATCATCAGAATGCTAAGCCTCAAAATGGAAAGGAAAACCACCATATATTTTACTCACAAATCACTTGGTGCTGTTGGAAAACTGAACAAGGTCGCACAAATGAAATGATCGATGTTTGTCCACCTGATCCATGAGAACAATTGGAAAAGGGATTGTTCATTGGAGAGCGCAGTCAATACAAATCATTTTTACATTTTGACATTCTTCCATTGGGTGAGAATGAGGCAATGGCAGAATATTAAATGTGAACAAATGGGAACTCTGCTCAGGAAGCAACTAAAATGCTTCAATTACAATTTCTATCAATGATTTAGATGAAGGGACCGAAGGTATGGTTGCTAAATTTGCTGATGACACAAAGATAGGTAGGGAAATAAGTTGTGAAGAGGACATAAGGACTCTGCAAAGGGACATAGATAGGTTAAGTGAGTGGGCAAAAATCTGGCAGATGGAGTATAATGTAGGAAAATGTGAACTTGTTCACTTTGGCAGGAAGAATAGAAAAGCAGCAAATTAATAAAATGTAGAGAGACTGCAGAACTTGGAGATACAGAGGGACCTGGATGTCCTGGTACATGAATCAGGGAAAGTTAGTATGCGGGTACAGCAAATGATTAGGAAGGCAAATAGGATGTTGTTATTGTGAGGGAAATGGAATATATAAGTAGGTATAAGCAAAAAACTGCAGATGCTGGAAATCCAAAACAAAAATAAAAACACCTGGAAAAACTCAGCAGGTCTGACAACATCTGCGGAGAGGAACACAGTTAACGTTTCGAGTCCGTATGACTCTTCAACAGAACTAAGGAGTTAGAACAAAGAACAAAGAAAAAAGAAAAGTACAGCACAGGAACAGGCCCTTTGGCCCGCCAAGCCTACGCCGATCATATTGCCCGTCAACTAAAACATTTTGCACTTCTGGGGTCCGTATCCCTCTATTCCCATCCTATTCATGTATTTGTCAAGCTGCCTCTTAAACACCACTATCGTACCTGCTTCCACCACCTCCTCTGGCAGCGAATTCCAGACCATCACTACCCTCTGCGTAAAAAACTTGCCCCGCACATCTCCTCTATAGTTTTCTCCTCTCACCTTAAATCTATGTCCCCTAGTAATTGACTCTTCCACTCTGGGAAAAAGCTTCTGACTATCTACTCTGTCCATGCCACTCATAATTTTGTAAACTTCTATCAAGTCGCCCCTCAATCTCCGTCGCTCTTGTGAGAACAATCCGAGTTTCTCCAACCTCTCCTCATAGCTAATAACCTCCAGACCAGGCAGCATCCTGGTAAACCTCCTCTGCACCCTCTTTAACGCCTCCATATCCTTCTGGTAATGTGGTGACCAGAATTGCACGCAATATTCCAAGTGTGGCCTAACCAAGGTTCTATACAGCTGCAGCATGACTTCCCAGCTTTTATACTCAATACCCCTGCCAATGAAGGCTAGCATGCCATATGCCTTCCTGACTACCTTATCCACCTGCGTTGCCACTTTCAGTGACCTGTGGACCTGTACACCCAGATCCCTCTGCCCATCAATGCACTTAAGTGTTCTGCCATTTACTGTATAATTCCTGCCTGTATTAGACCTTCCAAAATGCATTACCTCGCATTTGTCCGGATTAAACTCCATCTGCCATTTCTCCGCCCAAGTCTCCAATCGATCTATATCCCGTTGTATCCTTTGACAATCCTCTTCACTATCTGCAACTCCTCCAACCTTAGTGTCGTCTGCAAACTTACTAATTAGCCTAGTTACATTTTCCTCCAAATCATTTATGTAAACCACAAACAGCAAAGGTCCCAGCACTGATCCCTGCGGAACACCACTAGTCACAGCTCTCCATTCAGAAAAGCACCCTTCCACTGCTACCCTCTGTCTTCTATGACCAAGCCAATTCTGTATCCATCTTGCCAGCTCACCTCTGATCCTGTGCGACTTTACCTTCTGTACCAGTCTGCCATGAGGGACCTTGTCAAAGGCCTTACTGAAATCCATGTATATAACATCCACTGCCCTTCCATCGTCAATCACCTTTGTCATTTCCTCGAAAAACTCGATCAAGTTAGTGAGGCACGACCTCCCCTTCACAAAACCATGCTGCCTCTGACTAATACGCCCATTTGCTTCCAAATAGTAGTAAATCCTGTCACGAAGAATCTTCTCCAATAATTTCCCTACCACTGACGTAAGGCTCACCGGCCTGTAATCTCCTGGATTATTCCTGCTACCCTTCTTAAACAATGGAACAACATTGGCCATTCTCCAGTCCTCTGGGACCTCACTCGTAGACAGTGAGGATACAAAGATTTCTGTCAAGGCCCCAGCAATCTCCTCCCTTGCCTCCCTCAGTACTATGGGGTAGATCCCATCTGGCCCTGGGGACTTATCCACCTTAATATTCTTCAAGATGCCTAACACATCCTCTTTTTTGATCTCAGCATGATCCAGGCTATCTACACACTCTTCCCTAGACAAATCGACCGCTAAGTCCTTCTCTTTGGTGAATACTGATGAGAAGTATTCATTTAGTATCTCTCCCATTTCTTCTGGCTCCACACATAGATTCCTACCTCTGTCTTTGAGTAGGCCCACCCTTTCCCTGGCTACCCTCTTGCTTTTTACAAGTGTATAAAAGGCCTTGGGATTTTCCTTAATCCTGGTTGCCGGTGACTTTTTATGACCTCTTTTAGCCCTCCTGACTCCTTGCTTAAGTTTCTTCCTACTTTCTTTATATTCTCCACGGGCTTCATCTGTTCCCAGCCTTCTAGCCCTTATGAATGCTTCCCTTTTCTTTTTGACTAATCTCACAATATCCTTCGTTATCCAAGGTTCCTGAAACTTGCCATGCTTATCCTTCATCCTAGCAGGAACATGCCGGTCCTGAATTCTTATCAACTGATGTTTAAAAGCCCCCCACATGTCAGTTGTTGATTTGCCCTCAAACATCCGCCTCCAATCTAGATTCCTCAGTTCCTGTCTAATATTGTTATAATTAGCCTTCCCCCAATTAAGCACCTTAACCTGAGGACTCCTGTTATCCTTATCCACCAGTACCTTGAAACTTACTGGATTATGGTCACTTTTCCCAAAGTGCTCCCCTACTGAAACTTTGACCACCTGGCCAGGTTCATTCCCTAATACCAGGTCCAGTATTGCCCCTTCCCTAGTTGGACTATCTACATATTGTCTCAGGAAGCCCTCCTGAATGCACCTTACAAATTCTGCACCATCCAAACTCCTAGCACTAGGTGATTACCAGTCAATATAGGGAAAGTTAAAATCACCCACCGCAACAACCCTATTGCTTTTACATCTTTCCAAAATCTGCCTACATAACTGTTCCTCAATCTCCCGCCGGCAATTGGGAGGCCTATAGTAAACCCCCAACATTGTGACTTCACCCTTCCTATTCCGGAGCTCTACCCATATTGCCTCGCTGCATGAGCCCAATGAGGTGTCCTCCTGTCGTACAGCTGTGATATTCCCCTTAACCAGCAGTGCAACTCCCCCACCTCTTCTACATCCCTCTCTATCCTGCCTGAAACATCTGAATCCTGGAACCTTTATCTGCCAATCCTGTCCATCCTTCAACCAAGTCTCTGTAATAGCAATAACATCATAGTCCCAAGTACTAATCCAAGCTCTAAGCTCATCTGCCTTGCCTGTTATACTTCTCGCATTGAAACAAATGCATTTCAGACCCCCAGTCCCACTGTGTTCAGTAATTTCTCCCTGCCTGCCCTTCCTCTTAGTCCTACTGGCCATATTCACTGGTTCCCAGTCATTTATTTATTTATTGAGTTCTGTTGAAGAGTCATACGGACTCGAAACGTTAACTGTGTTCCTCTGCACAAATGCTGTCAGACCTGCTGAGTTTTTCCAGGTATTTTTATTTTTGTTATAAAAGTAAGTATGTTTTACTGCAGTTGTACGGGGCATTTGGAATACTGTATTCAATTTTGGTCTTCTTATTGAAGAAAGGAAGTATTAGAGAAGGTTTACTTGACTGATACCTGAATGGGGGGTGATACAATCCCAGCTGAGGTTACCCCTGGACAAGCCTGATCCCAGGGTAGAACCCAGCTTGATAGATCCTAACTTTTAATTTGTTTGTTTAAATATGTGACGAGTAACTACTGAACAGAATGACAGGAGTCGGCTGATGAACTTTTACCAAAGCAATAAAACATTTATTCAACAAGAATAGATGAACTATATTACAAAACTCCTTCACCCACACCTTTACCATGACAGATATATACAGATTTGTAAGGATAACACAAGTTACAAAAGCTATCTTATACTCTATTTTCCACAGTAAGTACACATCCTGTGTACCAATAGGCGCCCTGTGGTCAGACACACCACACTCTGAAACCAAGTGACAGGTGCCACCTCAACCAGATGCTATGGATCTCTCCTCAACTCCCCCCAGAGGCTTGTCACACCATGTGCCATCCAGTCTCACTGAATTCTGTCCTTCACACGAGGGTTTCCAAACTCCACTCTCCAGGACCTCACCTTGGAATCTTCTCCCAAACTGATGCTTTCTCACAGATGCCTTCTGCAAAGGTTCATCTCCAGAGCTTCATCTCTCCTTCTGATATTCCTCTTCCTTGAGTCATCATGTGCATTCAAGCTGTCTTCCACACACTCTCTCTAACTGACTCAGTCGCCAACAGTGTTAGTGCTTCACATGCCCATAGCAAAGAGTTATAGACCTTCAGTTGCCTCTTTGACCTTCTTGCCTTTTGCAAGCTGTTCTCGCTTTAAATCTGCTTTCTGCAGCTTTTGTCTCTTTAAATATGAAGCTTGGCGTCTTTCTCTCTGCCCCTCACTCATAACTTCACTTAAGCGGACCTTTTCCAGGTTCCTGTCATTCCTTTGATTGGAAGCTCTGCTTTGAACTTTCCCCTCTTCCACTTGCCTGGATTTTGGGGACTGGCTATCTGTCCCTTCCAGGTTGCTTCTGTTTGGTAGCTTCTTTCAGAACCAACTGCACTCAAACAGCTTCCAAAACAAAGTGCTGTCTTTTTACTTCTGTGTGTGTCTGTGGGAGGGACCTGCCTCTCTGGCCCCCTGTTGCTAGGCAACAGTCCAATTCTTCTACCCTTGTTTGTTTAACTTAGCTGCAACAGTCGTAAAATACCTCATTAGAAATGCAAGCACCCTTTTAAAGTGAAACTAAAACTCCATTTGACCTATCTTAACACACAGATACAGAAATACAAATCAAACTTAAACTGTAAAGCTAAAACTCATTCCTAACACCCACCATAGCTTACTTAAACTATCTCTATTTCCTAACAGGGAGTTTATCTTACGAGGAAATGTTGGAAAGTTTGGGCCTATAGCCATTGGAGTTTAGAAGATTGAGAGGCAATCTTATTGTAACATACAAGATCCTGAGGGGACTTGACAGGGTGGATGCTGAAAGGATGTTTCCCCTTGTGGGAGAGACTAGAACTAGGGGACACAGTTTAAAAATAAGGGGAATAAAGGGTCTCTCATTTATGACGGAGATTAGAAGAATTTTTTTTCTCTGATGGTTGTGAATCTTTGGAATTCTCTTCCCAGGGAGTGGCGATGACAGGATCAATGAATATTTTTAAGGCAGAGGTAGGTTGATTCTTGACTAACAAGGGAGTCAAAGTTTATCAGGGGCAGGAGGAATGTGGAGTTGAGGCCACAATCAGCTCAGTCATGACCTTATTGAATGGCAGAGCAGGTTTGAAAGGTTGGATGGCCTACTCTTGCTCCTAATTTATATGTTTGTATGTCCTTTAAAAATCTATTTGATTGAATGGATTGGAAGAATGAGGCAAAAATAATTGGATACAGTGTGGAAAATTTGGAGATTTCTATGCTACAGGAACAATTGGGATAGTGAGCACAATGTCAATCAGAATCACCACAACATTCAGGTCAACAATGAGACCCTGAATTCAATTAATATTTTTGGCTAACAGGTAGGGAGAGTAAAAGTTAAGGAGAGAATACTTCAGGTAGACTCCAAAACAAGGGGCATAATCTTAAACTTAGAGCTAGGCTGTAGAGAGGTGATGGAAAAGCACTTCTTCATTCAAGCAGTAGTGGAAATCTGGAACTACCTTGCACCCAAAAAGCTGTTGAGGCTGGGAGTTCAATTGAAAATGTAAAAACTTGAGATTAGCAAATTTTTGTTCGGTAAGGTGTAATGATTAAGTGTTATGGAAATAAGGTGGGTAAATGAAGTTAAGGTACAAGTCAGCCATGATAGTAAAAGAGGATATAGGTAATGGAAAAATAATCAGCGTAGCCTCGATGGTTACATTGAGGAATGAGAGGATTTTAAAAGTTTTCTACAAGCCTCCTGGTAACAGCAATGAAGTGACAGAATGTATTAATTCGGAGGTTAGAGACTAGTAGCAAGAGCAAATTTCTTTGCGTGGAAAATTTGAATTTTTATATAGATTGGGAAGAGCAGAGTAGCTCGAGTCAGGAAGATAGTGAATTTCTTCAGTGCATTCCAGGTAGTTTTCTGGTGCACTTTATTCCAAACCATCAAGAGTGTAGGGCTTACTAGATTTAATAATGAGTAAGGAAACAGATTTGACAGGAAGAGTACACTTACCTAACAGTGATCATAATATTGAATTCAATATTAAATTTGAAAAGGAGGAACATAACATCTAACCATCACCCCTTGACATTCAATGGCATTACCATCATTGAGTCCCTCACCATCAACATCCTGGGGGTTACCATTGACCAGAAACTGAACTAGACTAGTCATATAAACATTATAACTCCACAAAGCCTGTCCACCATCCACAAGACATAAGTCAGGAGTGTGATGCAATACTGTCCACTTGCCTGGATGAGTGCAACTCTAACAACACTCGAGGAGCTTGACACCTTCCAGGACAAAGCAGCCCGCTTGATTGGCACCTCATCCACAAACATTCACTCCCTCCATCACCAACGCACCATGACAGCAGTGTGTACTATCTACAAGATGCACTGCAGAAACTCACTAGCACCTTCCAAACCCACGACCGCTACCATCTAGAAAGACAAGAGCAGCAGGTGCATGGGAATAGCACCACCTGGAAGTTCCCCTCCAAGCCACTCACCGCCCCCCCGACTTGGAATTATATTGCTGTTCCTTCACTGTCACTGGTTCAAAATCCTGGAACTCCCTCCCTAACAGCACTGTGGGTGTACCAACACCACATGGACTGTAGCAGTTCAAGAAGGCAGCTCACCACCACCTTCTCAAGGGCAATTAGGGTTGGGCAATAAATGCTGGCCTAGCCAGCGAAGCCCACATCCCATGAATGAATTTTTAAAAAGTTACTAAGATTCTAGATTTTGGTTATACTAACTTTAACTAATAAGATAAGACAGAGACTGATGGGAGCAAACTGGTCAGAATTGGTAAAACTGCTAATGATCAGTGGGAGGTATTCAAAAAAGAATTTTGCTTAATACAGGACCAGTATCTATTCCTCTGGAAAAAGAGCTCTACTTACCAAATAAAACAGCCATACTCAACAAAAGAACAGAGCGGTAAATGTAAAATTAAATGAAAGAGCATACAATAGTGAAAATGGTGGTGTAATCCAGGTGACTAGAACAGATAGAAAGAACCACAAAAGAGGACAAAAAGATAGAGCTGCAAAGGGAATAGGAAAAGAAACTTCGGAGGAGTATCAAGGTTTACACATGGATTTTGTAATTATAAGGGAAAGAGTAGTCAAGGATAATCTTTCAAAATAGGCAGAGATAAGCTTGCAAATGGAAATAAGGAAATGGCAGAATTGTTGAAAAATGATTTTGCGTCAGTCTTTAAAATAGAGGAAGAGGATAATGTACCTGACATTCCAGGGAAATTAAGAATGAATCAAGGACTGGAACTCATTGAACTTAAAGTAAGCAAAAAAAAAAAGTATCAGAAAAGGTAATGGCACGAAAGACTGAGATATATCCGCATGATCTGATGGCTTTCACCCCAAGATTTAAAAGGAAGTAGGGTGAGGAAATTGCAGATGCTTCAGTCATAATCTTTCAAAGCTCCTTTGATTCAGAAAACTGAATTGGAAACTTGGAAATGTAGATTCCATTATTTAAGAAAGGCATGAGAGAGACGCAGAAAATTATGGGCTGTTTGTTTAATATCTGTTGTATCGAAGCTATTGAAATCTAGAATTAAGGACAGAGCGACTGAGCATTTAAGAGAAATTTGAGTTGATTAGAGAGAGCCAACATGGATTTCTAAAGGGTAGATTATGTCTAATGAACCTATTTGATTTTTTTTTTAGAAAGTAACTAATGTGGTAGGCAGAGGAATCGCTATAGCTGCAGTGCATTTGGACTTTCAGAGGCATTCAGTAAGATTCCAAATAAGAGATTGTTAGCTATAATTAAAGCTTGTGGAACTGAAGCCAAATTATCTACCTAATTAGGAGATTGGTTCGGCAGTAGAAGACGGGAGATAGGGATAATGAGTATGTACTTTAGCTGGAGGGAAGTGACTAGTTATATTCCAGAAGGATCTGTGATAGGGCCCCAACAATTCACCATGTTTATTAATGACCGATATAACACAATAGCGAGCTATATATCTGAGTTTGTTGATGCCACAAAGATAGGTGGCATTAGAAGTAGTGGAGATGGGGGAATAAATTTATAAGGAAACATTGAGAGATGAAGTGACTCGGCAAAAATGTGGTAGATGGATTTCAACGCAGAGGGAAGGTCACCCTCCTTGGACCAAAAAAGGACAGACCTGAATATTAGTTAAATAGCGAAAAGCCAGGAGCAGTGGAGGTGCAAAGAGACTTAGGGATCTAAGTACACTAAAATTATCATTAAAATGTAGGAGTCACAAAGGCTAAGGAAATGTTAGCCTTTATAGCTAGAGGGCTAGGATATAAATGGGAGGAAGTTTTGCTTCCACTGTGGAGAGCACTGGTTAAACTTTATACAGTTCTGAGCACCGCACCTCAGAAGAAATATATGTTCTTTGGAAGGAGTGCAGTTAATATTCCCCAAAGTGTTACTGGGGCTCCAAGAGTTACATACATAGGGGGAGGCGATGGTGTAGTGCTATTGTCACTGGCCTAGTAATCCAGAGACTCCCAGTAATGCTCTGGGCTCTGGGGAGTTGGTGGAATTTGAATTCTATAAAAGTCCGGAATTAAAAGCCTAATGATGACCATGAAATCATTGTCGATTGTTGTAAAAACCCAGTTGTATCAAACTGCTACAAGGTCACAAAAAATGAATGAAACCAGGCCAACCTAGGCACCAGGGACAACAGCGGCAATCTCAGCCTTGTCGACCCTGCAAAGTCCTCCTTACTAACGTCAGGGGGCCTGTGCCAAAATTGGGAGAGCTGTCTCACAGACTAGTCAAGCAACAGCCTGACATAGTCATCCTCACGGAATCATACCTTGCAGACAATGTCCCAGACACCATCACCAGCCCTGGGTATGTCCTGTCCCACCGGCAGGACAGGCTCAGCAGAGGTGACGGCACAGTGGTATACAGTCAGGAGGGAGTTGCCCTGGGAGTCCTCAATATCGAGTCTAGACCCCATGAAGTCTCATGGCATCAGGTCAAACATGGGCAAGGAAACCTCCTTCTGCTTCTTAATTTGGTGCCAAACTCCTTATACTGACTATGCAGAACCTCTTTCCTTGTCCTGCCGATGTCATTGGTACCTACATGGACCACGACAACTGGATCCTTGCCCTCCCACTGCAAGTTCCTCTCCAGCCCTGAGCAGATGTCCCGAACCCTGGCACTGGGCAGGCAACACAGCCATCTGGACTCTCGCTCTCTGCTACAAAGAATAGTGTCAATCATCCTTAATATATTAACCCCTATTACCACTTCTTCCCTTTTTGATTCCCCTTCTTGAATGGCTTCTGTTATGATCCTAGCTGAGTTTACCCCTGGACAAGCCTGATCCCAGGGTGGGATCCAGCTTGATAGATCCTAACTTCTATTTGTTTGTTTAGATATGTGGAAAGTAGCTACTGAAAAGAGTCACCTGAGTCAGCTAATGAACTTTTAACAAAAGAATAAAACATTTATTAAACAAGAAAAGATTAACTATATTACAATATTCCTTCACCCACAACTATACCTTTACAGATATCTACAGGCTTGTAAGGATAACACAAGTTACAAAAGCCATTTGATACTCTAATGTTCCCAGTAAGTACACAGTCCATGTAAACCAAAGGCGACCTTTGGTCGCATCACATTCTGAAACCAAGCCACCTCAAACAGATGCTATGGATCTCTCATCAGCTCCCCCCAGATGCCTGTCACACTGTGAGCTAACCAGTCTCACTGAACTCTGTCTTTCACACGAAGGTTTCCAATCCCCAACCTCTAAGAATTTGCTTTGGAATCTTCTCGCAAACCAATGCTTTCTCTCAGTCGCCCTCCGCAAGGGTTCACCTCCAGGGTTTTGAACACTCCTTTCAATGTTCCTCTCCCCTGGGTAACCACATTCACTCAAGCTTTCCTCCATGCACTCTCTCTCACTGAATCAGCTTTCAACTATATATACCACTGCTTCACATGCCCATAACAAAGAGCTACAGACCTTCAGTTGCTCCTTTGGACTTTCTGACTTCTCACAAGCCTTCATATCGCTTTGACTCTACTTCCTGCAGCTAGGCACTTTAAGCTTGAAGCGTGGAGCCTTTCTCTTCCTGTCACTCTTGCCTTCACTTAACTGGACCTTTCCCAAGTTCCTGTCTTTCCTTTGACTGTAAGGTCTGCTTGGGACTTGCTCCTGTTCCACTCCCCTGGATTTGGGGACTTTCTCCTTTAGCTTGGGACTTGCTATCTGTCCCTTTTGCTCCAGTCTCTCTCTGGCAGCTAATTTCAACCAACTTTAGTTTGGAACTGGCTAAGCGTCCCTTCTAGTCTGCTTCTGCTATGCAGCTATCTTCAAAACTGAACTCAAAAACTGCAGTTTTCTGGTTTCTTCTGTGTGTATCTGTGGAAGGGAACTGCCTTTATGAACCTCTGTTTCTAGGCAACAGCCCAGTTTTTCTACTCTTGTGCTTGCTTAACTTCTCTTACAATCGTAAACTCTCATTAGAAATGCAGACACCTTTTAAAGTGAAGCTAAAACTCAACTTGACCTTTCTTAGCACACAGATATAGAAATATAAACCAAACTTAAACTTTAAAACTAAAACTCATTCCTAATACCTACAAATACCAATATAACTTACTTAAACTATTTCTATTTCCTAACACTTCCTTTATCATGGTGCCATGTGCAATCAGCTCATTCATCCTGCCGCCCCCACCCTCATGCAAAAAAGCTGAAAGAACCTCAAACCCTATTGGACAATTGCAAAAGCTGAGACTCTTGCACTTCTGCCCTCTGGGTCTGCTTACCTGCCTCACTTGCAGTCACACCCTCCTGTCCCTAACCACTGACAAAATCAGAAGATGCTATCCTAAGAGGTTTGACTGCCTCCTGGCACAAAGTGTCCGGGTAACTTTCCCCTCCCTGATGTGTCACAGTGTCTGCAGCTCGGCCTCCAATTCAATGACTCTGAGCCAAAGCTCCTCCTGCCGCAAAGACTTACCGCAGACATGTTTTCCCTGGATCACATTGGCACCCAGGAGCACCCACATGCTGAAGCCTTGACACATCACCTATTTTGCCATCCTTAATGTGTTTTAATTAGCTACTTAATCATTTTATTCAATTATTTATTTTCCTTTATTATATATTTTGTTAGCCTTGCATTCTGATGAGAGACTACATAAACTAACTTTGTATTTGCTGTAATAGGCTCTGGAATACAGAATGTTCAGGGGTGATTTGATTGAGTTTTTAGGATTTTGAAGTGAACTTATAGGGTCGATCAAAACTTGTTCCGCTCATAGGGAAATGTAGGATGAGGCGACACAGCCTTAAAAACTGAGCGTGGCCGTTGTTGTGATCCGAGACCAGACCCCAAATTGTCAGTCAGATCCAGTTAGGGACCAATAACATTTTGTTTAAAGTAGACATTTTCTCACTGAGGAAAGTCACAAGGTTCTACAGGTTTTGAACAAACAAAAATAAACGTTGCTAGACAAGGTCAGAAAGATAAAACAATTTACAATGCCTATCCTATACTCTAACATTCAGGGTTAATATGAGGGATAGGAACTTAGGAGCAGGAGTGAGCCATTCAGCCCATCGAGCCTAGTCTGCCATTCAGTATAATTCACTTTAATGCCTTTTTCCCACACTAACCCCATATCCCTTTACGTAATTGGTATTTAGAAATCTGTCAATCTCTACTTTAAACATACTCAATGACTGAGCTTCCACAGCCCCTCTGGGGTAGAGAATTCCAAAGATGTACAACCCTCTGAGTAAAGAATTTCTCCTCATCTCGGTCCCAAGTGGCTTCCCCCTTTTTTTGAAATTGTGTCCCCTGGTCCTAGACTCCCCAACCAGGGGAAACGTCTTACCTGCATCTGCCCTGTCTATTCCTCTCAGTATTTTGTAGGTTTCAATGAGATCACCTCTCATTCTCCTGAACTCTAGAGAATACAGGCCCAGTTTCCCTGAAATCTCTTCACAGGACAATCCCGCCATCCCAGGAACAAGTCTGGCAAACCTTTGTTGCACTCCCCCTATGGCGATAATATCCTTCTCAAGGTAAGGGGATAAAAACTGCACACAGTACTCCAGGTGCGGTCTAACCAAGGTTCTATATAGATGTGAATTAACAGACAAACTGTGGTCAAACACACCACACCGCACAATAAATGCCAAACCTGACCAAAACTGATTCCATGGATTTCTCAACAATCCACCCAGATGTCAGTAATGCTGTGAGTCAACCAATCTCACTGAAAGTCTGTCTTTCTCACGAGGGTTTCCGATCCTCACCTTCAAAGATCTCGCCTTGGAATTCTCTCCAATAGTCACTCCCACTCGGAAGGCATAAACAACGGCCCACCTTGCAGGGTTTCAGTCTGATCTCCTGAGATTCCATTCCTGAGTCTGTACTCAAGCACCAGCTCACAAGCATCACTTCAGATCTTCTGCTGTGCCGAGCAGTACACTACTACTCCAAAGTACCACAGCCTGGAGTCTCCAACCTTCTTCACTTAAAGTCTGCTCCCTGCATCCTTTTTCCTGTGTGGAGCCTGTTTCTCTGCCCATCTCTTTTTAACTGAACTGAGACCTTTTCCTGTCCCCTCTCTGGGACTCTTCTTATGGGCCCTCTCCTTGTCCCCTGTCCCATTGGGACTTCTGCCTATCCTCTCCCCGCTGCCTGTTTCTTCCATGTTTTATTCTGGCCGTCTGTGCATGTGCAGCCCACTCCCGGACTGCACATGGGTAGCCCACTCCCGGTCTGCACGTGGGTAGCCCACTCCCGGTCTGCACATGTGCAGCCCACTCCCGGTCTGCGCATGTGCAAAATCTCCAAGGTGCTTCAGGAGTTGAAGTCCTTGGTCTTCACTCTCAACGTTAAGGTAAGTTTGACTTTCATAACATCATTCGGGAGAGAAGGTAGGAAATACTTCTTCATGCAAAGAATGGGAGAAATTTGGAACATTCTCCTACAAAAAGTACTAAATGCTAGCTCAATTCATAATTCTATGGTTGAGATTGATAGGTTTTTGATAGACGAGGGCATAAAATGATATTATGGAGACAAGTCAGCTGGATATAGATCAACCTGATCTGTTGAACAGCAGACTAGCTCGAGGGGTTGAATAGTTTATTCCTGTTCCTCTGTGGCATTTGGGGTTTTACAAACAGTCTAGCAAGTTAGTGAAAGTTACAGTGCCTTGTGACATTTCTGAAAACTGCCTTAAAGTGTTTCAAATAACATGAATTGCTTTGGTGTGCTGTATTACCAAGTATTACATAGCGTTTACAGGATTGAAACAGACTATTTGGCACAACAGGCCCATGCTTTAGTTATTACTCCACTCAAGCCTATTCCCACCCACCTTCATCTAACCCCATCAACATTCCCTTCTATCCCATTTTTGTTCATGGGCTTACCTAGCTTCACCTTAAATATACCTATGCTTTTTCCCTCAACTGATTCACATGGTAGTGTGTTCCACCTTCTCACACACTCTGAGTAAAGGAGTTTCTCCTGAATTTCCTACTGGATTTACTAGTCTCTATTTATGGTCTCTAATTCTGGTCTCAGCCACAAGTGAAAACACCTTCTGCAAATGTACCCTATCAAACCCTTTCATAATCTTAAATATCTCTGCCCATTTAACCTGGTTCTGATGCCATTTTTAAGGGAGAAATGTTTGCCAGGATAATTGGAGAATTCCCTGCCCTTCTGCCAATAGTACTCTACAAACATCTAAATAAGGCAGAGAGGACTTTGGTGAACCATTTCATCTGAAGGATGACTCCTTTGGTAATGCAGCACTCCCTCTGTGCTGGAGCAGAAATTCAGCCTTGTTTAAGGGCCACTCTCTGGGACTTGAACCTAAAACCACTTGACCAAGAGGTTGGAGTTCTGCCAACCAGTCCATGCTGACCTTAATAAGAATAAGTAAAAACAGACAACTTCCAAACAAATAGTGAGGATTTCAGGCTCCTGATTGCGACAGTTTGGTGTTCTGGACAGTGAGTTTTGTCAATTCTTACGGGGAATGGTGGGATGGAGTAGAGTACAGTGCAGTTTTAGTTATCTGTTTATTGAGGTGAACATTTTGTCAGTTGTCTCTGTTAATTCAATAGTTTGTAAGCTGAATGCATAACAGGAATATATAGTAAACCATTGGCAAGGAAGCTAGTTCTAATCTTGCCATTAAAAGGAGCCACTTCCTTAGTGAGAAGGAGAATATTGGGTTGAATTGTGATTTTGCTGTCAAGAGTAGAGCATTGATTGGTGGCTTCCCCTCACATGACAAAGAGAAGCCCATTCTTTAGAGCAGCTCCTAGGCCCAGTGGGTTGCAGGTAAATCTCTGGGGTGCAGAATAGAATTGGAAGACAATCAGGAGCAGGAATTCAGCTCTGTAGGTTGCAGGAGAGTGCGGGGTGAGGGAGAGAGAACATGGGAGGGGGTGAACAGCTCCAGATGTTTGTGCCCTTGCAGCTTCCTGTCCTGAAGCTACTGGCTGATTTGGGTACAATTCCATTGGCATTGGCATTGTGCAGAGCTCCAGTAGCTCACCCACGGGGTCATTCTTTTTATTTGAGTCGGGGGGATGAGTGCCAGTGGGCTATTTGGCCTTGATGGGTCAAGCCTGGGACTGGAAACAGGCTACATTTTACAAAAAAAAAATCCACATCCAGTCAAATGCTGAAGTTACAGTGCAGTGCTGAGGCAGTGCTGCACTGTCCGAGGTGCTGTCTTTTGACCGAGACATTAAATTGAAGCCTTTTGTCACAGATGGAATTTATGTGTTTCCTTTTACTGACCATTATCATTTTGTTTGTATGTAAGAGGTGAGTGTTTTCTTACCCTCAGAGTGAATGTCACAATTAAATAATTCCAGCAGCAAGTTTTGTGGGTTTAAAAGTAAAAAAGGTTATTATCACACACTTACCCTGGATTTAAAGCAATGTTTCACTTACCCGTCTCACATACTCTCACACGCACAAAGATTAGATACAGGTGAAGGTAATGTAAGGTGGTTAGAAAGGCATATGAGATACTTGCCTTTATTAGCCGAGGCACAGAATATAAGAGCAGGGAGGTTATGCTGGAACTGTATAAAACGCTGGTTAGGCCACAGCTAGAGTATTGCGTGCAGTTCTGGAATCCGCATTATAGGGAGGATGTGATTGCACTAGAGAGAGTGAGGAGGAGATTTGCCAGGAGGTTGCCTGGGCTGGAGAGTTTTAGTTATGCGGAGAGATTGGATAGACTGGGGTTATTTTCCCTGGAGCAGAGGAGATTGAGGGGGGACATGATTGAGGTGTATAAAATTATGAGGGGCAGAGATAGGGTCGACAGGAAGGAACTTTTCCCCTTGGTGGAGGGATCAATAACCAGGGGGCATAGATTTAAGGTAAGGGGCAGGAGGTTTAGAGGGGATGTGAGGAAGAATTTTTTCATCCAGAGGGTGGTGGGAATCTGGAACTCACTGCCTGAAAGGGTGGTAGAGGTAGAAACCCTCATAACATTTAAGAAGTATTTGGATGTGCACTTGCAATGCCGTGACATACAAGGCTTTGGGCCTAGTGCTGGAAAATGGGATTAGAACAGTTAGGTACTTGTTTGACCAGCACAGACTTGATGGGCTGAAGGGCCTTTTTCTGTGCTGTAGACCTCTATGACTCTATTACAGCTTGTAATTATCTTAATCTCTTTTGTGGCAGGCCTGAGGTTTCTTAGATGCATAGGGAATGTCTTGCAAAGCGAGGGATTCTCAGCAGGCTGTGAGGCTTCTTTTAGTCTCTGTAGGAGATTGGTTCTCTGGTGAATTTTAACTGGAACAAGTTGGGGATTCTTTCTCTCTGGTAGGATTTCCCACTTTCAAGGTATTGCTGTTTATTACCTTGGCTGCTTGGGTGAGTTGCAGTTAGTTTGGTGGCTTTTTGGTGGAACTCTCTGTCTGTAAGTAGCTCCCTGCTGGTTTAAAAGCATAAAAGAAATGGTTTCCTCAACATGCGACTCGAACAAGTTAAAAGTCCTTTTACAAAACAAAAGGGTGGGTATGTATGTTAATTCCAATTATCCCGAATTGTTGTTTGATACCTTGAGAATTTGAGACAGTCAGTGTCCTTGTGTTTGAATTACCCATTCAATTGATAATACTCCTTTGGATTAGTTACAGGAAAGGGCATTGATTCAGTCTGGAATGTTCCTTTTGTTTCCTCTTGAGACTGTGGAGTGGTTACAATCTATAAAATAAGTCAGGTGACCCTCAGGTGGCCATCTTTTGCAACCTTTTGTGCTCAGTTTTAAAATATAAAAATTAGTTTGAAGTTCAGAATAGACTGGAACATGGCATTTTTTATCTGTCATCTCAGGTGGATGTGAAATAACTCAGGGCCACTATTTGAAAAAGAGCAGGTGAGTTCTCCCTGGCCAACACTTGTCACTCAATCGGCATCACTGAAGCAACTTTTCTGGTCATTAATCTAACTGTTGTTTGAGATACTCTACAGCCATTCTAAGCCCCCTGCTCCTCCTTATTCCTGGAGAGTTGTTTTCACCTTTGGTGATAGTATAAATATTAACTTCAATAGAAGTGAATATTGAGAGAGATGTATAATAAGCAGCTGAATTGCTGTCTTCCATTTTACGCTATCATCCAAAATCAAAATTACAAACTTGATCTCGAGTATTCCCCACATGTTTTATCTGCACCTGTTTACTGATAATCCAACACTATCCAGAGTTCTTTTCCCAAAATACACAGCAGGATATCGACACAGGCACCGTGACTGAATGGCTGCTCCTGTGCTGCACCACATCCTATGATATTTCAGAGTTGGAGAAGGTTATCCAACTCGCTGAATGATGGGGGTAAACAGTCACCACTAATTAACCTAGTCCCACATGAGAGTGCCCTTACTCCACCCCCCACCCCCATTCCCATTCCCATCCCTTCTCTCCCTCTCACTGTCCCCTGTCCAGCTGTGGGATGTAATCCTTTCACTACTTGTGTGCAGTTTTCCAGTGTAACTGGTGTTCTGCACAAAACTCTTCTTACGCAAAGAGCGGAATTAAATCTCACTGGAGCTGGTGCCTGAGAGCATTCGTAATAATATGAAGTTCCCCTGTAATTAGTTAGTTTTTAATTGCAATCCTGATGACGCATCTTATTAGAAAGAGGGCCAGGCAGATTTCGACCGGTGCTAAAGAGAATGCAGGACCCGGTTAGTAAAGGCAGAAATGTCCAGTGTCAGGAATCCAACAGGTCACAATTTTTGGATAGGAAATTAATGCCCCTGACGATTTACACTGATTGCCTGCCGGTCAAGATTTATGTTAGCTCTGGAATTTGAGGAACATTGAGCAGAACAGGACACAGGAGTGACCACACGACTTTAGACTGTTGGGTCATGGCTTTTATTTTCCAGAATTCTAATTCCTCTGGTGCATTTTACTTATCACAATAGATCTCGGTGTCAGTATGTTTAAAATTTAAAATCTTGCATCTGTTTCTACATCCTATTCTTGTTACCATTATAAATTTGTGTATCCCCATTTCTAACTCCTTACGTAAATATGTCGCGCTGTCATTCTCGCTCTGCCCCCAGTAGAGGCAGCATGCACAGGTGTAGGATTTTAAAAGTAATTTACTGATCTCGAATTGACCTCAGGAATTTATAGGCAGCTACAGGTACCTTGATTCTCAGTGAGGTGTCTGAGCAGTAGACATGGGGATAGCCTAGGTTGGGAGATAAATATTATTACCTTGCCCTAATTCACAGAAGAGCTATGAGAAATCCCAAGGACGATCAGCCTGCTTGCTAAGCTATTTGCTGCCTCCACTCAGTGAGTTTTCTCACTTCTTCCTTTGTTGGCTCTCCCGACCTCTTGGCCCTGAGTAGTTGGATGCGCTGTCAACCATAGGAACCACTCCCCCTTGAAAAACAAAGTAGGTGACTGAGAAAGGAAAGTAGCACAGTGTCTGTAAACACAGTAAAAATAAAACTAAAATGTTGTGACACCAAACCTGGCTCTAGTTATGTGAGTGTGGCCTGCAGCCAATGCACTGTGGGAGGCGGGGGCTACTGGACCAGTGACTCTCCCCTGTAACCCTCCCAGTATCTTCCCAAAGCAGTGCCACTGTGATTGAAGAGTTTGCTGACTGGGAATCAATTCATTGCTATAGTTGATTGCCACTGAACTGCAACAGCTCCACTGGGGCTCCCACTGGAGTTTTCAAACACAAAGTCATTGCATTTTGGTGATTGATAGGCTGTCACCCTTCGTATTTCTTACACTCTGGTTTGTTCTGTTTGAGGGCCTGGATGACTGGAAAGGGCTGTTATTAGTGCCTGTGGCTGGGGAAATCCCAAACTGGAGCAGCAAGAGTTGTTAGCACCAGTAGCTGGAGAGATATCTAGGAATCAGTAGGAGCAGGGATTTATGTTACCTGCAGTCACTGAGGCCCCATCACCTGTCTCACCCATGAGGACAGAAAGTTCAAACACTCGTCTGGGTCACGGGGGATGAAGTGTTTTGGGGTTTTAGGGACATTGGTGCTTGCATCAGGGAGCTGTACAGCATTAAAGATGCTGGGATCTGGAACTCTACACGAAAAGGCGGTAGAACTTGCAGGGTTACGGACGGAAAGCAAGAGTGTGGGACTAAGCACGACAGCTGTTTCAAAGAGTCAGTAGGGCAAAACAGGCCGAATGGCCTCCTTCAGTTCTGTAAGTTTCTCTGATACTGTGGGAAACAGGATATGCTAAGAGCAAGTTTAAAAAACATGATTGTGTGATGTGTGTGTGTGTGTGTGAGAGGGTGCATATTTTGTATGTGTGTTTTTGTCTGTGCGCGTGTGTGTGACATATTCCTGTAGTGTGCCATTACTAACATTCCTTAAGGTGTTCATCAGTATCAAGCACTTTCTCTGTCTCTGCTGCTTTCCAAATCCTGCCTCAATCCAACTCCTTTTGGGAAATAGTTTCTCAGTGCGAGATCCCACAGACCTTTGTGAGTTTTGCATTTCAAAGGGAAATAAATTTGGAGTTAAGTTCAGTGTGAGTGGGCTGTGGGATCAGTTGGACCTCACTCCACCAGATGCTGCTTTATGATGTAAAGTCAAATGAGTGCAGCCAATTTTTAAACCTTTTGGGGTTTATCAACATGTATTTGAGAGAAATCTTTTGAAGATAATATATAAGAGGTTCTTTAGAAGCTTTCCCGTAGTAAATGCATTTCAGCACTGAGATGCCAAATTTAAGCTGACCATACTTTAATACTTTCAGAGATAAAGAAAGAATTTCCATTTATAAAGTGCCTTTCACAACCTTCAACAATGCAGCACTCCCTCAGCATTGCAGTGGAGTGTCAAACTACGTAGAGTAAGGGGCACACAGAGTGGTCAACAGATGGATGGACTCAAGATGAGCTAATGGAGAACTGGAATCATTTAAGCTATAATGTGGGGACAAAGATAGGTAGCGGTCGTGGGTTTGGAAGGTGCTGTCTGAAGATGCTAGGTGAGTTGCTGCAGTGTATCTTGTAGATGGTACACACTGCTGCCACTGTGCATCGGTGGTGGAGGGAGTGAATGTTTTTTGTAGGGTGACAATCGAGTGGGCTGCTTTGTCCTTGATGGTGTCAAGCTTCTTGAGTGTTGTTGGAGTTTTGGGGAATCAGGAGATGAGTTCCTTCTCAGAGGATTCCTAGCCTCTAACCTGTTCTTGTAGCCACAGTATTTATATGGCTAGTCCAATTCAGTTCCTGGTCAATGGTAACCCCCCAGGATGCTGATAGTGGGGGATTCAGTGATGGTAATGCCATTGAATGTCAAGGGGCAATAGTGAGATTATTTTGTTGGAGATGATCATTGCCTGGCACTTGTGTGGCATGAATGTTACTTGCCACTTGTCAGCCCAAAGTTGGATATTGTCCAGGTCTTGCTGCATTTGGACATGGACTGCTTCAGTATCTGAGGAGTTGCGAATGGTGCTGAACATTGTGCAATTTTCAGTGAACGTCCCCAATTCTGACCTTATGATGGAAGGAAGGTCACTGGTGAATCAGCTGAAGTTGGTTGGGCCTAGGACACTACCCTGAGGAACTCCTGCAGTGATGTCCTGCAGCTGAGATGAGTGACCTCCAACAACCACAACCATCTTCCTTAGTGCGAGGTATGACTCCAACCAGTGGAGAGGTTTCTTCCTGATTCCTGATTCCTGTCTCCCATTGACTCCAGTTTTGCTAGGGCTCCTTGATGCCACACTTGGTCAAAATAGCTGAAATCTAGAGGTGTGGTGAGAGTGATTGCACTTGACAATAAGGCAGCATTTGACTGGTGGCATCAAGGAGCCCTAGCAAAACTGGAGTCAATGGGAGACAGGGGGCAAACTCTCACCTCATGACTCCCCAAAGCCTGTCCACCATCTACAAGGCACAAGTCAGGAGTGTGATGGAATACTCCCCACTTGCCTGGATGAGTGCAGCTCCAACAACACTCAAGAAGCTTGACACCATCCAGGACAAAGCAGCCCACTTGATTGGCACCCCATCCACAAACATTCACTCCCTCCACCACTGACGCACAGTAGCAGCAGTGTGTACCATTTATAAGATGCACTGCAGAAACTCACCCAGGCTCCTTAGACAGCACCTTCCAAACCCATGACCACTACCATCTAGAAGGACAAGGTAGCAGACACATGGGAACACCATTACCTGGAAGTTCCCCTCCAAGTCACTCACCATCCTGACTTGAAAATATATCACCGTTCCTTCACTGACGCTGGGTCAAAACCAGGAACTCCCTTCCTAACAGCACTGTGGGTGTACTACACCACATGGACTGCAGCGGTTCAAGAAGGCAGCCCATCACCACCTTCTCAAGGGTAACTAGGCATGGGCAATAAATGCTGGCCTAGCCAGCGACGCCCACATCCCACGAATGCATTTAAAATACAGCCTTGATGTCAAGGGCAGTCACTCTCGCCTCACCTCTGGAGTTCAGCTCTTTTGTCCATTTTTGAACCAAAGCTGTAATGAGGTCAGGAGCTGAGTGGCCTTGGCGGAACCTAAACTGGGCGTCAGTGAGCAGGTTATTGCTAAGCAAGTGCCGCTTGATAGCACTGTTGATGACCCCTTCCATTACTTTACTGATGATGGAGAGTAGACTGATGGGGTGGTAATTGGCCAGGTTGGATTTGTCCTGTTTTTTATGGACTGGACATAGCTGGGCAATGTTCTACATCGCCGGGTAGATGCCAGTGTTGTAGCTGTACTGGAACAGCTTGGCTAGGGGCACAGCAAGTTCTGGAGCACAAGTCTTCAGTACTATTGCTGGAATATTGTCAGGGTCCATAGCCTTTGCAGTATCCAAGGACTTCAGCCATTTCTTAATATCATGTGGAATGAATCAAATTGCCTGAAGTCTGGCATCTGTGATGCTGGGTTCCTCCAGAGGAGGCTAAGATGGATCATTCACTCGGCACTTCTGGCTGAAGATTGTAGCAAATGCTTCAGCCTTACCTCTTGCACTGATGTGCTGGGCTCCTCCATCATTCATGATGGGAATATTTGTGGAGCCTCCTCCTCCAGTGAGTTGCTTAATTGACCACCAGCATTCACGACTGGGTGTGGCAGGACTGCAGAACTTAGATCTGACCTGTTGGTTGTGGGATTACTTAGCTCTATCACTTGCTGCCCATGCTGTTTGGCACACAAGTATTCCTGTGTTATAGCTTCACCAGGCTGACATCTCATTTTTAGATATGCCTGGTGCTGCTCCTGGCATGTCCTCCTGCACTCTTCATTGAACCAGGGTTGATCCCCTGGCTTGGAGGTAATGGTAGAGTGGGGGATATGCCGGGCCATGAGGTTACAGATTGTGTTCGAGTTCAATCCTGCTGCTGCTGATGGCCCACAGAGCCTCATGGATGCCCAGTCTTGAGTTGCTGGATGTGTTTGAAATCTATCTCATTTAGCACGGTGGTAGTGCCACACAACACGATGGAGGGTATCTTCAATGTGAAGGCAGGACTTTGTCTCCACAAAGACTGTGCGGTGGTCACTCCTACTGATACTGTCATGGACAGATGCATCTGCGGCAGGCAGGTTGGTGAGGATGAGGTCAAGTGTGTTTTTCCCTCTTGTTGGTTCTGTCACCACCTGCTGCAGACCCAGTCCTCCATTCTAATTACAGGCCCCACTCCTCACTGCTGGACTCTCTGGAGCATTGCCCCAATACTTGTTTCCTGGCACTTGTTGTCTGAGCTTGGTCTAGAATTTCGAGGTTTGTGAACCGGAAAGAGTAGTAGAGGCAGAAACCCTCAACTCATTCAAAAGGTGTCTGGAAATGCACCTGAAGTGCCCGAACCTCCAGGGCTACGGACCAAGTGCTGGAAAGTGGGGTTAGGCTGGGTGGCTCGATTTTCAGCCAGTGCCGACACGATGGGCCAACGGCATCCTTCTGTGCCATAAACTTACCACGACTCTGCGCATGAAATAAGCAGTGTTTTCATCTGCTGATAGCGGGTTTGGATGGGATCGAATTCCTCACTTTGTTGTCAAAACATGGGACTGCAATGAGGAGAGGGGATTTGACACACGCTTACATTACCCTATAATTAGAACTATTCAACTAAAAAATCTACCCACCAATGGGAAGCTGCATGCTGGGCATGGTTTGAATGCATTCCCTTCACGTCCAATACCTTTGGCTGCGATAGACAGATTTTTGGGGTCTAAGGGATGTGGGGACTAGGCAGAAAAATGGAGTTGAAGCCCAAGATTAGCCATAATCATTTGGAATGGCAGAGCAGGCTCGATGGGCCGTGTGATGTACTCCTACTCCTTACTCTTCTGTTCTTGGCCTTGAATTGATGCAAGCTGGGCTGGGTAAAACCTCTTCACAAGATCGGCTGGGGTGAAAAAGTCCACTCTCATTCTTCAAATAACCAACCCTGACACCTCTGACACCTCTCCGCTGCAGCATCCAACTGGGTCCGAAATGAATCCAAGTCGCAGCTACCCTGCTGAAACAAATTACAGCTGCTAATCATGCTCTGTGTATAAAGAAGTCTTTCCTGACACCAATTCTGAAATAGACTGTCTCACCCCTGAGCCTGCAAACATCTTCTGAACTGCAGTATACGGATATAATGACACCAAGAACCACACCATTGCTTTTTGCTGGTGAAGGGTTAGCTACTTGAGGAAACTTTAATGACGCACACAGATAGACACTAGGCAGGCACACACAGATGCACACGTATGCACACAGATGCATAGACAGACACACACAGCATAGACAGACCAGTGGGTGCACACATATCACACACCACGCCGGGTGTTGCTAGGAAACAGCACACTACCAGTTCAGGAACTCTGGAAATAATGCCTGCAGCTCAGAATTTGGAGGAACTGGACTTGAATGTTAAGTAGCTGGAGTTTAACTCGAGTTTTTGAGTGACCTGAATTGAGAGCCATTTTTTTTCATGTTGTATAAAATGCCTAATCTCTGCTCCCACAATGCTAGATCCAATATCAATAGGGTGGGATCAAATCAGTGTCAAAACAGAAAAGCAAATAGGAACATAAGAACAGGAGGAGGCCATGTGGCCCCTTGAGCCTCTTCCACCAGTCAGTGAGATCATGACTGATCTGCGGCCGAACTCCATGTCCCCTAATCCATATCCCTTAATAAATGTCACATACTCGAGCCCATATTGTCAATGTCTTGTTAAGGTTTAATGGCAGTTACGTTGTTGAACAGTTGATGGGTATTTGTACATCTGTAAATGGGGATATCTGGGAGACTGGGGCGTGGGAGTGGTGTTGACTGTGAACTAAGCCAATAAACATTATCCAGCAAAGAAAGCAATTGTGTCATAGTTTTAACTTCACCAGTTGGCGTGGATCCAATTAACACATATCCCTTAATCAACTCCATATACCCTACTCTATATTCTTGAATAAACTCCATACACCCTACTCCACATCGCTTAATAAGCTCCATAATTGTTTTTATTCTTTAACAGGGCATGGGCATTACTGGCTAGGCCAGAATTTTTATTGTCCACCCCTAATTGCCCCTTGAGAAGGTGATGGTGGGCTGCCTTCTTGAACCGCTGCATTTCATGTGGCGTAAGTACATCCACAGTGTTGTTAGGAAGGGAGTTCCAGGGTTTTGACCCAGCGACACTGAGGGAACGGTGATATATTTCCAAGTCAGGATGGTGAGTGGCCTGGAGGGGAACTTGCAAGTGGTGGTTTCCCAAGTATCTGCTGCCCTTGTCCTTCTGGATGTAGGTTTGTAAGGTGCTGTCGAAGGAACCTTGGTGAATTGCTGCAGTGCATCTTGTAGATGGTACACATTGTGCTGCCACTGTGCGTCGGTGTTGGAGGGAGTGAATGTTTGTGGGTGTGATGCCAATCAACGGGGCTGCTTTGTCCCAAATGATGTTGAGCTTCTTGAGTGTTGGAGCTGCACTCATCCAGGCAAGCGGAGAGATGGTCACTTTTTTGGAGATAGTCATTGCCTGGCACTTGTGTGGGACAAATGTTACTTGCCACTTACCAGCCCAAGCCGAAATGTTGTCCAGGGGCAGAATTTTGCCCTTGGCGTGTGGGCTCGGTGGGGGTGGGCAGGGGCAGTCGGGAAGCCAACTGCCGCCCGCGATCAGCGCCGCACCACGATTTCATGCTGGCAGGCCAATTAAGGCCCGTCCACTGTGGAAGGCGAGTGGCAGCGCTCAGCGCTCAGCGCTGCCTCTGCAGGCGGGGGGGAGGAGGGCAAGTGGGCCAAGCAGGAACTCCGCGCACGCGCATTACATAACCTTCCTGAGGCACAGAGCTGCCTGAGGGAAATGAAGCCCTGTTTAAAACAAAAATAAAGAAAAGAAAAATGCCACAAAACATGTCCCCTCGTGACTCTGTCACATGAGCAGGGACATGTTTTTAATTCAAGTGTAAAATTTTTATTTGATTTTTACTTGCTGTAGGAAACCTCATCCATAGAACCATAGAACACTACAGCACAGAAAAACAGGCCATTTGACCCTTCTAGTCTGTGCCGAAATATTATTCCGCTAGTCCCTTTGACCTGCACCTAGTCCATAACCCTCCAGACCTCTCCCATCCATGTATCTATCTAATTTATTCTTAAAACTTAAGAGTGAGCCTGCATTTACCACGTCAGATGGTAGCTCGTTCCACACTGTCACCACTCTCTGAGTGAGGAAGTTCCCCCTAATGTTCCCCCTAAACCTTTCCCCTTTCACCCTAAAGCCATGTCCTCTCGTGTTTATTTCTCCTAATCTAAGTGGAAAGAGCCTACTCGCATTTACTCTGTCTATACCCCTCATAATTTTGTAAACTTCTATCAAATCTCCCCTCATTTTTCTACGTTCCAAGGAATAAAGTCCTAACCTGTTTAATCTTTCCCTGTAACTCAACTCCTTAAGACCCGGCAACATCCTAGTAAATCTTCTCTGCACTCTCTCAATCTTACTGATATCCTTCCTGTAGTTAGGCGACCAGAACTGCACACAATACTCCAAAGTTGGCCTCACCAATGTCTTATACAACCTCACCGTAACATCCCAACTCCTATACTCAATACTTTGATTTATGAAGGCCAGTATGCCAAAAGCTTTCTTTACAACCTTGTCTACCTGTGACGCCACTTTCAGGGAATAATGTATCTGAACTTCCAGATCCCTTCGTTCCTCCGCACTCCTCAGTGCCCTACCATTTACTGTGTATGTCCTACCTTGGTTTGACCTTCCAAAATGTAACACCACACACTTTTCCGCATTAAATTCCATCTACCATTTTCTGGCCCATTTTTCCAGTTAGGCCAGATCTCTCTGCAAGCTTTGAAAGCCTTCCTCGCTGTCTCATTCCACCCGTGGATGAGATTTCCCAAAAAGTGCAAAGGCCGCTTGGCCTTTTCACTTGCCCGTCAAATGGTGCTGAACATTGTGCAATCATCAGCGAACATCCCCACTTCTGACCTTATGATGTAAAGAAGGTCATTGATGAAGCAGCTGAAGATGGTTGGGCTGAGGACACTACCCTGAGGAACTCCTGCAGTGATGTCCTGGATCTGAGATGATTGACCCCCAACAACCACAACCATCTTCCTTTGTGCTAGGTTTGACTTCATCCTTACACTAATTTGCAAGTGACTTAGGTAATAGTTCAGAAGTTATAATCTTTGAGGTCCTGTTCTTTAAGTTAGATTCATGTTCCTGATACTCTCTAAACAGGACCGTTTGCCTACTTTTCCTTATGCTGTTGGTCCCATCATGGATTGCACGACTGGTTCCTGCGCCTCTCGTGCCAATATTCCTTCAAACAAGTTTGAGATGCTCCTCACTCTGGCGCCAGGCAGGCAAGATATCATGTGCCACTCTCCATTCTGCTTTCAAAGGATGCACTCTGACCCCTAATTATTGAATACCCTGCAACAAACATTATGCTTCCCCTTCTCCTCCTCCTTTTCCCTGTTCACCCCTCTCCCCCGGCCATAGGACAGCCTCCTGCTCCACGGTGCCATGCTTAACATTCTGCCAGTCCTTCCGACAGCCTTTATCCTTATCCTCATGGATAGCAGGGACTGGGTGTCTGCTGGATAGGATCAGTTTCTGTGGATCCCCATAACTCTAGGTTGCCTGGGTTCCCCTGACTCTGTACGCAGAGGGGTCACACCAACCTCCCTATGAGGTGTGATCAAGGTCTTGGAGCAGTGCAGATACAGCTCTCCCTCCTTCGTGTTAAATCAAAGTGCAGATTGAGTTGAAATCAACTGTGTGTGAGGGGTGGTAGCTGCTGCTATGACATCACACAGCGTCCTCCACACCTGCTCCTGCTGTTGTAATCTGAAAGTGCAGGTTTCAGCTCACGTGCTAATGCCACGAGGAATCCCATTTTTTGCACTAAATGTGAATTGCTGGGTTCGTTGCCCATTACTGGGCTCCTCTGCACTCTCCCCGTTAATGTCAGGGCCTGAAGCCTGTGGCCAATGTGGATGTAATCAAGTCGATTCAGCACGTCAACATTCTTTCAGAACAGTATCTATCTCACATGGATGTTTTGAGGCATGGGATACGTCAGTATTCAGCTTTCAAAATTTCAGATCATCAGAGCTGATTCCTCGATTTCATCAACAATTCACAGAGGCCTGAGCACCAGGATCAGAAGGACCAAAATAAAACTCTGGGCTCTGTGAAACTGAGCGCTGATCTGTAGGATTGTCATGAAAAGCCTGACTGGTTCACTAACGCTATTTTAGGAGAAAAGCCTGACATCCTTATCCTATCTGGGCCTATAGACGACTCCAGCTTCACACCAGCTCTCTTTACTCTTCATCACCCTCTGAGGGGTCGTGTGAGCACCTCAGGTGGATTGATTGTATAGTTGGTTATTGGGCAATATGAGCACAAAGTCTGAATGTAAAATACTCAGACCACGTACGGAAGCAACCAGAGAGAACATCTAAAGCAAGAATCTAAATGTGTAATGAAGGCCTGTGTTGAAAACTCTCCTGTTTGATCAGGATTTTGGCCTCCCTTCCACTGTCCTTCTGATCCTGGTGCCCAGGCCTCTGTGAATTGTTGATGAAATCAAGGAATCATCTCTGATGACCTGAAATTTTGAGAGCTGAATACCGATGTATCCCATGCCTCAAAACATCCATGTGAGGTAGATACTGTTCTGAAAGAATGTTGACGCGCTGAATCGACTTGATTACATCCACATTGGCCACAGGCTTCAGGCCCTGACATTAACATGTAGCGTGCAGAGGAGCCCAGTTAGGGACAAAGAACCCAGCATGGTGGGGAATGTGCAGCTCCAAACAAAGTGTTCCCCCTCCCTGCCCTTACCACCGCCCCCCCCACCCCCCACCACCCCAACTCTGATCCCACAAGAATTTCAAACTCTGGATTTTAAGTAAGCTTCTTCAATATAATTATTTTCAAAGACTCAGTGCCTCTAGCATCAGAATGAGATTTGCCGCTTGATAGGTACAAGTCTAGAAAGTGGCATATGATAAGATTTAAGGTCACATTGAGGCCTGAAACTACTGTAAAAAATGTAGTATTTCCTAAAATTGTTTCAAACTATATCTTTTTTGTGGAATTCAAACTGAATGAAGAGCTGGAGAAAACTGGAGTGCTGTAGGGCCAGTTAGCAGGGACGGAAGGAAAACCTCGAGGCCATAATTCACTCTGCCTTGGGATAATTTCAATTTATACTCTGCCTGGGCACAGAATAATAGGGAGAAAGGAAGACTTTATAGCCAAAGGAGTATTTTTGAAGTGTAGTCACTGTTATAATGAGGGAGCCAGTTACAAACAAAAAACTCCCACTGCAACTGTTAACCATCAGATAGCTGCTCTAACAACATTAGTTGAAGGGATAACTATTGGTCCAGGTCTCTGGGGTGTTCGCTCCTGCTGTTTTTTGAAAGAGTGCTAGGGATCCTTTATATCCACCTGACAGGGCAGATTGGGGCCTTGTTTTAAGGCCTCATTTGAAAAACTACACCTCCTGCACAGTACCGCACTGTGCTTACTACACTGGGAGTGTCAAGCTTGAATTTGAACCCAAAAGCTTCTGACACAGAATTGTGATGTTACTCACCAAACCAAACTGGCACATCAAGGATATGAAAGGATATAGAGGAGGTTTACCAAGACGCTACCTGGGATAAGGGACTTTTGTTACGAGGGAAGGTTGGAAAAGTTATCACTGTTTGAATAGAGAATGTAGAGAAGTGTTCTGGTTTGGATAGAGAAAAGTTATTCCCCACCCCCCCCCAGCGAGTGGGCCAACCAGAGGGCGTAGATTTAAAATCATTGGCAAAAGATCGAGATGAGGAGAATTTTCTTTCACTCAGAGAATTGCCAGGATCGGGAATCCTGTACCTGAAAAAATAAATAATTTGAACAGGAAATAGGAGAGGCATTAGGGAATGAAGAAGATATTGGGTTATGAGCAGAAAGCCAGGGAATTGGGAGTAAACACGCCTGATCTTTCAGAGTGTCAGCACAGGAATGACCTCCTGAATGCTCTCCTTCTGTGCTGTAGGTTTCTATGATTTTATGATGATATTAAGTCTGTACTTGTGTCATGTCATATTTCCTTATTTTCTTAACCTTTTTGCTGCATTTCTCCTAAGATCTTAATTGTTTGAAGGAGCTATCATGGGACTGGCCTTTCCTGCATTGTGCCCTTCAAGACCTTAGGGCTCTGTCTTTGTTTTGCAGTAGAATGTTGGAATTTACATTGGATTCCCATTACACCTCCACTCAATTTGATAAACTAAGGTTAATAAAGGAAATATTGTACAGATTAAATGATATTTACTCACTAATTAGCCTGAAGCACCAGTGCCAGCCAGCGTACCACACAGTCCAGAACAATATTGTCAAACAGTCAAACACACACCATCGGAGAATCCATTACAGTGTGTGCTCTGCTAGGAACATGTTATTTTTCCAGGAGAAAGCATTTCCTGATCTCTCTCTCTCTGTCAAACTCTCTTTGATGCTTCTCAGTAGCAAAATCTTCTGGCTTCTGAAGACAAAAATTTCTTTGAAGATGAGAATCAATCATGATCAAAGCACCAATATTATTTTGACATGTGACAAAGTGCAGCCTCTCTTAATATTACAGGCTGAAGTGGGCCTTTTTAAATATAATGGTGCTAAACGCCCACTAAACAATGCTGAGGTGTAAGTTAGAGTTGAATTAGCAGGCGGCTAGTTCAGGCGCTGACACCTTACAATCTTCATTTCTATTTTTAGCACACTGAAATAAATGAATTCTTCATCAATCTTCCTGGGGCCTCAAGAATGGGACATCTATGGAGCGATGCCCCAGGTGCTACAAGGAAGGTCTAACCTCCTCCATGTCCCACTCCCGGAAACCAAGAACTGTGATTGTACTCGAAAGAGTTGCAATCTGTGACTGTTGATAACTCGAAAGAGTCTCCTCCTGAACTTGATCCCCTGCCCAACACCCTCCACTTTCTCACACTGACCTGTATGGCGATGGCAGAATATGGATTTCTGATTTTTCAGAGGCCATTCAGATATTCCCGGAGTTAAAATTGGTTGGGGGTGGGGGGCATGATCTCCATACCTGTCCGGTAAACATAGCAATTATACCTGCCCTCAAAGTGCAGTCCCATATCTGGGCTTGAACACAATCGACATCTGTGCTGTAAACACAAGCTCTCTCTCTCTCTCTCGCACTCTCACTATTGTCATAATCATTGAGTTCATTGTTCATGATATAAATATTTGAGAGGCAAGTTTAAGTTTCGGGAAGATTGAAGTTGGAAGGATAAGGGAATTAAAATGCTGGACTTTAGAAATTGCCAGAACACCTCAAATAATGGCAGCTCAAAGGGTTCCATGTGTACTTATGAGGCGAGAGTTAAGAGAATGAAAACCCTAAGAACTGACCATGGCATTCATTTAGCTTGGGGAGCTACAGACAGTAAGTCTGAGAAGAATTCCCCTCACTTCATTAAAATTTTAAGTTATCCAGAATCGAAAGGTTTGATTTTGAAGCAAAAAGTGACTTAAACTAAAAATCTATTGGAGATCTCAACTAATTCCGTTGCTGCAGAGATGAATAATTCAGGGTGGAGCCTTGGTTGGAATTCTGGGGAGTCGCCTGTGGGATTTTTCCAGAAGGTCCTTGGGTTGAAGTTAAAAGCAGTTAAAAGTGGTGGTTGTGAGCCCTGAGTTCAGCCGGCAGGAAAAGAGAGCTGAAAAGCAGCTGTAGACCAGGAGCGAAAGGGCTGTCAGAAATCAGGGGTGTTTCAGAGGCGGAGGCATTAAGCAGGAGTGCGGTGAAGCCCACGCTGAAGCTGGAGTGTCCACAGTTGTGAGGTGCTTAAGGAATGGCGGAGGATTGTTTAGCTGGAAGCTACTGGAGGGACCCTCAAGAAAGCTCATACCTCGGAAGATCGCAGGACCCCTTGGGTGAATTGAAGTGAATTCCTGAGAGCTGTGGCACTTTGGTTTGCTCCCAGGAGATGAAGGAACCTTCAAGAGCTTGATAAGTAGCCAAATACTTTTGCGGGTGGGTGGGGGGTGGGGGGGTGGTGGAAGCGGTGGGTTGGGGGGGGAGTTGTCATAAGGAAAAGGGGAAGTTGCTTTGAGAATTTTAGCCTACAGTTTATGTGATTGTGTTTTACTATGCTTTTTGATGTAAAATATAAGTATATACCTAAGAAAGCCTTTATTTAGTAGCTTTAATTATTTGTATCTTGTTTTTTGTATTTGTTTACGGGATGTGGGCGTTGCTGGCTTGGCCCCCATTAATTGCCCATCCCTAATTGCCTTCTTAAACTGCTGCAGTCCATGTGGTGTAGGTACACCCACCATGCTGTTAGTGAGGGAGTTCCAGGATTTTGACCCAGAGACAGTGAAGGAACGGCGATATATTTCCAAGTCAGGATGGTGAGTGACTTGGAGGGGAACTTCCAGGTGGTGGTGTTCCCATCTATCTGCTGCCCTTGTACTTCTAGATGGTAGTGGTCATGGGTTTGGAAGGTGCTGCCAAAGGATCCTTGCTGCATCTTGGTCCACACTGCAGTGCATCTTGTAGATGGTACATACTGCTGCTACTGTGCGTCGCTGGTGGACGGAGTGAATGTTTGTGGATAAGGTGCCAATCAAGCAGGCTGCTTTGTCCTGGATGTTGTCAAGTTTCTTGAGTGTTGTTGGAGCTGCATTCATCCAAGCAAGTGGGGAGCATTCAATCACACTCCTAACCTGTGCCTTGTAGATGATGGACAGGCTTTGGGGAGTCAGGAGGTGAGTTTCTCGCCACAGGATTCCTAGCCTCTGACCTGCTCTTGTAGCTACAGTATTTATATGGCTAGTCCAGTTATGTTTCTGATCAGTGGTAACCCCCAGGCTGTTGATAGTGGAGGATTCAACGATGGTAATGCCATTGAATGTCAAAGGGTGATGGTTAGATTCTCTCTCTTGTTGGAGATGGTCATTGCCTGGCACTTGTGTGGCGTGAATGTTACTTGCCACTTATCAGCCCAAGCCTGGACATTGTCCAGGTCTTGTTGCATTTGGACATGGACTGCTTCAGTATCTGAGGAGTCACGAATGGTGCTGAACATTGTGCAATCATCAGCGAGCATCCCCAGTTCTGACCTTATGATGGAGGGAAGATCATTGATGAAGCAGCTGAAGATGGCTGGGCCTGGGACTGTATCATAAAATTCATTTGTTTAAACCATGGAACCTTGTGGCGTAATTTCTTTTAGCTGATCACTAGGTGTTCGAATTTCTCTTTAAACATTATCTGTCTCTATGGGGATCGTATCTTTATCTCTTTATTTCTCTCAATCTCTCTCATAAAACACACTCACTCCCGCTCAGCCTCTCTCATTCTATCTCTACATCTCTCTCTTTCACTCTCTTATTCTACATGTCTATCTCTGATCATCTCTCACGCTAACTCTCCCACTATCTCTAACTCTTATCAGTACAAGTTTGTCCATTTCTGTATTCAGCTCTGTCTCGTCAGATTTTGATGAAGTCCTCAAAATTAAGTGGGATTGCTTAACACAACAGAGAATGTGTGTTTAGACTGGGCTGTTTCATGGTGTTGTGGACTGAACTTAATGTGTGATGAATTTAAGAATGATCTTTAAGAAAGTTATAATTCCCAAAATAAAATGCTGTGATAAATGTTGAGTGAGTTCTGTTGAGTGCTTATTAAAGTATCACATTCACCTGTGTCTGAACTTGCTGGGGTTTCATTGGATTGTGTTTTGTGAAATTAAGTGCTGATTTGAAAGCTGAACAGTCTAAGCCCAGAATTAACTATTGGCCCCTGTACATCAACATTCAGCAAGCCTGCCACAAATACTCTTTGCTTGTGGCTTGTTTGCTGAATGATGCTTACTGACTATTCATAAAGTCTTTCCTGAAGATTCCTGCCAATGCACTGTGTGTCCTGAAAGGGGACATTAACCCTGTCAATGGTGACAGGGCGGAGACTCTCACCATGACACAGCTGTACTGTTGTAATATCATCTTTGGTTGCTTAGAGCCTTTTTCTGTTAATTTCCAACAACTATTTTCTAAAATTCCTGACTCAGTTCGAGCCCGCGCGTATGTTATTCACAGGCTGTTGCTCAGGTATCGCAAGTTCTGTAACAGAAATGACACTGGTCCTGTGGCTACAAATGTAAATTAATATCATTGGAAGTGGTGTATGCTTGAAACTGGTGCCAGCAGAGGGTGAGTGGCAGCAACACATGGACAGTGATTCCACGGGCATTAGAAGCCTCATAGCTACTCCCCAATGCTGAGCTGCAAATAAAGGCACTTCAGTCAGGAGATGAACATCCTCATTTATATATTCCAACTCTCTATGTAGGCAGCATTATTTATCTCCGGCACCTTGCGTCATGTCCTTCTTTAGCCTACTAATAAATTCACCAAGCAATGTCGAGAATCGTTGCCAAGGATTAGTGCCTAACATATTGATAGTGAATTGTTTTGTAAAATAATATATTTTTAAACATTTTTTTGGGCTCCCTGATAGCTGTCCGGGGAACAAAATGCTGTGCAATGAGCCCAGGCTGTATGGACCCAGAATGACCCAGGTCCCACCCTGAATTTGTTGAGCTCCGTCTTGATCAACATGTT
This sequence comes from Cetorhinus maximus, assembly GCF_964194155.1. Classification (NCBI taxonomy): domain Eukaryota; kingdom Metazoa; phylum Chordata; class Chondrichthyes; order Lamniformes; family Cetorhinidae; genus Cetorhinus; species Cetorhinus maximus. Next base: position 22,726,007 of record NC_135905.1, on the reverse strand, counting down.
AAAATTGGCTAGGGAGGGGAAACGTCAGCAGGGCTCCCGCTGCTGCTTGCTATCCATTAGGGTCGGCTCCATAACCTGCATGTGGAAAGAAAGACAGCAATGGACTCAGGTGTCATGATTAAAAAACCTTATACAAAAAGTGCAGCTTGAGTTAGACGCCAATGATTCTGTCACCTGTAGGGCGATTGCACAATAGGGAAGAAAGGAAGCATTAAATCCTGTCTTTGAATGACTTCACTTCTATGCATTTCCCTTCCTTTTGCCCCTTATTGGTGGCAATGTGTGCAGATGGTCCAGTTCCATAGGCAGCTGAATTCCCTCCCTAAGCCCCTCCACCTATCCATCTTTAAAAACCTCTTCAAAGCCCACACCTGTTTGACAGAACGTTCTACAATTCTTTTCATCTCTCACTTCCTGTCTCTCAATCTGTCTTTCCTCCCGCTATTTGTGAAATGCCCTTGGATGTTTTGTACATTAAAGGTGAAATATAGAATCATGGAATCACAGATCGATTACAACATAGAAGGGGGGTTTACCCAGCCCGCGCCAACTCTCTGGAAGAGCAACTCAGCTAATCCCTCTCACCTGCCCTTTCCCTGTAGCCTTTCAAGTTTTCTTTCTTCAGTTGCTTGTCCAATTCCATTTTGAAAGCCATGATTGAATCTGCCCTACCCCACCCACCCCCACACTCTTAGGCTGTCCATTCCAGATCCTAACCACTCGCTGTGTAAAAAAAGCTTTTCCTAGTGTCACTTTTTTTTTGCCAAATCACCTTAAATCTGTGTCCATTGGTTCTCGAACCTTCCGCCAAAGAGAATAATTTCTCTCTCTCTACTTTGTCTATACACCTCATGATTTTGGACGCCTCCTTCAAATCTCCTTTCACCTTTCTCTTCTCTAAGGTGGGCAGCCCCAACTTCTCCAGTCTGCGTAACTGAAGCCCCTCATCCAATTCTCCTAGATCTTTTATGCATTGCCTCTAGATCCTTCACTTCCTCCCTAAAGTGTTGGACACAGTGCTGCAGTTGAGGCCAAACCAGTGTTATATACAGATTCATCACAACTTCCTTACTTCTGTACTTGATGCCTCTATTTATAAAGCCCAGAATCCTGAGTGCCTTTTCAACCACTTTCTCAAAATGCCCTGTCACCTTCAACTGGCCTCTCTCTGCTTCTCCACCTGCTTTGGAACTCGATCCTTTATTTCATATTGGGCAGAATTGTCCGTGCCCACTGGTGTCGGGCATGTTCGGTGGTGAGTGAACAATATGGTGAGATGGGCAAAAATTAGTTTCGTGACTTCGTGAAACCAATTTGCGATCACCTGCTCTGCCCGTCGATGGCGGGCTGTGTTTCCCGCCATTGGACATCAGGAACCTCTTTGTAATACACCTGCATATCATTATAAGGCCAACCCACCAGAATCATCCCCCCGCCCCCACTGGATCATCCACTCAGAGCGGTGGGAAAACACGCTAGTGGAGAACATGTCTTGACCAGTGTGATGTGTGGAAGTCGAGACTTACCACCAGGGCCTTACTCACATCGCGGACATCCGAGGAGCAGAAAATGTTGGAGCCCGGCAGCAAAGGCGCACTGGAGGAACATCCATGGAATGCTGGGTGGATTATCATGGTCATGGCTCTGCTGCGAAGCAGCTCACAGAAGTTGGAAAGTCACCGTTGAGGGTCTGCTGATGACGGATGGGGCTGGAGAGTAAGGTCCAGCTGTGTTTGGGAGGGGAAGATGTACCGGGGTGGGGGGTGGTGGGAGAGGAAGGTCTAGGATCGACTGGGAGAGGAAGATGTGTCAGGGGTGGGGATGTGAGTGTGTGATTTTGAGAGTGATGAGAATAATATCTTACCCCAGTGGAACGGAGGAGATCATTCATCCTTTTTCAGCACTGGGTGGCTGTCCTCTTTCGTAGGGCGCTGGCGATGACCACTGCCTCCCATGTTAGATTGGTGATGTTGCTGCCCATCCTGCAGTCAGAGCCGGGGTAGAGGACATCATGGTGGGACCTCCACTGCATTCAAAAGGCGCTCAAGGCATGTGTCATTAAACCGGGGTGGGGGGGCTGCAGTCTTCTTGCCTTTTGGGGCCATGTCTTCTGTGCAGCAGCCCTGGGCTGGAGGCACCGAGAGGTGTGCGCGCAGCTGCTCTTTAAACATGGCACCCGGCGTGATGAAGTGGCGAGGCGATGGCGTGGCGGGCGAATGAGAGCCTGCCTGCCATGGAAACAGCGTGTTTCCCGGAAATGCATAATTAATGAGGTGGGATTGGGATGATACAGCGTGAAAAGCCGCCATTGCGGCCGACAGGTAAAACATTCTTTTTCCGGCCCATTACCACACTTAGTGCAAATCTGGGATGATTCCACCCATTGTCTTATCTTGTCCTTCCTGCCAAAGTGTGAAAAATGAAACTGGTTGAGCTTTTTGGCAAGATACTCGTACATGGTCCAAGTCCCCCATGCATAGAGCATAGAGCGTTGCACAGTAGCAGCAGTGTGTGCCATCTACAAGATGCACTGCAGGAACTCACCAAGCCTCCTTAGACAGCACCTTCCAAACCCACGACCACTACCATCTAGAAGGACAATGGCAGCAGATAGATGGGAACACCACTCCCCTCCAAGTGACTCACCATCCTGACTTGGAAATATATCGCCGTTCCTTCACTGTCACTGGGACAAAATCCTGGAACTCCCTCCCTAACAGCACTGTGGGTGTACCTACATGACATGGACTGCAGCGGTTCAAGAAGGCAGCTCAACACCACCTTCTCAAGGACAATTAGGGATGGGCAATAAATGCTGGCCCAGCCAGCGAAGCCCAAATCCCATGAATGAATGAAAAAAAAAGATTTTAAAAGGAGAGTGGGCAGAACTTTAGCTCTATAGACATTTTCAGTTTGGTAGGTAGAGCTACTCCTCTTCATTCCCAGGCTGATATTTGAACTCTGCCAAAGGTTACACTTGCTTTCGCAATTTTTGCATGTGTCTCATCATCAGTGTAGACAGCTCAAGAGAAAGCATGCTGCAGAGTTAAATGAACTTAACCACTGCTGACAGGTTCTGGTTATGGACTGAAACCTTGGGCTCAAGATAGAGCTTTGCTGGGGCAGGTACATTACTTCCGTTTTCTTTGCGTTGATTATAAGGCCAAAGTTGGAGAACAAGACCATGTTATGTTGCATGCCCAGCTCTCTGATCTAGTGTGCACTCATTGGCAAACAGGAAATCGCAATGTATGTCTTTGGAAACCTTAGTCTTTTCCCAGAGTCGTCTCAGATTGAGCAACTTCCCAATGATGCAATATCTGATGTCGATGCCAGGATCACCATCATGGAAAGCATCGGAAAGCATGATGGAGAAAAAGTCTATGTGGGAGCAAGGAACCATCCAGCAAGAATACAAAGATTCCTCCATTGTCCACCTGGAGAAGCAGAAAGGAACTCATCATGCTTGAAACAATCATAGAGGGATCTCACTCCTCTCCACTACTGGCAAAATCTTCACCAGGATCTTTCTGAATCGCTTAGTGCAATATTTGGGCCAGGATCTGGTGTCAGAGAGTCAGTGCAGTTTCAGAAAAAGCTGAGGAACCACTGATACCGTGTTTACAGTTAGACAGTTCCAGGAGAAATGCTAACACAACACGGACCTCTACACCATGTTTGTTGATGTAACCAAGGTCTTCAGGCCATGAGGGCCTTTGAATGGTAATGGAGAAATTTAGTTACCTTGAGAAATTCATCACAATGCTTTGACAATTCCATGACAGCATGCTCGCATGTGTCCTGGATGATGGTGAGTCTTCTGACCCATTCCCAGTCACTAATAGAGTTAAGCAGGGCTGTGTGCTCGCACTAATCCTCTTCAGCATCTTTTCACCAAAATGCATGACTCCGCACCTCTCTGCATTAAATTTCATCTGCCCTATGTCTGCCCATTCCACAACTTATCTATGTTCCCTTGATGTCCATCACTATCCTCCTCACAGTTCGCAATGCTTCTAAGTTGTGTGCTATTTTCAAATTTTGAAATTGTGTTGTGTACACTCAAGCCGAGATCATTTATATATATCCTAGTACTGACCTCTGGGGAACCTTACTGTATACCTCCCTCCAGTCTGAAAACCAACTGTTCACCACTATTCCATGCCCAAGTGACTGTTCATTTTGTCTTAGCTTGTAATTTCTATTGGCTTTCCCGCCACTGAGATTAAACTGACTGACCTGTAGATGCTGGGTTTGTCCTGACCCCCTTTATTTGAACAAGGGTGTAATGTAACCTTTGCAATTCTCAGTGCTCTGACACCATGTCTATGTCTAAGGAGGGTTGGAAAGTTTTGATCAGTTCCTCTGCAATTTCCACCCTTACTTCCCTCAGCATCCTTGGATGGATAACATCTGGTCCTGGGCACTTATTAGCTTTAAGTACAGCCAGCCTCCCTGGTACATCATCTTTATCAATTTTTAGCCCACCCAGTATCTCAATTAGCTTGACTATAACTTTGGAAACATCTTCTTCCTTGGTACAGACAGATTCAAAGTACTCATTTAGTACCCCAACCTTGCCCTCTGTCTCCATGCATAGATCCTCTTTTTGATGCCTAATCAGCTTCACCCCTGCTCTTACTATCCATATAAATGATAATTCTTGTTTTTGTGCTTCTGTTCTGATCTGCCTTGTACATTATTCTGAAACTGGAAGTGAGAACAGGGGGAATCACACTGGCAAGGCTTGTACTACTGACCATCCCTAGTTGCCTTGAGAAGATGGTAGTGGACTTTCCCCTAAGTCAATGTAGTGTGTGCAGCAGCAATGCTCCTACAATGTTGTTAGAAAGGCAATTCCAGGATGTTGATACTCAGCCACAACATTTACTCCATAACTGAAAAAGTTGGGGAGGAGAGGCCACTCTGTATTCCTGGTTTCACTTATACTATACACCATTCTCCAGCTGATAGGACAAGCAGCGACTCAGGCTCCAGCATAAGGTAGTCATGGCCATCTTCTATCCGGTCCAAAATAGCAAAAACTCAAGACATATTGTCTACAAATTGTTCACCTTGTAATTAATAGTTTTTATTCTTAGTTTCTACCTATAAATTTGCTGGTCCCTCTTTTAGTTCCAGAGCAGGTTGGGACATGAGGATTGTATTGTTCTATACCAACTTGTACATCTTTTTAGTGTTTGAAATACACAAGACATTTCCCATTAGAGTAAGTCTCTGTTTTTAAGTTGCCCCATTTCACGTTGTTTCGTATTAACTTTGGTCGTTTAATGGAGCTCGTATACTTGTTTAGTGTTATGGATTTCATTTTAAAGCCCTTTTACTCTGGTCTGATGTAGGATCCACTCTCTGACCCTTTCCCTTGCTGTTGGCCCTCTGGTTCATAGCCTCTGCCACTTTTTAACACCCTCTTGCTGCTGACCCTCTGGGTTACAGCCTCTGCCGCTCCCTAACACAATCATTGCTGACCCTTCAGCTTGCGGCCCTAGCTGCTCCCCAACACACCCTCTCACTGCCGACCCTCCAGTTCAAGACTTAACCTTCTGCAAGTCGAAGCTGCTCCTCCTGCCTCTCACCGCTCACCCCCAGAGCCCACGCTCACAGTGAAGGTTCAGGAGAGAGGAGCAACAAGCGGGGGAGTTGGGGAGCAGGGGGTTCGGTGAGAGGGTGGGTTAGGGAGTAGGAGGGGCCACAGGCCTGAGGGTCATCAGCGAAAAGGAGGGTCAAGGAGCAGGAGAGGACTTGAACTGGAGGGTGAGCAGCGAGGAGGAGGATCAGGGAGCAGGAGAGGCCTTGAACTGGAGGGTGAGCAGCGAGGAGGAGGATCAGGGAGCAGGAGAGGCCTTGAACTGGAGGGTGAGCAGCGAGGAGGAGGATCAGGGAGCAGTATGTGTGAGGAGCAGGAGGTTGGGGAAGCAGGGTCAGCAATGAGCAGGAGGAAAGGAGAAAGCTACCATATTTCCTTTGCATTTGTAAATGTCTTTTATTTTGGAAGTTATTTTAGTTACTAATATCGGAATTTAGCAATGTAAGGTATTTCAGCTTGCCGGGTATAATGTTTTAATGTTTCTTTCTGATGAGAAACATCCTACAGAACTGAACGAAAATGACCAGGTGGTGTCCCAAATGCCACAATGTTATAGGGGAGTCACATGATCAAATCCCAACATTAGCAGAAGTCAAACCATCAAACCCCATGTTAGCAGGAATCAAACCTCATCCAAACATACATGTTAGGAGCAGGAGTAGGCCACTTGGCCCCTCGAGCCTGCTCCACCATCCAATAAGATCACGGCTGATCTGATTTTAACCCCCCCACCAACCCCCAAATAACCTTTCACCCCCTTTTTTATCAAGAATCGATCTACCCCTGCAATAAAAATATCCAAAGTCTCTGCTTCCACCACCTTTTCAGGAAGAGAGTTCCAAAGACTCACAGCCCTCTGAGAGAAAAAATTCCCCTCCTCTCTGTCTTAAATGGATGACCCCTTATTTTTAAACCATGACCCCTGGTTCTAGATTCTCCCACAAGAGGAAATATCATCTCCACATCCACCCTGTCAAGACCCCTCAGACCCTTAAAGGCTTCGATCTTCTAAACCCCAGTGGATACAAGTCTTGCCTGTCCAACCTTTCCTCATAAGACAACCCACCCATTCCTCGTATTAGTCTAGTAAACCTTCTCTGAACTGCTAATGCATTTACATCCTTCCTTAAATAAGGTGACCAATACTGTCCACAGTACTCCACATGTGGTCTCACCACTGCCTGTAAAAACTGTAACATAACCTCCCTACTTTTATATTCAATTCCCCTCACAATAAATGATAACACTCTATGAGCTTTCCTAACTACTTGTTGTACCTGCACACTAACCTTTTGCGATTCATGCACTAGGACACCCAGATCCCTCTGAAGCTCAGAGCTCTGCAATCTCTCACCATTTAGATAATATGCTTCTTTTTTATTCCTCCTGTCAAATGAATGATTTCATATTTGCCCACATTATACTCTATTTGCCAGATCTTTGCCCACTCACTTAATCTACCTATGTGCCTTTTAGCCTCCTTATGTCCTCTTCACAACTTACGTTCCTACCTATCTTCGTGTCATCAGCAAATTTAGCAACCGTACCTTCAGTCCCTTCACCCAAGTCATTGATGTAAATCATGAACAGTTGAGGTTGCAGCACTGATCCCTGTGGCACTCCACTCATTACACCCTGCCAACCAGATAAAGACCCATTTTACCTACCTAATGTTAGCAGGAATCAAACCATCAAACCCCAACTTTTTTTTTGAGAGTTGAACCATTGAGACCCAGTGTTATAAGGAATTCACCTACCAGAGTCCAGTGTTTCTCGAGAGAAACCTAAAATAATGAAGGAGTTGCTCTGTCAAAACTCAATTATAAGAGAGGTCCATCATTAGAACCCAGTGTTTTAACAGATTAACAGCATCAGAGCCCATTTTTAAAGGTAGCTGCACCATTGTAACCCATTGTTATAAGGGAGTTACAGCAGAATACAACGTTATAGGGGATTTATATCATCAGATTTGAGTGTTAGGAGTTGCACAATCAGGACTCAGTGTTAGCAGGATAACCAGGCACTTTTCATCAAACTCCATTTCTGAAAAGCAATTTGTTGTTTAGATGGTTTGATTATTTTAAAGATGGTTTTGATGATTTCCTTCCTCTTTAACCTGATCTGGGGGGATAATTTTCTCCCTGTCCGGGGGGTGTGGGGGGTTGTGTGGGGGTGGGGGTTGCTCAGGCGGGCGCGAGGGGATCGGCGCCTCCCATTGGCTGGGCGCCGCCATTTTATGTGGGGTGGGGGGCCAATTAAGGCCGGTCCAGAGTGACGGGTGACCGGTTATGGGGGGGGGGGGGGGGGGAGGGGGGTTGCCTGAGTCAGGGATTGCCTGAGAGGTGCCTCAGGGAGATTACTTCCACTTATAAAACATTGAATAAAGGTAAAAAAAAAAATTTTAGGGACATGTCCCCTCATGTGAAACTGTCACATGAGCTGGGACATGTCCATTAATTTTATTTAAACATTTTCAAAGACTTTAAAAACGCTCATGAAACCTCATCCCGCCTGTGGATGAGGTTCCATGAAAAATGCGAAGGCCGCCTGGGCTCTTCGCCTGCCCCCCCGCCAACCTTAAGGTAGGACGGGCAGCTCAGCTGATTGCTTTATTGGCTTTTTAAATGGCCTTAATAGGCCTTTGACCGTTCGGCGGATGTGCAGCTGAATTGGCCAAGCGCCCGCTGAACTGAAAATCTAAATGATGTGCGGTGACGTCGGGATGAATACCCGACAACGCCCCACATCATTTTACGCCTTGGCAAGCGGACCCCACCCCTGCGCCCCAAGTCGAAGATTCTACCCTTGCTGACAATACTTCTTAAAATTGTAAAATAGATATGAAGGTAGGATGGTCTCTTTAAGTAAAATTCTAATGATACAATTCTTTAACTGGAATGTTCAGTTATTGGATCAGTTTTTGAAACCATATAAGATTCTGATAGGGATGGACAGACTGGATGCAGGAATGATATTTCTTCTGGCCGGGGGGTGGTCTAGAACAAGGACTCACAGTCTCAGGATATGGGGTAGCCCATTTAGGTCTGAGATGAGGAGAAACCTCTTCACTCAGAGGGTGGTGAACCTAGGGAATTCTCTACCACAGATGGTTGTGGAGGCCAAGTCACTGAATATATTTAGGAAGGAAATAGATAGATTTCTAGACTCTAAAGGCGTCAAGGGGTATGTGGAGAGAGCAGGAGTATGGTGTTGAGATAGAGGATCAGCCATGATCATATTGAATGGCGGAGCAGGCTCGAAGGGCTAAGTGACCTACTCCTGCTCCCATTTTCTATGTTTTGGACTATTATACATTTAACAAAGTCAATGCTAAGACTGCCACACGATTGGAAGAACTAGGATGAATACGTTATGATATTCAGCCATATGTCTAACCCATTTAAGTATCTATTAACCCTGATCTCTCATCCTTTTCTTCCTGTCCAATCTGACTACCCAGCCAGATGGAGAGCTTATCCTTTCCGGCAATACTGCAGGGCATAGCAGGAAGTCAAATCTACCATCCAGTGGAAAACATTTAATATCCATCTGCTTCCAGGTCCCTGGGGCAGGACTGGCTATTAAATGGTTCCATTAGCAACCTGTCATTTCTCTTAAGCGCCATATTGACCTGTAACTTCAGTTTGCCTTGGGAAACCATCACTATCCAAATACAACTAACATAGTTATATTTTGCCCAAGTACTCATTAAAAAGGTGATACTTCTTGAGATGGCAGCTCACAGGTCGAACATTAAAACTAGCAGTGCTTTACCTTAATGTGATCTTCATATTGATTCTATTTCTTTACTTCAGCTTTCCCTTAAGAACATAAGGAAAAGGAGCAGGAGTAGACCATTCGGCCCCTCGAGCCTGCTCCGCCATTCAATAAGATCATGGCTGCTCTTCTTGTGTTTCGATTTCCACATTCCCATCTAACCCCGATAACCTTTGATCCCCTTGCCTAACAAGAATCTATCTACCTCTGCCTTAAAAATATTCAATAACCCCACTTCCACCACCTCCTGAGGCAGAGAGTTTCCAAAGTCACACAACCCTCTGAGAAAAAAAAATTCTCCTCATCTCTGCCCTAAAAGGGTGACCCCTAATTTTAAAACAGTGACCCCTGGTTCTGGACTCACCCAAAAGAGGAAACATCCTTTCCACGTCCACCTTGTCTAGGCCGTTCAGGATCTTGTAAACTTCAATCAAATCACCCCTCACTCTTCTAAGCTCCAGTGGAAACAAGCCCAGTCCGTCTAACCTTTCCTCATAAGACAATCCACTCATTCCAGGTATCAATCTAGTAAACCTCCCCTGAACCACCTCCAATGTATTTACATCCTTCCTTAAATAAGGAGACCAAAACTGCACACAGTACTCGAGGTGCGGTCTCACCAATGCCATATATAACTGTATAACCATGTATCCTTGCTTTTATGTTCAATCCCTCTCGTAATAAAGGATAGCATTCCATTAGCCTTCTTAATTACTTGCTGTACCTGCATACTAACTTTTGCAGGTACTAAAACACTTAGGTCCCTCTGCACCTCAGAATTATGCGGCCATTCTCCATTTAAGTAATACTCTGCTTCCTGCCAAACTGAACAACTTCACATTTTCCCACATTAAACTTCATTTGCCAGATCTTTGCCCACTCACTCAACCAATCTATATCCATCTGCAACCTCCTCATGTCCTCTTCACAACATACTTTCCTACCTATCTTTGTGTCATCTGCAAACTTAGCCACTATGTCTTCACTCCCCTCATCTAAGTCATTGATGTAAATCATAAAAAATTGTTGAGGCCTCAGCACAGACCACTTGTCACATCTTGCCAATCCAAAAAAGACCCATTTATGCATACTCTCTGCTTTCTGCCAGTGAGTCAATATTCTATCCATGCTAATATGTTACCTCCTGCACCATGCGCTTTTATTTTCCATAATAACCTTTGATGTGGCTCCTTATCAAATGCTTTCCAGAAATCCAAGTACAGCACGTCTACAGGCTCCCCTTTATCCACTGCGTATGTTGCTCTTTCAAAAAAAACCCCAATAAATTGGTTAAACATGATTTTCCTTTCACAAAACCATGCTTTCCAATTGCCTTGAGCTCTTCTAAGTGCCGCGCTATAACGTTCTTAATGATCGATTCTAACAACTTCCCCATGACAGACATAAAGCTAAGTGGCCTATAGTTTCCTGTTTTATGCCTCCCTTCTTGGTTAGAGAGGTTATATTTGCTACTTTCCAGCCTGATGGAACCTTTCCAGAATCTAGCGAATTTTGGAAAATTAACACCAATGCATCAACTACCACATTAGCTACCTCTTTTAAGACCCTAGGATGTAGTCCACTGGGACCCGGAGACTTGCCAGCCCGCAGCTCCATCAATTTGCTCATTTCCATTTCCTTAGTGATTTCAATTTCATCAAGTTCCCCTCTCCCTTCCGCCTCCTGATTGACAGCTATTACTGGAATGTTTTTTGTATCCTCTACAGTGAAGACAGAAGCAAAATATTTGTTTATTTCTTCTGCCATTTCCTTATTATCTACTATTAACTCCCCTTTGTCACTCGCTAGAGGACCAACACTCACTTTACTTACTCTTTTTCTGTTTAAATACCTGTAGAAACTCTTGCTATCCATTTTTACATTTCTAGCTAGCTTCCTCTCATACTCTAATTTTTTTCTCCTGATTAACCTTTTAGTCATTCTCTGCTCTTCTTTATATTCTGTCCAATCATTTGTCACTCATCTTAGCGGAGTTGTATGTTTTTTCCTTAAGTTTGATGCTTTCCTTAACTTCTTTAGTTAACCACGCACAGTGAGTCCTCCCCTTGGAATTTTTCTTTACAATAGGAATTTACTTATTCTGAATACTCTGAAATATCCTCTTAAATGTTTGCCACTGCTTCTCTATTGATCTATCCTCTAGCCTAGTTTCCCAGTTCACTTCAGCTAACTCAGCTTTCACCCCCACATAGTTGCCCTTATTTAAGCTTATGATACTAGCCTTAGACCCACTCTTCTCCCTTTCAAACTGGATGTAAAATTCAATCATATTGTGGTCATTGTCAACTAGGGGTGCCTTCACGCTGAGGTCATTAATTAATCCTGTCACTTTACGCAACACAAAATCTAATATAACCTGCTTTCTGGTTGGTTCCAGAACACGCTGCTCTAAGAAACTATCTCAAAAGCATTCTAAGAACTCCTCAGGCAGGTGTAGTTCTCATATGCAAGAAGGGTGATGGAACCAAACCTGACAACTACTGCCCCATACCTTCCATGTGTAGTCCCAGGAACAATTCCGGACCTGCTGACGATACACCTGCTATTCCTACTTCAATAAATAGAAAACTAATGAAATTAATAATCATAATTTAAAAAAAATGAAAGTAGCCTAATAGATAACAGCCAAAACAGTATTAGAAGGGGACAATCTCGCCTAACCAACTTCATGGATTTGTTGAAAGGATAAGAACACAAATATCCTTCAGGGAACATTGTTATCTTCTCTACCAAAACTTAAAAGACCTTTGACAAAGTATGCATGAAGTGCTTTGCAGAATTAAATGAGATGAATCACAAGTTGAACTATTTTTGGTCTTTGCTTTTTTATCTGAATGCGCATAACATTCATAACAAAGCAAATGAATTGATGGTCCACATTAATGTAAATAAATATGATCTGATAGCAATTACGGAGACGTGGCTGCAAGGCGACAAAGATTGGGTCCTTAATGTTGAGGGGTACTTGACATTCAAGAAGAATAGGAAGCTAGGTAAAGGTGGAGGGGTAGCGCTGTTAATCAAAGAGGGCATTGGTGCAATAGTTAGAGATGACCTTGGTTCAGGAGATCAGGATGTAGAATCAGTTTGGGTGGAGATGAGGAATAGTAGGGGAAAAAGTCACTAGTGGGAGTGGTCTACAGGCCCCCCTAACAGTAACCACAATGTAAGATAAAGTATTCAAGAGAAAATATTGTGTTTGTAATAAAGGGACAGCAATAATCATTGGTGATTTTAATCTACACATAAACTGGAAAAATCAAATTGGCATTAGTAGCCAGGATCAGGGGTTCTTAGAATGCTTTCCAGATAGTTTCTTAGAGCAGCGTGTTCTGGAACCAACCAGAGAGCAGCTTATATTAGGCTTGGTATTGTGTAAAGTGACAGGATTAATTAATGACCTGAGGGTGAAGGCACCCCTAGGTGGCAATGACCACAATTTGATTGAATTTTACATCCAGTTTGAAAGGGAGAAGAGTGGGTCTAAGATTAGCATCTTAAACTTAAATAAGGGCAACTATGTGGGGATGAAATCTGAGTTAGCTGAAGTGAATTGGGAAACTTGACTAGAGGATAGAAGCAGTGGCAAACCTGCCCAGTGACTCATGTAAAATGGTCATTGATGCTTCACAAAATTCCTCACGTGTTTCTTGAAGCATGTTGGGTGTAGTTCAGACATCCTGAGGTTTCAGATTCTTCAGTCCACTTACAATGTCTGGAAGAAGTAAGCACCGAGTTAACAATCTCCTGTTTGATCAGAAGGTCATAAGCATCATGCATCTGCACCTCCGATAGGTGCTTCTGGCGCCCAGGCTTCTGACAGGCAAGGCACACTCGTAGAATGGCCCCTGAGGTACATGCACGTAATTACTCAGTCTATACACCAAGTGGTGTTGGTCATGGAATCCTTTGGAAAGCAGCTGTCAACTGTTCATGTGAAACCCTCAACAAAAAACCTGCAAAACAGGTGTTTCTAATGGTCAGTGTGTGGTTTTGAAATAATGCGTCAGATATTATCAGGATCTTGGTTCTACCATTCTAATTTTACACTGAACTCAGAGATCTTAGCAGCTTCTTGTCTATAATATACTTTATTCTAGGCCTTCTGCCTAATGGTAATAAAAAGAAAGTGGAAAAGGTGTAAAGAACTACTTCAAAACCGGTGAAGAGATATAAAAATGGAAATAGAAGAAAAATAATTTCTAGTGTGAATCAAACCAGAGTGTTTGGGATGTGTTCCTTGCTTCAGGGGTCTCATGTGTGAAGCTAATGGCAGCTGTTTAAGCCTAATCTCTGTACATTTGAATGAAAGATCCAAACCAATCCATCTCAAATAGCAACAGAATATCATTCAGAACACTTTGCACATGCTTAGATACATCTTTGGTACTACTCGTAAAATCCTAAATGGAGTTGTTTTTAATTCCTGAAACCTGTCAGGTGTATGTCAATGTGAATTGAATTTTTTTTTCTGGATTTCTTACTGTAATTTGATTGCTGTAATTACTGCTTTCTCTCAATTTCCCTCCTTACTCAAAGTATTTTGTACTGATGCTGTGAATTAAAACAATTTAAATGCAATCTTTTAATAATTGCTAAAGGTTGTGAGTTCAATTCCTGGCAGAGTACACTCATTAATCTGGAGGTGAATGACAGGAGGTCTGTAAATTAGGAAATAAAATAGAAAACTTGTGTTCATGTAGCACATGATCCAACATCCACGTGCCCCACATCCAAATAATTACTTTTGTGTCTGTTATGTGCACCATACAAGATCTCACAAATAGCATCAATTAATGTGTTTTAACTTGGAAAGGAATGTTGATCAGTCCCATCAAGACAACTCCATGCCCTTCTTTGAAGGATGGCATGGGAACTACTTTTTTTCTATTCGTTCTTGAGATGTAGGCATTGTTAGCTGGGTCAGCATTTGTTGCCTGCCCCTAATTGCCCTTGACAAGGTGCTTTTGGTGAACCGTCTTCTTAACCACTGCACCCATGTGGTGTAGGTACACCCACAGTGCAGTTGGGAGGGACTTAGAAGATTTTGACCCAGCGACAACGAAGGAACGGCAATCTAGTTCCAAGATGGGGTGGTGTGTGGCTTGGAGGGGAACTTGCAGGTGGTGGTGTTCCCATGCGTCTGCTGCCCTTGTCCTCCTAGATGATGGAGATTGTGGGTTTTTCAGGTGCTGTTGAAGGAACCTTGGCAAGTTGTTGCAGTGCACCTTGTAGATGGTACACATGGCTGTCTTTGTGCGTTGGTGGTGGAGGGAGTGAATGTTTAAGGTGATCGATGGGGTGCCAGTCAAGTGGAGCTGCTTTGTCCTGGATGGTGTCGAGCTTCTTGAGTGTTGTTGGAGTTGCACTCATCCAGGCAAGTGGAGAGTATTCCATCACGCTCCTGACTTGTGCCTTGTAGATGGTGGACAGGCTTTGAGGAGTCAGGAGGTGAGTTACTTGACACAAAATTCCGAGAATCTGATGTGCCCTTGTAGCCATGGTAACTTTATGGCTAATCAAGTTCAGTTTCTGGTAAATGGTAACTTCCAGGATGTTGATGGTGTGGATTCAGCATTGGTAATGCTGTTGAATGTTAAGGGGAAATGGTTAGATACTCTCCGTTTGGAGATGGCCATTGCCTGGCAATGTGTGGCATGAATTTTACTTACCAAATATCAGCCTAAGCTGAATGCTGTCCAGGTCTGGCTGTTGATGAAAATGAACTGCTTCTGTGTCTGAGGAGTCACGAATGGTGCTGAACATTGTACAATCATCAGCGAACATCCCCACTTCAACCCTAATATTGGAGGGAAAGTTTTTGATGAAGGAGTTGAAGATGGTTATCCTAGAACACCAACCTGATGAACTGCTGTATTGATGTCCTGGAACTGAGATGATTGGCCTCCAATGACCACAACCATCTTCCTTTGTGCTAGTTATGACTACAATCAGTTTTACCCCAGTTCTCACTAACCTCAAATTTGCCAGGGCTCCTTGATGTCACACTTAGTCAAGTGCAGCCTTGATGTCAAGGGTAGTCACTCTCACCTCACGTCTGGAGTTTAACTCTTTTGCCCACATTTGGACCAAGACTGTAATGAGGTCAGAAGCTGAATGGCTCTGGCAGAACCCAAACTGAGCACCAGTGAGTAGGTTATCTCTGCGTAAGTACCGCTTGAAGGTCGACAAGATCTTCTATCACTTTGCTGATGATTGAGAGTAGACTGATGGGTTGGTAGGTGGCCAGATTGGATTTGTCCTGCTTTTTGTGGACGGGACATACATGAGAAATTTTCCACATTGTCGGCTAGATTCAAGTACTGGAACAGCTTGGCTATTTAAGGGCTCGGCTAGCACAAGTCTTTAGTATTACAGCCAAAATGTTGTCAAGACCCATATTCTTTGCTGTATCCAGTGCTTTCAGCTGTTTCTTGATATCACGTGGAGAAAATCAAGTCGTCTGAAGACTGGCATCTGTGATGCTGGGGTCCTCAGGAGGAAGCCTGAACATGGTTTAATACCTGATCTAACAGACAACACCTCTGGGAGTGTAGCACTTCCTCAGTCCTGCACTGACATATCATCTTAAATTGTGAGTTCGACTCCTGCATTATGGCTTGAAACTACAAATCTTACAGGTGAGGGTAATGCCAGGTGAACCAAACTGACACTAAAGAAAGTCGGGGGCTCTCCAGGCTGCCTGGAGAGGGGTGGGGGGTGGGTGGCGGGGATTGGGGGATGGTGTGCAGGGGCAGAACTGGAGTGTGATTGTGAGTAATTCATCCGATTCAGGGTCAACTATGTCAACATTTACAGGTTAGGTGGGTGATTGAAGGAAAGGGGCAAAGGAACATGGCAAGACGGTGGGCACATGGGATTTGGGATACTGCTCAGGCGGAGGTAGAAACACCAATATGAGCTCCCTGGGCTGAATGATCTGTTTCCACGTTGTAATTTCTATGTAAGCCCAGGTTTGCTGGCCCCACAGAATCATGGCTAGAGTTTGTTCCCCTAGAAAAAGAAATCCAGCAACCTTTTTAATATCTCTCTGCACCTCAGTGCTCAGAATTATTTAATGTGACATATACTGTTCATTGTGCTGTTGGATCATCTTAAGGCTGTTGTTTGCTGTCAAAATTCCCAGGTCAACAAAGTGAAAATAAAACCACACTCTGATAAAACTCTGTGCCATGGCAAGGGAAGAAATACTGAGTTGGTTGCAAGACTTCAATTCATCTCAGTGTTTGGATGGTGTTCTTGAACTGCCTGACCTTCACTCTTGCAGTTTTGATTTTATCTGAACCCCTTTGATGTGTTCTGGCCATGAAGTCCTCTCCTTGCCACCTGCTACCTTGTACAATGTCTGACTCTGCCTCCAGGCAGTACTGGGAGGGTAGATCGTCTATCTAAAGGCAGTATGTGCTGTTTACTTAAGTGCAACAATTGCATACTAATGGCAGAAAAGTGCTATTCATTTAGCAGCCATTGAGTAAGTGTATGCAATGATGCATCATTGCAGTGTACATAGTGCAGGCAGCCTGACTAGTGACTTAATGACAGTGAGCTGCACACTGCAATGGCTGTGCTGGACTGTGCACTGCAGGGACCAAGGTGAGCTCACCAACCTCTCAGTGTTTAGTAGTGGGGTTCATTCCGTGGCACAGATCTTTGTTCAGTCCTAGGAGTCTGTTTAGAGTTTTGACTGTTTGATGTGTGGTATGCACTTCTGGATTTATATGTCATCACGTTGTTAAACATTGTAAAAGTCACTTGTGTGCTGTGTGAAAACGTCTAAGAATTTTAACTTTGTTTAATTATTCACATATCTCACATATTCCAAAAATCTAGACAGGATACAATTATGGGCAACGAAGGTATTATGTTAGATTAATAAAAGCTGTGTTTGTATCCAATTTCATAGGACATTGGAACATTACTATACAATAAAATAAAACATTATCCTTATAGCATATATTGGGCATTTTAATTCCTGTTACCAACCCTCCTAGGTTCTTTTAAGTTAATCCAGTGCCTTACAGTGGTATTCAGGCCAGTACAAATAGAACTTAACAGGATGAGAAGATGCAGGTCATGCTTCCTCCCAGGATTGGTGCATGTCTGTACCAGCCATGGAAAGGAAGCTTCTCACTCTGTTTGTCTGGACACTGAAGGCTCAGGAAGTAAAGGGCTGACACCGAGACTTGTGGTCTACTCCGTAAATTTCTGTATACTTTTTATTTGGGTGAAAGTTGCAGTGGATGGTCGACATCTTGTGTTTTGTTGAGCATCAAACTCCAGATGAAGGATGCCATGGCTCAGCTGTAGGGTAAACTGCTCCATCAAAGAACTTCCGACTGCATCTTACCATTTTCCACACCAGCCCGAGTCTGTGTCCCTCTACCTGAGCTTGCAATCCTGCTGCAACATGAACAGCCCAGAGCTCGGGACCTCACATTTCTCGGAACTGGGTTGAGGTTTCCCAGCATGGATTTCAGTAGAACCATGGCACCTGGTAGAGAGGTGAATCTCCCTTCCAACCCAGAGGTGCAAAAAGAGGAACCTTCCCTCATAACTCAGTTCTCACTCTTAAAGCTAGCACTGTTTGAAAATGGTGGAATCTGGTCCATGGAAAAGGGACACCGTCAAAAGGTTAATTTCCACATTCCTCTTTTGCATGGGAAAACTGGTCAGGCAGCCATTTTGAAGGCAAGAGCCATTTTGTTTCATCGATGCTTCAAAGATCTAGTTTAAAATTTTGTTCTGGGGTTGGGCGTTGAATTGGGACAGCGAGCTCAATTTCTTTGGTTTCAATTGGGAAAAGGCCTATGATCAGATAAATCTTGCAGCGCAGCGATTAGAAGAAAGAATTTCTGTGACCCATGGGTAAAGGCCACATCCATGTTGATCCTGCTCACCTCACTGGTGAGAGCGTGGCATGAGAATACAGTTTGTTTACCTGAGCCGTGACAGTGATCAGATTCAAGTCATGCATTTCAGTACTGGATGTGCTTTGTTATTATGCAAACTGCCTTTGAGTGAACATTTGCCAACTGTTCAACAGAAGATATTCAAACTATCTCTGTTGATGGTATCCCTGCAATTAACTATCTGTGAGCAAGGCAGGAAATAGAATTCAAGGCACATCTCTGCAGGTATATAACACCCCAGGGAGCTGAACAGGGAAATAAAAATCCATAGGCAGCAGATGAGGATCAGCAAACTGGAGTAATTATTCAGCTTGTGTGCAAGTTATTCCCTCCAGCCTAACTCTGAGATCAATAGATTTTTGATGGGTAAGGATTTTAAGGGTCATGGGGCAAAAGTAGCTAAAAGAGTTAAAGTATAGATCAGACATGACCTGATGGAATGCTGGAGCAGACTCAAGGGACAGAATGGCCGCTTTTTGTTCTGATATAACATGTTGTTGAGGTATAGGTAAGCAGCAGAGCACTGAAAGTGCACAAAGTGAAATTATACCATTCAGAGTAAATGGGGAGCAGGAGAAGGTACTATGGAACTATTATACCTCCCTCACACTCCAACAGATGTTTAAATGTTTATTACTTAGTCTATTAAGAGCATAGACACCACAGCAAACTTATCTAGTGCTCCCCTAAAGTGTGAGCAAAGCAGTACTGAACACCAAGGGTGAAGTGTAATAATGGTACACAATCAATGTCCTGGTGTTATGACACAGCAGTTGGCAAAGATTGAGTTGTTTAAAATCGCAGAAGGAAACTTGAACAACTGTCATAACCTATATTTTCAATTGGTATGTTTGAGATGCAGCTCTGAATTCAGGAATAAGACCACCAAGCCTTGAAAGGTTTTTATATAAAACTAAATTAAACACTGATTAATTTAACAACAAATTAAGCACATATACATGTCTACAAATTACTACCATAATAACTTTTAAACAAATCCCCAAATTAATCGCTCCCAGGTAAATCTTCACCAAAGCAACTATAACCCATAGACTTTAAACAGCAAGGCACATTTGACCTTACAAATTCAAAATTAGGTTCCTTTCAATTTGTTTCCTTTGCAGACACAGTTGTAGGTTTACAGGCTGGTTAGATCTTAAATGCCTCTGACTCACACACACAAACTCCTTTCTGTTTATACCGAGCTTCCCCTTTGAATGTAAAATTTCCATTGTATTACTAGGTTGTTTAATTTTACCTCTCCTAACAATAATCCTTTCA
Organism: Cetorhinus maximus; assembly: GCF_964194155.1. NCBI lineage: Eukaryota > Metazoa > Chordata > Chondrichthyes > Lamniformes > Cetorhinidae > Cetorhinus > Cetorhinus maximus. Next base: position 22,706,390 of record NC_135905.1, on the reverse strand, counting down.
TTCCACCAATTTTATTAGTAATGTAAACATATTGCTTGGCATCTCTCAGCTAAGTGCAAGATTTTACCCATTCTTTTGAATGCTTTATTTAAAAATGCAAATTGCACTTTACCTTTTAACTTCCTTACGTCTATCCAATTAACATCTCAAAACTACTATACATCAAAGCACCCAGACTAGCTGGGATTTAATCCAGTTAAGACACACATAGATACAGACTGTATTTAAAAAAAAATTCCAATAACATTTATAGACATTCATATCTCTTCATGACACTGTTGATATGTGGCTTCACATTGTTGAATGAAAGTATTGTTTTGAGCTGATTGGAGTTTACAGGTCAGGCACTCCTGATCTGTGTTGTTATCTAGTTTTCCTCCAGTGTTGGGCTGTGCCTCTTAAATCTCCTTTGTACTCATTTTCCGCTGTATCTTAGGTATTATTTCCTATATTATTTCCACATTTTGCCTGTGTTGCAGTCTTGTTTCTGTGCTATGTTTTGCTGGTGTTATTTCTACTCCACCTTTTACCTGTTACCCATATTAGCAACAAACTTATTGAAAATCAACTTCCAATTGTAACCAAGCCATTCAGTATAAACACCTGGATCAAGGCCAGGGCCTTGAAATTATGCTCTGAAAATATTCAAATATGTGCATCCCCAAGTTCACCTGTTATCTTAGAGGAAGTATTAATCTGTTTCTTTTAAAATGAGTTTTAACATTGGAAGCAGAATTTGGCCACGCAAACATGTTCTTAGGATGGGGATGTCACTGGCAAGGAAGGATTGATTACCCATCCCTAGTTGCCCCAAGAAGGTGGTGATGGCCCTTCTTATACCACTAACTAGCAGTCTGATACTCTTTCGAGTTATCAACAGTCACAGATTGCAACTCTTTTCGAGTACAATCACAGTTCTTGGTTTCCGGGAGTGGGACATGAACCCACAACCCTCTGATTCAAAGGCGAGGGATCAGTCTGATATGTCTGAATGGTTTGTAAAGCACCTTTAAAGGATAGTTAAGAACCAAACACATAGTTAGGTGTTAATATACTAATTTTTACACAATGTAATTTCATTTGTAAAAATAGTGATTGTTGATTAAAATACTGCATGGACAACTGAAAATATAATCTGTGTTGCTCAGGGTGTTAACTGGGGTGTTATATGGTCTGATTGATTTCCTGTGTATTTGAATTAGCACTGATGAGTTTGGCTCAATTAGATGATGATGTGGCAAATGAGATGATTTCATTTCCATGGAGGCAACCAGTGAACAGGTCGCCCATGTCAGTGTAAGGAGAAGGGAGATGGTTTCCTCCACTGATTTTAACAAAAGGATGGCCTGAGTGAGAGTCCAGTGGAACTGCAGTTCATATTGTTCTCCTTTTAGCTCCTCACCATACTCACCGTTATCTTGCCAAAGTCTGGGGTGCCAAGGTAAGTAAACCAGACTCTTCTCTGTCGATGCTGCCAGACCTGCTGAGTTTTTCGAGGTATTTTTGTTTTTGTTTTGGATTTCCAGCATCTGCAGTTCTTTGCTTTTATCTGAGTAAACCAGATGTTGATTGTTTCCTTGAGGAATGAGGAGGTTAGTAAATCCCACTTACTGATCAGGAAGCATAATCCAATCCCACGCATTAAGATACTTCTGGGTTACACAATTATCCACCAACATTACGAAAAAATTGAGAAGAGGGATGATAATCTTCAGCTCTTCAATTTTCAAATTGGTCCTGCTTAAGGCTGATCCAGCCAAGTCTTTAAAAGATGAGGCACTCTAGTTCAACTGAGCACTTGGACACCTCTTGAAAGTAAATTGATTGAATCATAATCAATAGTTTGGGAACAGAATCAGGAGGAATAGAAACTGTCTTAGTCCTTGTGGGATAAGGTATTGTAACAAATGGACTAGATAATTACAACCTGATACATGTTTTCTATTTGCTTGGTTTACATTCTATCTACTTTATATGTTTTAGGTACCACTACTGGAGATGAAGTGGTATCAGAGATGAATCCTTAACATGTTGATATTACTTTTCTCTTCCATTGTAAATACATCTGCTAATAATGTAGTTGGAAGAGGATTGTTGTCCAAACATTTTAAGAGTTTGTCTGCAAAAATTGACAACAGTAATGTGCAAACCCCATCTCAAATGAGGTGTCTCACTGGCATATAGCAGAGCTACAGGGGTGAACAAACATATGGGATTGATGTGGGGAAGACAGAGCAGCCAGCAACCACTGAGACTTGGTCATTAAGCGATGGTGGGTAGGTTTGGAAAAGAGTGACAGTGAAAGGTGGTTATGGGATGGGCATTGTGCCAGAGGTATTAAAGTTAAACTGTAACTGGTGCTTTGTTTTTAGTTAGTGGGTACTGGGCATATTGAAGAGGGAAACTGTAAATGTGGCTAAAAGGAGGTTGATAGCATTCTCTAAACCTTTTTGATTCACTGTATTATGGCAAGCAACTGATCAGAAAGGTCAAATGTGAAATTACTGAAATATGAAACCAATCAGAAAGACTATGCGTGAGATTGGAGACAAACATTTTTACTAAAAATTTGTATACTATAAATCATTATATGGGCAGCCTCACAGCAACATTTGCAACTGATTCAACCTTCTGTGGAATTTTTCTCCATTAACATCACATGGCAACATGAAGTCTCGTTCTTAGAGACACATGGCAGAATAGGATAAATTTAATGTACAGGCATTTCACAACCTCACAACTGGCAGTTATAATTAAACTTTCCCAACAGCAGAAGCGTTCTTCGTGAGGGTGAAAGGATGGGATTTGTTTATTATGCTGCCTAATGAAGCTGTTGAACGCTGAGAATTCTATTGGTTTGAATCTGTATTGATGCCTCACTTTCTGTTGAGGAGACCCTGTGGAACATTGGGTAGCATCTGTGCCTCTGAACGAGAAGCTCCAGGTTTGAGTCCTACCCCAGGGCTTGATGGCCAAGAAAGGTGCATTCATAGTAACGGCCAACCAGGCTGATTATCATCCTGCAAATCCTTCCGACACATGCCAATGGCAGGTGGGTAAGAGCGGGAGAGATTGCTGCTCAGTCATGTGATGGAAAGGTAGCTGGAGCATCTACCATCATTATTCAAAGCTCCAGACAACAACAAATATGTAAAAAGTGCATGTTGCCACAGTGACTTGGATCTGTAACATACCACCGCCACTTTCTGTTACTGGTCCAGAGTTTCCAGAAACATTGCAAATGTCCTGGTCACATTAAGGCAACAAAAGGCCTTGGAAAAGTCATTTATTACTCTCTGGAATTCTCTTCCAAAATCACTTTCCCTTGCTGCGTCTCTGATCTCAAAAGTTATGTGAATGAACAACAATTGGTAGGGTGGTAAATAGTGAGGAGGATAGCCGTAAACTGCAGGAGGATATCAATGGACTGGTCAGGTGGGCAGAGCAATGGCAAATGGGAAAGTGTGAGATAATGCACTTGGGGAGGGCTAATAAGGCAAGGGATTATACTATGAATGGTAGGACCCTGGAATGTACTGAAGATCAGAGGGACCTTGGTGTGCATATCCACAGATCCCTGAAGGTAGCAGGGCAGGTAGATAAGGTGGTTAAGAAAGCATATGGGATACTTGCCTTTATTAGCTGAGGCATAGAATACAAGAGCAGGGAGGTTATGCTGGAACTGTATAAAATGCTGGTTAGGCCACAACTGGAGTACTGCGTGCAGTTCTGGTCACCACATTCTAGGAAGGATGTGATTGCACTGGAGAGGGTGCAGAGGAGATTTACCAGGATGCTGCCTGGGCTGGAGGACCTGAGCTATGATGAAAGATTGGATAGGCTGGGGTTGTTTTCCTTGGAGCAGTGAAGGTCGAGGGGTGTATAAGATTATGAGGGGCATAGATGGGGTGGATAGGAAGGCACCTTTTCCATTAGTAGAGGGGTCAATAACCAGGGGACATAGGTCTAAGGTAAGAGGCAGGAAGCTAAGAGGAGAGTTGAGGAGAAATTTCTTCATCCAGAGGGTGGTGGGAGTCTGGAACTCACTGCGTTGAAAGGGTGGTTGAGTCAGAAACTCTTGTAACATTTAAGATGTATTTAGATATTCACTTGCATTGCCATAGCCTTCAGGGCTATGGGCCAAGCACTGGAAAATGGGATTAGTGTAGTCAGATCTTTGTTGACTGGCACGTACATGGTGGGCTGAATGGCCTCCTGTGCTGTAAATGTCTATGAGTCAGTGCAGTGACATCCTGAGCTTTGTATTTGTGCAATGGGAGAAGAGAGGAGAGGATTGATGCTGCTGGAGATTGTGTATATGTGTACAAGTATATTCAGGGGATCTCTGTACTTGCAGTAGGATGTTATTTGTTTAATTTGACGTGACTGAGTAACTGGAGAACCAACAACAGAGAATACTTATAGGAAAAGGATGCAAATGCACAGAAGCAGGAATTCATAAAAGCTGGATCAAGGGCTGAAACTCCATCCCCATCACAAGTTGGGCAGACCATCAGTCCAAGGGCATCAGAGGTTCAAGGAAAAACCTGGTGATAGGTGAAAAATGCCAGCCTTGCCTGTATCACATCTGGAAACCAAACTAACACAAGTCACACTACCCTGAATAAGCCAGATATGAACATTCAGCCACTTCATGGTGGCTATAAAAGATCCCATGGCACTATTTGAACAAAAGCAGGGAAACATTAACCAACATGTTTTCTGATAATTTTTCTCATTTCTGTTTGTGGAACCTCATTGTGCATAAGTTGACCAATGCACTACCTCTATTACTACAGAGACTAATCCTCAGAAGTACCCCCATTGGCTATGATTCACTTTGGGATAATTTCGGGCTGTGAAAGATATGGTATATATGCCATTTCGTTGTTTAACACTTTGATACTTTGTTCTGCTGAAGTTACATTGCTTACTATTAATATGAAACATGCCCCTGCAACACTGCTTAATGTGTATGCTATTAAAATGGCTGACTCAGCAGGAACACCAACAAAAACAGAAAGTAGGCAATGGCAGCTTGAGGGGGTTGAATGCTTGTTTGTCTGGCCTGTTCAAGTTAATGTGGCTTTTGTGACTTGTCTTTGTTTGTTTGTTTTCTGGATGTGATGTTGGCGAGGCTAACATATTGATCATTCTCAGTTGCCCCGATAAAGTGGTGGCAAGACTTATCCTTGAGCCACTGATATCCTTCTGGTGATGGTATGCGCACAATGGTGATGGATGGGGATTTTGACCCATGGATGATGGATAGCCAGTAATATTTGATGGTGTGAGACTTGGAGAGGACCTTGGAGATGATGCTGATCCCATGAGACTGCCGCTCTTGTCCATTTCCATTATTGAGGTCACGAGACTTGAGAGGGCTGTCATAGCCACCTTGGCACGTTGCTGTAGAGCATCCTGTAGATAATGCACACTGCAGCCAGACTGGGCCTGCTATTGGATGGGGTGAATCTTGAGTTCTGTAGTGGGGAGGTATTTGGTGAGATCAGCTGTCCTGAACACTCATCAGGAAGTTATAAATATTCGGAATTGGAGCGTCATTGGGTCTCCATTTGTTGAGATGACATTAGTGAACAGAATAGTTCTGGGTTATGACTCTCTGCAGCAGCTTTCACAGCCACACTGTCAGTTATGAGCACAGTCCCACCAAGCCAGCAGTTGATTGTTTCCTCCTTTCTCCGAATTTTATTGAATTGAAATGTGTTTGGTACAGTTTAATAGCATGCTGCTGCAGCTTTCTGATTCTTCTCTTAAAAGGCCCAGGGACTTGCTACAATTTATTACTGTAATCCAATGTGCATCATTCTGTGATCTTTCATTGTCAGCTTCAGCACTGCAATCTCCCTTTCTTGGTCACCTCTTAAATTTAGAAGATCCTGCCTTGAGGCTGAGACAGAGATTTCTTTGTCAGTTGAACTGGATGATGTGAAGAGGAGTGCTGCTCCTGAGCAGAATGAGCTTTACGGAAAGACTTGGTAGAATTTTCCCATCCCACAACCCACTCCTAACCCCGACACATTCTGCTGAAAGACAGAGGCTGCACCTTTCAATTGTTAACATAGCTGCTCTCAAAACCTAGGAGGGAAAATATTAACAGGGAAACTGAAAACTTAATGATAAAAATCTTTTAAGTTGCGTGACTGGTGAGGTAGCCCCGTGCATTCCATCATCAATAGAGACAGGGCCCTTTTCTGATTTCATTCTTTGATGGAAACCTGCAGTCAGTTCATTCTCCCATGTCTCTTTCACTCAGTCTCAACTCACCCTCACTCTTGCTCCCACTTTCAATCTCACTCTTACTCCCTGATGCTCACTTCCTATCTGGAACTGAACATGGCAGCCTTTAACATCATACTGTCAGTAAATCTTTAAACTGTTGTTCTCGAGCCAGTTGCGTTTTATGTGTTGGCGCTAAGGACATTTTGTTTTTCTGTAGCCCATGTCAATTTGTGGTAATTTCAGCGGTTTCGATATATGGCTTTGAGGAAATTACATCCATTCTATCTCTGGACTAAATCTCCAAGTACCTCATCAATCTTTAACCTTTCCCATTTCAGGCATAAGAGTGGCTGAAAACTGAAATTAAAGACATTAAAAGGGGTCCCTTATCAGAAAATACTTTTTCTTTATTTATTAAGAAGCCTGGGTGAAGCACCAAGACCCTGGACTGAGGCAAACACTAGTTCTCGAGAATGAGTGTTAACGCTGTGACACGCCCACCAGAATTTTTTCTTTTGATTACCAACACATTACACAGATTACACGCCCTCTGATGTGACCAAAGTATACAAAACAACAGCACAAGGCAGCTGGTGAAATTTGAATTTGATTAATAAAAATCTGGAATATAAAGCTAGCTTCAGTAATGGTGACAATGGAACTATCATCAATTGTCATAAAAACCCATCTGGTTCATTAATGCCCTTTAGGGAAGGAAATCTGATCTGCTGTCCTTACCTGGTCTGGCCTACATGTGACTCCAGACCCACAGCAATGTGGTTGACTCTTAAGTGCCCTCTGAAGTGGCTGAGCAAGACACAGTTCAAGGGCAATAGGGAAAGGCAACAAATGCTGGCCTTGTCAGTGATGCTCACATCCCAATAAAGAAAGGAAAATCTCAAGTTTTGGGGGCAGGATAGGATGAGTGAGAAGGTTAGGTGGAGGATTTGGTCCGGACAGGGAGCAAAAGTGCCATTGTTTTGTCTATATGGTGCCCAGTGTTTTACTGTTGTTATTTCATGTAGAATCTTGGCGGATTAATTTGAGAAATAGTTCTTAATTTCTCCATTATGGATGAAGATTTTTACACAAACTCCATCGCCTTCACTTTTCCTTTCCTATATCCACCCCATGCAGCAATCCCCGATCCTTGTGCACTGCCCCATCTTTCTGCCTCATTTTTTTTCATTCTTTCGCAGGACATGAGCAAGGCTGGCTAGGTTAGCGTTTGTAGCCCATCCCTAATTGCCTTTGAGAAGGTGTTTGTGACAGACTTTCTGTGACCTATCTCCTGCATTCTCAAATTATCTCCCCAATCAACCTGCCTCACTACACCTCAACCTTCTCAAAGTCATCTCAAACTTTTCTGGTCCAGTGTGCCTTCAGTTACCTCCCCGTGTTCTTCCAGTTCCTGTTGAGTTTCTAATCCTTCCACTGTTGCTGTGATTGGGATTGTTGGGCCAGCTGGATTGGCTGTTTAGTTTGGTGCTTGGAATCTTCTGAGACCTTGCAGTGAATGAAACTTTAATGGAATAGAAGTCTTTCATTTATTATTGGAGTGATTGTGATGTCTACCAGTTAATTACCTTTCAGTGATGCCTTAGTCTGAACAAGCCTCAGAGAAAGGGTCAGGGCATTTTATATTGACAAACTCCTGGATGCCAGCATAACAATTCCCAACACAAATTTACTTTGACCATTTACTCTGAACAAGGAACTCAATTCCACATGGGTCTAAAAAGGAAATATTGCCAGAGTCAAACCATAATTTGTGGGGCTGTTCACACTTGGAGTGTGGATTATGGCTGTGTGATCTCTGTAGCGTAAAAGGTCAACTCTAATGATAGCTCCTTACACACATGCTTAGTAGCTATGTCACAGTGATGTCACTCGCTGAGAGATGGCTGAGAGGCATCTTGGAGAGTAGCTCCAGCTATGTCTTGGTCTTACTTACAGAACCTTTGAATACGCGCTTATTTACATACTAACTATTTACAATGAAAGACCATTGTCTCCAGCAAGATCTCTTCCTGAGTGAGAAGCTAATGAACCCTGGAGTGAAACCAGGATAACAGATGGTAGTAAAAGTGACTACACTCACAGAGAAACCATAGAAAATAGCAGGAAAAGCCTCAAGTGAAGCCTAGCTACAGTGCAGCTCAGCGGGTGAAGGACTTCAAGGCCGATGCAGCAATCACACCGGAGGAAACAAAATAATGAGGGCACCCCAGCGACTGCCAAGACAAGCAATGTGGGGGGAAAAAACAACCTTGAATCAGGGTGAAAAGTGGCGACTACTTTGCTCCTACGAGAATAATTTCAAAATATAGAGGTCCTCAGACAGGCTGAGCCATAGAAAAATTGGCGAAGATATTTTGCCCGGTAAAGAGAACAAAGATCAAGTTAGCACTTTGTTATATACACTGTTGGGAGCACAGCAGACGGCAGGGTGGCTAGGCGAGGTGAACGAAGAGAGACAGCCTCCTATGAGGATGTCACCGGAACCTTTGACTTCAGCCTTCATAAAAATATCGTCATCAGAAGGGTGAAATTTAATCGGCACGGTCAAAAACAGGGTGAAGAGGTTGGCTCATTCATCAATGAATTGTACCGCCTAGTCAAAAGCTGAGCCTGGAACACTAAAAGACGACCTGATCAGAGATAGGACAGTCGTTGGCATCTTACGTGAGAATCTCTCTGACTTCTCACAGCCTTGGGGAGATTTAGATTTAAGCAAAGCTATACAACTAGCATGACAGGCCGAAGAGCGGAGGCAGAATAAGGTTCTTGTTCGAGATAAGAGGGAAATTTCCGAAGAACAGCCTGATGAAGTCGTTCAATATGTAGGCTGCAAAACCAAAAATTTAGCAAGGCAGCAACCAGGGAAACGGCCTGAAAAAGCGCCGACTGCCATGTTCTGATGTCCCTGCTGTGGCAAGAGGAGGGTCCATAGGCGAGAGGAATGCCCTACCGGAATTGGGCAGTGCCATGGCTGTGGCAAACCAGGTCATTTTAAAGTGGTTGTGCCATTCCAGGAAATCCCTGTTTACAAGACAGAAGGAGAAACCTGTTAAAGGAACCTCCATTCAAGAAATTCAAAACCTTGACAACCAGGAAAGCACCTTCCTAGGAGGAATGAAGGAAAATACAAACCAGTGTAGGGGTGGTGACATTGATTGATTGGTAAATGGGCATCCGACTGAGTTCAAGCTAGCCACAGGAGCTGGTGTCACAGTGTTTACTGACAGAGTTTCATGGCTGAATGAAGTGTCACTGTAATTGTCCTCTGTTCAACTCCAAGGTCTGGGTGGGAGGGGATGAAGTTAAATGTTCAAGGCCAGCTAGCTACGACACTGAAATACAAAGATAAGGAAGTTTCTGAAACATTGTGTATTATCAAGAATGCTCTTTGTTGAGCAGAAAGACCTGCATAGCATGCAACCTGCTTCTAAACGTTGGTGAGGTCGATGCAACGATGAACTCAGGATGGAATTCCCTACACTGTTCACGGGTTTGGGTAAACTGAAAAACTTGAGGCAGATGCGAAGTCCCTTTGTCCAATCATGTCATGGAAGATCCTGCACCCAATTCTGAAAAGAGTCAGGACTGAGATTGAGATGATGCTGCAACAAAGAGTCATTTCGCCAGTCACCTAAGCCAACCAGGTGGTGCTCTGATGCGGTACCAGTCCCAAACGGTAGATAAGAGCCTGGCCAAACTTGCAAGGAGCAACATCTTCACCAAACTTGACACCAACAGCAGGTTTTGTCAATTGCCATTGGACTTGGAGTCCAAACTCTTAACTACTTTCGTTATGCCCTTTTAAACAGCACTGTTTTAATTGCCTGCCGTTTGGCATCTCGTCAGCCCATGAAATATTCCAAAGGACAATATCCGATACAGAGCAGTGAATTGACAGCATTATATACCACATGGATGACATCATGATTCATGGGTCAATGAGACAGAAGCACAACAAATGGGTCAGGGACACCTTACTCACTCTGCAAGAGGCTGGCCTGACACTCGATAAAAATGAGTTTTCTAGGCCCACAATAAAGTTTCTAGGGCACATTGTACAAGCAACTGGGATTACCACAGACCCACTGTAAACAAAGGCAATAAAAGAATTCCCACCATCGATTAAATGAAGCAGAACTACAAAGGTTTATGGGCATAATCAACCAACTAGGCAAATTCCTGCCTCAACCAGCCCAGATAAATGAACACCTCCCACATCTTTTACAACAGAGCAGATTTTTCTCTGCTTTGACAGGTGAAGGTAATTTGTGTGAGTAGCCGCGTGATGTGGGTGAGTGCAGGATTCTTGAAATAAAGAGAAAGAGAATGCTGAAAATATACAGCAGGTCAATCAGCCCCTGAAAGGGGGTCAAAGTTTTGAATATAAAGCTAACAACAAAACTCTGGTGTTTGCAGTTAACAGCTATCCTCAGTGGAGATTGTCAGCAGCCTTTTGTTATTGGACAATGGTGCCACACGACAGCACTGCTGGCCAATAAATAAAGCTCACGCGGCATGAGATTTCACAGATTTATCTTTTAAAGTTGTGGCGCATCGTTGTGTGTATTAACAAAGACCACCTACATGACCTGAGTCATGGTCAATGATAGAGAGAGTAGGTTGAAGGAATGGTCTTGCCATCTCAGGGAGTGTTCTGACAGGGCGCAGTACGTGTGTATCTCCCAATGCCAGGTGCAGTGAGACATACACACATACAACATTTGATTTTCTTTTCTGTGACTGTCATGTGTTTTGCCAACTGGTTCTTTTGGGTGGGATTCGGGCTGGCATCTGATGGGATACATTGAAGTGTGTGATACAGCAGCAAATGCTGCACCCACTGAGATGGCTGCAATGAATTTATTTTTAGTGGGGGTTAATTTTTGTTTCCACCTCATGGGCAGAGCGGGTATTATCAGTTGTAAGCCCCATTTGGTTTCTATTGCATTGAACTCAAAACAAGTGAGTGAGTCACTTTTCCAGTTTATAGCACGTGAGGATGAACATTCACACTGCGGCGTTTATTGAAGGAGAAATGTTAAGCCAGATACTGGAACATCTTTGTGTTCCTCTAATAGTCATTGGATCTCCAGCATTCGCCCAAACTACCAGAACAGGCAAAGGCTGGGTTAATTCTCCTCTGAATGACAGGCAATGTTAATAATAATGCAAGAAACTTTTCTTTGTTTTTGTTCAAATTGGCTGTTGATGTTACAGAATGATTAGTTTCGAGTCATGAATAATGAGTTGGAAACGACAATAATTTGTGGCTGATGAATATTCACGAATGTTAACTGCTGAAATTTTACCCGGAATTGTGCGATAGCAACAAGGGAATCCTTTAAGTAGAGAGAGAGGGGTAAAAAAAGCCCTTAGGAAATGAGAAAAAGAACAAATTAAAACTGTTTCATAAGCTTCTCTGTCTCAATAATCTTGGAAAAAAGACTCCTGTTTAAATTCATAAAATGAAGTATCCTTGATTTATCTGTATTTAAAATGGAAGAAAATGCCATTTTGTGGATTGTTGTCACTCCTGAACTCTTTAAATGAATGTAGACCTGAGACGAAATCCTCTTCCTCTGCTCGCTAATTAAAAGTCCAATTTGAAATCTAATCAAGACTTTCTCATTAGGACTGCTGGTGAATTCATTTCCCCAGCCTCCTGTGAATCATAACCCATTAGTATCTGCCAATAAACTGGCAACTGGACTTGAGGTTAGTGGGATGTGGGTGAAGGCAACGTGTGCAGTTGTGGACTGCAAATACTTCTAATCACATTTACCCTCCATGGGGAGTCCAGACTTAGTATCATCTTCAGCTGAAGCCTGTTTAGAGGCCAGTGATCATTGGACCAGGACACACTGGTGTGAACTCCAGTCTTAAGTTATGTCCTTTGTTTTATGTTATAACTTTGAATGTTATCTTATTATCGTTAAATAATCAAATTAAGATGATTTTCAAAGCAGAATTGGTGGTGTTGAGTATAGGGTGAGGTGCAGGGAGACATAGAACTGAAGTAATATAGCACCATCACTGGTGGAAGGATGTAATTGCAGTGTGACATGTTTACATAGGCAGTTTCTGATACAAATGTGCTCATAGGAATTTATAATGGATGTGTATGCAGATGCAAGATATATATGTATATCTATGTGTAAAATGTATGTAATATATAGACATGTACATGCTTATATTGCTTTTTGCAACACTTCCCAATGAGAGGAATCATATAACTGTCCTTTTTGTGGCAGTACAGTGAGTTTATGAGGTTGAGCTGTGTGTCTGGCCAATCATGGGCCAGCGCCTGTGATTTCTTTACGTATGGAAGATCACTGAGCAGGTAATTCCATGTATGGAGCAATGAAATGGGAAAAGTTAGAGACCACCCCCTGCTCTAGCTATCCTTGCTCACTTGCTATTGGCCAGCTGTGGAGTAGGATTGAGAGGTAATTCCTTCCAGGCCTGTTAATGTTAGAATCCTTAAGACACTCCCATACACGTCTTGTGCCTGCGTTCATCTGTTAATTTACAGTAAACTGCTGCATTAAAATAACTGACAAGGAATTACAGCTGAACGTAGTAAATAATAATTATCCAGCTTAATTTTACAACCGTGGTTTTCGATGTAAAACATCCATCAGCTATTCAGCTTCCCTGTGAGGAGTGAGACCTTATGAATCACCTGTAACGTGCTGCTCGTACCAAGCGAAAGAAAAGAGTTTAGGAAATTACCTTTTTGTCTAATTTATTCCAAATCCTTTCAGTCAGTGAGCCACTTTTATTTTGGCTGTGAGCATGAGAGTTGGAGGCCGAGTGCTACAAATTAATTACTCTTTTAATTGCTGCTAAATACACTGCTCCTTTGGCAGCAAGAGCAGCTTGTGGCCAACTTTACTTGACTACTCTTAATGAGCTTGGCGTTCCATTCATTGCAAATGGACCACATACAGTAAGAGGGAAGAATTATTACTGAATCAAATTATAAAGTCGAACACTACATTCAAGTGATATCATCTATAACAGCAAAAGCAGCTTTAAGAAACATGTCAAGGCACTGGAGAGGATAGAGAGGAGATTTGCAGGATGACACCAGGAGGAGAGACTTTCGTTATGTGGTGAGGATAGAGAAGCTGAGATTTTTTTTCCATAGGACAAAGAAAATAACAGGGAGACCCAATAGAGGTGCTAAAAATTGTCCAGGGTTTTTGGTAGAGCAAGTAGGGAGAAATTATTTCTTCTGTCAAGTGGGTTGATAACCAGAGGTCATAGATTTAAAATAATTAGCATAAAAACTAGAAGAGAAGTGAGAAGAAAGCTCCTCGTGTAGAGGGTTTCTCATGTCGAGGGTTGTTAAGATCTAGAACAAACTACCTGAAAGTGTTGTGGAAGTGTCGACTATTCAAATGCAATTGGACATGTGCTTCAAGAGGACTTACCTGTATGGTTTTAGGCAGAAAGCTGAACTAAATGAGGAACTAAATTGGACAGTTCTTTAAAAGAGTCAACACTAGCAAGGTGGGCCGAATGGCTTCCTTCCGTGCTGTAAGACTCCATGATGACTGAGACTGGGTTTTCTAGAGGTTAGAATTTTTTTTAAAAAGTAGATCGTGCAGCAAAGGGAAATTTAAAACACCACTTCAAACAAAATTGTGAGAACAGGCCACAGGCTCCAAGTAAAAGACAAGTTCAGAACTGATGTCTGGAGGTCCTTTACACAGTGTAAATAGCATACAGAATGGTCTAAAGGATAGTGGAGTGGTATTGGCAGTCCAGGAATTATTTCAGAACCATTTTTGGAACTCTACATTCCTTTTAGACCATAAGACATAGGAGCAGAAATTAGGCCATTCGGCCCATCGAGTCTACTCCGCCATTCAATCATGGCTGATAAGTTTCTCAGCCCCATTCTCCCGCCTTCTCCCCGTAACCTTTGATCCCCTTACCAATCAAGAACCTTTGTGACGAAGGAGCTAGAATAGGCACAATAGTCTTCCCCACCTGGTTCAAGACTGATCCTGTAGCCTTAGGAGAATTTTGTTTTTCTGTACCCTTTGCTGCTAAAGGAAGACCAGCAACCAAAAGAAAATAAAAACGAAAGAGAGGAAAGAATTATATTTCAGCCGTGGTCACTAGTGTCAGTCCCACATCAGAGTCAGAAGGTTCTGCATTTGAGCCCCACGCTAGAAACTTAGCATGTGTTTTAGGCTAATGTTTCAGTGCAGCACTGAGGGAACGCTACCTTGTTGGAGGTGCCGCCCTTGAGATGAAATATTGAACCGAGGCCCTATCTACCCTGTCAGCTGGATGTAAAAGACCCTGTGGACAGAATTTAGCCCTCGATGGTTGGGTGGGCCGAACTCTGCCGCCGAAACGGGCCCCGCCGCCATTTTGAGTGAGCGGGCTAATTTAGGCCTGCCCAGCGGGCTGCCCGACGCTATGTGCTTCCTGTGCGGGGGGGGGGAAGGAATCCCCAACTGTCAAAGTGCGTTCTTTGGCGCATGCGCACGAAAGAGTGCACATCTCCCAGAGACTAAGTGCTGTCTCAGGGAGAGCGCTGAAAGTTTAATAAACCTAAAAAATAGCAAAATAAAAAAATTATTAACATGTCCCCCTCATGTGACAGTGTCACACGAGATGGGACATGTTAATAAATATCACACACAGTTTATTAAAGTTTTTAAAAACAGACATGAAACTTCATCCCGCCGCTGGATGAGGTTTCGTGTTTTTTCTATTCTCCGCCAGGGCTCCTGGCCGACCCACCAACCTTAAGGTTGGACGGGCAGGTCTGTTAATTGGGTTAGTTATCCTGTCAATGGCCTCAATTGGCCATTGACGGGTCGGCGGGCGGGCAGCTGGTTTCGCTGTCCACCCACCTTCCTGAATATTTAAATGGGGCGGGATGAGGTCGGGGGTTCCTCCCAACCTCATCCCGTGTCACTTTCCCCTCGGCGAGCGGGCCCCGCCCCCAAATCGCCGACGGGAAAATTCTGGCCTGTGGCACTGTTTGAAGAAGAACAGGGGAATTCTCCATCGTGTCCAGGCCAATATTTACCCCTCAACCAAGATCGTTTAAAGGAAATAATTATCCCATTGCTGTTTGTGAGACCTTGCTGGGTGCAAATTGGTTTCCTTATATTACAGCAGTGACTACACTTCTAAATACCTCGCTGGCTGAAAGGTGCATTGTGATCATCTCCAATTTTGAAAAGTGTTCTATATGTCCCATCAAACACTCCCAGGGCAAATACAGCATTACTTTGATCCAGAATAAAACTCCTTCTACACTGTCCCATTTTCCACCCAGGACAGGTAAAGTACAGGGTTAGATAGAGTAAAGCTCCCTCTATATTGTCCCATCAAACACACACACACACAGAGCAGGTACAACACGGTGTTAGATACAGAGTACATTTCTGTGTGTCGGTATGGGACAATGTAACTTTAGCTGTAACCCAATTTGCCAGTGTGGCATTTTAATTTCCTTGTGCAATTTTTCCCTGTGTAAGGTTATTAATCTGGTACAATTATTAGTAAATGTGTCTTGCAGAGTTATGGAGGTCTGATTCCCCATTTCCTTTACTGACCAGTGCAGTCAGCAGAGTTTGGGGATTTTCTTGCTATTAACCTGGGCTAGAATAACATTCTGGTGGGCAGACGTTGCTGCAGCGGGCAGAGTCACCCCGGACTTCTGTCAGTCACCTCCCCCTTTTTGAGCTAAAAGTGGCAATGGTAGAGTACTGAGGCTAGTTTTGCAGTCACTCTTTCAGACGTGTCCTGTGTTTTGTTATCTCAAAAGTATTGCATCATCTTAATGTCCTTTAACCCAACAGTTGGGGATTAATTGTTTCTTTCTTTCTTTCTTTCTTTCTTGTGCGACAGCCTGTGACCTGATGACTCAAGGAATCCTCGCCCTGGTCTCCTCCACGGGTTGTACCTCAGCCACTGCCCTCCAGTCTCTCACAGACACCATGCATATTCCACATCTCTTTGTGCAGCGCAGCAACGCGGGCTCTCCTCGCACTGCCTGTCAACTCATCCGCAACCCTGACCTGGAGGAATACACTCTCCCTGCTCGACCTCCTGTCCGCATCGGCGATGTCATGCTGCGCCTCGTGAACGAGCTGCGGTGGCAAAAGTTCATTGTTTTCTATGACAGCAACTACGGTGAGTGATTCTTAGCAGGACACGCGGGGGAACGCCCGCTATCTCCCCAACTGGTGCAAGTTTACACTCTTTCTTTGAGCAATCAACCAACTTCACTTGGGTGGGACTGCAACTCCAAGAATAACCCTTAAATCTAAAACCCAAATCAGTGGGGTCAAATCTATCCCAATAGTTTAATTTGTAAAGCTCGGTTTGCAAATACAGTCAAACCAACTCTGCACCTCATGAAAAAAAAATAGGACAACCTTTTAAAATTTAATCACTTGCAGTGTAAGATCCGTACTTGAAATCTTGTGTTTTGTTTATGTTAAGCAGCGACATGAATAATATAAATTTGCACTCACCTGCACTTGTGCATAAAATATTCATCTGAACTTTGTACAATTTTTAATTAAACTGTAACACACATTTACAAAAGTATTCATTCATTTCTAATGATTCTGCTACATAAAGGATAATCCATAATCTGAAATTTATTCTGTTGATAATACCATTGTTTGACATTAAGTCCTCTATTTCTTCCCAAATCTTGAGTCTATGATCTGCTCTGAGCGAGCGTGCAGTAGTGGCTGGGGTGGGGAGTATCTCATGTCTTGATTAACGTTGCTTTTAACTGAAGAGGTGAGATGCAGGGTAGAATGGGAAACCCTTCAAACGTCCCCTTGGGTGTGCTGGGCTTGTAGTCACCAGTCCCTCTTTGCAACACTGTCTTCTGCCTTCTCTGAAAACCTTATTTCAAAATCTCTGTCAATTCAAAGCAGGGCCCACAGGTACTGAACAGTAAGTGATCTGAAGGGTTGTACAATAAATTAAGTGCAGCACTTGAATGCTCTTAAGCAATATGAACAGAGGGTGCACAACATAATTAGGGGGAAAAGATTTGGTACATTTTATGATTGAACATACTCAGCATAGAACTTTGTACAATGAGTCATATCAGGAATAAGAGCACAGAGTACAGTGCTCCCATTCAATGAGATAAACATTTTACCATCTGTTAAAATTGGTTTCTAACTTGTACTCCTGCTGTGTATGTTTCTCTGTTACCATAGGGGTTGGATGTGAGGGGGATTAGGATGTCATGAGCCCTGTATGACTCTTCAGAGCACTGAAGAAGAGTCAAACGGACCCGAAACGTTAACTCCTGTCTCTCTCTCCGCAGATGCTGTCGGACCTGCCGAGTTTTTCCAGCATTTTTTGTTTTTGTTTCAGATTTCCAGCATCCGCAGTATTTTGCCTCTGTCGTGAACCCTGTGTTGGATTTAATCACCTTTCCTCAGTCCACGTGGTTTCTGTTTTTTTATTTTTGGGTGCTGTTCCTTTCAGCCCACATGATTTAGTGCTTATATCCCTCGCAGCCTATACTTCAGCTGGTTATTGCATAGCTCACGACTTGATCGTTGGAGTCTCCATTACCATTCACAGAATTGGAATGTTCGTCACACTTCCTTTTCCTGCACTTTAACCTCTATAAATCCTCACGAACCTGAGGATTTGCCCGGCTCTCGATTCTGTGCAATTAAACTGACAGACGTGGAGTATCAGAAGAATTATCGGAGAGTCTTGCCGCGGACCTGTGCTGCTGTGCCTGAACTCTGGCAATATGGAGGGTTATCAGCAACCAGCGATTGTGACAGCTGCACGAGTTAGATTAAAGAGCTCCAGATGAGGGGATTTCCTTGTAAAGCATGCCTGGAAATCTTTAGGGATCAACCTGTGAACTCCGGCCGCGTTTGAATAACTGACAGATCTGCGCTGGGTTAAGTGGATAATTCAAGTTTTAACAGTCATGCCACACACTTGAGTCATGATAATGATGAGAGAATAACAGAGGGAGCCTGGGAGTTCAGTGTATTATGCACTTGTTGTGGTTTTCTGAGGTGTTTGTTTTGTTCTAAAGATGGAACTCTTAAAAGCGGAGAGCATGCCTGTGCATCCTTATTTACCCTGAGTTCTCTTGGCTAATACTTTATCCCCTCACCAAACCAGTTAAAATGTAACCCTGGAGGGTTTTGCATGATCGAAAATATCACATTACTTAAAGTTAAGCCATTTTTTTCTTGATGGGTAACTTGATTGGAGTTATTACTTCATGAGAAGTAACTGTTTATCCCTTTGTTAGACATTTTCCGGAAAGCTTCTAAAGCAACCTTAACACCTAAATTGCGGTCCAGTGACAGGTGCCAATTGGTCAATACATTAATTAAATGTTTGAATATCCGGTCCTCAATGCACTACAAGTAGTTTCATTATACACCGTTTTAAATATCTATAAATAGGTGAGTGAGAAGAAATGAATGCAGCAAAGTGAAAGCAAAGAATCAGATATTAAATATAGAAGAAATGCAGAAATCTCCACAGTAACTGTGGTATCTGCTTGGCTCATCTTAACAATCTTGTTTCTGGGTCAAAAAATGCAGATTCAAACCCTAATGCAGGATTTAATTTTGGATGATGTAACATACTGACAGAGTGCTGTAGTGTTGGAAGTGATCCTTTTGATGAGATATTAAGCCATATTTGCATGAATTTTTAACTCGGGTGTGGCAGTATTCAAAGAAGATCACGGAGATCTGTCTAGAATTCCCAACTATCTCCTCCAAAACCTGATTGGCTAGTGATTCATTATATACTGTTTGTGAGTATCAATAAAGTATCAATAGCAGAAACTGACAGCACTGGAAACCTCTTAATCTTGTGTAAACATTGTAAAATTGAGTGCATAGATCAGAGAGCCAGATCTGTCAATCAAGCAATATTTTTGGGGGTGGGGCTCAGTTATTTCAACAGGCTCATAGTTTCCTGGCTCTAAGCCAAGCCTCATTACGCACATTATCTACTGTTGGCTGAGAGCCCAGAAAGCCATTAGCCATTAACCTGAGCCGCAGGGAAAATATTGCTTGATGGACAGCTCTAGCTCATTGATCTATGCTGTCAATTTCATAGTGTCTATGCACGATGAAGAGGTTTCAAGTGTTGGCGGTTTCTGCTATTAATACTTTAAATGGCCTGGGTGGTTGACACTTTAATTGGGCTGTAGAAAAAAATGAGCTTTTTAAAAAAAAAAAATAAGTGGAAGGTTATCAATGAATCACTTTTTAAAGCTTTTAAAATAAAACACATTGTCTTGTTCCGTCACTATAAGGTTCATTGATTTTTTTTAAAATGATTGTTTAATGGGATGTGCCTGTCGCTGGAAGGCCCAGCATTGCTGCCTATTCCTGAATTGTCCTTGAACTGAGTGACGTGCTTGGCTGTTTCAGAGGACAGCTGAGAGTGAATCACATTATTGTATGTCTGAAGTCACATCTAGGCCAGACTAAGTAAGGACGGCAGATCTCCTCCTGCAAAGGACATCAGTGAATCAGACAGGTTTTTAGGACAATTGATGATAGCTTCCTGGTCGCCATTACTGAAACTAGGTAGGTTTCAATTCCAATTTTATTAATTAAATTTAAATTCCACCAGCTGCCGTGGTGGGACTTGAACCCATGTCCCCAGAACATTAGCCTGGGCCACTGGATTACTAGTCCAGTAACATTACACAATGCTACTATCTCCCCCTAATTCTACACAAGTATATTCTGGGTGAATGAACATGGGAGTGCCATAGGTTGGCTTGGGGGGGCGCATGAGGGGCCATAGGCCCCACCCAGGGTAGGGGGATAACTTGCCTTGGAGGGGGACATGAGGGGGCCATAGTGGTTGTTTTCGAAGGGCACACCTTGGCATGGGGGTGGACATGAGGAGTGCTTTTTGAACTTACTTTTCAAAAGGTTCCCTCATGCAGACTATGGTTCACCCCCCCACCACCCCCCGAGGTGCCGTGAACTGTGACTCATTGAAAACCTGCCTGACTCCATGAAAATTGCGGAGACGACAATATGCCTGTTCCCTAGTTGGCCAGGTTACAAGTGCAGGGTGCGGGGTCACAACCCGAGCCAGCTTGAACCGGCCCACACCCTTAAAATGCACTCCTGAAAATCGGAAACCCTCCGGGGATGGAGTCAGGAATTCCAAAATTGGGACCTACTCACCTGTCAAGGACTCCCATGTCATCCCGACTTGGTGAAAATCCAGCCCATTATGCTTAAAATGCTGAATGGATGCATAGTGTCTGTTCTTGATACAAAGCCAGAATCCTAGCAAGTAGCTGTCGATGAGGAAAGCATTCAGCTAACTACATTTCATTCCCTGTTGAGTTAATTAAGATTCATTTCTGTGCCATTTAAATCTCATCAGTGCAGGAAACATTCAGCCAAAGAACTTTAAAATCCTAAATAGACCCTGGGGGGATTTGAGATACTGGTCAATGACATTGTGTGTTTGGAGCTAGACAAGATATAACGTATTGGTCTGTTTCGCCATTCAGCTAGATCATGACTTATCTGTATTTTAACCCAGCGAGCTGCTTTGATTCCGTAACCCCTAAAAACCCTTGCCTAACAAAAACCTGTCTCAGTTTTGAAATTCTCAATTGACCCCAAGCCTCAACAGCTTTTTGGGGGTGTATCATTCATTCTGTTTGACATCACTCTTAAATATCCCAGCTTTGAATTTAACCATATGCCCTCTTGTTCTGAACTCCCCGATCAGAGGAATTAATTCCTATCTCTCTAATCAGTTAAACACATCAGTTTGATCACTGTTAATTTTCTATAATGAAGGTAATGCAAACCTAGTCTAGGCAACCTGGGTAAAAACCCTCCAAACGCTGATTTTGCAAGTTGACAGAATCACAGAATTGTTACCACAAAGGAGGCCATTCAGCCCATTGTGTCAGTGCCAGCTGTCTAAATGAGCAATTCATCTAGTGCCAAATCCCTTCCTTCCCCCCGTAACCCTGCAAATTCTTCCTTTACAGATAATAATCCAATTCCTTCTTGAATGCCTCAATTGAACCTGCCTCCAGCACACTCTCAGGAAGTGTTTTCCAGATCTTAACCACACTCGGTGTGAAAAAGATTCTCCTCGTGTCGTCATTGTTTCTTTTGCCAATTCTCAAGGGCAACTCGGGGATGGGCAATAAATGCTGGACCTGCCAGCGAAGCCCACATTCCATGAATGAATAACAAAAAATTACCTTAAATCTGTGCTTTCTTGATCTTGATCCCTTTTACGAGTGGGAATAGTTTCTCCCGATCTACTCTGTCCACAGTCCTCGTGATTTTGAACACCTTTATCAAATCTCCTCTCAGCTTTCTCTTCTCCAAGGAAAACAGTCCCAACTTCTCCAATCTATCTACTTAACTCAAGTTCCTTATCCCTGGAACCATTCTCGTCAATTTTTTTCAGTACTCCCTCTAATGCCCTCACAACCTTCCTGAAGTTTGGCACCCAGAGCTGGACGCAACACTCCAGTTGAGGCTGAACCAGTTTCTTATACAAGTTCAACATAATCTCCTTGCTCTTGTACTCTTTGCCCCTATTAATGATGACTAGGATACTGTTTGCTTTATTAACCACACTGTCTCAACCTATCCTGCCACTTCATTGACTTATGCACACGTATACCCAGGTCCCTCCACTCCTGCACCCCTTCTAGAAGTGTACCCTTTGTTTTATATTGTCTCTCCATGTTCTACCTATCAAAAGGAATCACTTCACACTTTTCTGCATTGAATTTCATCTGCCACTTTCCGCCTATTCCATCAAGTTATCTGTGCCCTTTTGAAGTTCTACGCTATCCTCCTCAGTTCACAATGCTTCTGAGTTTTGAAACATCTGCAAACTTTGAAATTGTTCCCTGTCCACCAAGGTCTAGGTCATTAATATGTATCAGGAAAAGCAAGGGCCCCAACACTGACCCCTGGGGAACTCTAATACAAACCTTCCTCCAGTCTGAAAAACCTTCATTAACGACGAGACTCTGTTTCCTGTCACTCAGCCAATTTTGTACCCATGTTGCTAATGTCCCTTTTATTCCATGAGCTATAACTTTGCTCACGTGTTTGTTGTGCAGCACTGTATTGAATGTCTTTTGGGCATCCGTGCACACGATTACTCTCATCAACCCTCTCTGTTCCCTCTTCAAAAAACCCCAGCAAGTTAGTTCAACATGATTTGCCCTTAACAAATCCATGCTGGCATTCCTTAATTAACCCGCATTTGCCCAAATGACTGTAAGTTTTGTCCCAAATTATTCTTTCTGGAAGCTTCCACAGCACCGAAGTTTAACCGACTGGCCTGTCGTTGCTGGGCTTATCTATACACCCTCCTGTGAACAAGGGTGTAACGTTTGCAATCCCCCAGTCCTCTGGCACCACCCCGAGTCCAGGGAAGATTGGAAAACTATAGTCAGTGTCTCCACAATTTCCACTTTCCCTTCCCTCAATATCCTTGGATGCGTCTCATCCGGTTCAGGTGCCTTATCAACTTTTAAGTTCAGACGGCCTACCCAATACCTCCTCCTGATCAATTTTAAACCTTTTCAAGTGCCTGAATAACCTTGTCTTTCACCATGGCCCAGGCAGCATCTTCTTCCGTGGTAAAGACAGATACCGCCCTTTTACTATTTATATGCCTATTGGAGACTTTGGAATTCTCTTCTCTAATGTTAGCTGCCAGTTTCTTTTCATATTTTCTTAGCTTCTCTTATTTGCCTTTTCACTTCCCCACTGAACCTGCTATAATGTTACGACCGACCCCCCCCACCCCCGCCTCAGGCGAGGTCCCCCAATTTGTTAACTTCCCGAACGGGATTCCAATTTTGTGAGGCTCCCGGGTGAGGAGGAA
This sequence comes from Cetorhinus maximus, assembly GCF_964194155.1. NCBI lineage: Eukaryota > Metazoa > Chordata > Chondrichthyes > Lamniformes > Cetorhinidae > Cetorhinus > Cetorhinus maximus. The sequence goes on along the minus strand of NC_135905.1, from coordinate 22,683,224 downwards.
TCAGCTGCCTCCCCTTCTTTATTCAACCCCCTCGCTTGGCCACAGCGAGGTTAGTTTTAAAGGGATCCCTTCCCTCGTGCATACCTTTTCCCAGTCCAAATATATTTTAGAAGGAACCGATTTAAACAGGCTTTCTCGGGTCAAAGAAGCAGTCAGTTTATTAGTTAATAAAAACCTGGAAAAATAATAAAAACGCAACACACATGCACACGGATCAGAAATGAGCTGAGTCTAAATAAAAGTTTGAAAAGATGTACGGATCGGTTTTTGGCTTGTCCATGAGGCGTAGATGACGAAATGTTGCAGCTGTTAAGTTGGGTGATTCCGGTAGAGCTGACTTTGGCAGTTTAGCAGTTGGTTTGATGACACTTGGTTCTGCAGGTTGGCTAAAGAAGCTGTCCCATTTCCCTTTTGGTTGTGGCTTTGCTGACTTGCCTCCAACAACAGAGATGGGGAGATGGTCTTTTGCCTGCAAGCTGCAGGGGGTGCCTAGCTGATCACCTATCGCTGTCACAGCCCACTAGCGCACTAGAACACTAGCACTTAAGAACACTAGTGCACCCAGGTCAGGTTTGCAGATAGCTTTTTAACCCAGTTCCTTGTGTATTCCTAAAAAACATGCCTTTTGCCCAGAGTCCATTTTCTTTCAACTCAGATCATCACGTTCCGAGATATAACTCGACAGGAGATAGTTTTGGATGTCTGCTGAGAAGTGGCCATTGTCTCCACAACAGTAGGATATTAAAGAGAGAAAAACAGAAATTACTGGAAAAACTCAGCAGGTCTGGCCGCATCTGCGGAGAGAGAGAAACAGAGTTAATGTTTCGAGTCTGTATGGCCCTTCAGAGCTCTGATGCGGCCAGACCTGCTGGGTTTTTCCAGCAATTTCTGTTTTTCTTTCAGATTTCCAGCATCCGCGGTATTTTGCTTTTATCACGGGATATTAAAGTTCAATCTTTTGCATTTCATCTCTTCCTTTTCAAGCGTCTCTGTCTGAAGTAGGCCTTGACACCTTTTTTAGGTGCGACACTCCATGTTCGCTCAGGATTAGATAGTCAAGTATAATCCACATAGGAATTTTCCAGCAAGTGGTTACTTTACATGCTCAACCATACTTTGCTCAGTGTCTTTGCATGTATGTCTTCCTTAAAAGGTTCAACATTCCCGTGAGTAATTCAGGGCTGTAATCTACTGTCGAGACAACGTTCAGCCTAGTTCTCGGTTGTTATCCATTTGTCAGAGGCACATCTTTTTCTTCTTCATCTTACTCTCTATCTCGTTCGTCATTCAGGAGCTCTGGATTTGCTCGCCTTATCTTTCCCCTCCGTGGGAATATGCCTAGACTGTGCTCGAACCATCTCTTCTTTAAAGGTAGCCCATTGTTCAGCTACTGTTTTCCTGCCAACCTTTTGATTCCAATTTATTTGGCCCAGATCTGTTCTTAGCCCATTGAAGTTGGCTTTCCCACAGTTAATTATTCTTTCTGTCAATTGTTCTTTGTCCTTTTCCATAGCCAACATAAACCTGATGGTACAATGCTCACCGTCCCATAATTTTTCTTATTCATTCAGGGGATGTGCGCTTCGCTGGCTGGGCCAGCATTTATTGCCCATCCCTAGTTGTCCTTGAGAAGGTGGTGGTGAGCTGCCTTCTTGAACCGCTGCAGTCCATGTGGTGTAGGTACACCCACAGTGCTGTTAGGGAGGGAGTTCCAGGATTTTGACCCAGCGACAGTGAAGGAACGGCCGATATATTGAATGTCCTCCAATTGACACTTGATCCACTTGGCCCACCTTATTCCCAAAAAAACGGGTCTACAGTGCCTCCTTTCGCATTGGACTGGACACATACTGCTGTAGAAAATTTTCCTGAACACACTCTAGGAACTCTAGCCCCTCTTCGCCCTTTACTGTATTCTGTACCAGTCAATATTTGGATAATGAACGTCCCCCATTATAACTACCCTGTAATTCTTGCCGCTGTCTGTAATTTCCTTGAAAACCTGTTCCTCTATGTCTTTCTGACTAGTTGGTGACCTGTAGACTACGATGAGCAATGTAATTGTACCTTCTTTTGTCCCTTAGCTCTAGCTAGAGAGAATCTGTCCTTGAACCCTCTGGAACATTCCCTCTCTAGCACAGCAATGCTGTCCTTAACCAATACTGCCATTCTTCCCCCTTTTCTCCCTTTCCTATCTTTCCTGAACACCTTGTATCCAAGAATATTTAATATCCAGTCCTGCCCTTGTGTCAGGTCCGTTATCACCACAACATCACACATGGCAATCTGCGCCTGTAACTCACGAACCTTACCTCACCACGTATTGACATGCATGCTGCAAGCCAACTGGTGAGAGAAATTCGAAGGACTTAAAAAAAAAATTGTATTTTTATTGGTTACAAAAACCTCGGCAATGGGGGAAAACTGCTGTTTGATTGTGTGAGGCAGTTAAAAACGGAGCCGTGTGATGAAACCTCCAGAAATAAGCCCGACTAGAATTGGGAACTGCTAAACCGAGGACTCGAGGGTGGAATTTCTGAAAGCCTTTTAGTGATTGTAGGGTCCTTACTGCTGCTTCCTGTCTTAGTAATTAAGAGTTTGGATCATTGCCAGTCCACAGCCTAGTTTTGCACCACAATGCTGCCATCAGTGGAATGCCTGACTTTGCTACCATCAGTCGGAGTTGTGCCATCGAAAGTGTAGATCTTGGTAGCACCCACCGCCACATATCACCCCTGTCTTTCCCTCTGGTCATCTGAATGAACTTCCCTCAAATTTTCAAAGCCCTTGAGCAAGAAATTTAAGTCGCCATCATGTTTTATTGATAACTGGGCCTCGGTCAGCTCAGTTAACAGGATTCTACAATCCACCCACATACAACAGGGGCAATTTCACTGAAAACCTGAGCGCACTGCGCAACTCAGTGATATGAATGGGGAAGGGGTCTGTGTGTGTGTGTGTGTGTGTGTGTGTGTGTGTGTGTGTGAGTTTGTCGATGTTTGTACATTTGTCACTCTTGTGCCCTACTTAACTACCGACAGGGTAAGTTCTGCATTGTCTCAGAAGGATCTGCATTTGAAGGTCGTGTGGGTCAGGGAATGTGGTGCATTGACCTGTGGCCCTATCCCTGTCTGTTATGGCACAGCGGATGGTAAATGCTGAGCTGCTCAAATCCCAGAGGGAAACTTGAAACAGCTGCCAAAATGGTTTTTGCAATTTGTATAGTATGGGGAAATCAGGAAATGATTTCCCTGACTACTTGTGATGATTTTATAGTAAAGTAAACATTTATTAAAAGAGTAAAGGAAATAAAACACAATTAACATTAAGCAGTACTTTAAAACAGTTTCACGAATCTTAACTTAATTACCGTCAGAGCTAAAAACAAAAAAACTACTGCGGATGCTGGAAATCCAAATCAAAAACAGAATTATCTGGAAAAACTCAGCAGGTCAGGCAGCATCGGCGGAGAAGAAAAGAGTTGACGTTTTGAGTCCTCATGACCCTTCAACCCTGAGTAATATTAGGAGAGGGGTGAAATATAAGCTGGTTTAAGGTGGGGGGGGTTGGGGGGAGAGAAGTTGGGGTGGGGGGCGGTGTTGGTTGGTTGTAGGGACAAGCAAGCAGTGATAGGAGCAGATAATCAAAAGATGTCACAGACAAAGGAACAAAGAGGTGTTGAAGGTGGTGATATTATCTAAGAGAATGTGCTAATTAAGAATGGATGGCAGGACACTCAAGGTACAGCTCTAGTGGGGGTGGGGTGGAAAGACTGACAGGGTATTACAGTTATAGATTTAAAAATAATGGAAATAGGTGGGAAAAGAAAAATCTATGTAAATTATTGGAAAAAACAAAAGGGAGGGGGAAGAAACGGAAAGGGGGTGGGGATGGGGGAGGGAGTTCAAGATCTAAAGTTGTTGAATTCAATATTCAGCCCGGAAGGCTGTAAAGTGCCTAGTCGGAAGATGAGGTGCTGTTCCTCCAGTTTGCGTTGGGCTTCACTGGAACAATGCAGCAAGCCAAGGACAGACATGTGGGCAAGAGAGCAGGGTGGAGTGTTAAAATGGCAAGCGACAGGGAGGTTTGGGTCTTTCTTGCGGACAGACCGCAGGTATTCTGCAAAGTGGTCGCCCAGTTTACATTTGGTGTCTCCAATGTAGAGGAGACCGCATTGGGAGCAACGAATGCAGTAGACTAAGTTAGGGGAAATGCAAGTGAAATGCTGCTTCACTTGAAAGGAGTGTTTGGGCCCTTGGACGGTGAGGAGAGAGGAAGTGAAGGGGCAGGTGTTGCATCTTCTCTCCGGCCCATCTCCCGCGCACCCGCCCTCACGCCTTCTCCTCCCTCCCAGAAACATGATAGGGTCCCCCTTGTCCTCACTTATCACACCACCAGCCTCCGCATTCAAAGGATCATCCTCCGCCATTTCCGCCAACTCCAGCATGATGCCACCACCAAACACATCTTCCCTTCACCTCCCCTGTTGGCATTCCGTAGGGATCATTCCCTCCGGGACACCCTGGTCCACTCCTCCATCACCCCCTACTCCTCAACCCCCACCTATGGCACCTCCCCATGCCCACGCAGAAGATGCAACACCTGCCCCTTCACTTCCTCTCTCCTCACCGTCCAAGGGCCCAAACACTCCTTTCAAGTGAAGCAGCATTTCACTTGCATTTCCCCTAACTTAGTCTACTGCATTCGTTGCTCCCAATGCAGTCTCCTTTACATTGGAGAGACCAAACGTAAACTGGGCGACCGCTTTGCAGAACACCTGCGGTCTGTCCGCAAGAAAGACCCAAACCTCTCTGTCGCTTGCCATTTTAACACTCCACCCTGCTCTCTTGCCCACATGTCTGTCCTTGGCTTGCTGTATTGTTCCCATGAAGCTCAACGCAAACTGGAGGAACAGCACCTCATCTTCCGACTAGGCACTTTACAGCCTTCCGGACTGAATATTGAATTCAACAACTTTAGATCTTGAACTCCCTCCCCCCATCCCCACCCCGTTTCTTCCCCCTCCCTTTTTTTTCCAATAATTTATATAGATTTTTCTTTTCCCACCTATTTCCATTATTTTTAAATCTATACCTATAATGCCCTGTCAGTCTTTCCACCCCACCCCCACTAGAGCTGTACCTTGAGTGTCCTGCCATCCATTCTTAATTAGCACATTCTCTTAGATAATATCACCACCTTCAACACCTCTTTGTTCCTTTGTCTGTGACATCTTTTGATTATCTGCTCCTATCATTGCTTGCTTGTCCCTACAACCACCACCCCCACCCCCCCACCACAACTTCCCTCCTCCCCCCCAACCCCCCCCAACCTTAAACCAGCTTATATTTCACCCCTCTCCTAATATTACTCAGTTCTGTTGAAGGGTCATGAGGACTCAAAACGTCAACTCTTTTCTTTTCCACCGATGCTGCCTGACCTGCTGAGTTTTTCCAGGTAATTCTGTTTTTGTTACCGTCAGAGCTAACCTTCCCTTTTTCTGTTCAGAAACCATCCTTATAGATTTTAAAATCTGTAGAATTGCAGTAATTTTTACCACACCTCAGGGTGTCCTCTGAGGCCGACAGCAACTGGTTCTCCCGGTCTGGCTTTGTTCACGCTGTCGTCTTGGAGTCCTGCCCAGCTACCCTCTGGGAGATCTGACCAGCTACCCTTTCTCATAGACTTCAGTATTTCCTTCCCTTTGATCTCTATGTTGTTTCAACCAATCTCTTCAGAAACACTTTCTTCCCAGAATTGATTAAATTATTCTCTTCTTTAGCTCTTCGGGTAAGATTGTTTTTACAAGTCTATCTTTACCTTATTTCCTTACACCTTTTTACAACCTATATATACCCCCTTTGAACTAAAATCACTCAATTCAAACTATTCCTGCTATTGCTTTATGTAAAACTCTAATTGAGGTTCCTCTTGGTTCATTGACATATCAAAACCACTTCTTACTGTTGACTTTACAGCCTTGCCGTCACTCTGGCTCTTAATCCAATTACAGGCTGACTTCCAGTACATAAGAAAATATGCCAGGGTTATTACCAGAAGAAAAAATATTACAATTTCTTGTTTTCTTGACATTGTACCAGGTTCCCTTTGAGCACAAATTTCTGCTCTGCTGGCAGAGTTGTTGCACTCACCCAATACAAGCTGTTTCGCTCCCAGCTGGATCTGCCCCCATTTGCGCACTTCCTGTGGTTCACAGAGGTGCAGGAGTCGTGTCTGAAACTTTGTTAATTTAGCTGCAGACCTGCTGTGATTCATTAGGAGAGTCACCCAGCAGCTGCTGCCCTCTTCTTCGGGCGGTAAGAAAGCAGTCTCTCCACAGCCAGATCTGAAATGATGGTGTGACACAGTTTTGTGTAAAGATTGCAGCCTCCACAGAAATGGCAGTTCACTAACCGGACGAATGGCACTAAGTTTGCTTTACGGAGTTGCTTCTGATGGTGTGTTTAAGGCACATGAGCCCACAGGATTGCAGAATGAGGCTATAAAGCAGGAAGGATGAAATCTCATCAGGCAAAGTCGTCCGATGACTACCTGTTTGAGTGGGGCTGGTGGTTTGGGGGGGTGAGTGTCAGCAATGATGACCAAACGTTGTTCAGATTGCAGTGACTGAAAAGGTAGCGATGAGCTGCCTTCTTGAAACATAGAAAATAGGAGCATGTCATGAAGAGATTAATGCCTATAATGTGATTGGAAATTATCTCTGAAAATAGAGTTTAGTGATGTGTGTGTGTGTTTTAATTGGATTAAAGCCAGCTGGTCTAGAGGCTTTGATGTAAAGAAAGAAGTAGGTTTGAAATGGTAATTAGATAAATACATGGAAGTTTAGAAACATGAGTGTTAATGGAGCAATTTGCATTTTTAAATAAATCAGTCAAAAGAATGGGTGAAATTTTGCACCTATCTAGAAGACACCAAGCGATATGTTTATTCTTTTTCAGCTTACTAATAAAATTGGTGGAATCAAAGGATTTAATTGTTAGAAGAGGTAATATTAAAAACCGAGTAATACAATGAAAAATTTACATTGAAATAGAAAGATATGTATAAAGGAGAAAGGAGATTGTGTGTGAGTCAGAGGCATTGTAAGATCGACCAGGTGTGAGAAGTCTCCAGCCTGTAAACCTAAAGTCTGTCTGCGAGGACCCAGAGCTGAAAGAAACTCATTTTCAATGTGACTGTCCAGGATGTGCTCTGCCAGCTGTCTCTTTAAATCTATAAGTTTCACTGTTACCTTAAGGAGGATGTAACTGAGAGTCAGTTTAATTAGGGGATTTTTTTGTAGTTATTATAATAGTAATTGTGTAGACGTATGTATGTGCTTCCAATTTTTCTTGTATTAATAAATGTTTAATTTAGTTTTATAAAAAACCTCTGAGACTCGGTGGTTTTATTACCACTGAATTCAAAGCCTGCATCTCGAAACATACAAATTGCAAAAATGTGTTATGACAGTTGTTGAGCAACTCAGCCTTTACCATCAGCTGTGTCATTAGAAGCAGGAGTAGGTTATTCGGCCCTTCGAGCCTGCTCCGCCATTCAATATGATCATGGCTGATCCTCTATCTCAACGCCGCACTCCCACTCTCTCTCCCCATACTCCTTGACGCCTTTAAAGTCCAGGAATCTCTCTGTTTCCTTCTTAAATATATTCAGTGACTTGGTCTCCATAGCCCTCTGTGGTAGAGAATTCCACAGGTTCACCACCCTCTGAGTGAAGAGGTTCCTCCTCATTTCAGTCCTAAATGGTCTACCCCTTATCCTGAGACTGTGATCCCCTTGTTCTAGACCCCCCCAGCCAGAGGAAATATCATCCCTGCATCCAGTCTGTCCAGCCCTGTCAGAATTCTATACCTTTCAATGAGATCCCCTCTCATTCCTCTAAACTCCAGTGAATACAGTCTAGTCGACCCAGTCTCTCCTCATACAACAATCCTGCCATCCCAGGAGTCAGTCTGGTGAACATTCCCTACACGCCCTCTATGGCAAGCATATCCTTTCTTAGTTAAGGAGACCAAAACTGCACACAATACTGCAGATGTGATCTCACCAAGGTCCTGTATAGCTGCAGTAAGACATTCTTGCTCCTGTACTCAAGTCCTCTCACAATGAGGGCCAACATACCATTTGCCTTCTTAACTGCTTGCTGCACCTGCATGCTTGCTTTCAGTGATTGGTGTACAAGGGCACCCAGGTCCCTTTGTACATCAACATTTCCCCATCTATCACCATTTAAATAATACTCTGCCATTCTGTTTTTCCTACCAAAGTGAATAGCTTCACACTTTTATCCATGTTATACTGCATCTGCCATGTATTTGCCCACTCACTCAACCTGTCTAAATCGTCTTGAAGCCTCTTAACACCCTCCTCATCACTCACATTCCCACCAAGTTTCATGTCGTCAGCAAACTTGGAAATATTACATTTGGTTCCCTCATCCAAATCATTGATATATATTGTGAATAGCTGGGGCCCAAGCACTGATCCCTGAGGTACCCCATTAGTCACTGTCTGCCATTCCGAAAAAGACCCATTTATTCTTACTCTTTTTATTTCCTGTCTGCTAACCAATTCTCAATCCCCATGCCAATATATTACCCCCAATCCCATGTGCTTTAATTTTACGCACTAACCTTTTATGTGGGACTTTATCAAAAGCTTTCTGAAAATCCAAATACCACATCCACTGGTTCTCCCTTATTTATTCTCTTAGTTAGGTCCTCAATAAACTCAAGTAGCTTTGCCAAACATGATTTCCCTTTCATAAATTCATGTTGACTTTGTCTAATCCCATTGATATTCTCTAGGGCAAGAATGATCCCGTCGGTGACCGGGGGCGGGGCTCACTCGCCGACACATAAAATGACGCGGGATGATGTCAGGCGGAACTCCCGACGTCACCCCTCGTCATTTGCGTTTTCAGCTCGGCGGGGGTGCAGCCAAGTCAGCTGTGCGCCTGCCAACCTATCAACGGCCTATTGAGGCCATTTAAAAAGCAGTTAAAACAATTAATGGACCTTAAGGTTGGCGGGCAGGTCAGGAGTACTGAAAAAGCATGAAACCTCATCCAAGGGTGGGATGAGGTTTCATGACTGAATTCAAAAATTAAGATTAACTTTTACTTAAAGTTATATCCATGTCGCAACTCACGGGGCATGGTCACATGAGGGGACACGGATGGCTAATGAAATTTTCCAAAGAATAACTTCTTCCCTTTGGGAACCGATCTTCCTGAGGCAGCACTTAGTCTCAGGGAGATCGGAGCGCACTTCCGCATCTGCCATTTAATTGGCCTGCCCATGAAAAATGGCGGCGCGCCCCCAGTTGCGGGCGCTGATCGGAGGGCCGCCTGCCCATGCCCGTTCCCGCACTTCCTGTCCTCCCCCCACCCCCCCTCCCAAACGGGGGGAAAATTTGCCCCAAGTGTCCTGTTAGCACACCCTTTATAATAGGCTCTAGCATTTTACCTACTACTGATGTTAGGCTAATCGGTCCAGCTACGGGTCCTATGACCAACCATGAAGCACTTGTTCTCCTACTTGAGATAAGATTGTGCCCTGACTTGTCCAGTCTCTGATCTGTCGAGCACATCCCGGAGAGGAATCTAAGAAATTTAACAGTAAAACAAGTTCCTGTGGAACTGGGATGTGCTCATCATTTTCTTGTAAAGGCAAAAGACTAAGGGCATCGGTGTTTATGATTTGATTGCCAGGCCTGTGTGTTCGTTTGCTGCCAGAATTAAGGCCCATTATTGTATTCTCGCTGAGGCTATGGGTGGCATAGCCTCGTCCTCGCTAAACAATCCTAACAATGGTTTGTGGTCAGAAATGATTGTAAAATGGCGGCCATGTACGTACTGGTGAAATTTCTTGACACCAAAGATGATGGACAGGCCTTTTTCTATCTGCGAATATCCCTTTTCCGTTGTGGTGAGCATTCTTGATACCTAACCTATTGGCCGTTCCGTGCCATTGTCCATCCGATGGGAGAGCACTGCTCCCACTCTGTAGGGAAATGCGTCACATGTCTGCACCAATTCTTTCGTCTGGTCATAATGCACTAATTGATTGGACGAGTGCAACAATTGTTTCACCTTTATGAAAGCTTCTTTCTGGGGGGCCTCCCAAGACCAACGTTGGTTCTTTTTGAGTAGAGGATGCGGGGGGTCAGCACAGTAGACAAATTGGGTAAGAACCACCCATAATAATTGATTATTCCCAAGAATGATTTGAGCTCTGAGGCGTTCTTTGGCGCAGGTGCCTCTCTTATGCCTCTCACTTTCTCCTCAACCTGATGGAGACCCTGTGAATCTACCCGGTGACCCAAATAGATCACCTCCCTCGCTTGGAACGTGCACTTTTCTTTTTTTGAATGCACTCCAGCTTGCAAGAAATGTTTTAAGACTCTTTGTAAGTTTGCCAAATGCTCTTTTCCAGTGAATCCTGTAACCAATACATCATCTAAATAGGATATAACCTGGGGCAGTCCCTGCAGTAAGCTTTCCATTGTTCTCTGAAAGATGGCACAAGCTGAGGAGACACTAAAAGGCAATTGTGTATATTGGTACAACCGTTTGTGGGTATTAATTGTGACACATTCCCTGGAGGCATTATCCAATTCTAGTTGTTGATTAGCATGACTCATATCAAGTTTTGTGTATTTTATCCCTCCTGCTAGCCTGGCATACAGGTCTTTAATTTTTGGAATGGGGTGCCTGTCTAGTTTAGCTACTGTATTAACTGTATTAATTACTGTATTGAGAAGGCAATGGTGTAGTGGTATTGTCACTGGACTGGTAATTCAGAGATCCAGGGTAATGTTTTGGGGACCTGGGTTTGAATCCCACCACGGCAGATGGTGGAATTTGAATTCAATAAAAAATCTGGAATTAAAAGTCTAATGATGACCATGAATCCATTGTTGATTAGGATCTGGTTCACTAATGTCCTTTTAGGGAAGGGTCTGGCTCCAGACCCACAGCAATGTTGTTGACTCTTCAAATGCCCTCTGAACAAGGGCAATAAATGCTGGCCTAGCCAGCGATGCCCACATCTCCCCATGAATGAAATTTTTAAAAACCATCAGTTTGTCCACAAATTCAGACAGTTTGGTCGGGTTTAAGGACAGGGACTATGGGTGCTGCCCATTCTGAGAATTACACAGGTTGTATAACGCCCAGTTTCTCTAGTCTGTTCAGTTCAGTGTCAACTTCCTCTCAGAGGGTATATGGCACCGGTCTCACCTTCATGAAGCGAGGGGTTGCTTCCAGATCCACTTAAATCTTGGCCTGCAGGATATTCCCAGTTCGTCCTTGAAGATGGTCGTGTACTTTCTAAGTAGCTCTGGTAGCCCACTTGTTCAACTGGAAAACTTCAGACCATTCGAACTTAATCTCCTTTAACCAATTTCTCCCCAGGAGGCTTGGCCCTTTACCTGCTACCGCCATCACGGGTAGCTGTGCCGATTGGCTCCCATAATGGACAGTTACTCTGCTTATGCCTTGTACTTGAATGTCTTCACCCATAAATGTTTTGAGCTGGGCGAATGTTTCTTCTAAACTTAATTAATGTTCACCATTATTCAGATATCTGAAGGTATGTTTCCCAATTACACACTCACTCTCTCTCTCTCTCTCTCTCTCTCTCTCTCTCTCTCTCTCTCTCTCTCTCTCTCTCTCGCCATCTCTCGCTCTCTCTCTCTCTCTCTCTCTCACACGCCATCTCTCTCACACACCATCTCTCATACACGCCCACTAGTGATAGTAGAAGCTCCCATGTCCAATTCCATTCTAACAGGTCTGCCATTTACTTTCACTGTGACAAATATTGGTCCTGTCTTTCCAACTTTCAGATTAAACAATGAGCAAATGTCTGAATTTGTTGTTTCAGGCTCCTCTACATTGTAGATTTCATTAGGCTTCTTCTTTTGTTTACAAGCCTGCTTGAATCTTTCCTTGCACTACCTCATTATATGTCCATTTCTGTGACAATAGCAGCATTCGATTTTTTAAAAAATGCCAATTGCTAAAAGACTGATTGTTTCCACCTCTATTAAAATTATTCTTCGATTTCATCGCTCAGTTATTTTTCTTTATTCTTCGGCTGGAGAGACTGTTCCCGCTTCTCGGCAGAGTCTCGTTTTTTCACGCCACTTTCACTTGAGGTTTCCCATCCAATGCGGAGCACTGCACCATTTTACACTCTCTGTATTGCTTTTGAATCTCTTCCTATGCTTTCCATGGCCAGCGCTATCTCTAGTGCCTTCTTGAAATCCAGATTCACTTCAGACAATAATCTTTTTTGAATAGCGTCCTCTTTTACACCACACACTAAACCATCTCTGAGCATGTAGTTCAGAGTTGTACTAAACTCACAATGTTCTGTCAGCTGCTTCATATTTGCCACATAGCATGCAATTGCCTCACCTGGGGCTCTATTTTGCGAATTAAAACGGAACCCCTGCATCATGACTGAGGGCTTTGGTTGATAATGACCCTTCACGAGGTCCACTAATTCTTCAAATCTAGGGCACTTGGGGCTGTCAAACTTTAAATCAAGCTGTAGGTTTTGCTCCCAGAAGTACTCGAGAAGCTTGCTCGCCTCTTCTCTTCCCCTGTAATCTTGTTCACTTGAAAAAAGAATGTGAAGCGTTTTATGTAATGAGACCAATCATCCCGTGCCTGGTTCAAAAGGATCAATTCTCCCAAATTGTTGCATTTTGAGAGAGGATAACTTCTTCAATTCTAACAGAGCTTGCTACTTAGAATCACTGGGCGAGGTACAGGGCCGATTTCTTTCTAACTTGATTTCTTCTGTTCAGTCCTGTTTTATCCTCATTGCCAGTTTGGTGTAAGGGTGGCCAAGTTGTACCATTAGTGATAGAGTTGATCTGCAGACATTTCTTGGGTGTAAACATTAAGTTTATTTGCAATTTACTCAGCAGCAGCTACACGTATGCTTTCAACTCCAACTCTATCTCTACATTGACTGCCTTACTCTCCTATTGGTTACTACAGATCATGTGATCTTCCTTAACAAGTATATTTCTTAAAGGTACGTTACACACTGAATAAAACCATAATTACGCCAATGCCTCTCTTTGTTTTCCTAATTTCCTTTTTGATTTCGCACCTCTTTCTGTATTCCCCTTGGCTTTCTATAGTATTGAATTCTCTGTCTGGCATAAGCTTTCCTTTTCTGCTTTCATCTTGACCTTGTGTCTGATGTAAGCTCCTTGACATCCAGAGGGCTTGATATTTTGCTGTCCCATCCTTTTTCTTTGTGGGAACATGTTTATTCTGAGCCCTGTGAATCTCCCCTTTTAATGCCTCCCTCTGCTCTGATACTGGTTTACCTTCAAGTCGCTGTTTCCAGCCCTCTTTGGCTAAATCACTTCTCAGCTTAGTAAAATTGGCCTCATCACAATTTAGAACTTTAACTCCTGTTCTATCCCTGCCCTTTTCCATAATTATCTTAAAACTAACTGAATTATGACTGAATTACTACCATCAAAATGTTCTCCCACTGCCATTTCATCCACCTGTCCAGCTTCATTACCTAAAAATGAGACCAGAACCGCATCCTCTCTTACTGGACTTTGGCCAAAAAGTTCTCCTGAATGCACCTTAAGAATTCTGTCTCTTCCATTCCTTTCACACTAAAACTGTCCCAGTTAATATTGGGGTAGTTAAAATCCCCTCTAATTACTGTCCTAATTATTGTTTTCGCACTTTCCAGAGATTTGCCTGCATATTTGCTCTTCTATCTCCCTCTGACAGTTTGGGGGTCTATAGTACACTCCCAATAGTGTGACTGACCCTTCTTTGTTCCTAAGCTCAATCTATTTGGCTTCAGTTGATGATCCTTCTAACATATCAACCCTCGTAGCTGTAAACGCTTCACCAACCAAAATTGGCATCACCCCTCTCTCTTTTTGCCCCCTCTCTATCTCATCTGAAAACCTAATAACTAGGGTCGTTGAACTGCCGCTCCTGTCCCTTTTTAAACTACGTCTCTGTAATAACTGTGATATGATACTGCCAGATTTCTATCTGTGCCCTCAGCTCATCCGCTTTATTTACTATACTACTTGCTTTGAAGTGTATACCCTTGAGCACTGCCAAATTCTTTTTTTTTTCTTTTCTAACCTTTATTTTCTGTGCCTTCCAAACCAGCTCATGAGCAAGATAGACTCTGAGAACCCCTGTTCTCAACCAGATGATAACCTGGGCCTATGAGGCAGGTTTGAAACCAGCCATGAGGAGTTGCGAGAGAGAATAGCTCCCGTTCAGAGTGGACATGTGGAGAAATGGGGTCATGGAGGAGAACCTAAACCATTTGTTTAGGCTCATGCTAACATAGCTCAGACTGATTACTAACTTAACAAACACATTTACAATCCCCCATTCTAGGCCCTCTAGTCCTACAGAACTCTGTCAGCCCTTCTCAATCTTTGTAATGAACATGTCAGACTCGTATCCATGTGAACCCGTGTTTGTGTCTTTTTATTTACATCATCATCCCCCTCATCCCCAACATACACACGCGCGCGCACACACATATAACACGCATGTGTGCGAGTGTGTGTCATTCCTTCCTGTGTCAGTTTCTTTGCGAGGTTCTGTGATTGCTTCACTAACACACATGTCAACTCAGTGAAGGTTGATCAAACTAACTGCTATTGCTGAAACCCTATTCTCCCCTTTACAAAATAACCCAGGGCCAGTGATCTGTGGTTTGGGGTCCATGAGGTATATCAGGAGGAGAAATTAACTATTGACAAATGTCATGTTGGAATAATTCACTTTTAGCAGAAGGAAATGAGAAGTGGTTTTGCCCAGACTCCTGACAGATGGATTTGATGGCAGGTTGTCCAGGTACATTGAACCATGACTGATTGATTTGGAAGCCAGTGCAGTTTCTGTGATTTTAAGTGGTGTCCCCATGGTGTGCTACTGAACCCAGCACCTCCTATCATACCTCTTCATGGTAAGATGAATTTTCACAAGCACTGCTGTACTTGCTGCAAGATCCTCCATTTTTCAACATGGAGTGTAATTTGGCCATGACTAAGGAACTATATCATGGGCTCCCATATCTGCAAACAGAGATGAGAGCGATCAGCAGAAAATTTCCATTAATGTTGAGACGGTCTTGTCCTCCCGATGATAGTAAGACTGAGATGCGATATTGGGCCCAAATGTACATCATAATAACCTGCCAACACCTTCTGATGTTCTGGGCCTTTAAACAGCTGCAAAAACAAACAATCCCAGAGATTATCATAGCTTCCACCCTGAATTGAGATTGCCTCTCTCTCTCTCTCTCTCCTTGTTTGAGGGTCCTTTATTTAATGAGTGTGGATCATCTCAGTCAGGTTTCCAGTGATACCCACTGTGCAGACTCTGCAGCAACACTCCAAACCTCCTTTGACAGCACCTTCCAAACCCATGACCTCCACCACCTAATAGGACAAGGGCAGCAGATAGATGGGAACACCACCATCTGGAAGTTCCCCTCCAAGTCACTCACCATCCTGAATTGGAAATATATCGCCGTTCCTTCACTGTCGCTGGATCAAAATCCAGGAATTCCCTCCCTAACAGCGCTGTGGGTGTACCGACAACACATGGAATGCAGCGGTTCAAGGAGGTGGCTCAACACAATCTTCTTGGGGGGAATTATGGATGGCTTTGCCAGTGACATGCTCATCTCATGAATCACTTAAAAAAAGAGACAGGCTGGCTGGTATGGCAAGTGGCCTCAGTCTTTTGCTTTGTATCTGACGATGGTTGAAATGGGAGTGCTTCATACTGCCACTGGGTGCCTAAACTGAGACAGTCTTTCACTTTTCCACCATTAACATCTTTGTCTCGACAAACACAGAACCTACCTTGACAAAGATGATGACTGACAGTGCGGGTACATAACTGGCTCCTATAAAATACCGTAATAGGATCTGGATCTGAATAGCTGGCACCTTTTTAATTAAGAAGGCTTTTCACTGTCTGTCAGTCATCCTGTCTGTCAGTCAGATATCATCTCTCGCAGTGTGTACACAGCTGTAAGTGGCCACTTGTTGGGCTCCATTTCCCCTAATCTATTAATTACTCTCTGGAGAGGTCAGGTCATCATTTATGATAGCTTGTCAGTGAGAATCGCAGTTTAAGAACCAGGACCTCTGGGATTCTGTCTACTCCAAACATTGTCTTAATGAACAAACCGCTTCATCATATTCCTTCCTTTGTCTGTTGGTCCTTCCCGCATTATTTATTCTCTTTACTGTTGAAATCTGTTCTCTCCTTTAGCAAGGACCTGCATTTGTAAAATGTTTCATCACATCTCTCGGACACCTCAATGTGCTTCACAAGCTGTGAATTCCTTTGAAGAGCAGTGATTGTTGTTCTGCAAGCAGTTTTGGCAGCTAGTTTGTACACAGCAAGATTCCAAAAACCGCAATGAGGTGAATAACAAGTTAATACTTTTTGGTGGTGGTTAATGTAGGCTAAAACACTGGGAGAATTCCACCACCTTCTTCAAACAGTGTTGTTGGATTTTTAACATTCAATTGGAGCAAATGATATCATCTCTCATGCTTGTAGAGAACCTTTTTTTTATTTTTCTTGGACTGTGGCTTTAAAAAGTACCATGGCTGCAGTTAAAAGACATGTTCGCTGGAAATGGATGAGGAATATCTACAATGTTGCTATCCTGGAATATAGGGCGCCATAAGAGAACAGGATGGTGCCGGAAGGGAGTTCTGGACTAAGGGGAACTGCCTGATGACAGCATTTTAATTGGTTCCTGACCAGGTGACCAGTGTTTTGTGTGGTAACAGTGCAGACAGAACAGCTCCTTGTCTACAAAGAGGGAAGACCTGAAACCTCTCTCTCCTATGTTTGTAAGATTCCAGCAATTCTGCCATAGTAGCCAACTGGCTATTCCTCACATCTCTGTAACCTGCTTTCTCTGAAAACCCCTGTCAAGAGGCAAAGGGGAAAAAATCACCAGCAGAGACATTGAAAAGCAAATTGTTCAACCAATGAACAAAAGACTGAATGTGCTGGGAGACCACCTCATGTCATCAACAACAAACTTCAAGGAATTTGGAAAACATCGATCAAAATCAACCCAACTAATCCTGTACTCCAGATTGGTGCTATTGAACTGTTTGATCTCACCCTTAAAATCCATGTTCTGTGTGTGTGTGTGGAGTTAGCAGTTCGTGTTTCTTTCTTTTGCCACTAGCTAAAGACAATTTGTTCAATGAACAGTTATTTCCTTATTAAGTTTACAAACCTGGTGCTCGTATTCTGTTAACCTAAATTAAACAGTTCGGTAGAACTGAGGCAATTTGGTGGTTTGGTCATACTTTTCACATTTGTCATGGCTCGGGGAGCAGTGGAGCTTGATATAACAGAGCATTAACGCCAGAGAGCAGTGACACACTGTAGGACTCCTTCATTGTAGCACTAGCATTAGTTCAAGAGACTGGAGTGGGGATTGAACCCACAATTTTCTGACCCAGAAGAGAGAATGCTATCCAGCTAAATCAAGCTGAGACTCTTGTCTTTGTTTTAGAAAACTAAATGGAGCTTTTCCTCATTGTGTTTTCATTGATTTTAAAATAATTTCTTCCTAGAGTGACACCCTGTTTTTATCGAGCCATTGACCTGTGTGCACTGGCTGACTGCAGAAGGAGCTTTTTGTGTGAGTGTTTTTATAGGTCTGAGGGCTAGTTTGAAGCAGAGTTTGTTCTTTACATATACTCGCCTTCCAACTAACCAACCAGAGACTGCTGGAACACACCACTTCATTCAGCACCAGATTTAAAACAATGGATAGAAATGGACCCTGTACCATTTTAACATTGGATGCGTTTGTGCCAAGTTTATTTACTTGTAATTTGTTTGTGTTAACATCTACATTCAAGCAAAGGCAGAGGGGTTTTCTAGATGCCCGTAAATGTGAAACTTCAACTCTTAAGTGAGACAGCTTGTATTGGAAACAATGAGGACTATCTACAATCCCAAGGCAGGGCTTACTCAATAGGACCAGTGGATTAGAGCCTCTGGGCATCTGTGTCCGAGCCCGATTCCAATCTCCATTAAATTCTCCTGGATTCTGCTTTTCACAAGCTGTGTCTTGTCTGCCTGATCTTGCGTCTCTGAAATTAAATACCAAGGTTTGTGCAGTGTCTCTGTAACACAAAGCTGCGTATGCCTTTAATGTGAACAAACCTTCTCGGAGCTTCACAAAGGAGACCGATTGTACACCAAGTAGGAATTGAGGAAAGTCAGGGCTCTTTAGTCATCGTCGCCATTATTCCTGTGACTTGTTTTGTCTTGAGTTAAGTAATTTGCCTGAATTAATTGGGCAATTAAGGGGACTGGAAATGCAAATAGCTAGTGAACCTCAAAGTGTGATTGCCATATTGAGCGGAAGCAGACAGATGGGATTGCCTATGTTTCCTGCAGAGACTCCTTTCAAGTTCAGGGAACAGGATAAATTTTAGTGCTCAGATAGTGATGGTGAGGGAGAAGAATCTGATCCATACCTTGGGTCATCATTCAGAATTTTAAAATTTATTCTTTCACGGGATGTGGGTGTCGCTGGCTGGGCCAGCATCTGTTGCCCATCCTTCATTGCCCTTGAGAAGGTGGTGGTGAGTTGTCTTCTTGAACCACTGCAGTTCATGTGGTGTAGGTACACCTACAGCGCTTTTAGGGAGGGAGTTCCAGGATTTTGACCCAGCAAAGGTGAAGGAACGGCGATATATTTCCAAGTCCACATAGAACTACATGGAAATGGCCTGGCAGTTTCTGTAAGTAGATTTCATGTCCTCTGGTCTTGCAATGACCATGATTGGGATATATAACACAGAGGAGGTTACGAAGGATTCCCACCTCATTGCTTGCCTACCTGCCTGTCACATGATAGAAACTTGTATACATTAAACCATATTTGTACAAATAATAACATGCTTATCATATCACCACACTCTTTGTATAGAAAATCCCTTAAGGCATTTCTGTGCTTTATGTGTTATATAAATACAAGTTATTTTAAAATTATATTTGCAGAAGTGAAGGTTTTAGGCATGGTACTATGAAATAGAAGTTAACTATGTGTTAAAATTAAGAAATGCAGGCGTCCTATTTCATAAAGATGAGTGAAAAGGACAGGTGCAGCCAGTGGCGAGACATTCCACGGCTACTTGAATGTGTCATTTTCAATTCTTAACATGGATTCTTCTCTAATTCTCGCCACTCTGCAAAACTATCCTGCATTCCATAGTAATCTAACAATCCCAATAGTTAGACCATAAGGAAGTGTGAAATGGAAATGCCAGTGGGGCAGCTGAATGCTTTCATGAGACTGATCTGCTCAGGGGGTCATTCAGCCAATCATGTCTGTTCTTCCCATTTTTCCATTGCAATGCAAAACTAACCCAACTAGCCCACGTTCTTTATCACAGCTTATATCTTCCTCTGGTTCAAATTTTCTCGACTCATCCTTGAAAAGGGACAGTGGTTTCAAACAATCCCTCTCATAAACCGTTTTGTGCTGCAATAAAGTTCCCAAAGATATATGTCCCATCCGCTCTCCTCGCTTTCCTCAGTGACAGTTTTAGATTGATCGTCCTTCATCATTGATATAGTCCTTCCTTATTCAATATCAAAACCATTCATAACTTGAAAAACCTCAACTAAATCTCCTCTTCACCTCCCTCCTGCAGTATCTCAATTCTCTCCCAAAACTCTAGTTATATATTTCTGCTAGCATCCTGCTGATTTTATACTGTATGTTGTCCATGGCTTTAATGTCCTTTCAATAATGGAATGACCAAACTGCGCTCAGTAATCCATGTGTGATATCTGTTCTTTTATTGATGCATCTAAAACACATCTACTAAACCTTTCCATATTCTTTTTTTTCACATGCCATTGCACTTTCTTGTGGTTACCGTTAATTTTTTTTTTGCTCAGTTTTATCACTTGCCTCCCTTTCAAAGTTTAGTATAATTTTGATCTCTCTACTTATCCCTGAAACTCTACTCTTCCATATGTACTCTTTTTTGTCCAGTGTGGATGTAGCTATTTTGTACCACATCCAGCTCAGATTTGGGGCAGAATTTTACGAGGCAGTGAGTGGGGGCGGGGCCCACTCGCCGACGCGCGGTGACGTCGGCGGGGGGAACTCCCAACATCATCGCGCCCCATTTAAATTTTCAGGAAGGCGGGAGCGCAGCAAAATCAGCTGTGGGCCTGCCGACCTGTCAATGGCCAATTGAGGCCATTGGGATTCCAACCCCCCTATCTGCACAGGGAGTGCATAGCGCTTCCGTGTGGACATCACGCTGGGCGGGCCTTAACTGGCCCGCCCACGTAAAATGGCGGCGCGCCTCTGATCGGGGGTGCCGATCGGAAGCGCGCCTGTACGCGCCCGCCCATCAACTTCACCCCCCACCTCCCCAACAGGGGGAATATTCAGCCCTTGAAGTTTCCCCACTATTGGCCTTTTTGCTCTGTTGATTTGAGTTGGTCCTCCCTCTATCGCCCCGATCTTTGACTCTTCATTATTGACTCTTTGACTCTTTTCATTTCATGTTGAGCCCATGTTGTGGTCACTATTTTGCAGAATGGTTACAAGACAGCAGGAGGTCATTGCACCAACTATGTCCATGATTCGTTAAGTAATGCCTCTGAGAGTAACTCAGCTAGACCCACTCCCTTGCTTTTTTCCCCGTAGCCCTACAAATCTTTTTTCTCCAGCTAGTTATCCAATTCCCTTTTGGTAGCCATGATTGAATCTACCTGCACCACAGTCTCAGGCAGTGCACTCCAAATGCTAACCAGTCATGACACAAAACAGTTTTTCCTCTTGATGTCTATTTGTTTTACCAGCCACTTTAAATTGATGTTGCCTGGTTCTCAACCCTTTCACCAATGGAATATCTACTCTGCCCAGACGTCTTATGACTTTGAATTTCTCTATCAAATCCCCTCTCAGCCTTCTCTAAGGAGTGCAGTGCCAGTTTCTTTAACCTATCCTCGTAGTTGAAACCTCTCGTCCCTGGAAGCATTCTTGTAAATCTTTTCCGAACCTTCTCCAATGTCTTCACGTCCTTTCTAAAGTGTGGTGCCTATAATTGGACACAATGCTCCAGTTGAGGCCGAATCAGTGTTTTTGTAAAGTTGCACCACAGTTTCCCAGTTTTCCGTTACTCACTTCAGTTATTTATCCCACGTTATTTCTCCAAACAAAATGAGGCAGTGTTCCTTGTTGGATGAGACGCATACTCATCTAAGAAGCATTTTAAGTTTCCCCACTTTGATCACACACATTATCAATATTGGGATACTTAAATCACCCAATGTTGTGTCCTGGACCAAAAAAATGCTGGAAAAACTCAACAGGTCTAGCAGCAACTGTGGAGAGAGAATCAGAGTTAACGTTTCGAGTCCATAAGACCCTTCTTCAGAGCTGAAGAGAAGTGGAAATGTGATGAAATTTATACTGTTTAAGGGAGGTGGAGCAGGTGAAGCTGGATAGAAGGTCAGTGATAGGTGGAGGTAAAGGAGAGATTGCAAAAGATGTCATGAACTAAAGGACAAAGGGATGTTAATGGTAATAGTAAGGGCTAAAAAAGGTGCTGATAGTGGCAGAGGTAAGAAAGCAGAATGTGATAATAGCAGAACAGGTGTAAGCACTCTGGAAAAAACATGAACAAGTAACAGATGGCCCTTTTGGGGAGTGGGTGGTGGTGGGGAAATAAAGGATAGAAAATGGGATAGAAGGGGGGATGAAAAAGGGGATAAAACCATGGATAAATGAATAAAAATAAAAGTAAATGGATAAAAAAATAAAAATGAATGTAGGAAAAAGGGGATTAAAAAAGGGGTGAGGATGGAGGAGAGAGTTCATAATCTGAAGTTGATGAACTCAATATTCAGTCCAGAAGACTATAAAGTGCCTAGTCGGAAGATGAGGTGCTGTTCCTCCAGTTTGCGTTGAGCTTCACTGGAACAATGCAGCAAGCCAAGGACGGACATGTGGGCCTGAGAGCAGGGTGGTGTGTTGAAATGGCAAGCGACAGGGAGGTCTGGGTCATGGTTGCGGACAGACCGAAGGTGTTCCACAAAGCGGTCATCCAGTCTGCGTTTGGTGTCTCCAATGTAGAGGAGACTGCATTGGGAGCAGCGAATGCAGTAGACTAAATCGAGGGAAGTGCAAGTGAAGCACTGCTTCACCTAAAAGGAGTGTTTGGGGCCTTGGAGGGGGGAAGTAAAGGAGCAGGTGTTGCACCTTCTGTGATTGCATGGGAAGGTGCCAAGGGAGGGGGTTGAGGTGTAGGGGATGATGGAGGAGTGTACCAGGGTGTCCCAGAGGGAACAGTCCCAATGGAATGCCGACAGAGGGGGGTGAAGGGAATATGTGTTTGGTGGTGGCATCATGCTGGAGTTGGTGGAAATGGCGGAGGATGATTCTTTGAATGCGGAAGCTGGTGGGGTGAAAAGTGAAGACAAGGGGGACCCTATCATGGTTCTGGGAGGGAAGGAGGGAGGGGCAAGTGTGAGGGCAGATGTGGGAGATGGGACGGACACGGTTGAGGGCCCTGTCAACCACCGTGGGTGGGAAACCTCGGTTACAGAAGAAGGAAGACATGTCAGAAGTGCCGTTTTGGAAAGTGGCATCATTGGAACAGATGCGACGGAGGCGAAGGAACTGAGAGAATGGGATGGAGTCCTTACAGGAAGCACTGTTGTGTCCTGTTGTTTTTAAGCCTCTCTCTAAACTGCATTCAAACCCTTCCCTCCATCTGGTTCGTTGATGACCTACAGCACACATTCAGAAATGAACTATTTCCTCTGCCACTCCTGAACTTATCGGGTTGGTTTGAAGCTGTAACTTATAATTCGCCCTTGCTACACGTGGCCTGGGAGCGTATGCTGCTGACAATGAGAGGGAACAAAGCTGAAAACTGGCATATGTTTCCAGTCCTGGCACCGATGCCCCTCACTGCTGCTCCAGTGAATGATGGAATAAGCTTGCTGGGGATGGGCTGAGGGTCTGGTTTATAAGGGAAAAAAAATACTTACCTGAGAAGGAGAAAATGGTGTGGAACAGAGGAGCAGCACAATGGAGGAATGCTTCTGAGGCGTTATTCATCTATAATTAACAACGCATGTCTCCTGATATCAAACATTTATAATCTTCCCATAGTTATACATTTACAGAGTTGTTGAAATATTGCTAATTAGCACAATGGCAATAGATTCTTATTAAATACATGTTAATTATTCATCGTCTTACTGTAAATGCTTTACTACTAGGGATACTGGAACATTATGAAACATCAAATACTGATTAATGCTGAATACTGTCTGGCTAGGGAAGCAGAAGGTCCATCAGAAGTTTCCTCTTAGTTGCGGGCGACTGTATTTCAGGGCAGTCATGGTCCACAGCAATATAGAAGCGATAGTATAACTGCTGTCAGGTTATGAGCTGACTTCAGAGAGCAGGGGAGAAGGCTGATTCACACCAAATTGTACCTTCTGGTCAGTGATAAATGTACAGCTGCCTCACGTGTGGGCAGTCCTCACCTGGTTCCTCGCTATCTCAATACAGTTCAAATGGATCAGCGATACGAAGAGTCTTGTATGTCCGGAGTGCGCTCCCAGCCAAACAGTCTCAACTAAGTGCTGCAGACTTGCAAAGTTGTGCTGTGGTTACTGATCTGAGACAGGCTCTGAGCTACACAACAGCCACAGTGTTATAGAATCAGGCACAGCAGGGAAACATCTTTACAGAATTTATTGTAAGCCTGACATTTATCTCAGATGTACAAAGGATGCATAAACTGATCTATTAAATACATGCTGCATTTTAATGAGTGAGCCTCACCTTTGGGATCCTTGTCTTCCACTTCTACCTGATCCTTGATCTGGGAGCATGTGATGCTGCCAAGGGGGAGAACGATCCTTAATGCCCATTTCTTAATGTCTTTCTCAATAATATTTCGATACCTTTCTTGAAATATTAAGTACTCAGGAAATCATGGGGAGAAACCATACTGGAGAAGTCAAACTAATGTCCACATGATTGAAATTGGAGCAATGCTACAATACTGATCAGATGTGGTTTTAATTAAGGAATTTTATGGGAAGGAGGTTGTTCTGAATCTTGACCTGTGGATGCTGGTGACACGAAGTTCTGAATATAAAAACTTCAAAAATAAAGCTATAAATTCATGTAAAATGCTACAAAGGATGGGAGGACAGGAAGGGGGAATTTGACAGAACAGCCCAAGAAGTCGCCTCAAAGACCGATGTGCTGAGTGGGACACCAGAGGCTATGCCCCTAGCTACATACCACATGGGAAAGGCTGCTGGCCCAAGTTCTATCTCAGTGGTGACTACTCATGAGCATCTCCTCATAGCTGCCGCTGGTCTGCCTGAGGAGTGTAGCTGTCAGGTATTGCAAAACACCTCTCATGGCTCATCTTTCTCCAAGATTGGATAGACCTAATGAATGGCAGCGTTTGAAGTTCCCTGTACCATTGCCCCGTCCCTGAGTGAATTATGTATTCACAGAATTGACCCAGCAGAAGAAGAGGCAGCTACTCATCCCCCCCATAATACGCACACAGGTTTCGACAGTGGGATTGAACTGATGACCCAAGTACAAGTTTTCTTTCTCCCTTGTTACTGCATTTTTCTTCCGGGGTTACGGTAATATAATTTTGTTTCAGAGAGCCAGTGCAGACTCGATGGGCCAAATGGCCTCCTTCTACGCCATAAAGATATTGTGATACTGTGAAATCAAGCTGACCTATGAAGGCCCCAGTTTGTCACTTGCTGATTTGAACAAGAATCTTCTGTAATGCCATCATTGAATAAGGGTTTGAACTGCTTGGAAGCCCAAGTTGGTCCCAGTTTTATTCGCGTACTTTGTTAGAAAAGGAGGAGAGGGATCACTAGCTGAGCTGCCAGAGAATTGCCAAGAATGACATTTGTGATCTAAAGGAGTGACATTGATTAGAAAGCCATTTAAGTAAGTGTGGTGTACTTCAGAGTAGGCGAGGGTGAGGCTAAGAGAAATGACACTTGCAGCTCTGGTCAATACAAGAAAACACAAAACAAAGCACAGAAAGTATAAACTGAGGAGTTGTTTTTTTTTAAATTCATCCTTGGGATGTGGACATCACTGGCAAGGCCAGCATTTATTGCCCATCCTCAGTTGCCCTTGAGAAGAATGTGGACGGAAGTTTAGGAGAGGTTTAATCAGTGAAATTTGCCACCTAATAATAGGTGTAAAGGATGTTTTACTGGCTCCCAGTACTATGAGAGTAAATGTTACTACAGCTTTTTACCTGTTTACATTGATTTTGGCACCTGGATTGCAGAAGCTTAGCTCCAGGCAGCTCAATCTGTATTCACATAGCAACCGATGCATTTTCCATAGGGTTTAGCAGTTCATCCATTTTGCTGAAAGAGTAGACAAACAGTGAGACACAGAGTAAAGTCTGCATCCTTTTGCCTGTCTCCCAAACGTGCAGGGCTGTGTGGACTAGACTCTCATAAAAAATTAAGGCATCACCAGTCAATCAAATGGCGCACGAGGTGGCGAGAATAAACAGCTAGCAACACAACTTGAAGAAATTCTTACTTTATTCTCAGACAGTTTACAGGACCATCTGCAAAGGCAGGTGTTTGGGTTTGGCATGAAATGTTGATTTGTGACTCTCACCCCAAACGCCAGCCAAGGACCAACATAATGATGCTCGAAAGCTCAGGTAATCTATTGTTGGAAAGTCCTGTAAGAGTTTCAGTGCAGCCAGTGCTCTGCCCTGCTGCTGCCTTAGTGTGCAAACACTTGGAAGGTTAATTCACTGGAGGGGCCAGGCAACTCACCTGTTGGTGACAGGGCCTTACTAACGTGGTGCCAGTCAACCACAGGCACTTAGCAGGTGCCATGCTGTTGCTCGCTGTCTGTGGAAGCTGAAGGCTCTCGTGCTGGGTTGGCCGGCTGATTTGTGTCTGGGGTGGGAAGGGGTGGAGGGAGAGAGAAACTCCTTGGGGTGGACAGGAATGGTCCCTAGAGCTGGTACATCTGGATGGAGTCCTTGCTACCAGCTCCATCTGTTTGAACCTGATAATTGAAATCAAGGACTGGCAACCAATTTACAATGTTGATCAGCTTGGGAACTGTTTCAGGCAGGTGGGCTACCCCTACATAGGAGTCTAACTGGAAATTGGTTCAGACAGTCTTTGGGGGTCAATGGGGGACTTTGGTTCCTCCCACCCCCACTTTACGATTGCTGGAGGCTGAGATGGATCACCCACTTGACCCCTCTGGCTGAAGATGGCTGCAAATGCTTCAGCAATGATGTGCTGGACTCCCCCATCACCGAGGACGGGGATTTTCTGGTTAGTTAATTGTCCACCACCATTCATGACTGGATGTGGCAAGTTGGCAGGGCTTTGATCTGATCAGTTGGTTATGCCATCAGATTGCTCTGTCTATAGCACGCTGTTTCCATTGTTTAGCATGCAAGTAGCCCTGTGTTGTAACTTCACCAGCTGGGCACCTCATTTTTGCATATGCCTGGTGCTGTTTCTGGCATGCCCGACTATACTAATTCATTGACTTCAGAGCTTACAGACCAGTGTTAAAATCACACTGGAGACCTAAACTCGTGATACTCACTGGGCTTTTTTCCCTTTTTAATTAAGTTTATTCACTCGTAGCCCAAGGGCAGAATAAAGTCAAATTTCACTTTTCAGCACGTGAGTATCTGTAGTAAAATGTTGCTGCTCAGATTGTTGCAATCTACTCAGGTTGTTTGATTTCATTTGCTCGCTCCACCATTTTGCTTTGTAACCCTTAGGAGTGAAGCCAAGAATTTATGCATTCACTCCCTGCTTACCTCCCTCCCCATAACATTCACCCCAACACATCTTCCACCCCCCTCTTGCTAGCCTACCCCTGATTTCCTGTTGCCTTCGTGCTGAATGACCCTGTTCATTTCTGTTAGTGCAGTGTGCAAACTCCTCCATCTGGTCCTCTTTGGCATAAATAACTCCCAGGTCTGAAATACTCAGCTTAGCACATTTGTTCTCTCCATTTTCATTTGTCACAGAAGCGAGTTGCAAATTTCTTTACCAGCAACTGGTCACACTCCACAGAGCTCCAGCATTCATTTTCTTAACGTTCCAAGTCAATCATCTGCTCTTCTTCATCGTGCCAATCCCTCCACTTACCAAAGTCCATAACTGACCAGTCCAGAGCTCAGTGGCATTTCCATTTGATGTTGGACAGTCCTGCCCAGGTTTCTCTTGATTGGTCTTTCACAAGGTCTTTCGCTCCATAATGGGACCAAGTTCGGCTCAGAATTCTTGCTGATGTTGGTGGACAAATGTTGAACATGTTTGTATATTTTTCCAGCTGCTAGTTTAACCCACTTATCTTCAGCATTAAGTGCTAAAATCTTCAAGCAGATTTTGTGACTGGAGTGACAGTAAAAATGGAAGAAAAGTCCATAAACATTTTTATCAATCTTGTTAAGCTCATTAAAAGCTAACATGTGAAGGATGTGTGATCTATATGAGGATCGTGTAAGATAGTATGTTATGCGTAATAGTGATAGTGCTTAAACCAAGAGGGCTTACAATGTGGTTGCTATTCACTGTGGTAACCTGCTCAGTATTATTAGTATTTTATATATAACCACTCACAGTAAGGATCAAGCTGGAGCTGATTTGAAACACATTATGCAAAACACTGTCAATGTTCAGAATAGTAATGTGAGAATCTGAATTTTAATACATACTTTGAACAGGTCTGCATTTCCTGAACTTCAGCTCTTATTTAATTAGCTGCAGGATCTTGAGCTTAAATCCTATAGTGGAGCAAACCATTTAGTTTTATAATTTGCCCTGTGAAAATATCTTCAGATAAATAAGTTAATTAAAATTAGAAAATGGTAGTGTTAAAGTTAACCCATGATGTGCTGAAGTTCTGAAGCTGGCAATCTGATTATTTGCCGCAGCCAAACTACCTCCCAGGGTTTATAGCCAGTGAAATCTTTATTTACCTTTATAAAAGGTCCCAATTGGAGCTAGTAAAGGAGTCAGACAGGTTAAGAACACAACATCATCAAACCATAGCAAGTGACTCTAAGAACCCCATCTTATCTTGGTGGTGGGGCTCTTGGGAGGTGAGAGAAGCAATTTTACCATCAGAAAGCCCAGAAGAATGGGTTTCCCTCAAGTCTTGTGCACTTACTGTCAGGGCTTGATTAACAGGTTAAGAGGCTGGCTGACCTTTTGGGTGGGTAAGTCTTCAGCATCAGGCTGCAGTCGGGGAGCTGAGGGGAAGGAGGGAGAGAGGGATCACTAAGCCCGAGGACAGGGTGGAGGTTGGAAGCCAGATGGAGACTGGAAGAGTCTGGATGGGTGTCGGCTTCCAGGGCTGGGTCATGGCCGACGCAAGTAAATTGGATCCAGCCGCCAAGTATCGAGATGTTTGCCTTCCTGATCCAGCAGCCCTCTTTAGCGGCCAAGTTAAAATTAAAATGTTCATCATTCTGAGGCATTTAGCTAAATATTATAATGTTGGAATGAAGCACCCTCCTTCTCTGAATGGTTGGTTGCCTATTTACCATCCCATCTCTGTTAAAGTGGGCAGGCTGCAAGCAGGTTGGGGTTGGGTTACAGATTTTTAACGTTTTTACATTCCTGCTGACCTAAACCCCACCTGCTTTTCGGGGTTAAAATTGCTGCCTAAGTATTGGACAAGTTCCAGGTTCATACCAATCAGGCTGAGGGACATAAACTGGTGCCACAGATCTCGGGGTTTAAATGTGATTCAGTGACGGGAACAGACAAATGAGCAGTCAAGGGGCCCACCTACTTTAGGGAAGTAAATAGGAGCACCAGGAAATACTGGGAATCCCATTCTCTTTACTGGGAGGGGGTAACATGCCGATGGCTGACAAAAACTCATCAACTCGTCAGTACTGTGCAATTGATTCAAATTATTTTCAGTTAGTGGTTAATCCATATCAAGAGAAAGGGTCTCATGTGCACTGCCATGCTGGAGCTCAGAAGCTGTGGTTCCTTGGGAGCATTGGAAAGGAGGAAGATCTGGACCTATACAGATCTTGCCTCATTTCACAGAAATGCCTGACAGTTCTCATATTACTTGAATCACTGATTGCATGTAGGCAGTCATTTTGCACACAGTTCAATCCCACAATTAGCAATGAGAGGAGTGACCAGTTAACCCATTTTTACAGATGCTGATCGAGGGAGGAATGTTGGTCAGCGTCCTGTTCACGATTGGTGAATCCATCTTCTTATCCCAAATACTTCAGAGTAAATTCCTTTCATGAATCTTTCATTAATATGCAGTGGAATCGATTTCAATTGGGACTAAATCAAACCTGACATTTCTAGTAATGGCATTGTTTCTAATAGATGTAGAGCCACACCTGCAGTTTTGTGTGATATTTATATGTTCCTGGGCTCTCACCATCTTCAGTCACATTTGCTGAGTGAGTCTGATCAATTGTTTCTGAAAATCTGTTACCAAATTGCTTTTTGCTCACTCTCATTTAATACCAGTCCCAGGGCATTGAATCTTACACTCAAGTCAGATTATTTTCCATTTTTCTTCTTGTTTCAATCTGACACTTTGCTCATTTGTCATGTGTAAACACACATTGAGTACTGGCCAACTATTTGATTATGAAGGGCATCAGATAAATCCACCTTCAACTGACATTTTTGCCCGTGCACACACACGTGCACATGCCCGTGCACACGCCCGTGCACACGCCCATGCACAGACGCTCAATCTCTCACATCCTGTCACACAATTACAAAATCTCTCACACGCACTCGCACAATCTCTCACATCCTGTCACACAATTACAAAATCTCTCACACGCACTCGCACAATCTCTCACGCACAACACACTCAAGCAGAAACAAAATCACACTCGCGCCTTGGTTCAAACATGGACAAAAGAGCTGCATTCCAGAGGTGGGAGTGACTGCCCTTGGCATCAAGGAAGTATTTGATCCAGTGTGGCATCAAGGAGTCCGAGCAACGTTGAAGTCCATGGGAATCAGAGTGGAAACTCTCCACTGGTTGGAGTCATAACCGGCACAAGGAAGATGATTGTTCGTTGGAAGGCAATCATCTCAACCCCAGGACATTGCCGCAGGAGTTCCTTATGGTAATGTCCCAGACCCAATCATCTCCAATTGCTTCATTAATGGCCTTCCCTCCATCATAAGATCAGAAGTGACAGCGTTTGCTGATTGTACTGTGTTTGGTACTGTTCCCGGCATGCACACCATTTCCACAACCTTTTGTACAAACTGTGATACTTGAGCAGAAAACTGTGCTTCCAATGTTTGGGTGTAGAATTTTAGCAGATGCTGGTAAGGTCAAGATGGAGTTTGACATCAAACAGGCAGCTGGGAGTTCAGATCAACACCCATGGGTCATCTTTGCTGCTGTTTCAGTGGCCCACGTAACTGTGGCTCCTTCAGCCAAACACCACATGGAAATGAAGATAGTTCCCTTTTTTCCCACATTATTTGGGTTATTAAAGACAATGTTTTTAACATTTTGAGGAATTCCTGCTGGCTGGATTCTGGAAGCAGAGGGTAGGGACAAATGGGTCTTTTTCAGGTTGGCAAGCTGTAACTAATGGAGTCCCACAGGGATCAGTATTGGCGTCTCAACTATTTACAATCTATACCAACAACTTGGATGAAGGGACCCGAATGTACGGTTGCTAAATTTGCCAATGACACGATGCTAGGTAGGAAAGTAAGTTGTAAAGAGGACACGAGGAGTCTGCAAAGGGATATTGATAGGTCAAGTGAATGGGCAAAAATTTGGCAGCTGGAGTAGAATGGGGGAAAATGTGAAATTATTCACT
Organism: Cetorhinus maximus; assembly: GCF_964194155.1. Lineage (NCBI taxonomy): Eukaryota > Metazoa > Chordata > Chondrichthyes > Lamniformes > Cetorhinidae > Cetorhinus > Cetorhinus maximus. Next base: position 22,652,243 of record NC_135905.1, on the reverse strand, counting down.
TTGTCAGGAAGAATAGAAAAGCAGCAAATTATTTAAATAGAGAGAGAGTGCAGAGCTGAGAGGTACAGAGGGATCTGTGTATCTTGTGCATGAATCGCAAAAAGTTAGTCCACAGGTACAGCAAATAATTAGATAGGCAAATGGGATGTTGCCGTTTATTGAGAGGGGAATGGAATATAAAAGTAGGGATGTTATGCTACAGTTGTACAGGGCATTGGCGAGACCATGTCCGGAGCACTGCATACAGTTTTGATCTCCTTATTTCAGAAAGGATATAATTGCATTAGAAGCTGTTCGGAGAAGGTTCACTCAGCTGATACCTGGGAAGAATGGGTTATCCCATGAGGAAAGATTGGACAGGCTGGGCCTGTATCTGTTGGAGTTTACAAGAATGAGAGGTGATCTTAGGATCGTATAAGATCCTAAGAGGGCTTGACTTGACTTGAGTTGGATGCTGAGAGGGTGTTTCCACTTACAGGACAGACTAAACTATGAGACATAGTTTAAAAATAAGGGGTTGCCCATTTAAGACAGAGATGAGGAGAATTTTTTTCTCTTGAGTTGTTATTCTGTGGAATTCCCTTCCCCAAGTAGCAGTGGAGGAGGGGTCGGTGAATGTTTTTAAGGCTGTGTCAGGTAGATTCTTGATTGACAAGGAAGTCAAAGGGTATAGATGGTGAACAGGGGGGTTGGGTTGAGGCCACAATTAGATAAACCATGATCTTAACAAATGGCAGAGCAGGCTCGAGGGGCTGAATGGCCTACTCCTGCTCCTAATTCATATGTTCGTATGTATGTTCAAATGGCTATATTAGATTTTCTGTCAAATGAACTGTGGGGGTGTAGTCAAGCATAAAGGTTATACCCACGCAGCCATTTATTTAATATGTAGTGCATAAAAAAAATGTGAGATATCTTTCTGAAGTCTAATCAAACAGGAGATTGCTGTATTCATAAAGATATTGAAGCTTAATAGGTTCAAAAACTTGAACCTCTCACCTACCTATCTTTCTGCAGCCTGCTCGAGCTTTTAAAGATCATTTCACGAGATCAAAATCCACTTTTGTTCGTCCAAAGAATTTTAACAATCCCATTGTTACTGTCAACATTTATTCAAGTCTTTCTGGGTTTTTTTGATGGCAGCTGAGTGTTCCCGATATCTGAACTGGTTCTGAGGAACCTTGGGACACAAAGAGACTATAGCAGCATAAGATTCCAGTAAGGATGTCAATATCTTCATGAGAGGAGACAATGGGAGAAATCGCAGGAGAAAACAAAGGTGTTGATTTGATAGAGATGAAAGAAATCGACAAAAAATTCTGGAAATATAAAGCCAGTACATCAATAGGAAAAGTAAAGGCAAGGTTTTGGGCCTGGACCAAAAATGATTTTTAGACATTTTATTATTTTGGTATTGGAAATAGTTTAACGAACTTTGTAAGTTCAACATAAGGCTTATCCCCAATATAGGGGTTGTAGATTACCTGCCGCATGCCTTTTGTATCTGTGTAATGAAATATAATGTAAATAATTTTGATTATTAGTGTTAGCCAGAATGATGCAATTTGACAGCATGATGTTTTTCATTTCTCTATGAAGAAAGAAATGCAACCTGTGTAACCTTTAGTGTGAAATATCTGAGTAATAGGATCATTGTTAATCCTGTATCATACTACCCAATCAAACCTTGCATATATTTAGAATCATAGGAAATAAATGCCTACTCATGTGCAGCAAGTGCATAATGATGCAGTGAGTTTAAACTCATAGATGAAGGAGAAGCTAGATACAGTAAGTACATGAGGGAGAAAAGAATAGGAGGATATGTTGATAAGGTTAGATGACATAGTTTTTAAAATTTATTCTTTCACACAATGTGGGCTTCGCTGGCTAGGCCAGCACTTATTGCCCTAGAATGTACGGTCCCTAGTTGCCCTTGAGAAGGTGGTAGTGAGCCGCTTTCTTGAACCGCTGCAGTCCATGTACACCCACAGTGCTGTTAGGGAGGGAGTTCCAGGATTTTGACCCAGCGACAGTGAGGGAACGGCGATATATTTCCAAGTCAAGATTGTGAGTGACTTGGAGGTGAACTTGCAGGTGGCGGTGTTCCCATCTATCTGCTGCCCTTGTCCTTCTAGTTGGTAGAGATCATGGGTTTGGAAGGTGCTGTCGAAGGAGCCTTGGTGGATTCCTGCAGTGCATCTTGTAGATGGTCCACGCTGCTGTCACTGAGTCAGTGTTGAAGGAGTGTGGGAGGAGGCTCCTTTAGGGTAGAGACAATGGCATGGATTGGGCTGAATGCCCTGTTTCGTTGTTGTGAATTCTATGTTAACAACTGGAGAATAGGAATTATTTTGATAATTGGATTATGGGCTTCAAATATTACTAATGGGATAGTTAAAATACAGTCGGATGTTTCTACTAAATTGTGTCAGGAGCCATAGAATAATGACCAATAATGAACATGATTTATATGATTTTCCATGAATGAAGCCGTGAACAACTAACATTGTAGCAGAGACCATTCTAGTGAGAGATATTTTAGAGTGAGAAAAGTAATGAGTTGAATGGCAAAGTGCAAAGAGAGACATGTTACAAGACTACACTTAGTACTGTGCATGGTATTCGGAGCACAGCCCATAATATATCTGAGCTCACATGCAATACCAACAGGTAGTCAGTTTAGACCAATAGTCAGTGGGTCAGTTGAGAAGTTTCATGGCTTCTTCTGTTGAGTTTTGACATTCACAGATCAAAGTAGCATACCTTCTGTCAAAAGTTGAACATCACCAAAACTTTTGATCATTGTTCATCATGTAACCAGGGAAGAAGAATTTAAGAAAATCTCCTTAAGTGAAGTGAGCCAATAGTGAAAGCAGTGGCGAGGACTGAGAAACTTACAGAGCATAAAACAAACCCTACCTCATGTGATATGATGCATCCTACTCCTACACTGTAAGCAACTCAACCAACTATAACAGCACCTTAGCATAGCTAGCTATGAATTGGACAGGAGGAGGAGAGGTGAAGGCACTTCTTCCAGTCAGTCAAATTTAGACTATGATACCATGTCCAATTAGTCTGTATGTCGATCACTAAAATTAGAGAACCTGGTGTGTTGTCGGGGGTTGGCTCATAGGCAATGAAAACAAAAGGAATCCATTAATGTCGTGTTGCGAGGCAGCAAGAGGGAAAAGAAATAAAAACGCAGAAGCTGGTGGACATAAAATAGTTCAGCTAAAGCCTCGTTCTTGGGTATTACTGGCAATGTCAGCATTTATTGCCCATCCCCAGCTCCCCTGAGAAGGTGGTGGTAAGTCGTTTATATTGCTGCAGTCCATGTGGTGAAGGATGGACTGATTTGAAGGATGTTCCAAAAGTCAGGTATGTATCAAACTAATTTAAACACAAAGCAGGTGGATGTCATACTGCAGCTTCCCTAAAAATGCACACCAACTTCAAACCTTGATTGAATTTTTTGAGGAGGTGACCAGGTGTGTATATGAGGGTAGTGTAGTTGATGTAGTTTATATGGATTTCAGCAAAGCCTTTGACAAGGTCCCACATGGGAGACTTATAAAGAAGGCAAATGCACATGGGACACAGGGTAATTTGATAAGGTGGATTCAAAATTGGCTTAGTTGTAGGAGGCAGAGGGTGGTGACAGAAGGATGCTTTAGTGACTGGAAGCCAGTGTCCAGTGGCGTACCACAGGGATCTGTGCTCGGTCCCCTATTATTTGTCATTTATATAAACGACATAGATGACTATATGGGGGGTAGGATTAGTAAGTTTGCGGATGACACAAAGATTGGCCTGGTGGTTAACAGTGAGGTTGAGTGTCTTGGGCTACAGGAAGATATAGACGGATGGTCAAATGGGCAGATAAGTGGCAGATGGAATTTAACCCTGAAAAGTGTGAGGTGATACACTTTGGAAGGAGTAATTTGACAAGGAAGTATTCAATAAACGGCATGACACTAGGAAGTTCTGAGGAACAAAGGGACCTTGGCGTGTGTGTCCAGAGATCTCTGAAGGCGGAGGGGCATGTTAGTGGGGTGGTGAAAAAGGCATATGGAACACTTGCCTTTATCAATCGAGGCATAGATTACAAAAGTAGGGAGGTCATGTTGGAGTTGTATAGAACCTTGGTGAGGCCACAGCTGGAGTACTGTGTGCAGTTCTGGTCACCACATTATAGGAAGGATGTGATTGCACTGGAGGGGGTGCAGAGGAGATTCACCAGGATGTTGCCTGGGATGAAACATTTAAGTTATGAAGAGAGGTTGGATAGACTTGGGTTGTTTTCGTTGGAGCAGAGAAGACTGAGGGGCGACCTGATCGAGGTGTACAAGATTATGAGGGGCATGGACAGGGTGGATAGGGAGCAGCTGTTCCCCTTAGTTGAAGGGTCAGTCACAAGGGGGCACAAGTTCAAGGTGAAGAGCAGGAGGTTTAGGGGGGATGTGAGGGAAAACTTTTTTACCCAGAGGGTGGTGACGGTCTGGAATGCACTGCCTGGGAGGGTGGTGGAGGCGGGTTGCCTCACATCCTTTAAAAAGTACCTGGATGAGCACTTGGCACGTCATAACATTCAAGGCTATGGGCCAAGTGCTGGTAAATGGGATTAGGTAGGTAGGTCAGGTGTTTCTCATGTGTCGGTGCAGACTTGATGGGCTGAAGGGCCTCTTCTGCACTGTGTGATTCTGTGATTCTAAGCAAGGAAAGCACAAATTGCACTGTGTGAGAAGTCAGTAGAATGGAAATTACACAAATAAACACAATATTTATCTACTCAACCATGTCTGACCCATTTCCCACACTTCTGCTCTTACCCTTCCTCCCAGAACCATGACAGATTTCCCTTGTCCTCACTTTCCACCCCACAAGCCTTCACATTCAAAGGATCACCCCCTGCCATTTCCATCTCCTCCCCTCCCCTGTCAGCATTCTGAAGGAACCGTTCCCTCCGTGACACCCTGGTCCATTCCTCAATCACCCCCAACACCTCACCCCCTTCTCGTGGGACCTTCCTATGCAATCGCAGGAGGTGTAACACCTGCTCTTTTACTTCCTCTCTCCTCACTGTTCAAGGCCCAAAACACTCCTTCCAGATGAAGCAGTGATTTGCTCGTACTCTTCCAATTTAGTCTAATGTATTCGCTGCTCAGATTATGGTGTACCCTACACTAGGGAGACCACACATAGACTGGGTGACCGCTTTATGGAACCCCTCCGCTCAGTCCACCAGCGTGACCCTGAGCTTCCAGTTATTTGCCATTTTAATTCACCACTTTGCCCTCATGCTCACATTTCTGTCCCAGTGAAGCCCAACGCAAGCTCTAGGAACAGCACCTTATCTTCCGATTAGGCACTTTACAGCCTTCTGAACTCACCATTGAGTTCACCAATTTCAGACCATGAACTCTGTCCCTTATTTTGATTCTGTTTTTTTTGCCATGTGCCTGTCTGAATCTTGTTTATCATGTTTTTTGCTTTCAGACAGAGCTGTTCATTATTCTGCAATTCGCACTCACTCCGGACAAATGCTTTGATTCTTTACCACAACCATTACCGCTCCCTTTGCCTTTGGTTCCATGACATCTTTGTCATTTAACCTCTCCCACCCTCTACCCTGTGCCAGACCTTCCTTTTGTTCTTCCTTCCCTCCCCCCGTCCAACTTCAATGACATAAAACCCATCAGATCTCAACCTTCCTTCAGCTCTCAAGGGGAATCGTATTCGATTTGAAATGTTTCTCTCTCCACAGATGCTGTCAGACCTGCTGAGTATTTCCAGCACTTTCTGTTTTTTATTAGACACTGATTTGACCCCTGGATGATGAAGCAGAGAATGCTCGCTCATGGTCCAGCTGGACAAATGACGAACGTAAAAATCGTCGAACCACAATGAGAGAATTTGACAGATATTTCATCGTCACAAAAAGTGCTATTTTATCAAGGTGCCAAATATCAGAAAGGAAACAGCAAACGCCCACAGATGGAACATGGCCTGGCTGAAGAGGCAATAATCAAGAATAGAAACAGAAAATGATGGAAATGCTCAGCAGGTCCGGCAGCATCTCTGGAGAGAGAAACAGAGTTAGCGTTTCAGGTCGATGACCCTTCATCAGCGCGGGTTGTTTGCCTTCAGCTGAGTCTTGAAGATCATAAAGATTGTCTTAAGGTTCAAGCGGAAAGAAATGGATCAGGTCACTGACCTGAAGCTTTAACTCTGTTTCTCTCTCCACAGACGCTGCCAGACCTGCTGAGTATTTCCGGCACTTTCTGTCCTTATTTCAGATTCCCAGCATCCGCAGTATTTTGCTTTTGTTGAAGTGATGATCAAGGACTAGTCTTAATGTGAGCAATAAGATCTTCACCTGTTGCTCAAGTTATCATGGTCTAGCGCAAGCCTACCTTCACTGGTCAATATAGACGTTAGGATTCCACGTGCTATAGGATTAGTTTATCGGCAATCTTGGAAATAGGGCCCGAGCCATTTGCTTGCCATGCAAGCTTGATGCTGAAATAGGGTGCAGCAAAGACAGGATAATGGCTACCCTAATCAGATCATTCAGTGCTTTACATTGCGCAAACTGATAAAGGGGCCCAAACCTGAAAAGTACCCAGTCTACCTCACCTTGCCCTTCCAGGATAATCTATCTCAAAAATGTGAGATGTAAGTGAAGCTGGCTGTTTCACGCTACCACTATGCAGTAGCAACACGAGTGATATTTGTCACTAACAGGGTGCTGCTGTCAAGCCAAGAAGATGTTCTGCCTTTCACACACATGAGTAATGCGGCATATGAATTTCAGTGCCTGTGTGATGCTAGGCGTCAAGGCTGTATGTCCCAAAGACTGGCGGATCATATCAAACAGCGTGTCCCTTCCAGTGCTCAACGGGCAAGGTACAGGCCGTATTCAAACAGCCAATGATTGCAAAACTCAAACCACATTGTCCAGTGTTAGATGTAATTCCGCGATCGGACAGCGTTTGCTAAATAATCCTCTGCTCATGCTAAGAATTACGCTGACAACCAATTTAATATTGTCAGTCAGGCTCACAATGTGTCACATTTATGTATACTGGAAACTACATATATTAATATACAGGGCCCTGTTCTTTGCAGACAGACAGAACATGTACACACATTGCACCTGTTTCAGCCAAACAAAATAAATGGCAGCCATTCACTGGTTCATTCCCCAGGGCAATGTCTTGACCAATCAGAGCCAAGCTGCCTGATTTAAATTTCAAACAATGCTTGGCAGTTAACTGTCAGTCACCATCAACTGATGCATTCTCCATGGCAACACCTCCACCAATCAGAGTCCAGTTGCCAACCAATCCACACTCTCTTCTCATACAGTGTACATTTGTTGTTTCCCCCGACATTGGCATTTTCTTGCGAATTATCCTGATGAGTGCAAGATGAAAAGCTTCGACAAAACATTTCCCTTTTTTTCCCCAGTAATAAAACAATGATTTGGTCATACAGAACCTGTATTGCTCATGAACGATCAGACTCGATGGGCCGAAGGGTCTCTTCTGCACTGTGTGATTCTGTGATTATCAGTGACTTGGTGCAGCACACTTCAGGCAGAATTGCATATTTTAATATGACTTGATATCTATTCCCCTGTCTAATCAGAGGTATTTGAAATATTTACCGCAATATATTTTGGTACATCGCACAGTTACATAAAAGTTACATAAAAGTTTTCAAGCTACGTTTTAATATGAAGATTGAGAAATCAGACTGACGAGTAGGAATGCAAGAACAGCTGGGGTTTGGATGATGTCAGTTCACTGAAACTCAGGTAGAGGAGGGAAAAGCAACATTTATCCCATATGCATCGGTATTCAGCGCTATTACCTGTCTCGGCCATTGGTTAGTTGATTCAGGCAAGAAAATGGATGCAGAGTGCTCAGCAGATTGTCAACTGGCAGCTGCCTGTTTTTCAGACCAATCAGCCCAGCAATTTCTCTCCCACTGGAATGACACTTTCTTGCAGCTGGTTTCCCCAAAAGTCTGTAAATTTTTCATTGTACGTTGTCAGATACCTGGTGTGTGTGCAATAGATTATCCTTAATCCCTGATAAATTCGGAGTAGCAGGAAGAGAGGTGACTATAAATGGAAGTAGCTGAAAGCCTCCTTGATTTAAAAAAAAAATTCATTCACGGGATGTAGGCTTCGCTGGCTGGGCCAGCATTTACTGCCCATCCCTAGTTGCCCTTGAGAAGGTGGTGGTGAGCTGCCTTCTTGAACCGCTGCAGTCCATGTGCTGTAGGTACACCCACAGTGCTGTTAGGGAGGGAGTTCCAGGATTTTGACCCAGCGACAGTGAAGGAACGGTGATATATTTCCAAGTCAGGGTGGTGAGTGACTTGGAGGGGAACGTCCAGGTGGTGGTGTTCCCATCTATCTGCTGCCCTTGTCCTAGGTGGTAGTGGTCGTGGGTTTGGAAGATGCTGTTGAAGGAACCTTGGTGAGTTGCTGCAGTACATCTTTTAGATGGTACACACTGCTGCTACTGTGCGTTGGCGGTGGAGGGAGTGAATGTTTGTGGATGGGGTGTCAATCAAGCGGGCTGCTTTGTCCTGGATGGTGTCCAGCTTCCTCAGTGTTGTTGGAGCTGCACTCATCCAGGCAAGTGGAGAGAATTCCATTACACTCCTGACTTGTGCCTTGTAGATGGTGGACAGGCTTTGGGGAGTCAGGAGGTGAGTTACTCATCGCAGGATTCCCAGCCTCTGACCTGCTCTTGTAGTCACAGTATTTATATGGCTAGTCCAGTTCAGTTTCTGGTCAATGGCAACCCCCAGAATGTTGATAGTGGGGGATTCAATGATGATAATGCAATTGAACATCAAGGGGCGATGCTTGGATTCTCTCTTGTTGGAGATGGTCATTGCCTGGCACTTGTGTGACGTGAATGTTACTTGCCACTTTTCAGCCCAAACCTGGATATTGTCCAGGTTTTGCTGCATTTGGACATAGACTGCTTCAGTGTCTGAGGAGTCACGAATGGAGCTGAACATTGTGCAATCATCAGCGAACATCCCCACTTCTGACCTTATGCTGAAAGGGAGGTCATTGATGAAGCAGCTGAAGATGGCTGGGCCTAGGACACTACCCTGAGGAACTCCTGCAGTGATGTCCTGGAGCTGAGATGACTGACCTCCAACAACCACAACCATCTTCCTTTGTGCTAGGTATGACTCCAACCAGCGGAGAGTTTTCCCCCTGATTCCTGTTGACTCCAGTTTTGCTGGGGCTCCTTGATGCCAGACTCAGTCAAATGCTGCCTTGATGTCAAGACTGTAATGAGGTCAGGAGCTGAGTGGCCCTGGCAGAATCCAAACTGGGCCACTATTGGTGATGGACATCGAAGTCCCCCACCCAGAGTACATTCTGCACCCTTGCCACCCTCGGTGCTTCCTCCAAGTGATGTTCAACATGGAGGCGCACTGATTCATCAGCTGAGGGAGGGCAGTACGTGAAAATCAGCAGGAGGTTTCCTTGTCCACGTTTGACCTGATGCCTTGAGACTTCATGGTGTCCGGAGTTGATGTTGAGGACTCCTAGGGCAGCTCCCACCTTACAACTATGCTGTCACGACAGGACATACCCAGGGGGTGATGGTGCTGGTGGGACATTGTCTGTAAGGCATGATTCTGTGAGGATGGCTATGTCAGGCTTGACTAGTCTGTGAGACAGCTCTCCCAATTTTGGCACTAGCCCCCAGACGTTAATAAGGAGGACTTTGCAGGGTCAGCAGGGCTGAGATTGCCGTTGTAGTTTCCGCTGAGACATGGACTGCTTCAGTGCCTAGGCCGGTGCATTCCTTTTTGTGACTTTGCAGCAGTTTGATACAACTGATGGCTTGCTAGGCCATTTCAGAGGGTCATCATTAGACTTTTAATTCCAGATTTTTATTGAATTCACACGCCGCCATCTGCATCTTTGAACCCGGGTCCCTAGAGCATTACCCTGGGTCTCTGGGTAACTAGTCCAGCAACAATACCACTACACCATCACCTCCCCTTGTGGACTAAACCAAGTTACTGGTCCTTTATAGCAAACCTTCTCAAAAGATGTTGCATAGCAAGCTATCATACAGGGTCTGAAAGCTGGTTCAGTGAGAATAAATCAATTACAGGAATAGTTGATGATTTGTACATTGACTATGGGCTGCTATTGGGAATTATTCACTTACTAACTAAATTACAACTACATTCTAATCAATATAGTTTGAGCTTCAAATTTAAAGAGTAATTCAAGTGTCAAATGTGGAGACTTGGCATGACAGCTGATGGTGTTCCCGACTGTCAGACACAAAGACATATGTTCAGTAGCTCAGGACTCGCTACATGTTTAGTAACAAGAGAGGCAGTTGCTGGCGGGATTTCCACTGACAGGAGTCTGGTGTGTGCCTGAGACCTGGTCATGAGGATCGTGACAGAGCATTCACACAGATTATCGTGATATGCTGTTCACCATGGTTTATGACTACAACTCAGCAGTAAGAGCAGCCCCTGTTACATAAGAATATCAGAAATTGGAGCACGAGAAGATCACATGACATGTCGAGCCTGCTCCACCATTCAATATCATGCTGATTTCCTGTCTCAACTCCACTATCCTGCCCGCTCCCCACAGCGCTTGATTCCTTGAGAGACCAAAAATCTGTCTATCCCAGTCTTAAATACATTCAGTAATAGCACATCCACCACTCTCTGGGATGGAGAGTTTTAATGATTCACGACCCTTTGAATGAAGAAGTTTCACCTCATCTCAATCTAAATGATCGGCCCCTTATCCTGAATCTGTGCTCACTTGTTCTCGACTTCCCAGCCAGGGGAAACAACGTCTCAGTGTCTACCCTGTCGATTCACTTCTTAATCTTTAATGTTTCAATGAGATCACCTGTCGTTCTTCTAAACCCCAGATAATATCAGCCCAATTTACTCAGCCCTTCATCATAGGGCAAGCCTCTCATCTCCAGGACCCATTCAAAAGAACTTTTGCTGTACTGCCTCCAATGTACGTATATCTTTCCTTTAAATGTAGAGACCAAAATTGCACGCAGTATTCCAAGTCTCACCAATTATGAAAATTGTTGCAAGACTTCTTTATTCTTGTACTCCAATTCCCTTCCAATTAAAACCATTTGCTTTCCTGATTGCTTGCTGTACCTGCATGCTAACGTTTTGTGTTCCTTGCTTGAATCCTTTTTATCCTTTCATGGGAATGCAGACATTGCTGGTAAGACCAGCATTTATTGAGTTTCTTGCTAGGCCATTTCAAAAGGCAGTTGAGAGTGAACCACATCGCTGTGGGCCTGGAGTCACGTGTAGGCCAGACAAGGTAAGGATGGCAGGTTTCCTTCCCTAAAGGACATTAATGACCCAGATAGGCTTTTACAACAATCGATGATAGTTGTCACGCTTACAATTACTGAAACTAGCTTTATATCCCAAATTTATTAATTTGGTTCAAATCCCACCATGGTAGCTGGTGGAATTTAAACACCTGTCCCCCGAGCATTAGGCTGGGTCTCTGGGTTACTGGTCCAGTGACATTACCATCTCTCCCCCCACCCCCCACCATGCACCACAGGCCCAGAATATAACCAACTCTCTCTGAACATCAATATTTATAAGTTTTTTGCACCTTTTAAAAAATATTCTGCTTTTCTATTCTTATGACCATAGTGATTAACCTCACACTTCCCCACATTATAATCCACCTGTCACCTTGTTGCCCACTCACTTAACCTGTCCATATCTCTTTGTGTCCTCCTCACAGCTTGCTTCCCTCCCAGCTTTGTATTATATACATTACTCTCTGTCTTTTTGTCTCTTTGATACATTGGCTATTGGATCCAGGCTGCTGTCCGCATGCATTTAATCCCAGTGTCTTCACCTTGCACCTTTCTATTGAACATGCCTTGGAGTCTCCCGCTCTTGTTTCCTTACTTTTTTGGGACTGCATCCCCAAGTTCCTCTGGCTCTTATTCATCATACCTCTTTATATTTGATGATTTCCAATCTGCTGGGACTGTTCCAGAATCCAGTGGAATTTTGGAAAATTAATAACCAGCACACCCACTGTCAGTACAGCTATCCTTTTTAAGACCCCAGGATCAAAGCCATCAGGTCCTGGGGATTTTTCTGATTTTAGTCCCTTTAGTTTCCTCGGTGCTTTTTCTCTGCCGATATTAATTACCTTACTTTCCTCACTCTTTTTTGAGCCCCTAGGTTATCTTTTATTTCTGGTATGTACCTTGTGGTCTTCTACAGTGAGAACAGACACAAAGAACAGTATTTAATCCAGGTGACGAGGGTCTCACCCTCCGACTCACCCTCCGGTGTCACCTCCTTTGGGGAAGGCCCGCCATATTAAGTGCCAGTTAGGCACTTAAGTAGCCAATGGCGGGCCTTCCCCAGGTGGAAATCCAGACCCCCTACAGCTGCTGGCCAATCAGAGGCTGGAAATCCCTCATTGCTGTCAGCGTCATCAGGGGAGTGGTGGAACTGTCATGAAAGCATTTTACAAACTTCCACCACCTTTACCAATTTGATTGGTCCAGTCTATATGAAAATTAAAGTCACCCACAATCATTACACTGTCTTTGTTACAAATTCCAATAATTTCTTGTTTAATGCTTTGTCCAATGGTATAACTACTGATAAGGGGGCCTATAATCTTCCCTTGTCAGCGTTTTCTGACTTTTGCTATTCTTAATCTCTACCAACACTGATTCTTCTTCCTGATCTTTTGAGTCAAGGTCCTTTCTCACTAATGCCCTTTGTCATCCATCGCTATCAGGGATAACCCTCCTCCTTTTCCATTCTGCCTGTCTTTCTAAAATGTTGTGAATTCTGAAATATTTATTTCCAAAACTTGGTTGACTCAACCATTTCTCTGTAATGGCAATTAGATCCAAACCAGGTCTATACCTCCACTGCATCTATTTTACTGTGGATGCTTCACACATTCAGATAAGGGGCCTTTATATTTTTTTAAATTGCTATTTCCTGCATAGACTTTACTTGCTGATGCACTGCTTGTTTTAACCAACATTGCTACACTGTTCTATTACCTCAGCTTTTCTCTTTCAATTCCTAATTCTCCCTTCAGACACAGAGGGGATAAAATGAACAATTTGTGAAAACTAACATTTTTAAAAATCCCAGGCGTAGATTAACCTTTCCCCCCCACTTTTCTATCTCCTTTATCTCCTAATCACTCCTAGATTAAGACATGAAATGTTCCATAGCTCTTAGCAGCTGAGTTCTCTCTGTTTAATATTAGATATAATTAAGAGTTAGACTCTTAGGTGGAACATTACCATTTCTGTTCCAGATTTCTGTCATGCCTCCAGTGAGAAAGAGGCCATTTATAAAGCTGTTGAATCGAATTCACCCCCGAGAAGCGGTCATAGAGAGTTATAACCAGAAGATAAAACTGGACTCTCAATCTGTATAAGTATCCCCATGATTTCTTCGTAGGAAAGTCTAATCTTCCGTAGCAAACTATAACTCCTCATCAAGACACCGTGCATGTTGACATTGAGGGTAGTATACATTTGTTTTTGTTGTATATATGCATGAGATTATTTAAGGAGAAAGGAATATAGTGGGAGATGCAGACTGCTGCTGGATGAAAGACAAACTGGGAGCGTGAGGCTGTAATTAAGGAGAGGCAGGTCGATTGAAAGATGAAGCCATGGGACAACTCATTCAATTAACGTGCCTATACTTCACTCTTTGTTCCTGTGCGTCTGCTACAACTGTTCAATCGTGGCCAGAAGCCATAGTTAATGCCCCTATTTTTACAATCTGACATTTGATTTTTTTTTAACCAAGTGCACCTCACTTCACACCAGGGTTACTCACTGAATTTTCTGTCAGGGCCTTAGCCCAATGCATTGCTGCTGCAAGACTGAGTGACAAACTTCATCCAGGGAAATGAAACTCATCATACGGAACAGGCAATTGGGATCCAAATTGTCATGCAGAGGGACCGTTGCTTTATGGAGACTAAATTAATCAAATGCCAGGATTATAGGTGTGTGTTTTGGAGGTGGGGAGGTTCACCTTCTGATTGCATCCATTTTCCCAAACTTGCTTACGGCAGACTGAACTTTGAGTATGGGACTGTCTGCACAGCTCCTCAAGCACCAAGTCAGACAATGCCACTGTAATGAGGTAGAGAAAGGCAGTTAATCACTCCCTCAGTACTGACCCCTCTGATGGTGCAGCACTTCCTCAGTACTGAGCTTCTGACAGTGCAGCACTCCCTCAGTACTGCACTGGTGCCAGCCTTGATTATGGGCCCCAAGTCCTGAAATGGGGCTTAAACTGATAACCCTTTGATTAAGTGATACTTCCTAAGCCAAATGTTTTGGGCAGTCTAAAACATTTGGGTCAGGTTTTTAGGTTGAGAAACATGAAAAAGACATTCAATGAGCTGCTCAAAAGAATATGAGGAGATGTGAAGGAGAAGTATATAAATTGACACAAAAGGTGTAATTTAAGATTATTACTGATAATTACTCATAATTTTAACATGTGATAGAAGTTATGCCACAAAATAACTAGTACAACTTATGGGGTATGGTAAGGGGAGGGAAGCATTTATGAAATAATCTTATAAATTCTCCCTTTGAAAAGTGTGTATATATTTATCTATCTAACTCCCTGTCCACAAACTTTACTTCATCATGCGTTTTGGTCCTGTTTTCTGCCACTAGTTTGCATTGTAAATTCTGTCGCTGATGTGAAGTTTCAGTCTTTGGACACTATGGATCAAATTTCAGAATTCCTTCTCCTAAATACATTGCTATCTTCTTTCATAAAATAACAGATGCTCATCACTTGACCACGTGCAAGTGTGTGGGGAAATTTACTGACAATATCTTAAAATACTTAAACACAGTAAGTTCCCAATTAAAGTTGTCGTTGCATATCTGAAAATTGCAACTTTGAGTGAAACAACTTTAAATAAATCACAGATTCCCAAAAGGAAGCAGTTTTAAAACTAGAGCTTGGTCCCTTTGGACATTTCTCACCTAGAAAAACGAATGTACAAGTTGAAATACTGCACTGTACGTGTGCATTCTTAGCTGAAATAACTTGAAAAATAAAATAAATCACTAAATATTAAAAAAAATCAAATTAGATGACACTCAGCAGTCTCTCTCTCTTCTGAGGCAGTCCCTCAGGTTTGGAGATAAATTGCTTGCACTCTGGCTCGATGGGTTCTGAAATCACTGATAAGTCCAATGCACAGTCTGCAAACTCTGCTATATGTGGGCAGCTGTTCCCTGGAGGGTCAGTTAAATGAGTTGTTTGGAGGTTTTTGCACTCTCTCCGTTGCTTTGACTTTGCCTTCACGTGTTCCCGGCTACATCTCTCTCTGTGTTTGGTGCCTTCCTGAATGCAGCTTTCTCCCTTTGGTCAGTGACTTGTGAGTCGTGGAGATGTTAGACCTCTTCAGGGACACCTTGAGGACATTCTTACAGCATTTCGGTGCAGTGATAAGTGCCTCAAAGCTGGGCTCTCGCACTGGTTTTGAAATGGCCTCTCTCTCTGCCTCACCTGCTGCAGAGTTGAACAAGGGCCAGACTTGGGGCTACAAAATTAATCAGAAGATTGCAGAGGACAGGTAAGTACTGAAGGGTAAGCCACGCATCATGTTTTTTTTCACCCAAACAAGTCCTGAGACAAGGAAAACGATTTTCCCTGCATACAGTCGTCTTACAGACTTTAAAATGGCATCTCTGCCTCACCCAATGTAAAGCTCCATAGGGGAGACACCTAGGCTCCCAAATTAAAATCAACTTGCAGAGCCAAGAAATGTGTCCTTTCTGCATAGAAATAAGCCAGCCAGGATTCAACGTTTTCCTTGCAAAAAAAAAGCCTGTTAGTTTGGATATTCTTTCTTGAGAACTTTGCTTTAGAGTTTTTTTTTAAATTGAGGTTCCCTCAAGTACAGACAAACGCCTCCGATCACACTTGCTTCCGAGTGGCACTGATTGGTTCACGGAACCTGACGTCACATCGACACAAAACTATGCAATGCGCAACAATGATCCACAATGTGAAATGACACGTAACAGTGATGTCACAACATTGTGAAATGACATGCAATGACGCAAAACGACGTTAAATCAAAAATAATGATGCAAATTGGGGATATCAGCCCTAAAGACTTTAAAGTGAAACAAACTAAAATGGGGTGACTTAAAGCGAGGGCTTACTGCATGGTGAATACTCCCTGTAAGTGCTGGTAGAGAAAGTACTCCTTAGCACCCTCTTCATGCTGCATAACCGCAGTGCCAAACCCTACATGGCCCGTCACCATATTCATCAATTGGTATCTTCAGGCAGAAAAAGGGGCCTGGATTGCAGCGCTTGCTGAACCACTTTGCAACTCTAAGGTAACTAAATGTTGGAGGCCAGACCAGATGTGTCCAAGGATCCTTAAGGAAATAAAGGTGGAAATTACATGAATTCTGGCACAAATCCTAGAAGTAGAGACCCTTGAGGTGGCGGGGAGAGACACCACTCATCAAATCCTGTCAATTTGCGTACATACTCATTATCCCTAATCTCTGGTTCCTACCTCTTAACCAATTCCCTGCTTATGATAGAAGGTTGCTCCTAACTCCACATGCTTCGATTTTTCCTGGACTGTCTTGTGTGGAACTTGCTCAAATTCCTTTTGGAAGCCCTTATAAGTAACATCCATAATCACTTCCTCATATACCACATTGGACACCACCTTGAAATACTAAACAAGGATGGTTGAACTTGACTTCTAGAAATCACTAAATTGCCTGGGGACTGGAGAAAGTTTAAAAAGTAGCAAAAGTGAGTGAATGGTCAATTTAAGGAACAGACTAAAATACCGAAATGCTGGGCTAGTATCAGTTGAGCTTCCAGCTGTTGGACTGGGAGAGGGTTAAAGGATTTTTGAACTGTCTAATGCAGCTCCCTAACTGTGGGAGCAGAAGAAGAGTCTGTTCCGAAGAAGAGTCATATTGGACTCGAAACGTTAACTCTCTTTCTCTCTCCACAGACGCTGCCGGACCTGCTGAACTTTTCCAGCACTTCTTGTTTTTCTTTCACATTTCCAGCATCTGTAGTATTTTGCTTTTATAGGAGAGAGCTGCCTGTTAAATCAATCAGCGTAAACCAACGAAAGGGAGATTTTAGCTCCACGGTCACTGCAGCATTGAAGGAAATAGCCAAGACTGTGTGTAATGCAGATGAAAGATGCATGGGTCATTGCAAACAATATAATCTTTCATTTAAATATGACATTGCTGAATAAAAGGGTGCATCCCAGGGAACTGTAATGAGGATGGGCACCTTGAGACGTGGATGGTTGCTCGCACACACAGATTTGGGGAAATTGGACCAATAGCCAAGTCACAGTCATTCTACAATCTAACCTTAAAATCATAAATAATTTTGCACAAAAATAAGGCCATTTGACCCATCTTCCCTGTGCCTGCTAACTCCATATGTCAGCTGTCTAAATCCTTTTCATATTTCCCTCAGTTATGCTTTCATTGTTTTTTTTCAATTCATTCACGGGATGTGGGCTTCGCTGGCTGGGCCAGCATTTATTGCCCATTCCTAATTGCCCTTACGAAGGTGGTGCTGAGCTGCCTTCTCGAACCGCTGCAGTTCATGGGGTGTAGGTACACCCACATCGCTGTTAGGAAGGGAGTTCCATGATTTTGACCCAGTGACAGTGAAGGAACGGCGATATATTTCCAAGTCGGGAGGGTACGGGACTTGGAGGGGAACTTCCAGGTGGTGGTGTTCCCATCTATCTGCTGCCCTGTCCTTCTAGATGGTAATGGTCATGGGTTTGGGAGGTGCTGTCGAAGGAACCTTGGTGAATGCTGCAGTGCATCTTGTAGATGGTACACACTGCTGCTACTGTGCATCGTCAGTTTCAGTCATGTCTCAGCTGGTAGAACTTACACCCCTGAGAGTTCAAGCCCCACTAAAGATACAAACACGCAATCTAACCTGATATCTCCATCCTGATTTTAACTCTGGGCCATTTTCTGCTGGTGAGCAGCAGTTTCAATTCGGCACTCACTCATTGCTCCAGCAGGCTATTTTAAATTTCAGATCACATTTAACTCTCCGCAGCCAAATACCAAAACATTTCGTAAAGGAAGTGACAGAGAATTGTGCACAGTTTAGTGGTCACTCTGCAGGACTCCGGCAATAATGAGGGGTTAGGGTGAGTTCACAGCAAGTAACTTAAGGTTTCAATCACTGAATGTTAATTTCTCTCTATTTTCTCAACCTTAACACACTGAATACAAAGACTATACATAGAAGCTAGGAAAGGGACAACTTGCATAGCATCCTTAATGTAGCAAAATATTAAGGGGTTCTACCTAAGAGGCATGTTTGACATTGAGCCAGGATTGAGAGAATGTTAGTGAAGAGGGCCAAGGAGATGACTCAAGTTTATGAGGATTCTTTGGAAGGTGGAAAAGGATGTGAACATACAAGTTAGGAGCAGGATTAGGCCACTCGGCCCTTTGAGCCTCCTCCGCCATTCAATAAGATCATGGCTGATCTGACTGTCACCTCCCGCCTACTCCCGATAACCTTTCAGCCCCTTTTGCCTATCAAGAACCTATCTAGCTCTGCCTTGAAGCATTCAAAAACTCTGCTTTCGCCGTCTTTTGAGGAAGAGTTCCAAAGACTCTCAACCCTCTGAGAGAAAAAAATTCTCATCTCTTTCTTAAATGGGCAGCCCCTAATTTTTAAACAATGACCCCTAGTTCTAGATTCTCCCACAAGAGGAAACATCCCCCCCACATCCACCCTGTCAAGACCCCTCGGGATTTTATATGTTTCAATCAAATTGCTTCTTACTCTTCTAAACACCAGTGGATACAAGCCTGGTCTGTCCAATATTTGCTCACAAGACAATCTGCCCGTTCCTAGCATAAGTTTAGTAAACCTTCTCTGAACTTCTGCTGCATTTGCCTCCTGCCTTAAATAAGGAGACCGATACTGTACGCAGCACTCCAGAGGTGACCTCACCAGTGCCCTGTACAACTGAAACATAACCTCACTACTTTTGTATTCAATTCCCCTCGCAATAAACAATAGCATTCAATAAACTCTCCTAACTACTTGTTGTACCTGCATACTAGCCTTTTGCGATTCATGGACCAGGACACCCAGGTCCCTCTGAATCTCAGAGCTCTGCAATTTCTCACCATTTAGATAATATGCTTTTTTATTCCTCTTGCCAAAATGGACAATTTCACATGTTCGCACATTATACTCCATTTGCCAGATCTTTGCCCACTCGCTTAATCTACCTATGCCCCCTTGTAGCCTTCTTATGTCTTCTTCACAACATACTTTCCTACCTATATTTGAGTCCCCACCCCATCATTCAAGTCATTGGTATAAATTGTAAAAGGCTGAGGCCCCAGTACTGCTCCCTGTGGAAAACCACTCATTATATCCCACCAACCAGAAAAAGACCCATTTATGGATGAAGGGGTTTTGGGGAGTTTCAAGAATTCCAGAGTTGGCCAAAGGGTCTGCTGCCAGTGGTGGAGGGCAACAGCTGTATGTATGTATGTGTATATTAGCACAACAAGGTGTTGCAGAGAGGTTTAAATCATGGTTATGAAGAGAATGTTAAATATAGACCAAGGTCTCAAAATCAATGCCTTGGAGAGTTGGGGGTCAGCAGAGCTAGGGGTGATGGGGATAATAGGTGGGACAGGATGTGGTCGGAGAAGCTGTGGTTGAGTTGATGTTTGTGTTGGGTCAACTTCAGGGGACGGGTTAAGAGGGCATAGATAAAAGTCAAGGTGACAGTGGTGTGGATGAGGGTTTCAGTATCAGCAGTGCTCAGGTGAGTAGTGATGAAGAGGAAGGGATGATTTCAATGGTGGAAATAAAGTACAACATAGTTATATGCCTGGTTTTTGCTTTTTTTCCCAATCTGTTGCGTATTGCATACAAATTATTTTTCAGCACTTGTGTTGAGAGGACAGTTTCCATCTGTAAGCTGAAGGGTTCTCATCACTGTTTTAGAGGCTGATTCAGATGTGTCTTCATAGAATAAAGGTTAATAAACATCAAATTTCTTTTCATCTCAAAGTATTGATTATCACCATTGTCACAAGAGCAGCTAATCCTGACTTTGACAGTTTATTAGTTTCTCACATACAGCTGCAGTTTTGCTCCTACTCCAACTCACTATTGACAAGCAAGTGAACTACAGAGCATGAACTAATCCCTTTCTTATTCCAAACCAGGTTAATGTTCTCTGACCATACAGTACGATAAATACAACTCATGAAACTGCTAGCTCTTAACAGGAATAATGTTTTCTGAGCCTATGCTCCAGCCTTAGATCTGTGCAGTTATTTCATGCAGCTGCACCACAGTAAATTAACCTGCTCTCTCATTGCCAAACTACAGAATGATAATGTTTTTTTTCCATTCTTCCATGGGATGTAAGCATCACTGGCAAGGCCAGCATTTGTTATTCATCTTTAATTGCCTTTACGAAGGTTCTGGTGAGTCACCTTCCTTAATCACCGCAGTCCCATGTAGTGTAGGAACACCCACAGTGCTGTTAGGGAGGGAGCTTCAGGATTTTGACACAGTGACAGTGAAGGAACAGCGATATGTTTCCAATTCAAGATGGTGTGTGGCTTGGAAGGGATTGTGCAAGTGGTGGTGTTCCTATATGTCTGCTGTCCTTGTCCTCGGTGAGGTGAGAGTAACTGCCCTTGACATCAAGGCAGCGTTTGACCGAGTGTGGCATCAAGGAGCCCGATCAAAACTGGAATCGACGGGAATCGGGGGAAAGCTCTCCGCTAGTTGGAGTCATACCTAGCACAAAGGAACATGGTCGTGGTTGTTGGAGGTCAATTATCTCAGTTCCAGTCTTCAAGGCACTGCAGGAGTCCCTCAGGGTAGTGTTCTAGGCCCAACCATCTTCAGCTGCTTCATCAATGACCTTCCTTCCATCATAAGGTCAGAAGTGGGGATGTTCGCTGATGATTGCACAATGTTCAGCACCATTAGCGACTCCTCAGATACTGAAGCAGTCCATGTCCAAATGCAACAAAAATAACCAAGCTTGGGCTGATGAGTGGCAAGTAACATTCGTGCCATAGAAGTACCAGGCAATGACCATGTCGAACAAGAGAGAGAATCTAACCATCTCCCCTTGACATTCAAAGGCATTACCATCACTGAATCAACATCCTGGGGGTTACCATTAACCAGAAACTGAACTGGACTAGCCATTAAATACTGTGGCTACAAGAGCAGGCTAGAGGCTAGGAATCTTGTGGTGAGTAACTCACCTCCTGACTCCCCAAAGCCTGTGCATCATCTACAAGGCACAAGTTAGGAGTGTGATGGAATATTCCCCACTTGCCTGGATGAGTGCAGCTCCAACAATACTTGAAGCTTGACACCATCCAGGACAAAACAGCCTGCTTGATTGGCACCCCATCCACAAACAATCACTCCCTCCACCACCAACACACAGTAGCAGCAGTGTGTACCATCTACAAGATGCACTGCAGGAATTCACTAAGGCTCCTTAGACAGCACCTTCCAAACCCACGAACACTACCATCTAGGAGCACAAGGGCAGCAGATAGATGGGGAACACCACCACCTGGAAGTTCCCATCCAAGTCACTCACCATCCTGACTTGGAAATATATCGCCATTCCTTCACTGTCGCTGGGTCAAAATCCTGGAACTTCCTCTCTAATAGCACTGTGGGTGTACCTACGCCATAGGGACTGCAGCGGTTCAAGAAGGCAGCTCAACACCACCTTCTTGAGGGCAATTAGGGATGGACAGTAAATGCTGGCCTAGCCAGCGACGCCCACACCCCATAAATGAAATTTTTTTACAAAGCCTAGGTGGTGGAGGTTTTAGAGAGGTTTCAGTTTTGGGAGGTGCTGCCGAAGGAGGTTTGGTGATGTAGCAATGTCCTGGGACTGTGATTGTTGGCCTCCTACAACCACTGCCATCTTCCTTTGTGCTAGATATGTCTTTAACTAGTGGAGAGTTTTCTCTCTGACTCCCATTGACTTCAGGGTTTCCAGGGCTCCTTGATGCCACACTTGGTCAAGTGCTGCTGTAATGTCAAGAGCAGCTTCTCTCACCTCGCATCTTGAGTTCAGCTTTATTGTCTATGTTTGGATGAAGGCTGTAATGAGGTCAGGAGCCAAGTGGCCTGGGTGGTTCCCAAACTGTTGGAGAAACAGCATTTTGGATCGCGGGCACCCCTTTCTCTGAGGTAGTAATGGCGACGATGGAGAGGAGACTCTGGGGGGACAGCCCCGAACCCGTGGATTGATGCCACCAGACAGAAAGGGGCTCACGGTTAGCCCGAAGCACCCTTTAACCTTAGGAAGCACTTCCTGTGGCGGGGTGCTGTGCAGGCCTGGGATGTCTGGGTGTCAACAATACAGTCAGAGGGAGGCAGGTGTAACTTAATCACTGATCGAATGTGGGAAAAACCGGGATGTCCCGTGGCTGAACTGGGAAGGTGAGGGGTGGCTGCAAACTTCACTGTATTTCTGTTCCTGTTGTACAGGCTTCTCATTCCGGGCTAGCAACTCGACTTCGCAGGCACTGGCGACGAGGCAGACGGGTGTGGGGAGGGGGGCAGTGGTGGGGGTGGGGGTGGGGGTGGTTGGGGGTGGAGTGGGGGGGTGGAGGGCGGTGGTAGTAAAAGAATGGGTTAATTACTGTGTGTGTGGGGGGAGAGGGGCTATTTGTTGTGGTGGGGACGAAGAGGAGAGGAGCATTCTGGTGGTGTGGGGGGGGCGGAAATAGACTTCATTTAGTCTTCTGTCACCATATGGAGAGCTTGGCTGAAACCTACATATTTACATATAACATTTTTGTAAAACACTTCAAATACGCAGATGTTCATTTTGTATGTTGATCTATATATAAGAGGTGACATTTCATGATATACTGAATGTTCCTATGTTGCTTTATTGCAGTTTTCTGTTTACTGGCATCTTGGGGTAATGTTAATTTTAATGTGTTAAAATGGGGTCATGTAGGAAAATGGTTTGGGAAACAGTAAGTTAGACTCTGTGTATCACCGAAGAAAGAGTGCCATAAACAAGATGTACGACAGCAACTCGCCAAGCCTCCTTTGACAGCACTTTCCAAACCCGAAACCTCTACCATCTAGAAGGACAAGGGCAGCAGATACACTGGAACACCACCACCTGGAGGTTCCCCTCCAAGCCACTCACCATCCTGACTTGGAAATATATCGCAGTTCCTTCACTGTCGCTGGGTCAAAATCCTGGAACTCCCTCCCTGACAGCACGGTGGGTGTACCTACACCGCATGGACTGCAGCGGCTCAAGAAGGCAGCTCACCACCACCTTCTCAAGGGCAATTAGGGATGGGCAATAAATGCTGGCCCAGCCAGCGAAGCCCACATCCCATAAATGAATAGGAAAAAAAAGCTGATTGCACCCTTTTCCTAACAGCGTGCTAATGTGCCACAGCCCTAGTTACACCACACAAACCAAAATGATTCCTAAGAGGAAATGGAACAGCTGGCAACCCAGCTACCCTGAGCCTCTTTCATGAATTAAGCTGCTACAGAGAAGCCAAGTTTTGCACAAACTCAGTGATAGGCCTCCTAACCACTTCCCGCAATGTGTGAAAACAACTCAAATCTATGGGGAGAATTTTCTGGTTGGCGAGTGGGGGCGGGGCGTAAAATGATGCGCGGTGACGTCAGGCGGGTATCCTGACCTCACCGCGTGTCGTATAGATTCTCAGTTTGGTGGGCGCGCAGCTGAGTCGGCTGTACACCCACCGACCTGTCAAAGGCCTATTAAGGCCAGTTAAAAACCAATTAAAATAGTTAAATGAGCTGCCTGTCCAACCTTAAGGTTGTCGGGGGGCAGGCGAAGAGCCCAGGCGGCCTTCGCATTTATCATGGAACCTCATCCATGGGCGGGGTGAGGTTTCATGAAGGGTTTATAAATTAAATAAATTTTTAAATTAATGTTCCTTGACATGTCCCAGCTCATGTGACACTGTCACAGGAGGGGACATGTCTTAAACTATTTTCAATTCTTTATTTAAATATTTGAACCTTAAACAAATCTCCCTGAGGCACAGAGATGGGCGAGCTTTAATTGGCCCGCCCACGTAAAATGGCGGCGCGGACCCGATTGGGGGTGTGCCGATCGGGTTCGCACTCGCTCCCACCCGCCCCCGCACAACCCCACCCGACGGGGGGGGAATATTCAGCCCTATGAAAAGTTAGAAAGGGAACTGTAAGCCTTCAAACCTGGCCTAAGCTCAGTAGCATCAGCACAGAATCATAGATCCATTAGGGCACAGTGGGAGGCCATTCGCACAATCAAATCCATGCCAGCTCTCTGAGAGCAATCGAGTCACTCCCACTCCCCTGCTCTCTCCTTATAACCCTGCAGGTTTATTTCCTCTGAGTGTCTGTTCAATTTCCTTTTGAAATCGTTGATCATCTCCACTCCCACCGCCCTAGTGGGCAGCGAGTTCCAGGTCATTACCACTCACTACATCAAAATAGCTCTTCCTCACTGTCATGAAGCTATTAATGTATATAATATTTTGGAAAATGTTTTTCTTTTAAAATCGAGGTTTAGTCTGCAGGTGTGTCTTAACTGGATTAAAACCAGCTAGTCTGGGTGCTTTAACGGGCACTAGTTTTGATATGTAAAAGAGATAGCGTGTATTTGCATTCTTTGAATAGAGCATTCAAGAAGTGGAGTGAAAACTGACACCTAGCTAGCAGATACCAAGCCATATGTTTATATTACTAGTAAAATTGGTACTATGAAAGGGGTTTTATTGTTAAAAGGTGAAGTTCAAAGAGGCCGATGAGACAATAAGAATTTGAATTCAATCAGTGGTGGTCGGTATAACTTCAGTAGTTTTTGGGTGTGCAGGGCAGAGGCAATGTAAGATCAAAAGGCAGCTGTAAGCCTCCAACTGGCTCCACAGTGAAAAGAACCTCATTTTGAATTTGTAAGGTGAAAATGCTTTGCCTGGTGTTTGGTTAAGTCTATGGGTTGCTGTTACCTGAATGGAGATTAGTTTGGGAATTTGTTAAAAGTTATGACAGTAGTAATTTGGAGCCATGTATATATATATTTTAACCTGTGTAAATTAATAAAATGTTTCAATTACTTAAATGTAAACCCTCGAGAACTGGTGGTCTGATTCCTGAATTTAGAGTCGCATCTCAAACATAACATTTAAAATTATAGGTTATGACAGTTGTTTAAAGTTTCCCTCTGGGATTTTTAAAGAACTCAGCTTTACCAACTGCATCGGTCATAACACACACCATTCCCCTGCATCTCTTCCCAAAAAACATTAAATCTGTGTCGCCTAGATCAGCTATTGAGAACAGCTTTTCTTTCCTTTCTCTAAACCTGTCATAATCTTCGACATCTCTATCAGCTCTTCCGTTAACCTCCTTTGCTTCAACTGATTCTAATTCGTTGTGTTTAAGGATGAAAAGTCCTGAAGAAGAGTCATGCAGACTCGGAACGTTAACTCTGTTTCTCTCTCCACGGATTCTGTCAGACCCGCTGAGTTCTTTCAGCATTTTCTGTTTTTATTTCAGATTTCCAGCATCCGCAGTATTTTGCTTTAACCCCTCACAGTACTTGGCTGTAAATTTTTTCATTAATTCACGGGATGTGGGCTTCGCTGGCTGGGCCAGCATTTATTGCCCATCCCTAGTTGCCCTTGAGAAGGTGATGGTGAGCTGCCTTCTTGAGCCGCTGCAGTCCATGTGGTGTAGGTACACCCACAGTGCTGTTAGGGAGGGAGTTCCAGGATTTTGACCCAGCGACAGTGAAGGAACAGCAATATTTTTCCAAGTCAGGATGGTGAGTGACTTGTAGGGGAACTTCCAGGTGGTGGTGTTCCCATGTATCTGCTGCCCTTGTCCTTCTAGATGGTAGTGGTCATGGGTTTGGAAGGTGCTGCCTAAGAAGCCTTGATGAGTTACTGCAGTAATTATGAAGTTGTGGGGGATTGTGAGCATGAATCTCGATGTCCCCAGTCACCACAAATTGAGATCCTGATGTATAGCATCGCAATGTTGCCTGTATTTTATTATGTTGTATAATTTAATGGCATAACAATGCCTAAAGAGTTGTGCAGACATCAGGTGTAATTGTGGGATTGGGAGTGGAGGGTGAGTGGATGTAACCCTTAACTTACCACCTCATCTCTCACCATTATCTGAAAGTTTTGCTGTCTTTTCTCGTTGTTAAGGATTAATAATTTTCTGGAGTTTCCAGCGGCAGTCCTCTTGGTTTAGCAGCTGCTGACTTTGTTTCGTGCTTTTGGCATGTAAATTGATGTACAAGAGCATGGGTCAGGAAAAGACCAGCCAATTACTAAGGTACCTGTTGTGCATCCTATATGCAATCTGTTCTCAAATGGGTCTTACCCATGGAGACAGAAACTGAGTGGTTCCCCACCACACCAACCACCCCTTGAGTTGTGGCAAATCAAATTAACCCAGGACAGACTGGACAGATCAATGGCTTTTTTCCTGTCTATCATTGTTCGTATTTTAGAATGCCTGTCTTAGTTCCTATTTATAGACTGTGTATCCTTGTACTGAGCTTCTACAGTCTGTCCTAATCTCTCCCCATGTTTCTTACTTTTAAACGTGTTCTTCCTTCCTACACCATTTTGATATTATTCAATTCTTATTTTCATTCATTCCCTTCATGGATAATTATATTTTTCATAAAGTTTCAAATGTTTTAAGTGAAACAAAAGCAACATCCCACTGACAGAAATGCATCTCCCTAACCCCATCGTCACAGGCCTGGTTCTCTCTGGTACAGTGCTCACAGTGGCTGGATTGCCTTTATAAGGTCTGTAACAGCTGTCAACAAAAGTGACGCAGAACATTCACATAGGGTCAGCAGCATCTAAAGCACTTAAATCGGACCATCCGCCGGGGGTTATCTCACACAGATGAGAGAGAGAAAATGGGGAGAGAGAGGCAAAATCAAATGGAACAATGGAAATGAAACTCAGGAACATTTAGCTTTAAATTGTATGTTTCAAACTGCAGCTCTCATAACCTGTGGGGACATCTGACAATGGCAAGTGTGCATGGCTGAAACTTTACAAACGCAGCTGATTAAAGGGTGGCATTTTGTCTCGAGGCAGATTTGAGAACTATCAAAGAGCTTCCGTTCTTTTTTGGAAATGTCAAAGTCCAGGCGGCTGATGTCTAGCAAAGGGAATCTGCTGTGAAATGATCCAGAGTTAGTTTGCAGGCTGTGTGATCAATCTCCTTCATGTGTTTGGTTAGGTTTTCTGGTGATCAGGGTCAGCAGCATGAGTGCTGAGTACTTTTTCTTTCAGTTTTGCCTGTTGCATTTCGAGTCTCTCGAGGTCAAGAACAGTAGGGGTTTAGATTCAGAGTAAAGCTCCAGCACTGCTTATTCCTGATAGCTGGGGATAGAGCAACAACTCTAATTTCACATCAAGGTGGTCAAGGCCAGATATTACATCAGGAGTGGCGATGTGTATCACGGTTACACCTTCTTCATATTCATGAGTCGGGCGTGAAGCCGTTGTGTGTTCTGTGGTCTGTTCTGGGTGACCACAGGGGAGTTTTTAATTTTCCAATTGTGCGTTAGGTATCCACGCCTGCCATGGTTTGTATGGACGCTGGTTTAGTGATGCCCATGAACCTCGTGGGAGGTCAAAATCAGGGACCTCCTGTGTTCACGAGGTGTTTGTTGGTGACCATTCATTTTCCCAAGCTCCTTCGGTGCCGAAATTGCAATGCCGAAGGTTGTGCGCACGGGTCCAAAAGGGTTCACACGACTTCAGGCGGAGATGAGGGACATGGGTGAGGTCCTGGTGGAGGGGGAGATGTTTGTTTATCTCAAACAAAAACAGAAAATGCTGGAAAATCCAAGCAGGTCTAACAGCATCTGTGGAGAGAAAAGCTGTTAATGTTTTGAGTCGGAGTGACTTCTTCAGAGCTTGATGTTTAACTCAGTGTGCTGAGCTTCATGGAGGGGTCTCTGTGTCACAGCAGATGGGTGGAGGGGGCTGGTGAGGGGTTGGGGGAGTGTTGCCATGTGTACCAGCACGAATAGCCAGGACATTGGAGTCGACTTGAAGGTTCCAGTGATATATCTCGTGGTGCTAATAGACTCAGGATGTTGTATTATGTTGTGAGTGCTGTATATTATACCAAGTTCTTAAGTCAGCCAGGCCAGCTCATATTGTCCCTGAACAGTTCCAGAGTTAATCAGTCAGCTGAATATGGAACAGTTATGTAGAAGGATGCTATCAACTCCAGTTTAGATAAGTTATAGCTTTGGTGAGAGCATTTGATTCTCTGAAAAGTGAAAATAGTTTTGTTCCTTAGCAGTGACATCCCTCACATTAATGAGCCAAACATCAGCCACCATGTACAACATCAATAAAATATAGTGCATCATGCTTATACTTAATAAACAAGAAATTTAACAGTTTTAAGGAAAAGGATCAGTACATTTGGTGTTTCCTCGAAACAAATATGTTTAAAGAAGTATAAATAAATAAATAAACAGGAAGTACTGCAAGCCCCTACATCCCCATTGGTTGATGAGAGAGACATTTTATTAGATCAGGAGATGATGCAACATTGACTCTCTAACCTGCTCTTTCGCTGTGTGATATCGCAACCCTGCATTCTTCCACCTCTGTAACATTGTCTGACTTCGCCCTGTCTCAGCCCATCAGTTGTTGAAACTGTCACCCGTGTCTTTGTTACCTGTAGACTCAGCTATTCCAATGCATTCCCAGCTGCTCTCCTGCGTTCTACCCTCCATTAACACAAGGTCATCCAAAAGTCTCCTGCCCATGTCTTAACTCAAACCAAGTCCTGTTCAGCTGTCACTCCTGTGCTTACCGACCTACATTGGTTCCCTGTCAAGCGGTGTCTTGATTTTAAAATTCTCATCCTTTTTAAAAAGGGCTCCATGGCCTCATCCCTCTCTAACTCTGTAATCTTCCCCCGGTCACACAACCCCCTGAAATATCTGTGCCCATCTAATCCTGGCCTCTTGACATCCTCGATTTTAGTTGCTCTGCCATTGTTGGCTGGTCAGTGGTCTCAGCCCTAAGCTCTGGAATTCTCTCCCTTCTCCGCTCTACCTCACTTTCCCCCTTTAAGATACTTCTTCAAACCCACCTCTTTGACCAAGTTTTTGGTCATCTGATCTGGTGTTTCCTTATGCGATTCTCTCATATTTTGTTTAATGATGTTCCTGTGAAGTGATGTGCGACTTGCTGCGTATTTCCTAGATGTTCTGATTTATTAAAGGCCAAGGCTGATAGCAACTCTGCAGTGGATCACAATCTCAGCCTCTATTTGGTACCATTCTAGATCAGGCGCATTCCTTGGATGATCACCCTTACTTAAGGTTGAGAAATACAGGCCTCACAGACGCTTAAATCAGTTCTTCAGACCCATCTAACTCTCCCCAAAAGAAAGGAACCACCAGAGAATATTACTGCCCTCCAGATAGCCCTTTTAATACTTTTTAGCCAGATTATAACAACCCGGATATGGTAAGGGTCAAGGCATAACTCCTCAACAATGTAACTGACTCCTGAAGAGTGTACGGAGATGGGATCTGGAGTCTGGATTTGGTAGACTAAATCAGATAATATACTTTCTAAATTATATAAAAGTTTATTAAAGAGCCAAACGTGCAATTCACTTTTGATGGTAATTGCCACATTGATAGTTATAGGAAAAGTATAATCTTGTTTCTATGAGAGAATCCAAGTCTTATTAATGTTGCAGAGAGATATTTAAGATATCCATCAATATTTAAAATTTAAAATAAGTATTTATCTTAAACCGCCCCCAAGTAGAAAGCTACTGGGTTTAGCAAGATACCTCTATCCCCAGTAAGGGGAGAACGATCATCACTACACCACGGGCAGAACCGTCAGGTCCTATTGATGGCAGGCGTCATGATGGGCGTCAGCAGATAATATGGCCGCAAGGCTTCATGCAGTCGTGAAACCAGTTTGCGATCGTCTGTGTTTTCCGCTGCTGCATGTCGGGAGCCTAATTTCAATACTTTAGCATCTCATTATAAGCCCTGCTCACTGGAATCAGCCCAGCACCAAATTTATCACCCACATTGGCACGACCTCACAATGAGATGCTTCACGACTGCCTTTAAAAGGCGTGCACCTGGCGAGCTGAACTTCGAGGTGAGTGCACATCACCCTGCGCAGCGCTCATGAGCATCGCCCGTAGGACATCAAGGAAGAGGCGCCACGCGTTCAGGGGGAGTGGGGCACCGGCTAGTCGTTTTCTCCCGGCTGCGGCGAGGGCTCCAGTGCGGGTCAGGCCGGGGGTGTGGGGGGAAGTCAGCACAGACTGAGGGAAGTACACGAGCACAGGGAAGGGCTGGGGTGAGCATTCTTCCGCAGCTGAGACTGTTCTGCTGCAGCTCCACTTGGAGTCGGAGCCTCTGGAGCTTTTCTGCCCACTCAAGCAACGCAAAACAATAAAAGGGCCACCAAATGCTCCAGAACTTTTCACCCCTCGGGTGCAGACTGTAAATTAATGAGTGTTTAGGGGGCAGCAGGACAATTGGCCAATTGGACAGGTTGTGAAATCCCCTTGCGAAAGTTGGGCCATGGCACAGTCACTGGGGAAGGTGCTCAGACCCCTACAATGTCTCTATTAAGGTTTGGACCAGTATCCCTCATGGTTCAAGCTAACAACGCAGCCTCGCAGTGTGGGTTAGGAGAATGCCTGTGCCTGGGCTGAGAGCACAGCGTGCAGTCCAGTGGCCAGAGCTGCCGTAACTCGGTCAAGTGGAGTGAGGTGGAAGTGGGTGGGGTCTCGGACAGCCATGAAGCCCACTACACACTGGCCAGAATTCTCTTGCATGCGTGGAGGAGCCTTCAGATTTAACCATGAGATTTCTTAGGACACATATGCAAACCCACGTGTCTCTCTGTTTGATCCTGCAGGAGGAGAACATCAGGATCATGGAGCCTGGCGATTTAGCGGTGAGCCTCATGGCTGACAGGGAGCAGAGAAGAAGAAGAGGAGTGTGGAGGAGATGTCTGGCTTGGCAAAGGGAGGAGCACCTCCCTCAAGATGAAGGGGCCGGAGGGTCTGCTGACCCACAGCTGGAGACACAGAGAGTCATCGCCCGTAGGCACTTCGCTAGACCCAGGGTCTATAGACAGAATTTGTCATTCCTGCAGATGACTGAGGACCAGTGTTGCTGAAGACTGCACATGTCTAGGGAACTGGTCAGTCACATATGCCACCTGCTGCAGGATTTGGTGCCACGGGGACATGGAGGGACATCCACTGCCAATGGCCAGGAAAGTGACCGTGGTGCTCAATTTTTATGCCAGTGGCTATTTCCAGGGCTCCACAGGTGACCTGCAGGATTTCACAAGCCTCCATGTGGAAGTATATCCAGGAGGTCATGGGCGCCATCTTTGCGAAGGCACGGAACTTTGTGCATTTCGACTGGGATCAGGAAAGCCAGGAAGCAAGAGCGCTGGGATTTGTGCAGATCTCTGGTTTTCCACAGATGCAGAGTGCCATCGACTACACGCACATGAAACTTACATCTCCGTGCCAACAAGCAGTGAACTACGTCAACTGCAAGGGCCCTTGTTCACTGAATGTTCAGCTGGTGTGAGACCACCACAAACACATCCTGCAGGTCTGCGCACGATTCCCAGGGAGCGTCCATGACTCTGATATCCTTAGGTCTCAGATCCCTGACATCTTCCAGGGTCCAGAGAGGCTGCAGAGTTGGCTCCTCGGGGACAAGGGCTACTCGCAGAGGCTATGGCTGATGACACCCCTGCGGCGGCTTCAGACTGCAGCAGAGCGACGGTAAAACGAGGCTCATACCATGACCTGAACCTTAATGCAGCAAACGATAGGCACCTTGAAAGTGACAGGTTTGGTGGAGTGCTGCGATAGGGTCCACCGAGAGTGTTGTGCATCATCGTCGCTTGCTGCACGCTACACAACCTGGTGCTGCAACGGGGGAGGACCTGGCTGTGGAGGAGATGGAAGAGCTGCACGTCTCCTCCGATGAGGAGGATGTCGAAGGGGATGATGGTGATGAGGCCATCGCACTGGCCAGTGAGGCAGGCAATCAGGAGGTCTCATAGCCGCAGGATTCGCGGTGGATGATGATGAGATGCAGTGAGGACAGTCCTGACATCCTCACCTTGCATCTGTGAATGTTTGACTCCTGTGTGGCTGATGGCAGTGCACATACTCTCGGTGCTCAGGCTCATGTCATGGAGACACAGCAAAGGCCCTATTGGTCGCTAGGTTCCAGGAGGATGATGATGACATGTAGTGAGGACACTCCATAGATCTTCACATAGGCTCTGTGAATATTTGACTCCTGTCTGGCTGAGGGCAGCTCACTTGTGCTCTGTGATCAGGGTCATATCATAGAGACACAGCCAGGAAACTTTAAATGCACCTGATCCTTTGTCAGCCTTCAGCACCTGTCCCCTTCAGGAGCACAGTGTCACCAGACACAGGTGCTGGTGAGATAGGGGCCAGCCCCACCTTAAAGGTGCTGAGAGCACACAGAGAGAATGACGGAGCCATGTAATACCTGCCCACGGCATTCTGGCAACAATGACAACACCATCGAGGTGCAGGCATCAGTAATGTGTCCATTGAGTGTGAGGCTGGACCACCACTTTGGTCTGAAGGCTACACCAAAGCACAGGGAAGAGGCCCTGGACTGAGACACCTGCCTTTATCTTGTGCAGGAACCAAGCTTTCACATCGGAGTGACAGGGACACTGTTCATTCAAACAAGGAACCATAAACAAGGAGACATTCTTGGAGATTATTGACAATAGTGAACATTATGTACAAGTGATTAACACCCGTGCCCAGGCTGTGCAACTAGAGGTGTCAGCTGTGGCTCAGTTCATAGCACCCTCGCCTTTGAATCAGAGGGTTGTGGGTTCATGTCCCACTCCCGGAAACCAAGAACTGTGATTGTACTCGAAAGAGTTGCAATCTGTGACTGTTGATAACTCGAAAGAATTTTTAGAGGTGTCAGCTGTGGCTCAGTTCATAGCACCCTCACCTTTGAGTCAGAAGGTTGTGGGTTCATGTCCCACTCCAGGACTTTGAACAAAAAAAAAAGTCAAGAACTGTGAATGTACTCGAAAGAGTTACATCTTCTTAACTTCCTAACCCTGCCGCTACGTCTTGGTGCTCCCTGGACATCCACATCCTGGGATGACCTTGGCGGGCGTCCTCTGGAGGGCCAAGACCTGGGGGGCCCTGGCCCGCTTTGGGTGTCCTGCTGTGTGGCAGTGGCACCCTCCCTGGCCTGTGGAACTGGAGCTGTGGGGGCTCACGGGAAGAGGGGATTTGGATCAGCTGGACATTCCCGGAGTCACCTGAGTGGATGGGCCCAGAGTGTGCTCCTCCCTGTGGGTGCCCAAAGGCCCCTGGCTGACTCCTTGAGGAGATGGGGGAGCTGGAATGAGTTTGAGCTGCCCCACACCCCATTCGCGTCGACACTGTTGGAGGCCGACTGTGATGTCAGCGCTGGAGTCCAGTCCACGCAGCAGTGCAGGACCGATACCCTGGACCAGGGTCTCCATGGCAGCCATCATTCTGCCAGTGTTGACCTCGATGTGCCGCCACACCGGCGCCATCACCTCAGACTGAAGGCGGACAGGCTCCTTTGTCGTGCTCTGCAATCTGAGGAGTGCAGCAGACATTCCTTCCTAACGTTCCTGGGAATGTCTTTGCAGCTCCACCAACTGATTGAGGACCGAGTCTAGAGTGTCATCATCTGACTCGGACTCAGCAGATTCCTTGCCTCCAGCAGCCCCCAGAGTGCCGCTCTTGGTGCCAGAGTGCCAACCAAGGATGCCCCTGCCTCCACCTGCTGTGGAGCAGATTGTGCGCTGTGCTCACCAGATTGTGATCCCGAGGCTGCTCTACATCTGGGTCCCGCCAAGGTGTGTGTCGCTGCGCTGTAGAGGGTTTGGGTGAGCGCCATGACGGCTCTTCAAAGGTGCTGCCCTCAGGGTCCACATCCGAGGTGCTCTTGGTGCTGGAGTTGGGGTCATGGTTGCCTGAGAGTGACGCGCCAGATGTGCCCGGGAGAGTAAGTGGAGATGGTTAGTGCTTGGCAGCCACACTGAGCACAGAGCAGTTGACCCAGAGTAGCATTGAGAGAGGGATGATGTGGTACAGGAGCCTCACGTGGGTGTTTGCCGCCAAACTCACCATTGCAGCAGGAACGTTCGACGTCCTCTCCGGGCAGC
This sequence comes from Cetorhinus maximus, assembly GCF_964194155.1. NCBI lineage: Eukaryota > Metazoa > Chordata > Chondrichthyes > Lamniformes > Cetorhinidae > Cetorhinus > Cetorhinus maximus. The sequence goes on along the minus strand of NC_135905.1, from coordinate 22,617,807 downwards.
TCCAATGCTCAACTCTCGAATGGAGTGAGGCCCCTGATGTCCAGCACTCCACCCTCGGTCTGGGACCTCTTCCAGTGATTGTGCGCAATCTTCTCCTGCATAAAGACAGATGGACAGAGTGTGAGCAAGGCGTATGCCAGGCCAAATGAGAAGGATGCCAGGCAAACATGTGTGCTGAGCGGAGCCATGGACGGGATGAGGAGGCGGTCTCCAGAGGAGATGAGGCCCAATGGAGATGTGAGGGTTTGTGTGAGAGAGTGACTGGTGATGTCCCTTGAGCTGGCAGTGAGTGAGATGCCAGTGAATGTGTGATGGGCTTGTGAGTGAGTGAGTTGAAATTGATGAGATGCTTGACTTACCCTGGCAGCACAGATGAGATTATTCATCTGTTTTTTTTGTACTGGATGGCTGACCTCTTGTGTGCAGCGTTGGCACTGACCACCTCTGCCACTGCCTCCCAAGCCGAAGTGGTGAGGCTGATGGTCCTTCTGCAGCCAGGGCTGGGGTAGAGGACATTGCAGCAGGCTTCCACAGCGTCCAGAAGGTGTCCCGGGGACGTGCCACTGAATCGGGTGCTGCAAACCTCCTGGCCTTGGGGCCATGTCTTCACCGGAGCAGTCCTGGGCTGCAAGCATTGAGAAGCGTGTGCGCGGGTGCATTTTAAATATGTCTCCCAGCGTGAGGAAGCGGTGAGGTAATGGTGTGGTGGGCCAATCGGAGGCTGCCGCTAACAATCCGGCCTGTTTCCTGTGACTGCATAACTTACGAGGTGAGAAGGGGACGATACGTTATGAAAACCCGCCATTGCGGCCGGCGGGTAGGACGTCTTTTCTCATGCCCGCAGTGCAAACCTGGGACGATTCCACCCAATATCAACTATACCTTTACCTTGAGCAACGCTGGAGTGAATCCAACAAATCTAAAAATTCTACTGTGCAGTTCCAATAAAAGGACTAAACCAGCAGGAAGCATGCTGAGCCCTCATGCTGGACAACATTTATATGTTTTCCTTAACATCGTTCATTTTAATCAACATCCTTCAAGCAAACAGCGGACTTAGAGGCGCAGATCATGGTCATTATACTCAATGTCCAGGATTCAGCTGACAAGTTATTTGGGGGCACCCTTAAGGTTATCCGTTGTTAGATTGTAGTACCTTACAATTTATCAGGGCCTTGCTGAGGTGTGGTCGAGGCAGTTTCTGTTTTTTTTTTTCAGAACTGCCGTGTGTTAGAGGGTGTGCTATGCTCTATGCCACAAGATGTTGGTGTCCTTGAGCACGCAGTTATGCCCAGACATGTTTATATATTTCTAAACCTTTGCCCAACAGATGAACTCTGCTTTTAATTTGGAATCCTTGCTTCATAGGAGAATCACTTTTTTTTGAATATTATAACTCTTTATTGATAGCTGCATTCCTTCAGAGTTTGAGCTGAGGTCTGGACGAATCAGCCAAACTGAACTACTCCGGCGATTTTAATAAAAAATAGTGACATATTTAAGCCACTCTGATCTTTACAGTTGTGATGAATCTAAATATACAGGTCACACATAGCTGCAGTTAGAATGGTTTAAGATTCACACATATTTTGCGAGACTGAGCAAAATGATTTACACAGTGCGACTGGAGTAAGGAAGGAACATTGGTCTAATGAACTGATTGCTGTACAGAAGGGTCACACTGCAGCATCCGAATGCTTGAGACATCTCAAAATTAAACTGCTGTTGTATAAACTCGGTGTAATCCTGTGGGGGTTGTGCAATGTGACTCAGATTCCTGAATATCTATGAATGAATCCCTTTCTATTCTGTTTAGGAACTGTGGAGCTTTTAAAACACATCAGTGAATAAACAGCATTATACTCGCATAAAGCAGTGGCAGACATGGGGACTCTCCAATTAACAAAGTGCACACGCAATGCACTTCTGCTACATTCCTCCTTGTGGTGTTATGTTTTTACCCATTTCAAGTTAATTTAAAAATAATAATGTTTATAACTCCTCTGACTGTTATTTTAATATAGATGTTAAGATGTCCAAATTTTAATTGCATAGCTGGTCGAATGATACGACTGCACAAAGCTCCCTGGTTTCAGTAGAGCAGGGACCAGTGGGGAAAACTTCAATCAAAGCTCCACGTGGAAACCAGGGATGATGGCAATCTGTATGCTCCTGAAAGGAGAGATTATCATGGAATGTGCCTGATCCTTTTTCACAGTCTGAGTAGAGATGGCTGGGATTTATTCTCTGTGGTCCTTGCATCTTTATCAGTCCTTGCTTGAGTTGTATCGTGTTCGGCCTTCAATCTTCCTCAAGAAACCACTTAATTGACTAGCTCAGTTTAAATATGTGTATCAATTAAAGAGGAAGCCCAATTTAAAGGTGGCTCAACTGTCCTTGATAAATTAGTGATAAATGTTACAGGCATTCACGACTCGCAAGCTACAGGAACCAAGCGCTCAGCGATGGGCAGGATTCAGTCTCATAACGATGCCTTGTCCCTCAAGGAATCATGTAAACTAATCACCTTGTAGTCAATTCTGTTTGAAACATACTGGTCCCTTTTAATAGAGGCTGCTGACTGACCGAGCACTGAGATGATATTTTGCAATCAGTGGGAGGCAGCTTAAAAAGAAAAGTACAATGGCAACGGGGGAATATTGGCATATCTGACATAAAGGTCTCCTGTGGCTGAGCAAAGGAGTGTAGAAATCTTAATAACCAGCCTGAGACCAAAGCTCTAAGCAACTGCTCAATGGTTAACATTTTAACTGGATTCCACAGAGATCAGTGTTGAACTTTCGATTAACATCTACCTCCCTATCTCTTTTCTTCTCTCACTCCTTTCTCTTTGTATATTTCTTTCCATCTCTTTCTTTCTGTCTCACTATGTATCTCCCTCTCGATCTCTCTACGTCTCTCTTCCTTTCCCTCTTTCTTTCTTACTTCTCTTCTCTCTCTCTCTCTCTCTCTGATTACCCAGGCTGCTGCTCTATTTCCAGTGAGAGAATGAACTCAAACTATCTCCAAGTTGAGTCAAATCAAGCAGCCACTTCAGGAGGTGAATTAGCAAATACCATGGAGCAGGTGGTATGCTGAGCTGCCCATTTAGGAGATGCCACCTTGAAAACATGCCCGAATAGGGAACATTGCTACCTGATGGCTGTGTGACTGTTGAAGTAAATGGTAAAGGAGAAATATAAACTTCTCATGAATAAGATTGGTTGAGGAGTTTCTAAGTTAAGGGCCGTGGTCAGGATTAAGATTCCAGAGGCTGCATGTTGGCCCAGGCATGGTCCATTTATTTCTCTCTCTTAAAAGTTTGCTTTACAATTTTCACAACATAATCGCAACAACTTTTCCTGTGATTTGTGTTGTCAGATATTCGAGGATTGCAAGGGTTCCTGGACCAAGCCTCCCGCCAGGGGTTAGACATGTCACTGCAGAGAATTGACCAGAACATCAGCCAGATCTTTGCTAGCCTCTTCACCACGATGAAAACGGAGGAGTTGAACCGTTACCGGGATACGCTGCGTCGGGCCATCCTTCTGCTGAGCCCGCGCGGAGCTCAGGCATTCATCAATGAGGTCAGTGGTCAATACAACTTAAAGGTGGATCTGGGGGGAAGGCAGGGGTGGGTGGTGGGGTGGGGGGGGAGAGGAGAGTTGAAAAGGACAAATGTGTGTCGGTGCCAAAACAGTCAGAATTGCCTGAGTTCCTGATTTTAAATGTTCTATTTCTCTCAATGTTGTGCTCAAAAGCCTCGCAGTCTTTACGATTCAAGAAATTGTCAAATGTGAAATTCAAAACTTTCTAAAAGTAAGCAAACAGCCAACCCATCAGCCAGATTACCCACCCAGAGGCCAAGCCTTTACCTGATAGGCAATAGTTTCAAAAAGTGTCAACTTCTTGAGTGTCTCTGTCTGTTAGTGAGATATTTCTATATGTGTTATTTTATGTATTAATTTTAATGTACTAAAATTAATAAAAGCTGTTATAAAGCTGGATGTTATCAGTGTCCTTGTGGAACCTTGTGTTTTTGGATGATGTCACTGGGGAAAGCAAGTAGCTGAGAGGTGGTAGGGATCCAAGGATAGATTCATGGTGAACTCCAGAGTTTAATGGTGTAGGGGTGGGAAGTGAAGCCATCGCAGTTGTTTCTCTGACTTTGATTGGACAAATGAGAATAGGAACAGGTGAGGGCTATCCCATCCACCTGGATGCCAGGGGAGGCATTGGAGTAGGATGTTGTGGTTGACCATGACAGACACTGCAGAAGGATGAGCGGGAATAATTTACCATGGTTACAGTCACACAGGATGTCATTTATATGGATTAGGGCAGTATAAGTAATGCGGCAGAGCAGAAATCTAACTGTAGAGGTTCAGACGTGGAGTTGTGGGAAAGATGGGCACAGATTTTGGAAGAAGCAACACATTTAAGGACTATGGAGAAGGAAGGTAGGAAGGTTGGAGATGCAGCATCTAATTACAGGCAGAATGATTTTTTTAAGTAATTCTTTTGTATACAGGCATTGCCAACAAAGGCACCATTTATTGCTCAACCCTATTTACCCTTCAGAAGATGGTGGTGAGCCGCTGCCTTGAACTACTGCAGTTTGTGTGGCGTGGGTACACCCATGGTGCTGTTGGGAAGGGAGTTCCAGGATTTAGACCCGACAAGGTAGAGGTCTTCCCATGGGTCTGGTGGCTTCTCTTTCTAAGTTATGAATGTTACTGGTTTAGAAGGTGCTATTGAAGAAGCCTTGGCCAGTTGCTGTGGTGCATCTTGTATAGGGTACACACTGCTGTCCGGTGCTGCAGTGCTGGGGGGACTGATTGTTCAAGGTGGTGAATGGGATACTGATTAAACGGTTACTTTGGCCTGAATGGTGACGAGCTCCTTGAGTATTGCTGGAGCTGTACCTGTCCAGGCAAGTGGAGCATATTCCATCAGATTCCTGAATTGTGCCTTGAATGTGGTGGAGAGTTGTTGGGGAGTCAGGAGGTGAGCCATTCACCAAAGAATTACCCAGCCTCAGTCCTGCTCTTATAGCCACAGCATTAATGTGACTGGTTCAGTTGAGTTTCTGGTCAATGGCGACCCCCAGGACATTGGTGGTGGGGGATTCAATGATACTGCCATTGAATGTCAGGACAAAGTAGTTAGACTTTCTCATTGCAGATGGTTGTTGCCTGGAGCTTTTTAGTGTGTGTTCTTTGTCACTTATCAGTCCAAGCTGTATCTTCCTGTATGTGGGTACAGACTGCTTCATTAGCTGAAGAGTTACAAATGGTATTGAACACTATACAATCACCAATGAATCTCCCCGCTTCTTACTTTTGTTGTAGGGAAGGTCATTGATGGAGCAGCTGAAGATGGTTCAGACTACTGCACTGCCCTGAGGAACTCACCTCCTGCAGTCCTGTTCTGGGGCTGAGATGATTGGCCTCTAGCAACCACAACCATCTCACTTTTTACTAGGTATGACCCTAGCCAGTAGAGAATTTTCTCCCTGATTTCCATCGATTTCAATTTTACTAGGGCTGCTTGATGCCACACTCAGTCAAATGCTGCCTAGATGGCAAGAGCAGTCGTTCTCATCTCACCTCTGGAATTCTGCTCTTTTGGCCATGTTTAGATCAGCCTGTAATGGGGTCTGGAGCCCAAACATTGGTGAGCGGGTTATTGGTGAGTAAGTGCTGTTTCTTAGCACTGTCAACGATACCTTCCATCGCTTTACTGAAGATTGAGAGTAGACTGATTGGGCCATTAATTGGTCAGATTGGATTTGCCCTGTTTTTTGTGGACAAGGCATACCCGGGCAATTTCCCACATTGCCAGTGTTGTAGCTGGACTAGAACAACTTGGCTAGGGGGTGTGGCTAGTTCTGGAGCACCAGCCTCCAGTGCCCTTGCCGGAATGTTGCCAGGGCCCATAGCTTTTCCTGTATCCAGGCGCTCAGCCATTTTGTGACATCACACTGAGTGACTCAAATTGGCTGAAGACTGGTCTATGTGATTGTGAGGATCTCGGGAGGAAGCCAAGATGGAGCACCCACTAATACCGTTGCCTGAAGATGGTTGCAACCTTTTTAGCATTGTCTTTTGTATTGATGTGGTGCATTATGCCATCCTTGAGAATTTGTGGAGCCTGCTCCTTCCATTAGTTGCTTAGTTGTCTGGATTTGACAGGACTGCACAACTTTAATTTGATCTATTGTTGTGAGATTGCTTGACTCTGACTATTGCATGCTCCTTTTGTTGTTTAGCACATAGGTAATCCTGTTTTGTATGTCCACCAGGTTGACAGCTCTGAAGAAGAGTCATAATGACTCGAAATGTTAACTCTGTTTCTATCTCCACAGATCCTGCCAGGCCTGCTGAGTTTTTCCAGCATTTTCTGTTTTTATTTAAGATTTCCAGCATTGACAGTAGCTTTCATTTTTAAGTATGCCTGGTGCTCCGTTGGTATGCCCTCTTACACTTGTTATTGAACAAAGGTTGCTCCCCAGCTTGATGGTAATGGTAGAGTGAGGAATGTGGCAGGAGATAAGGTTACAGATTGTGCTGGATCACAATTCTGCTGCTGTTGTTGCCCACAGTACCTCAGGACTACCTCGTTTTGAGCTGTTAGATCTGTTCCGAATCTATCTCAATTAGCAGTAGTAGTACACTTCATAACATGGTGAATGGTGTCTTCAGTGTGAAGACGGGACTTTGTCTTCATAAGAACTGTTCGATGGTCACTCTTACCAATATTGTAATCGACTGATTCATCTGAGGCAGATAGATTGGTGAGGCTGAAGTCAAGTGTGATTTTCCCTTTTGTTGGTTCCCTCACCGCAGACCCAGCCTAGCAGCTATGTCCTTTAGGACTCGGCCAACTCAGTCAGTAGTGGTGCTACTGAGCCACTCTTGGTGATGGACATTGAAGTCCGCCACCCAGAGTACATTCTGCACCATTGCCACCCTCAGTGCTTCCTCCAAGTGGTGTTCAACATGGAGAAGCATTGATTCATCAGCTGAGGGAGGGTGGTGCGTGGTAATCAGCAGGAGGTTTCCTTGCCCATGTTTGACCTGATGCAATGAGATGACTTAGGAATCCAGCATCAATACTGTCCCTGGGTCACTCCCACCTGACTGTTTGCCACTGCGTTGCCACCTCTCTTGGATCTGTCTTGCCGCTGGGACAGGACATACCCAGGGATGGTGATAGAGGAGTCTGGGCCATGGACTGAAAGGTGATTATAATCTATGTTAAGCTGTTGCTTGTCTAGTCTGTAGGACAGCTCTCCCAATTTTGGCACAAGACTCCAGGAGTTGATGAGGACGGCTTTGCAGGATCAACTGTGTTATGACCGGTCCCCGGGTGAGGTGCCCCAATTTGTTATGATCTTGGATAAGAGACCCCAAATTGTTAACTTCCTGAATGAGATCTCAATTTTGTTTTACTCCCAGGTGAGGAGGAATGGTTTGGCTCCTTTATTCAACCCCCTCAGTTGGTCACAACAATGTTAATTTAAAAATGATCCCTTCCCCCATGGATACCTTTTCCCAGCCCAAATGTATTTATGTTTTAGAAAGAGCCAATTTAACCAGGCTTTCTTGAGTAAAAGAAAGGGTAAGTTTATTAGTTACTAAAACCTGAAAATAAAATAATAAAAACACAAGACACAAACACACACACACACACACACACACACACACACACCAGAAATGAGAAGTTGAGTTCAAAAATAAAAAAGTTAAAAAAGATATGCGAATCAGTCTTTGGCTTGTCCGTGAGGTGGTTAAACATTGTGGTCGTTAAGTTTGGTGATTCCGGTAGAGCTGGTTTTGGCAGTTGAGCTGTTGGTTTGGAGACACTTGGTTCTGCAGGTTAGCTGAAGGAGTTGCCCTGTTTCTTTTTTGATTGTGGCTTTGTTGACTTGCCTCTAGCCAGAGAGAGAGAGAGATAGATAGGCTTTTACCTGCAGGCTGCAGGGATGCCAAGTTGCTGTTATCCTGATGTGACCCTCATAGTACCCACTAGCACACCCGAACTAGAATGTACAAATCAGGTTTACAGCTTCCCTTTCAACCTATTCCCTTGTGTATTCCTGGAAGGGAAAAACAAACAAGTCTTTCGCTTAGAATCTGCTTTCTTTCAACTCAGACCATTTGCACATTATGAGATATAACTCAACTGGAGATGGCTTCTGCCGAGATGTGGCAGTCAGTCTCCATTATCTCCACAACTACAGGAGATTAAAGTTCAGCCTTTTGCATTGCATTTCTTCCTTTCAAGTGTCTGTCTCCGAAGTAGGCCTTGACACCTTTTTAGGTGTGACACCCCTGCTCTCTCTGGACTAGCTGGTCAAGTATAATCTACATAGGAATTTTCCAGCAAGTAGTCACTTTACATTCTCAGCCAGATTTTGCTTCTATGTCTTTTTTAAAAAAACACCTGTCTTCCTTAAAAAAAAAAGTTCAATATGCCCATTAGTAATTCGGGGCTGGATCCACTGTTGTGACAACTGATGGACATAGAAATTTACAGCACGGAAGGAGGCCATTTGGCCCATCGTATTTGAGCTAGCTGTCAAGGAACCATCCAGCCCTGTAGATTATGCCAGTCCAAGTATATATCCAAGTACTTTTTATGTGGTTTGAGGGTTTCTGTCTCTCCCACCCTGTCAGATGGTAACTGATGCCTTGTTATGTCCGAATCCAGTGCTTAGGTCAATGCCAGGTGGTCCTTCTGATTTTATTCTTCTTAGAATTATTTGTAGCTGTTTGATACAACTGAGTGGCTTGCTGGACCATTTCAGAGTCAACCATATTGCTGTGGATCTGGAGTCACATGTAGGCCAGACCAGGTAAAGATGGCAGATTTCCTTCCCTAAAGTGACATTAGTGAACATTATTCCCATATCTGTTGCTGTGTCAATTATGTTGAAGATTGCTGCATCTCTAATTTTAGTCTGATTGTCTCTTAACGCAGTTCATATTTATCATTGTGTTTCTCAGTCCAGTCAGATTAATAACGGGTTAATTTTGAATCTTTCAGTCCAGTCAGAGCGAAAGCTTTGTTATGACAACTGGATTGGTTAATGTGCCTCCGTCCAGTCAGTTTGTTTTACCGTGTTCAATGTTTGATGATTATGAGGACTGAAATCAAATGGTTTATTTACAGTCGCAGCCTGGAGCCGGGTATTTACTTAGATGCACAATTTGTAAAGTCACTGGAGGAAAGACTTATTTGGCTTATTTTTAGGTGGGATCTGCTCAGAATGCTTGGAATGTCCAGAGGCTGAAACCGCTGAGGTTTCCCCCAAACGTAGGGCCTGGGCCTCCCTGATTCATTGCAGTGAGTGATGCACACTGGAAGTGCCCCTCCGGAAGGTTTGTGTCGGAGAGGAGAACAGGAGGGTAGGTGAGAGAGAGATAGAGAGTGGGGGGAACGGGTGGGTGAGTGCACAAGGGGGTGAGCTGGAGAGTAGAGAAGTGGGAGGGTAATGTGTGGAACAGGACAATTTCGAGACCTCACTATTGCTGCGGAGTCTAGAGGAGCAAGTTTGTTCCTCTGAGCTCAACAATATGGTAAGCGCAAAATGTTTCCTTACCTTGTCGTTAGTGACCTCCAGCCACCCATGGGTTAGGCTGTTGCGATGCTGAATAACTCATTAGAACTTGCACACCACAGACCTCACCTAGTATTTGAGCAATTTCAGAGCAGGGGGAAAAATGAGGTATTAGAGCCTTCATTAGCATTGGCTGTCTAGGTATTGGCCTTGGCTGCACAGATGTCCTTGCAGCACAAAGATCCATAAAGGTCCAATTTCGTGCCTAAGAAATGAAGAAGCCTGATCCCGTTTTGTCACCGATGTATTTAGAATATTTAAATCCATGTTTTCCCTTTGCTTTATTCACAATGCTGGGTTGACTTGCTCTTGCAGATTTAGTGAGACTAAATCCGACAGGCGGCAGCAATTAAAACTCTCTCATTTCTTATGATAACCATATTGAAATTTATTGCACACTGGCGAGGAGTAGGTAGTTGCCATTCCAAAGAAAGAATAGGAGATCTTCAGATTGGACAATATGTTAATATAATGAGCCATTATGTCATGTAGATATTCTGGCAGCAGTATTTACCAGCTTGCTGAATAAATGCTGCATTACATCACTGCATATAAATGACAGAGAGCTAAAACATTGTGAGGAACTAGAGATAGTTTAAGTAAGTTATATTTGTATTTTGGGGTGTCAGGAATAAGCTGTAGCTTTAAGTTTAATTTATAAATTTTCTTTATATAAATAAAATAAAATATAAATTTTAAAGGTGAAACCTGGAATCTAGTTTTATTTTAGAGTGGAAACAGCAGATCTAAGCTCTGTTTGTGTACCTGCATTTTTAATGAGTTTTATGACCCTTGAAGTGGAGAGCTAAGTTATCAAGGTGGGTGGTGGGTCAGGGAAGTTAACAAAGTAGGAAAAAAAAACTCTGCTGTTGCCTAGCAACAGGGGTCCCAGAGAAGTACAGACAAAGACAGAGAAAAACAGAAAAAGCAGTCTGAGTTCAGTTGGTCAGTGTGCTCTAAAGTTGAAAGGAGTTGCCAGCAGAAGCAGCATAGGAGAGGGACAGATAGCAAGCCCCAAATTAAAGTTGAAACCAGCTGCCAAGAGGGCAGAAGAGGGGTCCCAAGAAGACCACCTAGTCAAAGGGAATGAACAGGAATCTGGAAAAGGTCTTAAGTGAAGTTAAGAGTGAGGAGCAGAGAAAGGCTCCAAGCTTAAAGGGAGAAGCTGCAGGAGGCAGATTTAAAGCAATATAGGTTTGTGAGAAGCCAGAAGATCCAAGGAGATAGCTGAAGACCTGTAACTCTTTACTATGAGCATGTGAAGCAGTGGTGTCCTGTTAGCATGGCTGCGCATGTGAGAGAGGGTGCATGGAAGGAAGGAATGAATGCATGTGTCAATCCAGGAGAGTTTGAAACCCTGGAGATAGACCCTTGTGGAAGGCAACTGAGAGAAAGCGTTGGTTTGGGAGAAGATGCAGAAGCAGGTTCTTGGAGAATGGAGATTGGAAACCCTCGTGTGAAAGGTGGAGTTCAGTGAGACCAGTTGGCTCAGTGTGACAAGTGTCTGGGGGGAATTGATGAGGGATCCATAGCATTAGTTTGGATTGGCATCCGTCACTTGGTTTCAGAGTGTGGTGTGTCTGACCTCAAGTTGCCTATTGGTTTACATGGGACTGTGTACTTACTGTGAACATTAGAGTATAAGAGAGTTTTTGTAACTCGTGTTATCCTTACGAATCTGTATATATCTGTAAAGGTATAGTTGTGGGTGAAGGAGTATTGTAATATAGTTAATCTTTTCCTGTTTAATAAATGTTTTATTCTTTTGTTAAAAGTTCATCAGCTGACTCCTGTGACTCTGCTCAGTAGCCACCCTCCACGTTTCTAATCAAAAAATAAAAGTTAGGATCTATCAAGCCGGGTTCCACCCTAGGATCTGGCTTGTCCAGTAGTTACAGCAGCTGGGATCATAACAACATCCAACCTGGATTTCAACATTTGGGTCATGGTAATTGGAGCCTAGACTCCTCATCTGATTTTCCTGGTGATATATAACAAATCGCATTTATGTAGCACCTTCAACATCAGAAAATATCCCAAGGCTCCTCACAGCAATCTCAATCAGACATAAATTGACACGAAGCAACACAGGAGATATTAGGACTGGTCCAAAAACTTGGTCAAAGAGGTAGGTTTAAAGGAGTATCTTAAAAGGAGGAGGGAAAGAGGCAAGGAGGTTTCGGAAGAGAGCATCACAGAATTGTTACAGTGCAGTAGGTGGCCATTTGGCCCGTCTGTGGCCCAGACATCTGAAGGCATGGCTGCTAATTGTGGAACGATGAAAATTGGGGATGCACAAGAGGCCAAAATAGAAGGAGTGCAGAGATCTCTGAGGGCTGTAGAGCTTGGGGACTTAGGGACGCCATGGATAGATTTTAAAATTTGATTTGTTGGTGGACCAGGAGCCAATGTAGGTCAGCGGGCAGAGGGATGATGGGTGCACGGGAATTTGTGTCGGTTAGAGGAGAAGAAAATAGTTGTTTACAAACACACCATGATATAAATGCTATCAAAATGCAGAAAATGCTTACTTTTGGTACAACGCATGATACAATCTCTTCTGGTTCTCTTTCTTCCCTAAATACTTTATTCATGAAGATGGACTTTCAAAATAAGCACCAAAAAGAGCACAATTTAAGAGCCCCATTTAAGCGGTTATAATAATAGTGCTCAGTGATGATTTTCTATATGGGTCACCAGAGCTTTTAGTTGTGGTGCATTATCCCTCACCCTCATTCAGTTAGACCTGACTTATTTTATTAATGAGCTTTAATCCCCGTTATTAAAACTGTAAAAGCCACTGATTCATCCAGGGAAGAAAGCTTTCAGCATGCCTGTGTAAGTGGGGATGGGTAGTTAGCCAGAATGTGCACCGAGTGGAAAATTCAATTTATCGACTAGCAGGGTGCAAGTGAGTAGGTAACGTTGATGGAACAGAAAGAGAAAGTAAAACATTGGCTTTTAAGTGAGACGAGCATGTGTTTTCTCCTTATTTCTGCCCTTTGTATGGAACTTTCTCCCTCAGCCATCCTACAGACCAAATGTAGCCCCCACACTCGACCCTTCCCCAATCTCAAAAACACATATTTACCTGAATCCTTTGTTTCCTGTCTGCCAGTGAACAATCTATCTATCTATGCTGCTACATTCCCTACAGTTCTCTAGTAAGCCTTTTAAGAAACTTTATTGGAAGCCTTCTGAAAATCTATATATAGCAGGGAGTCTTTACTTTAAGTGGTGGTTGCATTCCTAAAGATTGCCTTTTCAATTTTAAGTGAAGCTGGGTTTCCCATAAGGTCAGAGTTAGGTCCCTGAGGATAATTTTTTGCCCAGAAAAATCAATGTAAAAATGGAAACACTGTACCATACATGTGCAGCGCTGTGTGTCCATAGCTGAAATAACTTGCAAAATAAGACAAATGAATATAACAGAAATACTGTATAAATGTAAACACAGACATAGAGCAGTACCCCTGTGCAGCAGAGAATTCTTTTAAAAACAGAAGTCCACAGCAGTTCCTCAGGTACGTACTGTGCAAACAGCAGCTTGGAAAAACAAAGTTTACAGTGCAGTATCTGCGCAGTATAGTGGAGAATTCTTCCAAAAAACAAAGTCCACAGAGTTCCTCAACTAGCACAGGATACAGTAAAAAAAAATGTTTAAATGAAATTCAGTTTAGTACAGGGGGGGTACCTGAAAATGCAGCAAAAAAAACGATGTTCTTTGAATGTACAGTACAAATGGTGCCAACACAAGTTACAAGCCAGACTCTACTCACAGAAACAAAAATAAAAATAGCTGGAAAAACTCCGCAGGTCTGGCAGCAGCTGAGGAGAGGAACGCAGTTAACGTTTCGAGTCCGTGTGACTCTTTCCGCTCAACAGAAGCACCGGGTCTGTACGCGTGATGACATCATCACCCCTGTTCGCACCCGTTAAAATGGGGGAACACCGCACTTTAAATGGAGCACAGGCGTTAAAATATAAAGTCCTTGAAAATGAAACCGCTTTAAAAGGGGACACTTAAAACAGGGACTCCCTTATCACTTTGCTTCTTTGGCAAATTGCGCCCAAAGCGCACGTGGAATTGTGCTGGTTAGCATTCCGATTCAAACTCCTGCTACAATTTATTTGCATAATCTCGAATGTGTAATCTTCAATGAATCAGTGCAATTGGGCAGTGTAATAAAATGGAATTGGTTATTTTTTCATTGGAAAGAATCCCTTCCTTGATGTATCTAAGAGTGATGACCTGGTGCAGCCATTAATACAGCTGGCAGTCAATTTATCAGCTAAAATAGCTGTTTTTAATAAGGGTGTCTAATCAACCACCAGTGATTTAAAATCACTGAAGTTGACTTAAAAAAAATACTACACTGAACCATTTAATAATTTCATTTTAATATATGAGAAAGCTTTTAAAATGTTCCAACCAGTGCCTTTGGGCAAAGAGGATGAGTGCAAATGGAAGAGCATCCCCAAACCAGCGCAATCAACAGAATCTCACAGCCAGTTTGTCCCTTCAGGAACCGATCCGGACAAATTGAGACGGCAGATATAAAAGCAAAAAAAACTGCGGATGCTGGAAATCCAAAACAAACATAAAAATACCTGGAAAAACTCAGCAGGTCTGGCAGCATCTGCGGAGGGGAACGCAGTTAACGTTTCGAGTCCGTATGACTCTTCAACAGAACTAAGTAAAAATTGAGACGGCAGCCTGTGTAAAAGATCGTGGAAAACAAACGAACGTAAATGGTTTTGGGTGTAATTCGCCGCCGGTTGAAATTCTTTGATCTTTTGCACCAGTCTGGTCCAACCTGCCAGTCTGTGCTGATTAAACAAGTGGAAACGCATCCCAGAATCTGCTGTTATTCACACTATTAATTAGTCACTTCAAAATACTTAAAATTGTTAAACATAACATGCGCTGACAACTGCATACTAGCTGTCCTTGATTCTCAGTGCGCACTAATTCTCTCTCAAATGATGGATTCAAATAACGTGCCCACAGTTGATATGAGACCACCTGACCTCTGATTCCCTAGACATTCCTTCGCCCCCTGGAACAAAGATGTTGCATTTGTTACTCTCCCCGCCCATCCTGTAATTTGCATATTTAAGCAGGATTGACGATCTGTGCACCAATCCTCTACTCCCAACGCCTTCCACCCAGCATCTGTTGCCTTGAATTGAGTCACTTGCTGTGCTACTTCAGAGAGCAATTAGGAGTCAACCACATTTCTGTAGGGTCTGGAGTTACGTGTTGGCCAGATCAGGTAGGAATGGTAGATTTCCTTCCCTAAAGGACATCAGTGAACCAGATTTTTTTAACATCAGTCGATAGTTTTGTGGTCACCATTACTGAGAATGGCTTTATATTCCAGATTTTTGAGCTTCACACGGACTAAAACTTACTCCTGTGTCCAACATCTGATATTATATGGGAGGATTTACAGACAGAAATTGAGTTTAAATTCCACCAGCTGGCATGGTAGGATTCGAACCCATGCCCCAGGGCATTTCAAAACTCTCCAGATTCTGGAAAGGTCCCAACAGATTGGAAAACCGTAAATGTATCTTCTGTATTCACGAAAGGAGGGAAACAGAAAGCTGGAAACTGGGAGCCAGTCTGTCATTGGGAGAATGCTAGAATCCATTATTAAGAAGGCCGTAACAGGACATTTAGAGAATCATAATGCAATCATGGTTTTGTAAGAGGGAAATAATGTTTGAAAAATATATTAAGAGTTCTTTGAGGATGGAGCAAGCAGGGTGAATAAAGGGGAACCAGTAGATGTAGTGTATTTGGATTTCCAAAACGGCATTCGATAAGGTGTAACATAAAAGATTACTACAGAAGATAAGAGCTCATATTGTTGGGGTGACGTATTAGCACAGATAACCAACAGGAAACAAGAGCAAGGATAAATGAATCATTCTCAGATTGGCAATCTGTAATTAGTGGAAGGCCATAGGGATCAGTGCTGGGGCCTCAACTATTTATGATCTACATTAATGACTTGGATGAAGAGGCCGATTCTCTTGTAGCCAAATTTTCTCATGATGCAAAGATAGGTAGGAAAACAGGCTATGAGGAGAATACAAAGTGTCTATGAAGGGAAATAGATAGGCTAAGTGAATGGGCAAAAGTCTGGCGGATGGAGTATAATTTGGAAAATGTGAGGTTGTCCACTTTAGTAAGAAGAATAGAAAAGCAGAATATTATTTGAATAAAGGCAGACTGCAGAATACTGTGGTACAGAGGGATCTGGGTAACCTGGTACATGAATTGAAAACAGTCAGCATGCAAGTACAGCAAGGAATTAGGAAGGCAAATGGAATGTTGGCCTTTATTGTAAGGGGATGAAGTATAAAAGTAGGCAAATCCTGCTGCAACTGTACAGGGCCTTGGTGAGACTGCGCCTAATGTACTATGTAGATGAAGGACCATCAGTGGTGCCTTGGCAAGATCCTCCAAATATGGGGGCAAGAAATGTGGTCCAACAGCAGCACCCTCTCCCAAGTCAACATGCCCAGCATTGAGACACGGATAATTGAATACCAGTGCGAGGCATGTTATTCATAGGCCTGACACCAGACTCCTGAAGCAGCTTTTCTACTCAGAACTTGGTCATGACAGGACTCTCCCAGAGGACTGTGGGAATGCTTTAGAGATGTCCTCAAAGCATCTCTGAAGAGGTCAAATCCCCGCCGACTCATGGGGGTCCCTGGTTTGGACTGACCAAAATGGTGAAAATTTATTCGGGAAAGAACCGAACACCTTGAGAGACTTCATTGGGAGCACTCGGAGACAGGTTTCGTGGCCTTGGAGAGAACACACGAATCAGCAAATACCTCATCTACCCAGCTCTGCATGTGGCAAAGACTGCAGGTCACGCATTGAACTTATGAGCCATCTCGGAACCCATTGTGCAAGTCATCATCGATCCTGAGGACTGTCTAAGGGAGAAGGGAAAGTAGTTTTGGTCTCCTTACTTAAGGAGGGATATAATTATATTGGAAACAGATCTGCGAATGTTCACCAGGCTGATTCCTGGGATTAAGTGGTTTTCTTGTGAGGAAAGATTGAACCTATACTCATTGGAAGTTAGAAGAATGGGAGGTGATCTTATTGAAGCCTATAAGATTCTGAGGGGGAGTGGCAGGGTCGATACTGAGAGGATAGCTCTCCTCTTGGGGGAATCCAGAATGAGGGGATACAATTTAAAAATAAGTGATTTCCCATTTAAGATAGAGATGAGGAAGAATTTCTTCTCTCTGAGGGTGGTTAATCTTTGGAATCCTGTTCCACAGAGAGCAGTGGAGGCTGGGTCATTGAATATATTCAAGATATAGTTAGACAGATTTTTGATTGGCAAGAGTTATGGGGGACTGGCGGGATATTGGCATTAAGACCTCGATCAGATCGCTGGGCCAAATGGCCTACTCCTCTTTCCTATGATCCTACGAGTACAACTTAAGGTAGTGTCCTACCCATCTCTCCAACTGTTTGTTGTAGTGGGTGATGACCTCCCTTGTCTTTGCTTTCAATGGAGCCACTTTCTTTGTTGATGAACCTGTTGTCTTTTTGATCCTTTCATACATGTCACTAGCATTCCCTGTGTCAAAGGGCATCTGGATACTCTGGCAAAGTTGTAACCAGTGGCCACTGGCGCACTGCTCAACTGTTTAAGAGACTCACATATCTGGCTCTCTTTTCTGCATTGCTGCTGGCGATGGTGTAGACTGAAAATGAGAAACAAACTAGCACACAGAAGTGGAAAGCATGCTAACTCTCTCACTCACACACTAGATGTACGACATCGACCTGTTGGACACACGTAACAGTCCTTTTATTTCACCTTGTGCAACCTCGTAAAGGCCATAAACAAATCAAATTCACCAAGGCTCCTTCGACAGCACCTTCCAAAATCACGACCACTACCATCTAGAAGGACAGGGGCAGCAGATAGATGGGAACACCACCATCTGGAAGTTCCCCTCCAAGTCACTCACCATCCTGACTTGGAAATATATCGCCGTTCCTTCACTGTCACTGGTTCAAAATCCTGGAACTCCCTCCCTAACAGCACTGTGGGTGTACCTACACCACATGGACTGCAGCGGTTCAAGAGGGCAGCTCACCACCACCTTCTCAAGGGCAATTAGGGATGGGCACTAAATGCTGGCCCAACCAGCGAAGCCCACATCCCGTGAATTAATTTTTTAAAATGTTTTTCCCACCCCCTGACTATAACTTTCCACCATTGCTTGTCAGGAATGAGTTAGATCCTTGAGCTTTGTAAGCAGCTTCTGAATCTTTGAGAGTAGACACTAGACTGGAGTAGGAATGTTAACATTCCATCCAGGAGACTGATTCCTAATGAAATGGCGGAAGAGGAAGTTGAGCTGTTGAATTTACAGCTGCAAAACTCTTATCCGTTTATTTAGGAGTGAAAAGGAGAGGGAATGGGATTATCTGGTGTTGAAGAAGAGTCATTCCTTTAAGTTTTAGGCATTCTTTAGTTGATATGAGGAACAGATCAGAAGGGACATGACAGGCCATTGACTGACTACCAATTAGTTGGAAATGTTGATGGCTGAGGAAAGATAGAAATTAGCATTGCTGCGAGAGGAAAGCTTGACAATGGCATTGGTGACAGTATGAGTTGTCTAAATTCACTGGAATACCAGAGCTGTCATATTCACATTGCAATGTGGTTCTATCATCATTTTTAAACATGGTTTTGTGTCTCATTAGCTGATGACTGCTGCCAAGTGTTGGGGCATAAGTCGGCATTAGTATGGGGTAATGGGCTAGTGAGGGAAAGCATGATGGAAGAAATAGGTGACGATGAATATGATTGAGTAAACAAGGGAGTTAGTGGCCTGATCCATGATGACCAGTATGGCTTTCAGCAGAAACATCACACAGGCCATCTTGTTGCTATGTTAATACTGTATCCATCAACATCCTGGTGTGTCTTTCAGTGTTGGTTGCCTTGAACATAGCTCCAGCACAGCCCAGCATCTCCAGACCCCCCTGAGCCTGATCTCACTGGTTCTCATAGAGTCATAGAGGTCTACAGCACAGAAAAAGGCCCTTCGGTCCATCGAGCCGGCAGCGGTCAACCGGCCTAACTATTCTAATCCCCTTTTCCAGCACTAGGCCCGTAGCCTTGTATGCCACGGCATCGCAAGTGCACATCCAAATACTTCTTAAATGTTATGAGGGTTTCTGCCTCTACCAACCTTTCAGGCAATGAGTTCCAGATTCCCACCACCCTCTAGGTGAAAAGATACTTCCTCACATCCTCTCTAAACCTCCTGCCTCTTACCTTAAATCTATGCCTCCTGGTTATTGATCCCTCCACCAAGTGGAAAAGTTCCTTCCTGTCTAACCTATCTCTGCCCCTCATAATTTTATACACCGCAATCATGTCCCCCCTCAATCTCCTCTGCTCCAAGGAAAATAACCCCAGTCTATCCAATCTCTCCTCATAACTAAAACTCTCCAGCCCAGGCAACATCCTGGTAAATCTCCTCTGCACTCTCTCTCGTGCAATCACATCCTTCCTATAATGCGGATTCCAGAACTGCACGCAATACTCTAGCTGTGGCCTAACGAGCATTTTATACAGTTCCAGCATAACCTCCCTGCTCTTATATTCTATGCCTCAGCTAATAAAAGCAAGTATCCCATATGCCTTCTTAACCACCTTATCTAGCTGTCCTGCTTCCTTAAGGGACCGGTGGACATGCACACCAAGGTCCTTCTGATCCTCGGTACTTCCCAGGGTCCTACCAGTCACCATGCATTCCCGTGTCTTGCTTGGCCATGAAACAAGTTAGCGCTTTCTGTCAACCATTTGACCTGATTGATGCCACTAAGTCATTTATTAAGATGGTAACATCAGGAGTGGCCCTATGCCAATCACAGTGGCACACCACGGGTATGTGTTTGCTGGTTAGGTATTATATATTGCTACTCATGGCTTTCTTTCAACCAGCCATAATTGTATATAAAATAAAACATTTCTATGCACGGGAACCTTGTTCAATCATTTTTCATGGTGGAGAAATGTCAAACATCTTTTATTGCTTCTGTAAATAATGTTGATTAGTTCACCCTCCATCGTTTGACTTCAGATAGTGGTTAACCCAACAAGCCATGAGTAGACTAGAGTAAATCAGAAGGCAACATGGGGTTGGAAAAGCTTGCATTGGCAGAGTCAACTGAGGTTAGGTGGAACTTGACATATTGTGGCCATTGGAGTTCGTGGGGATGGGGATTTAGATTCTGAATCAACCCAACCACATTTTCTAGAGCTATTTGCATCTTTAAAGCTATTCACAAATAGACCTATGGATACCCTCGATTGTACTGGCATCTATTTCTGCTGACTCTCTCATCCTCTCAAATTCTGCTGTAAGTCTTGACCATCTCACGCCGCAATGTGCCTATAACTATGGTTGGCATAAAGTTATCTCATCAGAGGTTACAAGGTGGTTGGTTCAGGGAGTAGAAATGGCCAGAGGGAAAATGTTCCTTTTTAATTGTTGGGCTAAAGCGGAGGGGTATTTTGCTGGACCTGGGGGTGATTGCTGCTGGTCACCGGGCATCAGCAACAGCCTAAATATGGAGGGAATATTTCCAATAATCACCCTTCCTAGCAAAATTGTGCATGTGTTTTTTTTTTAAAGCGTGCAAGAAATCTTTCCACTATGTCTGTAAGATCGCTGGCACATGGGCAAAAATTTGAGTTGACCAGTTTCTGCTGCAAAACAGGCGTCCTTGGTGTGTGGCTGAAAACACCGGCTCGAGCCTTGACCCAAATTGGACCACAGGCCCCTCCACCAGCCTGGAAACCAGCAGACGCTGATCAGACTTTTTGATTTTGCTTACCAGTGGGCCATGGACCAACTCCAGCATTGAGCAGGCTCACAGGTTTGTCCTTTGTGGGGATGTGAGAGATGTCAAATTCAGCCTTGCTCCCCTGGTCCATAGAAATGGAACTGCACAAAAGCTTCTGAACCGTCTTGTTCAGGGTAACATCCAGCAGTCCGTTTAAAAACGGCTGGTCAGATCATTGATGACCGCTGGAGTTGGTGGCCAATTTTGCTAAAACCAGCATTAGGATCCCAATTTGTTTTTTTCAGGCAGCTACCCTACACATTTGGATGTTACTGACAACTTTTGTGGGTCACCGAGTGCGAGTGAGACACACCAATACCCAGTTCCTAACCCTCAGTGTCTTAAATAGAATTAGCAAACGTTCCATAACTCCAGATGATTAATAGTTCCAAACAGCAGAGCAATGAGTCAATGCCCTAAGCTGCTGCAGCATATTGTATATCAGGTTTATATTGCTGCAGCTGAGCTTGACAACATGGGCAGACAGTTTAATCAGTGAACGTGACCTCACACTTATCTGTAACCAGTGTAAGACTTATCTTTCAATGTTTCCAAAGAATGATTTTGTCAACTGTCGTGTTTTTACAGAAGCATTTTCTTGCCTGTAAATTGTATCATGGCCAATCCCCAAATGTAAAATACTGACAGGTCCCTTGTGATAAAAAAAAATGAAGAACAGTATGTTCCTCAATTAATGTCTCTCTTTTAGATGGGCTTATCTCTTGCTAATGTCTCCTGCCTAGCAGACATGGCTTCTGTTCCCAAGATACACCTTGATTTGCCTGCCCCCTAAACTGTCTGATACCCTGACCTGTTTTTGCTTCTAGGGAGAGGAATGTTGGTTATATTCTTGCTCCTTTCTCATTTTTAACTTGTAGCTTTTGGTTTTTTCGTTTTGATAATATTGCTGAGAATAACCCTAACCTATGCTGCAAGTGTGTGTGAAGTATGTGGCTTTGTAACCCTGGTTCATTCAGTGCTCTGTTTCCAATCCAGCCAGGCCCAGTGGGTGTGTGGGACTGGGTGGAAGACAACTGACAAATCAGCGAAAAAAAAGTCATCTATGTGCTAATAGTTGGTTAGCCTGGGGCTACATTTGTTTAATTCCTCATTAAGGGAATCATAGGCAGAGATTTGGAATGACGCCAGAAGTCCACACCTTCAAACGATGAACAGCACAAAGGA
This sequence comes from Cetorhinus maximus, assembly GCF_964194155.1. Taxonomy (NCBI): domain Eukaryota; kingdom Metazoa; phylum Chordata; class Chondrichthyes; order Lamniformes; family Cetorhinidae; genus Cetorhinus; species Cetorhinus maximus. The sequence continues at coordinate 22,596,082 of NC_135905.1, read as the reverse complement.
AGAAACTAAAGCAGTAGAGATGATGATAAAGAAGAGACATGATCAAAATCCACGGAATATGATGGGTGGCTTGTTGACTAATTAGCAGCGATTGCACTGTAACCGGTGTAGAAATAATAATGAAAGAAAACTTGGAGTAGAACCCCATTCAGCCCAACAAAGACCCTCCTTGCGATCCTTCTATGCACCACTCCCTCGCACATAGGTTCCCTCATCCCATTCTGCCACCCCACCCCCACCCTGATCTCTGTGATCTCTTGTAAATGAAAATGATGTAATAATATTGCCACAAGGCATATTGTTCAAGTCCTTTCTCAAGCTGCTCAATTGATTATAATTAGCTTTCTTCTCTGCAAGGAAAGCTTTCTCCTCAGCTGTTGAGGGCTGTGAATTTTGTAAACTACTTTCATCCCATAATATATCCTGTTCACAATGAGGTCATTCAGAATCATTTGAATTGTTAATGTTAGATATGTTATGTGCTGATTCACTAATTGACAGCACTCCTGTTTATGTAACTATGTTTTCTCACAGCGTCCTTTGAATGTACTTCGTGGCATAGACTTGCCAGTCCTGAACCCCCAGTGGGTGTAGATTGCAGTCACGCTGATTCTATGCCCACTCTCTTTGAGTCAGGCTTTTGCCGGGCCTCTGGAGTTGGTGCTGTTTCTTTACTCTGCCACTTCCATAAAATGCAGAAAGATGATATCACAATGTTGCTGTAAGGGAATAGAATAATCTGATGCACATTGGATACAGATCACTCTACATCTATGACTACATGATGTCAGTCACAAAATCTTGTCATTTTAATCACAGTTTGAGTGTTAAATTACTCCCAAATCAACTCATAGATTGCAATTTTTTTTTAACCTACACGCCATAATAAAAGTGGTGGCTCAACAGCGGAATATATTCAATTAGAAACATCGAGCATCATTGTTCACCTGAAGAATATGCAAATAACACAATGATTTCTAAGTAACAATGTTCAGAGTGTGCTTGTTGCATTTTTATCAGCCTAATCCGTGGCTTCCACAGAGGATGGTCACTGATAATCGCTCAGTTCCTGTGACCTTTCAAAAGGGAGAGGGGATGGAGAAAGTTGGGACTTGAACCAGGTTTTTGCAATGATGAACAAGCATTTTGAGACTGTTATCTAAGCCTTTGCGCCCTCCTTTCGAAGGTCTGAAGAGGAGCACTAACTCTTGGGATGGGTGGTACAGTGTGCTGGAACATTTTTAAGCTGTGAAATCTAGTCAATCTGGTCAAATGGTTGGATCTTCCTCAATAGATCTGCTGTTACCTCAGCTTGGAGTAGATTCATCTTAGTTCACGGTGGGTGGGAGCTGCTATGTGACACACATTGGCCCTCACACTTGCCGAGGACGTCAGACAGCTTCTGAGAGAAGTGGAAGAATTTGCAGTGGTAAAATGTAGGTTGATGGCCGTGACATAGAGTTTGGGAAGCATAGGTGGAAATTTAGTTTGCGTAACTGAGAAGTGCTTGATGCTGTTCCCAAAGGTTGGCATTCCTCATCTAGAAGAGTGAAAAAAACATTAAACTCAAAGAAGAGAAAACTCAAAGAAGAGAAAATAAAGTAATTTTCCTGATTTGACTTGTGGTAGTAAGAGGATGATGCCATCTGTTGTCAAGTCCAGTGTTCAGACTGTGGAACTCAGTGCTACACAAGACTCTGGAACTGTTGGGGGGGAGCTTCTTGTATGGACAATCATATATGGGCAATTCAGTGATAATTGCTGCTTGCGCCTCAGGTACATTTCACACATGGTTAAATGTTAAACGCTGACTCCCCACACCTCGGTATTCGTAGGGATGGAGTTAACAGTGACTCCTCGTTAACTGAATTTTTAATATTGACCCCATTAACTGACGACAAAAATAGCTTGTCATTAATAATTTGCATCAAGGATTGGATTCAGTATGAAATCTGGAACTACATTAAATTGCTTAATATAATTTAAAAATAGCAAACTCAATTCATGCAATTAAGCTGAATATTTTATTGAATCTAAAAGCATGATAAACCTAAAACATTCCCAGATACTTTAATGTCTGTTGCAATGTGCTGAGTGAAATGTAATGTTCAGAAAAAGCAACAGATAGTGAGGAATTAAGACAAACCTGTAACCTGGCTGATCAGGATTGTAGAGGGCAAGGCCTAAGTGATGTAATCAGCAGGCTTCAGTCCAAAATACAACCGTGTGGCACCTTGTGTGTGGCACATGAGCCAGGTCTAACTATAGCTGAGCATCACTGGCAGCTCCTGAACTCCAGCATTTGGTGATCTCGATCTCACTGTCTTTCCCCATCTCACGAATGGAGAAATTCCCCACACACAATGTGCTCTGCCTATGGCAACATGCTTTTCCTCGCAGACACAGACTACCAACTTCTTCATGCCAACCTACTGTTGGGCATGTGCCATAGGAGCAGAATGTGCCCAATGTGTGATCCACACCGTGTCAACTCAAACTTAATATCAATACTTTATTGGTGACACATTGACCTCTATTTTGACCCCTCGACTACCAGTTTTTTCATTGGCAGTAGCTAATAATGAAACAAAATGAACCGACTAAATTTAGCATCCCATGCCTGACTGTTTGTATTTTCAAATGGGCTTTGATATAGGCAGCTAAGGCTCTGCTGAAAATTGAATTATTTAATGCAAATTGGGATCCTGTGACATTGATCAGACCTGAGTGTGAATTTGGTGTGGTTCAGTGTGGCGGTCACGAAATGCCTAAATAGTCCATTAGGCTGAGTGGGAAATGCAGCCTCCCTTAGCTGGATCACAGGAAGCAGCTCTGGGGAAAAAATAAAACATCTCTTGGCGACCAGATAGGGGTAACTGCTCTCGCTGTGTTTTTGCTGTGACACGTCCTCCTTTACGAATGTCATCCATCATTGCCCCTCCCTCACCCCCCCCTTTAATCTTGCACTGTAGTCCCATGCTCTGTGAACAGCTACAGATTTCCTGTTCCTCTTGTCCCTGAATCTGCCTTTCAGCATTGACAACTCATCCATTGATTGGCACCTTCAAAATGGTTCAGTCTCTCATAGGGTGGATGTTGTGATCTCTCCACAGGAAAGAGTAAAACTGACCTGTGCTTGTGTGAGTCCAGACATGCATTGCATGTCTTTGTGGTGGATGGGGGGGTGGCGTCTGTCTGTTTGTTTGTGTCGGTGTCTATGTCTCTGTGTGGATTTTGTGGTGCGTGTTTCCTGTCTATGTTTGTGTGCTGTGTGTCAGTGTGTGGGGTGTGATGAAGGCTGCGTGTGGTCTGTTTGTCATGTGTCTGGGTATGTGGCCTGCTTGCCATGTGTGTGCGTGTGTGTGTGTGGTCTGTTTGTCACATTTCGTGTGTTTATTTTCATTCATTCATTCATGGGATGTGAGTGTCGCTGGCTAGGCCAACATTTAATGCCCATCCCTAATTGCCCTTGAGAAGGTGGTGGTGAGCTGCCTTCTTGAGCCGCTGCAGTCCATGTAGTGTAGGTACACCCACAGTGCTGTTAGGGAGGGAGTTCCACAATTTTGACCCAGCGACAATGAAGGAACAGCAATATATTTCCAAGTCAGGATGGCAAGTGGCTTGGAGAGGAACTTCCAGGTGGTGGTGTTCCCGTATGTCTGCTGCTCTTGTCCTTCTAGATGGCATTGGTTGTAAGTTTAGAAGTTGCTGTCTAAGGAGCCTTGGTGAATTCCTGCAGTGCATCTTGCAGATGGTACACACTGCTGCTACTGTGCATCGGTGGAGGGAGTGAATGTTTGTGGATGTGGTGCCAATCGAGCGGCTGCTTTGTCCTGGATGGTGTCAAGCTTCTTGAGTGTTGTTGGAGCTGCACTCATCCAGGAAAGTGAGGGTTTTCCATCGCACTCCTGCCTTGTGCCTTGCAGATGGTGCATAGGCTTTGGGGAGTCAGGAGGTGAGTAAGTCACTGCAGGATTCCTAGCCTTTGTCCTGCTCTTGTAGCCACAGTATTTACATGGCTAGTCCAGTTCAGTTTCTGGGCAATGGTACTCCCCAGGATGCTGATAGCAGGGGACTCAGCCCTGGTAATGCTATTGACTGTCAAGGGGCAATGGTTGGATTCTCTCTTGTTGGAGATGGTCATTGCCTGGCACTTGCGTGGTGCGAATATTACTTGCCACTTGTCAGCCCAAGCCTGGATATTGTCCAGGTCTTGCTGCATTTGGACATGGACTGCTTCAGTATCTGAGGAGTCACGAATAGTGTACATTGTGTAATCATCAGCGAACATCCCCACCTCGGACCTTATGATGGAAGGAAGGTCATTGACGAAGCAGCTGAAGATGGTTGGGCCTGGGACACTACCCTGAGGAACTCCTGCAGTGATGTCCTGGAGCTGAGATGACTGACCTCCAACAAGCACAACCATCTTCCTTTGCGCTAGGTATGACTCCAACTAGCGGAGAGCTTTCCCCCGATTCCCAATTGCTAGGGCTCCTTGAAGTCACACTCGGTCAAATGCTGCCTTGATGTCAAGGGCAGTCACTCTCACCTCACGTCTGGAGTTCAGCTGTTTTGTCCATGTTTGAACCAAGGCTGAGATGAGGCCAGGTGCTGAGTGACCCTGGCGGAACCCAAACTGGGTATCAGTGAGCAGGTTATTACTAAGCAAGTGCTGCTTGATAGCACTGTTGATGACACCTTCCATCACTTTACTGATGATGGAGAGTAGACTGATAGAGTGGTAATTGGCCAGGTTAGATTTGTGTACAGGACACACCTGGGTGATTTTCCACATAGCTGGGTAGATGCCAGTGTTGTAGCTGTACTGGAAGAGTTTGGCTAGGGGTGTGGCAAGTTCGTGAGCACAAGTCTTCAGTACTATTGCCGGAATATTGCCAGGGCCCATAACCTTTGCAGTATCCAGTGCCTTCAGCCATTTCTTGATCACAAGTGGAGTGAATCGAATTGGCTGAAGACTAGCATCTGTGATGCTGGGGTCCTCCAGAGGAGGCTGAGATGGACCGTCCACTCAGGACTTCTGGCTGAAGATTGTTGCAAACGCTTCAGCTTTATTTTTTATACTGAAGCATATCATTGTGGATGGGTATATTTATGGAGCCTCCTCCGCTATTGAGTTGTTTAATTGTCCACCACCATTCATGCTGGCATGTGGCAGGACTGCAGAGGTTAGCAATAACCTCATCACAGCCTTGGTTCAAACACGGACAAAAGAGCTGAACTCCAGATGTGAGGTGAGAGTGACTGCCCTTGACATCAAGGCAGCATTTAACTGAATGGCATCAAGGAGTCCCAGCAAAACTGGAGTCGATGGGAATCGGGGAAAACTCTCCACTGGTTGTAGTCATATCCAGCACAAAGAAAGATGGTTGTGGTTGTTGGAGGTCAGTCATCTCAGCTCACTGCAGGAGTTCCTCAGGGTAGTGTCCTAGGCCCAACCATCTTCAGCTGCTTCATCAATGACCATCCTTCCATCTTAAGGTCAGAAGTGGGGATGTTCACTGATGATTGCACAATGTTCAGCACCATTTGCGACTCCTCAGATACTGAAGCAGTCCATGTTCAAATGCAGTAAGACTTGGACTATATCCAGGTTTGGACTGACAAGTGGCAAGTAACATTTGTGCCACACAAGTGCCAGGCAATGACCATCGCCAACATGAGAGAATTTAACCAACGCCCCTTGATGTTCAATGGCATTACCATCACTGAATCACCCACTATCAACATCCTGGGGATTGCCATTGACTAGAAACTGAACTGTGGCTACAAGAGCAGGTCAGAAATTAGGAGTCCTGTGATGGGTAACTCACCACCTACCTCCCCAAAGCCTGTCCACCATCTGCAAGGCACAAGTCAGGAGTGAGATGGAATACTCCCCACTTGCCTGGATGAGTGCAGCTCCAACAACACCCAAGAAGCTTGACATCATCCAGGACAAGGCAGCCCACTTGATTGGCACCACATCCACAAACATTCACTCCCTCCACCGCTGACGAACAGTAGCAGCAGTGTGCGCCATCTACAAGATGCACTGCAGGAGTTCACCAGCACTGTCCAAACCCACAACCACTACAACCTAGAAGGACAAGGGCAGCAGATAGATGGGAACACCACCACCTGGAAGTTTCCCTCCAATCCACTCACTATCCTGACTTGGGAATATATCGCCATTCCTTCACTGTCGCTGGGTCAAAATCCTGCAACTCCCTCCCTAACAGCACTATGGGTGTACCTACACCATAAGGATTGCAGCGGTTCAAGAAGGCAGCTCACCACCACCTTCTCAAGGGCAACTAGAGATGGGCAACAAATGCTGGCCCAGCCAGCGAAACCCACATCCTGTTAATGGGAAAAAAAAACCTGATCTGTTGGTTGTGAAATCGCTTTTGGCATGCAATTAACCCTGTGTTGTTGCTTCACCAGGTTGACACCTCCATTGTTAGGTTTGCCTGGTGCTGCTCCTGGCATGCCCTCCTGCACCCTTTATTGTACCAGGGTTGATTCCCTGGCTTGATCATAATGGTAGAGTGGGGGATATGCCAGGCCATGAGGTTACAGATTGTGTTCGAGTACAATTCTGCTGCTGCTGATGGCCCACAATGCCTCATGGATGCCCAGTCTTGAGTTGCTAGATATGTTCAAAATCTATCCCATTTAGCACAGTAAGAGTCAGCCACATTGCTGTGGGTCTGGAGTCACATGTAGGCCAGACCAGGTAAGGACGACAGATTTCCTTCCCTAAAGGTGATTAGTGAACCAGATGGGTTTTTACGACAATCAACATGTTTTCATGATCATCATTAGACTCTTAATTCCAGATATTTTATTGAATTCACATTCTACCATCTGCCATGGTGGGATTGTGTGTGTGTGCGCGTGTGTGCGTGGTCTATTTATCAAGTGTCACGCGTGTGTGATCTGCTTATCAGATGTCGTGTGTGCGTATGTCGGGTTGCTTCTCGGGTGTCGGGTGTGCATGTTGCCTGTCAGGTACAGTGTGTGTGGTCTGTTTATCAGGTGCCATGCGAGTGTGGTTTTTATGTTCAGTTCTCCTGTCTAATTAGTCAGGTCAGGTTTCAGGAGAACATTAACACTGCTTGTTCTCAGGAAAATGCTGTTCTTTCAAAATGTAATTAGATGGCCCTGAAATGCTGAGGCTTGCAGACTGATTCTATCTCTTCAGTGTGGCACTCTGATCAAATCTCTCATATAGGACGAGAGGGAGGCCTGAGCTGTTTCCCTCTGCTGCTACAATGGCTTTGTAACCTATTCTGTCAGTGCTTACTGGTAACCCCTGCATTCCTTGAAAAATGTAGAATTAGAAATTAGTTTCTGTTCATCTTAAATTTTTGCGAATATTTAATTTTATTTCCATTCATTTCAGTTCCTGCCCTTTTCTCCATCCTCCCGTAATGCAGCATCCTCTCAGCATGAGCACAAAACTAGTCAAAGGAGAGGCTGTCCAACCACTCGGTGACACAGCTGCATTGCACCAACCCTGTTTTGAAAGGGTTAAGACAAATCTGTTGTAAACAGAAAGATATCTTCTAATCTACTTATGACCCCTGGGGAGAATGGGCTATGATTAAAATCCATGTCGGTACTTAGGGGTCTGTCGTTATTCAAAGGGACATGAGAATTGTTAGACAAAGACAGACCGAGGTCAATCTGGTTCTCCTACCATCCTGCCACATAACATAACAATAATAGAGTCGTTTACTAATCACAGCAGCCGATGTCTATCAATGAGTCTGCAACAGACCCAGACTTGAGACAAGAAAAACCGCCAATGGAAACCTGTAGGTTTTTTGGGGGATGTTTACCTTCAAATCCGCTCATTCAATATTAATTTGTTCTTTTGAGACTTTAACCATTCAGGCTATAGGAAACAACCTAGTGATGTAACTGAGGCAACAAAAGCAACACTTAAACTAGGCAGTGACTTTACAGGCCCAATGTGGTTCTTGCTTCCCGATTCAGCCTAGGGCGCAAGGTGACACATGGTTTTGTGTCTCTCTCTCTCTCTTTCTCTCTCTCGAGCTCTGTGGTCTTCTGCTCCCAGCTGGAAAGCAGTCTTCAGTTCAATCTTCAAATTCGGTGCGCCTGATAGCTCAAGGCTGGCACTTTCTAACTCTTTCCAAAGTACAACTCCTGCATGATTAGTCCCAGTTTTTGAATTCTGATTGGCTCGGTCAGTACATGGCCAGTTTCTGATTGGCTCGGTCAGTACATGGCCAGTTTCTGATTGGCTCGGTCAGTGCATGACCAGTTTCGGATTGGCTCGGTCAGTGCATGACCAGTTTCGGATTGGCTCGGTCAGTGCATGACCAGCTTCGGATTGGCTCGGTCAGTGCATGACCAGCTTCGGATTGGCTCGGTCAGTGCATGACCAGCTTCGGATTGGCTCGGTCAGTGCATGACCAGTTTCTGTTTGGCTCGGTCAGTGCATGACCAGTTTCTGATTGGCTCGGTCAGTGCATGGCCAGTTTCTGATTGGCTCGGTCAGTGCATGGCCAGTTTCTGATTGGCTCGGTCAGTGCATGACCATCTGTTGTGTTGATTACTCTTGGACCGTCTCTCTCATTATAGCCTTTCCCGTTGTCTTATTAAATTTTGTGACTTCCCACTGAGATAATGGTCCTTAAGGTAGTTTCGGAGTCAGCTTTTAGTTTCACTGTTTACTTTTTAGACATAAGGAAGCATGGTGCCTAGTTCTACTGATTAACATTCAGGCTCATTAACCCAAATGTTTAATTGATGTCTGGGTGACTTGTAGAATTCTTATTTGCCTGTGCTTGGTACAAGTTAATTAAAAATAGTGAAAGTGTACAGAGTGGTGCATAGCTTTACAGAAATTACGAAGTTACAGAGGTTACATAAAGTCTGGATAAATACATATAAAAAACAAGATATAGATACAAGATACAGCCTAATAATTATGTGTTCGTAAAGAATAAAAGCCACAGGAGCTATATAGCTACGAAAAACCATACTACAAGTTAAAAAGCTCTAAGCGGGTCCTAACTAATTGTTTGGAACTTTACAGTTGTTTTACTTCAGGCAACAGCCTTTGGAATCTCAGGAAATATGAAATGAAGTTTTAGTTGCTAGGAAGTACAATGGCTCTACATTCTGAGCTGATCAGCCTCAACTGACCTCACAGCATTGGCTCGGGGCTTGGTGATGTGTCTCACTCGTCAAGTGTGGATTTGACGTTTGACAGGGGCCAAGTCATGTGATGTGCTAGTGTCCGGTATGGACTACACTTTAGCAAAATATCATTTAGGTTAATTGATTAATATACTTCAATTGCTTGATCATTACACATAGCTAAACTACAAGCTAATTATTCAACCTAAACTTTTCTGCAAGTCCCCACCTGTAGGCTAAAACGCCTAGGCGTTGGATGGCTCACATAATAATTCTGTCAGCCCAGCTCAAATCTGTGGTGCTCCTCTGATGTCTTCAGGTGAGGTGTTTCAGGTAGCAGTGTATCAGTATTACCACGATGAGTGTCACTGGTGTGGACAGAGTTCTAACCCAGGGTGTTGAAATTAATTCCCATTTGCTAATATAAATGTTTAGCACGCTCTCCCTCCCACCGTTGAATGTTCATCTCCCAGTTTAATGATTCTTGATCTCGGGTGAACCCACAAGCCGGCTATCCAGGGTCCCTAACATCACCTTGGCAGATGTAAACGCCTCATTTTTCTGAACAACACTCGAGATTTGGACTATCCAAGTGTCGTTGCGATGTATTAATATAGCTGGGTGGGGCGCATAAGAGGCATGAATATGCTGTTTCAGAATCCCTGTGGCTTCTACCCTGAATATCTCCCATTGATGCTCCTCCTGTAGGCATGGTAACCACAGGTACTAGCCTTCCGTGTGTCTGACTTCCCTTCACTAAGTATGATAGCCTTATGTTCCCTAGCTCCACGAGTATCATTGTCACCAACAAACCATTTAACTAATCATACTATTGTTTATAAAAGATGGAATTCAACCATTTTCTATGTTATTAAGTCTACTCATCAATTCTTATGATGATTAAATATAATTTCCATTGAGTGAGCCATTTAAAAACAACATTCTTGGAATCACCAGTTTTCACAGGGCACGATGTTACTCCCTCACTCATCCCTTTGTCTCACTGTTGTTCTCAACCACTTTCTTTTCCCTAGTCTTGAGTGGGGTGATCGGTACAAAAGATATTTCCATTTTTTTGTTTAAGATTTCAGTTTCCTCTTTCCAGAATTTGTGTTAAATTCCACTATATTCCGTTATCCATCGTAACTTGAATGTGATCTCTGAATCAACTTAGATTTATGCTCCTTAATTCGGTTTGACATTTCCATTCCCCACCTGCAGATCACCTCACTCAATATCATTATAATAACATCATGCATAGACTTAAAAGATTCTTCAGCTCTCCCTTCATCCATATCCATCTTCTGCACGCTTCTCAATAAGTGTACTTACCCCCCAGGCCCTTAACTGTTCCAATCAAAATTTTTCTCCCTTTTACTTTAATCTTCATCACATTGATAGGTATCAGAGATTTTTCCGATCTTGATTGCTTTGAAGTCAGGTTCACTATGGAGAATGTGTCAGGGCCTTGATGACTTAGAGATTTCGTTTCACTCTACTGGCCACATTAACAATTTCATGCCATGTTGTTTGTTAAGTAGTACACATGTCTGAGACCCGTTCTTCAGTGCATTTCTCCAAGTACTTCACGACCTTTGAACTGCCCATTTTTAACTGATTTCTTGCATATTCCTGTGTGTCAGTTACATCACACGTAAATCATATGCACATATATGCACTGTCCCAAATGCAATGCCACAGATTCTTGACTCTCATGTGATCTTATCAGAAGATCTCTAAGCCTTTGCTTATCTCTACATATGGTCCCAATGCCTCAACTGGTGGACCAAATATTACATTTGGTTCTCTTAAAAATAACAGACAAGGACACTAGCATCACTAAGGGAAAGCTGTCAGTTTACTAGTCTCATCTATGTTTCCCTTTCATTAGAATGTACATCATGCCAGATTAATATATTCCACGGAATTACACCATGATATTCTAATTCCCATTTGATGCTGTGTTTTTCTATCTTCTACCTTCACTTCCTCTCATTCAATTTTCCATATCCCACTAGTTACTATCCTATATCATTCATCAGCCCTGAGTAAATTTCACAGCCCAGTAAAATATTCTAATATCTTTAAAACAGAAATCAAACATTTCTGATGAAGGGTCATATGGACTCAACGTTACCTCTGTCTTCCTCTCCGCAGATGCTGTCAGACCTGCTGAGTTTTTCCAGCAATTTTTGTTTTTGTTTCAGATTTCCAGCATCCGCAGTATTTTGCTTTTATTTTAATCAAACATTTCTATTTGATTCTAGACATTAACATATTCTGCTTGTTTGTTCTTTATCTTAGATGACATCGTAGTTTCCCCAAAAGTAACTTGTTAAATTTTGCTGCAATTTTCACATCTTAAAATTATCCTAAATTCAAATAACAGTGTTGTTGGACTTATAGGTTTTCTGAAATATTTAATTTGTTTCTTCTTCAAAAGAAACCTTATTTTTTTCAGATTTGTAGAATTCACCTAGACTGAGTGTGTCTCTCTTATGGTTTCCAGAAACCGTTTAGATGTCAAGTAAATTTTCCTCAAAATATTTGGAATGCCAACTCATATGAATTAAAATTAATTCACCAACTCTAATTTCATGTGTCCCAAGCTTGGTGGTTTTGGAAAGTCTGATACGCATTGGTTAGTGTGTTTACATCAGACTTCCCATTCTCAGACACCTTGTTTTGGGAAATAATAAATGGCCCTGAATGGATTAAGGCCAAATTCCTTTTAAAAAAAAAGACAAAGCCTTTAGTCCCAATTGTCATGGCGCTGTATCATTGTTGTTAAATTCGTGACGCAGTTGGAAATCTGTTGCATATGTAGTTACCTGAAAAAAAAAATGCACAAAATATCCATTCTGCTTGGGGTAAAATGGGTTAGTAAACATATCTGAAAATTCAGACACTTGGGGCAGAATTTTACAGCCCCGTTTCGGTGGGGACGAGGCCGTAAAATGCGGCGAGACATTCTAAACCCCATTGGCTCCGGCGGGAACGCAAACTCCGGCTGCTGTAAAATTTCTTCCTTAAAATTTTGTGATGTCCGATGTATAAAAACGTTTTCATTCAGCAAAGTAAAGGCTGTAGTGAGCTCCAGCTGCTGGCAGAAAGGGTTAATTCTCTCTCCTCCATCCCCACCCCCTTTCCGTTTCTTCCCCATCCTTTTTTGTTTTTTCCAATAATTTATATAGATTTTTCTTTTCCCACCTATTTCCATTATTTTTAAATGTATTTCCACCCATCGTTTATCTCTACCTTTTATGCCCTTTTAGTCTTATTTCACCCCACCCCCACTAGGGCTATCTGTACCTTGCTTGTCCTGCTCTCCACTCTTAATTAGCACATTCCTTTAAATAATATCACCACCTTCAACACCTCTTTGTTCTTTTGTCTGTGACATCTTTTGGTTATCTCCACCTATCACTGGCTGCTTGTCCCAACAACCCCCCCCGCCGCCTTTCCCCCCCCTTAAACCAGCTTATATTTCACCCCTTTCCTATTTTTACTTAGTTCTGTTGAAGGGTCATGTGGACTCGAAACGTCAACTGTGCTCTTCTCCGCCGATGCTGCCAGACCTGCTGAGTTTTTCCAGGTATTTCTGTTTCTGTTTTTGTTTAGGGTTAATTCTCTGCTGGTTTGATGAGGGGGGGAGCAAACGTTCTCAGGTGGATGTAATGACATCACCCACCCCTTTTTTTTTTAACAAGAGCTGAACAAAGGCGTTGCCAAGTGTTGTGTCTGAACTGGGATCTTAATCCCCCAGCAAAGAGAAAACTTGAATCGCTCCTTTCAGGCAGGCTGTTCCTTCATTTCAAATTCCCGTGAAAGCTCTCCTTACACCTTTCTCAGATTTCAGAACCTGCCCCTCCAGACAGTGTTTAAAATCACCCTTCCAATTGTTTCAAATTTCGCATCGTTTTTGAAAAAAAGCTGAACAAACATCCTTCTGCCATCATGGCTGTCACCTAACATCACAATAATAGAGTAGTTGACTAATCGCTGCAGTCAATCTCTATCAAATAGTCTCCAGCAGATCCAGACATCAGGCAAGGAAAACCGCCAATGATGGAGAGTTTTGGGGACCATAGGCCCAAAGCCACCTCTTCCTCCTGAGCTTGTTCAACTCACCCTGTATCCCAATTGTTTTTCATTCATTCAAGGATGTGGGCATCGCTGGCAAGGCCAGCATTTATTGCCCATCCCTAATTGCCCTTGAAAAGGTGGTGGTGAGCTGCCACCTTGAACCGCTGCAGCCCAAATTACTCATAGACTGGACCAAAAGCTATTAGTTTATAGGTGTTGGTGAAGAGTTTTGAAAGAATAAACCTACGTGATGTCGACTTAGATACACTCTCCTCCACACACTCACCCTCCCTCCCCCCCAGCCAGCTGACTGGTTGGCAATAGAGTCATTTACAGTGCAGGAGGAGGCCATTGGCTCATTGAGCCCTTTTCACCCCCCCCATGGAGCAGCCCAGTCAGTCCCATCTCCCCTACTTGATCCCTGAACCCTGTGCGGGCTTATTTCCCTCAGATGCCCATCCAATTTCCTTTTGAAATCATTGGTTGTTTCCACTTCCACCACCCTCATGGGCAGCGAGTTTTTACTGGCCTCCTTTGACGGATCATGACACAATGCCAAGTAACAATAAGTCTAGGATAAAAGCAAAAAAAAACTGCCGATGCTGGAAATCCAAAACAAAAAACAGAAATACCTGGAAAAGCTCAGCAGGTCTGGCAGCATCCGTGGAGGGGAACACAGTCAACGTTTCGAGTCCGAATGACCCTTCAACAGAACAATAAATAAATACAGGAACAATAAATCTATTTTGGAGCCATTCTTGCAAAGATCATGACATTTCCAGTACAATTAAGAATTGAAGGGGGTCCTTGTTTCATCCCTTTTATGCATCATCAAATTTAAGAGTCTGCTCACTGCCAGTGAGTGCTCTTGTAAATCAGAAAGGAAACAGATTTTAATGATGGCTGCAGATTCCATGCGCAAACTCATTGTTGTTGATTGCAGGAATGGTTTAGGCGGTTTGTTTATTGAAGCAGCATCATTAGGCTAACATTGTTTGCCAATCCAGGCATACCATTGTTTTCTGCCCGTTAATCTCATTGTTTATGGCCCTCATTAACCGACAGAGGACCCTGCAGAGTAAACAGAGGAAATTAATCCTGTATTTGGTTGTGGAAATCTCTGAACTCCTCCTGGTAGCTGTCTGTCCGCAAACATGACCCGGACCTCCCTGTCGCTTGCCGTTTCAACACACCACCCTGCTCTCAGGCCCACATGTCCGTCCTTGGCCTTGCTGCAATGTTCCAGTGAAGCTCAATGCAAACTGGAGGAACAGCACCTCATCTTCCGACTAGGCACTTTACAGCCTTCCGGACTGAATATTGAATTCATCAACTTCAGATTATGAACTCTCTCCTCCATCCTCACCCCTTTTTTAATCCCCTTTTTTTTTTACATTCATTTTTATTTTTTATCCACTTATTTTTATTCATTTATCCATGGTTTTATCCCCTTTTCTTATCCCCTCCTCTATCCCATTTTCTATCCTTTTTTTGGTTTCATAAACTAGACTTGAGCATAGGAGATTGAGGGGTGGATTGATTGAGGTGCTTAAAATTCTAAAAGGATTTGGCAGGGTAGATCCATAGAAACTATTTCTCTGAGTAGGGGAGTAAAGGAAAAGGCAGGGAGGGGCGATCTTAAAATCAGAGTCTGGTCATTCAGGAGGAAAACTTTGCCACAAACAGGGGAGTGTAAATCCAGAATTCTCTCTCCCAAAGGACTGTGGATGCTGAGGTCAATTGGAGCTTTTAGGACTGAGATTAATAGATTTTTGGTATATCCAAGGACAAGAAGCTAGAGCAGGAACTGAGTTGAGGTGAATATCAGCCATGAACTAGTTGAATGCCAGAGCAGAGGCTAAATGGCCAACTCCTGTTCTTATGTTAAATTAATTTAGTTTAAACAGGTTAACAATGTCATTAAAATGGGAAAAAGACATGTTGTGCAATGCATTGAACATCTGTACGCTAATCTGTACACCAATGGTCTGTAATCTATACTTGCCTATGGGAAACCTGATTCCGCACACACATTGCAATTCCCATCCCAACAGGAGATTGTACTTGCTCAGTAATGTGCTTTGTACTGTACCACTCCACAGAATGCTGGCAGATTCTTCACCAGGCGTGCCTGGGCTGATTGATTCAGTTCTCCTCTCATGACCAAAGTGTCAAATGTTTTGGCATTAAGGCTGAGATTGGGATCTGATCAAGTGAGGAATTGTGGTCTCCAAACCCACATCCTGAAGTGATTAGGATGCAAATATCGGGGCCCACCGCACTCACTCTGTACCACCGTGCTGTCCGGGGATATTGCCAGTGAATTATTTGTTTTGTGCAACATTCCCATTTTGAAACCAATCAGATGCCAGCCTGCTCATAGTTTCCCACAATAGTACGGGCTTATCCAACAAAGAGAATTCTCTCACGATTTGGGGGATGGTTTTCCCAATGTCCAGTTAGTTGATGTGGTATTTTGGATCTTCCGTATGCTGAGCCACGCAATGGCAGGTTGTGGAGGTTGGTTCTGATATTCTGCCAGTGATGATTTCTGAGTTGAACTGTTCCTCTACATGAGGGAACCCAGCAAAACCCACAGGGCAGGAGCGAGAAAGAATCAGCCTCAGCTGCCGCTTCATATTCCCAGGAGCAGCTCAATGAAGGCGGAATGCTGAAGGGTACCTCTGGGGTGTGGTGAGGGGATGATATCCTTAAGGCTGTGCCAAACTCACTTTGTCACTACTTACTTTGCTGGTTCTGATCTCGAAGACCCTGTTGTTGTCTTGATGACAGAACTTCGTGACTCAGTTACTCGTGTGAATGATCTGACGTGAATAATTTCTGTGGCGATTGCAGTTTATGTTTAGAAAGTGTGGGAGGTGTGAATATGAATACAAGTGTGGGTATATCGTGTTAGCAATTGTGCTGTAATAAAGATTGATTGACTCAGAGGAGATGTTATAAATATCGCAACCTTTGAAACGAGGCGACATTGAATCCTGTGTGTGATGTCATGGAGTCGGGCTGAAAGGATTCTCAGAGCCTGTCAGTGTGAAGCTGTTCTATCAATGCTCAGGATTGTTTCATAATTTCTCCTGGGCTGTTTACCTCTGAGATATCCAAATGCTTTACGTGAATAAAAATCTCTAAGAAAAGAGGATCGACTGAGATGGACAGAAATATTCCCAAATAGTGGTGTCAATTCTTTAGTGACTTCCTAAACTTTAAGACTCTTTCTTTACAGCTTAACTGTTCTGGTAGATTGAATCCTTTGCTTCAACTGAGTGCACTTTTTCTGTCACCTTTTATGGTTGTAATGTCAGTCTGAAACTACAAGTAGCTGCTTCAGAGCTTCACAAT
This sequence comes from Cetorhinus maximus, assembly GCF_964194155.1. Lineage (NCBI taxonomy): Eukaryota > Metazoa > Chordata > Chondrichthyes > Lamniformes > Cetorhinidae > Cetorhinus > Cetorhinus maximus. The sequence goes on along the minus strand of NC_135905.1, from coordinate 22,579,462 downwards.
GCTCTTTATTGATAATCCCAATTCTTGACTAATGTCAAATCTGATATCTAGTTGTCCAGTTGAAGAGGTTGTTGTTCATTTGATGTCTGATGCTGTCATAGAATAAAGAGGAAAATGCTTGTCCGATCATTCCTTGATGAAACGCTGTGTATCGTTGAGGTGGGAGGGGAGATCAAATTCTTACAAAGTTCAGGGAAAACAATACTTGCAATTATATATCACCTTATTCCATCTCTCAAATCACTTCATGTGCAATAAATTATTTTGAAACTGCAGTGACTGTTTTTATGTAGGCAAATTTGCCACCACTACCACAATGCATTTTATTATATCGTAACTGTGGAACTCGCTACTGTAAGGAGAAATGGAGGTAGAACGATGGGTTCAAATGGAAGTTGAATATTCAGATGCTGGAGAAAGGAAGAGAAGGATATATTGATGGCTTTGATGAAGAGAGTGGGAGGAGATTCGTTTGAATGATAAACACCAGTATAAATATGCTCAGCTGAGTGGCCTGTTTCTGTGCGGCAAATACTTTTGGGAGAATTTTCTCCCTGTCATGTGGGCTGGGCGGGAGCGGGCGCTCAGCCAATCGCCACCCGCAATTGGCTGCGCGCTGCCATTTTACATGGGTGGGCCAATATAGGCCCGCCCAGCGTGATGCACACCCAGAATTGCTCAGCGCTCCCTGTGCGGGCGGGGGGGGAGGAGGGAGAGTCGGGGCCTGTGCCCTTCCGCACATGCACACGAAAGAGCACAGAAATCGTCCCGAGGCACGGCGCTGCCTCAGGGAGTTTAATTTCATCGTGAAAACTTCTGAAAAAAAGATTTGAGCTGGGTCATGTCTATGAATTTTATAAAAAATTTTTGTTAAAGTTATAAAACCTCATCCCGCCCGTGGATGAGGTTCCATGAAAAATACAAAGGCCGCCCGGGCTCTTTGCCTGCTCCCCGCCGACCTTAAGGTTGGACGGGCAGCCCTGAGAATCAGTTTAATTAGTTAATTAATGGCCTTAATAGGCCTTTGACAGTTTGGCGGGCGCGCAGCCGACTCTGCTGCGCGCCCACCGAACCGAGGATCGGAATGACGGGCGGTGACGTCGGGACACACGCCTGACATCCCCTCGCGTCATTTTCCTACATTTGACTCCATTTGCCAAAGTTTTGCCCACTCACTTGACCTATCAATGCCCCTTTGCAGACTCCTTATGTCCTCTTCACAACTTATTCTCTTACTCTCTTTGTGTCATCAGCAAATTTATCAACCATACATTCAGTCCCTCATCCAAGCCATTGATATGGATTGTAAATAGTTGAGGCCCCAGTACTGATCATCGTTAGTTACAGCTTGCCAACCCTGAAAATGACCCATTTATCCCTACTCTCTGGTTCCCGTTAGCTAACCAATTCTCAATCCATGCTAATATGTTAACCCCTACACCATGAACTCCTATTTGATGTGGCACCTTACCAAATGCCTTTTGGAAATCCAAGTGTGCCACATCTACAAGTCCCCCTTTATCCATGTTGCTTGTTACTTCATCAAAGAACTTTAATAAATTAGTCAAACATGATTTCCCTTTCACAGAGCCATACTGAGTCTGCATGATCGCATTAAGATTTCCTGAGTGCTCTGCTATACCTCCTAACTAATAGATTCTATCATTTTCCTTATTACTGATGTTAGGCGAAACAGAAATGCAGAGTATTTTTTAAATGGTGAGAGATTGAGAAGTGTTGATGTCCTTGTTCATGAGTTACTGAAAGCTAACATGCAAGTGCAGCAAACAATTAGGAAGGCGAACGGCATGTTGGCCTTTATTACAAGAAGATTTGAGTACAGGAGTAAAGAAGTCTTGCTGCAGCTGTACAGGGCCTTGGTGAGTCCACACCTGGAGTATTGTGTACAGTTTTGGTCTCCTTACCTAAGGCAGGATAAACTTGCCATAGAGGGAGTGCAACGAAGGTTCACCAGGTCAATCCCTGGGATGGTGGGATTATCCAAATGATGAGAGATTGGGGACACTGGGTCTATATTCTCTAGAAGAATGAGAGGTAATCTCATTGAAGCATACAGAATTCTTACAGGGCTCGACAGGCTAGATGCAGGAAGGATGTTTCTCCTGGCTGGGGGTTCCAGAACCAGAAGATACTGTCTTAAAATAAGAAGTAGGCCATTTAAGACTGAGAATAGGAGGAATTTCTTCACTCAGAGGGTGGTGAATTTTTGGAATTCTGCACAGCCCTCTGGGGTAGAGGCTCGGTCATTGAGTATGTTTAAGACAGAGATTGATGGATTCCTAGTTATTAATAATATTAAGGGATTATGGGGATAGTGCGGGAAAATAATATTGAGGTAGAAGATCAGCCATGACCTAGTTGAATGATGGAGCAGGCTTGAGGGGCCGAATGGCCTACTCCTGCTCCTATTTCCTATGTCCTATATTCTAACTGTCCTGTAGTTTCCTGCTTTCTGTCTCCCTCCTTTCTTAAGTAGAGGAGTTACATTCTCTATTTTCCAATCAGATGGGACATTTACAGAATCTAGGGAATTTTGGAAAATGAAAACCAATGCATCCACTATCTCAGCAGCCACTTCTTTTAAGAACCTACGATAACGTCCATCACATTCTAATTTATTTCTAATAATTTTCTCCGTACTCTTTCTCTGGTGATTGTAACTGTTTTAAGTTCCTTCCTCCCTTTCAGCTATTGATTTATAAGTATTTTTGGGATGTTATTTTGTGTCTCCTGACAGACGCAAAATATCTGTTCAATGCATCCGCCATTTCCTTATTTCCCATTATTAATTCCCCATTCTCATTCTCTAGAAGACCAAAACTCACTTTAGACACTCTTCTCCATTTCAAGTACTTGTAGAAGCTCTTACTATCTGTTTTTATATTTCTAGCTAGGTTTCTCTCATACTCTATTTCTCCCTCCTTAATTTTTTGTAGTCATCCTTTTGCTGGTTTTTAATTTCTAGCTATTTAAAACCTACCACTAATCTTTGCAGAATTGTCTGTTTTTTTCTTTCAATTTGATAACATCTTTAACTTCCTTAGCCACAGATTGCATTCCCTTCCCATAGAGTCTTTCTTTCTCACTGGAATATATCTTTGCTAAGAGTTATGAAATAGCTCCTTAATTGTCTACCGCTGCATTTCTTCTGTCCTACTCTTTAATCTAATTTCCCATGTTCACTTTAGCCAATCCTGTCTTCATACCCTTGTAATTGTCTTTTTTTAAGTTTAAAACGCTAGTCTTAGACCCATACTTCTCATCCTCAAACTGAATGTGAATTTCAATCCTATTATGATCACAGATACCTAGGGACTAATTTACCATGAGGTAATTAATTAATCTTGTCTCATTGCACATTACCAGGTCTAGAATAACCTGCTCTCTGGTTGGCTGTAGACTGTGCTGCTCTAAGAAATTGCCCCAAATGCACTCTATGAACTCATTCCAGGCTGCCTTTGCCAATCGAATTCATCCCATCTATATATAGACACCCACCTCCCTCTCTCGTTCGCAACCTGTACCTTCCCTTCCCACCACCACTCCCCAACCCCGCTCCCCTCTCCCCGGTAGGCCTTCCTCTCCCACTCACAGCTAGACTTTCCTCTCTTTCCTCCCCCCCCCCCACCCTCACCGATCCTCCGTAGCAGCCCATGACCAAGACCATGGTGTTCCGAGGCAGATCCGAAGCATCAGTAAAAAGCTGCCAGCTCCTGTGAGCTGATTCGTGCCAGAGCCGTGTCTATGAGAATCTCCCCAGCGAGCAGTTCACATGTTCCTCCAGGATCGGGAGGCCGTAGAGCACTCGCGCCTTGGATCGTCCCCTTGGATGTCCACAATCTGAGCCAAGGCCTTAACAATAAGTCTCCGAGTTCTGCACGTCACACTTGTCTGGATGTGTTCTGGGCCGGTGTAACGGTAAATTGGGCGTGGTGGGGTGCGATTCCAGTTGGGCCTTACTATACATCGCATCACCGGGTATGCAAATCGTATTCACGCCGACCTCCAGTGGAATTGGCGTTCCGCCATGGCGGACACCATCACATGATCCCGCTGTGCTTTCACGCCGGCATGAAACCGATTTCCGCCCCTCCTGCTGAATTGGTTCTCTCCCCACCCCCATCCCCCGCCACTCGCCATGACACCTGCCGCTAACTGGACCGGATGCTTCCGCCCTGAGACTCTATGGGGACTACAGCAGCTCAGGAAGGCAGGTCACCAGCACCTTCCCAATGGGTTGTTAGGGATAGGAAATAATTGCTGGCCTTGCCATCAATGTTCACCTCCCATGAACGAATGAAAACATATTAAACACCCATTCCACAAGTTTATTAATGTCTTTGTGTGTTTCTTCACAGTCTCCTCTGAATTAACTACTTCTCGCAATTTGGTGTCATCTGCAATTTTTGAACTTGCACTTCCAATTCCTGAGTCCAAATTCTTTATGTAAATTGTGAACAACAGGGACCCAATACCAATTCTTGTGCAACACCACTTCCCACCAATTGCTAACCTGAATAATGACTTTTAATCCCCTATTCTCTGTTTTCTGTTTTTTGCTCAACTTGTTATCCATTCTGTTACTTGTCAGCCGACTCCACATGTTCTGACCTTATTCATGAGTCTACTATGTGGCACCTTATCGAAGGTTTTCTTGAAATCCAAATATAATACATCTACTACATTACCCTTATTTACCCTTTCTATTACTTTTTCAAAGGATTCAATCAGGTTGGTCAAGCATGACCTTCCCTTTTGTAACTTGTGCTGGTTCCCCTATACTATATTTTCATTTCCCAGATGATCTTCTATGACATCTTTGATTATAGATTCCATTATCTTTCCTACCACCGACATTAGACTAATTGGTCTATAGTTCCCTGGATTTGTTCCATCTCTCTTTTCATACATAGGAATCACATTAGCTGTCTGCCAGTTCTCTGGAACTGTTACTTTTTCTGCTGAATTGTTATATATGTCCCTCTGACATCTCTTCCCTAAATTCTTTAATATGCACAGATGCAATCCATCCAGATTAAAGTTTGAATAGTTAATCAATTATCTCCCCCTTTCCAATTTAAATATCTTTATATCTTAATTTCTTCTAACGTCATCGCCCCCACGTTAGTTTGGCTGTGTTTTTGTGCCGTAACACGAAACACAAACGCAAACACAACACATTGCGATGGGTAACTCACCTCCTGACTCCCCAAAGCCTGTCCACCTTCTACAAGGCACAGGTCCGATGGCACAAGTGTGATGGAATACTCCCCACTTGCCTGGATGAGTGCAGCTCCCATAACACTCAAGAAGCTTGACACCATCTAGGACAAAGCAGCCCGCTTGATTGGCACCACATCCACAAACATTCACTCCCTCCACCAGTGACGCGCAGTAGCAGCAGTGTGTACCATCTAAAAGATGCACTGCAGGAACTCACCAAGGCTCCTTTGACAACACCTTTCAAACCCACAACCACTACCGCCTAGAAGTACAAGGGCAGCAGATAGATGGGAACACCACCACCTGGAAGTTCCCCTCCATCCTGACTTGGAAATATATCACCGTTCCTTCACTGTCGCGGGGTCAAAATCCTGGAACTCCCTTCCGAACAGCACTGTGGGTATACCTTTCCCACATGGACTGCAGCGGTTCAAGAAAGCTGCTCACCACCACCTTCTCAAGGGCAACTAGGGATGGGCAATAAATGCTGGCCCAGTCAGCGAAGCCCACATCCCATGAATGAATAAAAAAAAACACTAGGGGGCACATTTCCTGCACATTGCGCAGATGCAACATCAGTGGAAGAAGCTGAATGTGTTTCCTTAGTAACCATACAGTCTATTAATATATCTTTCTAACATGTTCAAAATTTGATTATAATCAACCTCATTTTGGAGCTTTATTTATGATGGAGAGTTTGAAGGGAAAGGCTTGAAAATGATCAATTAAAGCAATAATAAAAACAAAAAGCTTTCCCTTCACCCCCCCGGCGGCATTCCTTAGGGATCGTTCCCTCCGGGACACCCTGGTCCACTCCTCCATCACCCCCTACTCCTCAACCCCCACCTATGGCACCTCCCCATGCCCACGCAGAAGATGCAACACCTGCCCCTTCACTTCCTCTCTCCTCGCCGTCCAAGGCCCCAAACACTCCTTTCAAGTGAAGCAGCATTTCACTTGCATTTCCCCTAACTTAGTCTACTGCATTCGTTGCTCCCAATGCGGTCTCCTCTACATTGGAGAGACCAAACGCAAACTGGGCGACCGCTTTGCAGAACACCTGCGGTCTGTCCGCAATAAAGACCCAAACCTCCCTGTCGCTTGCCATTTTAACACTCCACCCTGTTCTCTTGCCCACATGTCTGTCCTTGGCTTGCTGCATTGTTCCAGTGAAGCCCAACGCAAACTGGAGGAACAGCACCTCATCTTCCGACTAGGTACTTTACAGCCTTCCGGGCTGAATATTGAATTCAACAACTTTAGATCTTAAACTCCCCCTCCCCCCATCCCCACCCCGTTTCTTCCCCCCCCTTTTTTTTTCAATAATTTATATAGATTCTTCTTTTCCCATCTATTTCCATTATTTTTAAATCTACAACTAATACTTTGTTAGTCTTTCCACCCCACCCCCACTAGAGCTGTACCTTGAGTATCCTGCCATCCATTCTTAATTAGCACTTTTCTTAGATAATATCACCACCTTCAACACCTCTTTGATCCTTTTGTCTGTGACATCTTTTGATTATCTGCTCCTATCACTGCTTGCTTGTCCCCACAACCACCCCACACTCAACTTCTCTCTTCCTCCGCCCCACCACCTTAGACCAGCTTATATTTCACCCCTCTCCTAACTATACTTCAGTTCTGCCGAAGGGTCATGAGGACTTGAAACGTCAACTGTTTTCTTCTCCACCGATGCTGCCAGACCTGCTGAGTTTTTCCAGGTAATTCTGTTTTTGTATCAAATAAAGCAATGCTGTTTTTCAAACAGTTATTCTAAATAGTGAATACAAGGTGACAGGTAGACATTTTTTCCCCAGTAACCTGTTAAAACTTTAATAAAAATAAACATTTCTTAAAATATTTCAGAAAAAAAATCATTGCCCAAAGTGGGGCTTGAACTGATGAGCCTGTAATTATGAGTCCCATTATTTACCAACTGAGCTAGCCAGGCTAGACTCTGATTCTGGGTTATTTCCTTAATTGTGTTCCAGTGTTTTCCAGAATATCAAAGTGTGAGAATAACACTCCAGCTCCTCAACAGTCCACATACTTTCCATTTAAAACTGGGGAGGGCTTACAGACAATAAACACTCTCACCGTAACTCCTGTCTCCCGTGAGATAGAAAGGCATCAGGAACAGTGCCTGTGCTGGTGGAGAGTGCACGTGTGTAACTGTTCCTGACGCTTTTCTGGTTGGTGGCAGGAATAATGTATAAGTTTCCCTGGTAAATACTGAGGCAAAGTAATTAATATTTCTGTCATGACCTGTGAGTTTATCATATGTGTCCCTTAGTAGCCCTGTCCTTATCCTGATTTTTCTTTTGTTATTTATATATCCTGTCATGATCCTTGGCCAGACCCCAGGATGTGGGGGGGATCTGATGAAGCACCAGTAATGTTTTGTTTAAAGTAGATGAAGTTTGAGATTCAAGATACTTATTGAGTGAATAAAGCGACAAGATTCCATGGGTTTGGAACAAACAAAAATAAACATTACTGTCCAAGTTCAATTTATAATATCTATCTTGTATTCTAATATTCAGGGTAAGAATGAGGTATGTGTCAATTAATAGGCAAACTGTGGTCAGACACACCACGCTACACAATAGATGACAGATGTTACCAAACCAGATTCCATGGATTTCTCAAGAACCCACTCAGGCGTTTGTCACATGGTGAGCCAACCAATTTCACTGAAACTTTGCCTTTCTCACGAGAGTCTCAACTCTCCTCATCTGACGATTTCACCTTGGAATTCGCTTCAAAATTTGCTCCCACTCAAACGGCTTCAACGACGACCCACCTCGCAGGGGTTCAGTCTCGCCTTCTGAGATTCCTTTCCCCTGGATCTCTGAGCACACTCAAGCTTCACCTTCCAAGCAGGATTTCAGATCTTCAGCCGTGCTCAAGCAGAACACCACTAATCCAAAGGGGTATTTTTGCCCCATCGGCCCACAGTGTGGAGTCACCAACCTTGAGCTGCCTTCTTGGGTCTTCAGGGCTCCTCTTGTGCCCACTGCACTTAAAGTCTGCTCCCTGCTGTTCTTTCTTGCATTCGGAGCCTATTACTCTGCTTGTTCCTTTTAACTTCGCTTGATGGGACCTATTCCTGTTCCCTATCTTCATCCCTTAGCTGGGACTACCCTTTGAGAGCTCTTGCCGTTCCCCTCCCTGGTTTGGGACCCTTTCCCTGTTTCCACCCTCCCCCCCCACTCCCACCCTCCTCCCTCCCCCATTTCCCACCTGGTGCAAACTGAAGCTCCTGACCTCCAAACTTCAAGCTAAGGGAAGTATTTGAATTCCTTAAGAATCTGGTAACCTTACTGTTTCTTTACATTCCTCAATATTTTAATTTCCGACATCTCTTTGCTTTCCTAACAGTTTTTTTTTACTTTTTTTCCTGCCCTTTTTGCATTTTCTTTTGTCATCTTCTCTTTTGTTGCCTATAGACTTAGTGAATGCCTTTAGTTTCAATTTTAGCCTTATTTCTTTATTCATACATGGTTTTGCCATTACTAACTAATTTTCTCTTGCGCTTGAGTGGGATACATTTCTGTAAGACTTTATCGATCACCTTTTTAAATGTTTCCCTCGGTTGTTCTATTTCTAAGTTTACTTTTCCTGGTTATAGTCCATCCCCTTAAATTCAGCTTCTTTCAATTTGTTACTTTTGGTCTTTATCATACTTTGTCGTACTTACCAATCTTAATCTTAAACCTTATGTTGTGGTCACTATTACCTAGGTGCTCCTCTACTCTTACTCCTCCTGCCTTTTCTGGTTCATTTCTCATTACTAGGTTCAGCCGTGTTTCTTCTCTTCTTGGGCTTTTCACACACTGGGAAGAAAGGACTCCTGCACGCACTGTAAAACCTCCATTCCCTTTTCCCCTTCCGCTGCCTGGCCTTCCCAGTTTATTTGGGTGCGGTTAAAATCTCTCCTGATTATTATTCTACGCCCTTTACTCATTTCACATATTTACTTACATATGTCTTCCTCACATCCTTTCCATCAACAGTTATATACCCCTTATTAATATGACTGACCCCTCCTCTTTAATTTCAATCCATATGAATTCTATTTCTAACTTTCTACTGCCTTTGTGTTATTTCTAATTAGTACGACAGCCGCCACCCCAATCCTTTCTAATTATCTTATAATTTGCAATATTTAGCTGCTAGCCTTGTTATTGATGTAAAGTAAGGACAGAAATTGCTGGAAACACTCAGCGGCTCAGGCCGCATCTGTGGTCAGAGTTGGGCTTCAGATCAGTGACCTTTCATCTTAAATCTTATGCTTTGATGGAAAGGTTACCAACTTGAAATTAACTCTGTTTCTTTCTCCGCAGATGCTTCCAATCCTGCTGAATATTTCCATCATTTTCAGTTTTTATTTCAGATTTCCAGCATCTGTAGTTCTTTAGACAGCTGTTTTTCAGTTGTTCTGACTATTCACTTGTCCTGGGTCCCCGCTCCAAGTGCCTTGTTTTATTTCAGATGTTGTGTACATTGCGGTTTAATAGTTTCCTTCTTATTTTTAAAAGCCCTTTTATACTTTACCGCAGAACAAATTATTTCAATTAAAATATTTAAATGAAAGTGTACGGACAGAATTTTCAGCTTGTGCGTATGTTCAGGTGACTGGTCCTGACGTGTGGGCATTTTATTCTGGATTTTAAAATCTGGTTTTTTATTGCGTTTAAATTTGTCAGCTCCCTGAGGAAGCTCTCTGCCTTCAGGGAGCTTTCATTCCGTGCTCCCCCCGCGCTGACTTCAGCGCTCGCCCTCCTCCTGCCCTCAGCCCCGGCAGCGCTGAGCCTTTCAGTGCCCGTTTCACGCTGGCTGGCCGTGAATTGGCCAGCGCGAAATCGCGGTTGGGGAGCCGATCTCGGTCGGGGGGTCTGTTCCCCAGTTGCTCTCAGGCTCGCCAATCGCGCGCACCCACCAAACTAAAAAACCCTGACCATAATGCATCAATGTAAACACAAACAAAATGCTACGTACGTATTCTTTCCCTGCGTCAAAAAGTAACATCTGCAACTGTACTTCAACTTGTTGATGGGGAGACCAATGAGTGGGCGTATAGGGTTTTGTGGGGCGAGTGAAGGTTTTCTCTACTGTTGCTGCCTACCACTGCATTGTCAATAGCTGGATAATTGGGGTTTTTTTTTTAACAATACCTCCTTGAGAGATATTAAAGGATTGTTATTGCAGCTAGCTGATTTTCATTGACAACCATTGACAACAAAATTGTTTTCTCAGGATCTGTGCCAACCAGAATGTGGCTTTCTGCGATTTTCTTTGAAACCCATTGAGTTTTCACTAAGTACGGCCATTACTCACTTATTGTGGAACCGAGGAGTTTCGGTCCCCCCACCGACATTGGTGCTCACTGTAAAAGTGAGCTCTCAACAGATGAGACCAGTGGAAAATGCACAGAAAATTGCCAGGTTTTTGTTGTTAGGCGTCCTGGACAAGTGAGTAATGACCTGGATTTTACACCGACAGCACTTTCTGCTGACGTCAAGGCTGCCCACAAAGCTCTCGTCGTCTCCCTGGTATGGATTTCACCGTTACAGATGTTAATTTATGTCTTCCACCAGCTACAGTTTAGGGGATTTCTGTTGCCCAGCAACAGTGATGTCATCAAGCAGGCTAAGCAGATGTTTGCATTGAAGGATTCTCACCACCAGGAAGGTTAAAAAGCACTGATTATCCTTCGCTTTTTATACATTTTTTTTTTCCACAGACAGTGCAATAGAGATTGGGCCATGCATATGGGATTAATGGAGAAGCTGAAATATAATGAACTTGTAAAATATTATTTTTCATAATCTGATTTTTTTTCACCGTAATGGAGATATTTGACATTCCTCAAATAGAAAAAAATTAACTTTTCAGAGCCAGAGGGGTTCATCAGAAGTAATTATGACTAAGCACGCTGTTTAAAATCCAATTCCACCTCATTCAGAAAGGCATAATTTTTTCAAGGGTTTTTAGTGCAAGATTAATCACATAAAAGGTGGAAGTTGGCATTAATTCAAGTGTGTTCTATGATTTCCAGCAGTGCGTCCTGGGTTTTGGTGTTTACCTGCTCATGTGCTAACACCATGGGCAAAGTTTTCACCCCGTCTGGGGGTAAGTGCGGGAGTGGGCGCAGGCAGGCGGCCCTCCGATCGGCACCCCCGATTGGGGGCGCACCGCAATTTTTCGTGGGAGGGCCAATTAAGGCCCACCCGGCGTGTGGCCCAATGGGAAACGCCTGTGCAGGGGAGAGGGAGGGATTCCCCAACTGTCAAAGTGCGTTCTTTCGCGCATGTGCACACATCTCCCTGAGACTAAGTGCTGTCTCAGGGAGATCGGTGAAAGCTTTATAAACATTCAAAATAGAAAAATAATAAAATTACTAAAACGTCCCCCTCATGTGACAATGTCACACGAGATGGGACATGTTAATAAATTTCACTAAAACTTCATTAAACTTTTTAAGAACAGACATGAAACCTCATCCCGCCGCTGGATGAGGCTTCATGTTTTTTCTATTCTCCGCCGGGGCTCCTGGCCGACCCGCCAACCTTAAGGTTGGACAGGCAGGTCCTTTAATTGGGTTAATTACCCTGTCAATGGCCTGAATTGGCCATTGACAGGTTGGCGGGCGGGCAGCTGATTTCACTGTCCGCTCGCTTTCCTGAATATTTAAATGGGGCGGGATGACGTTGGGGGTTCCTCCCAACCTCATCCCGCGTCATTTTCCCCTCGGTGAGCGGGCCCCCCCCCCCCAAATCGCCGACGGAAAAGTTCTGGTCACTGGTTATTGAGAGTGAATGTCGACAGGGTTACCATCATCACCACCACCACTAGCTCCAAGCTTATGCATTGCAAATCGTATTCAAGCTATAAGAGTGATCTCTGTAGGTGAGCATCTCACAATGATGACAATAGCAATGCAGACTTTAGATATTCCTGAAAAACATTGCTATTAAAAGCAAAACAGGCAACTCCACTTCGGTGAATGGTTAATGGTCAAAAATCAGAGCTAACAGACTGCAAAACGTGGTCATTCCTTGCACAGGTAGACTACCTCAAACTGGACACCAGAAAACTGGTGGTGTCCAAAAACCTCACATTTTTGTAGTAGAGAACTTAACAGTTTGAGCCATTGCACACTGGCTTTAGAAAATGCTTTCCCGGATGAACGTCCACAAAGGAAACAATGAATCAATCTGAGTAAAACAATTTGAGTTACCAGACATCTTTCAAGTGGCGCCCTGGTCAGGCACAGTTTAGGTTGCCCCCCAACTCTGGATCAGTTGCAGCTCAGAGCACGAGGACCTGACTGTTGCTTATTCCCTTTCTTTCTGATTGGCAACACTCCTTCAAAACGGAAAAGCCAGACACAAGCTGCCAACTGAAGGCTAATGTTGCTTGAGAACTGGATGGAAACCTGATATATTGAACCCGGTTAAAGCAAAAAAAAACTGCGGATGCTGGAAATCCAAAACAAAAATAAAAATGCCTGGAAAAACTCAGCAGGTCTGACAGCATCTGCGGAGAGGAACACAGTTAACGTTTCGAGGACTTGAAACGTTAACTGTGTTCCTCTCAGCAGATGCTGTCAGACCTGCTGAGTTTTTCCAGGCATTTTTATTTTTATATTGAACTCGGTGACTGAATCTATTGCGTGATAACAAAGTGGGTTACTCTGAACGCAATCCCAAATTGGATGTCCAAAACCTCGACTGTACCTGTATCAGTTTGGCTCAGTCAGTCACACTTTAACCTCTGGGGTTACAAGTCCCACTTCAGCACTTGAGCACAGAATCTAGACTGGTATTTCAGTGATTCTGTGGGAGCGCTGCACTGCCAGAGGGGCGGTACTGAGGGAGTGCTGCACTGCCAGAGGGGCAGTACTGAGGGAGTGCTGCACTGCCAGAGGGGCAGTACCGAGGGAGTGCTGCACTGCCAGAGGGGTGGTACTGAGGGAGCGCTGCACTGCCAGAGGGGCGGTACTGAGGGAGCGCTGCACTGCCAGAGGGGCAGTACTGAGGGAGCGCTGCACTGCCAGAGGGGCAGTACTGAGGGAGCGCTGTATTCCAGAGGGGCAGTACTGAGGGAGTGCTGCACTGCCAGAAGGGCAGTACTGAGAGGGTGCTGCACTGTCGGAGGGTCAGTACTGAGGGAGTGCTGCACTGTCGGAGGGTCAGTACTGAGCGAGTGCTGCACTGTCGGAGGGTCAGTACTGAGCGAGTGCTGCACTGTCAGAGGGTCAGTACTGAGCGAGTGCTGCACTGTCGGAGGGTCAGTACTGAGGGAGTGCTGCCCTGTCAGAGGTTCAGTACTGAGGGAGTACTGCACTGTCGAGGGAGTGGCAATAGTGAGAGAGCACTGCACTGCCAGAGGGCAGTACTGAGGGAGTACTGCACTGTTGGAGGGTCAGTACTGAGGGAGTACTGCACTGTCAGACAGTCAGCACTGAAGGAGTGCTGCACTTTCGGAGGGGCAATGCTGAGGGAGCGCTGCACTACCAGAGGGGCAGTACTGAGGGAGTGCTACACTGTCGGAGGGTCAGTACTGAGGGAGTGCTGCCCTGTCGGAGGGTCAGTACTGAGGGAGTGCTGCCCTGTCAGAGGGTCAGTACTGAGGGAGTGCTGCCCTGTCGGAGGGTCAGTACTGAGGGAGTGCTGCCCTATCGGAGGGTCAGTACTGAGGGAGTGCTGCCCTGCCAGAGAGGCAATACTGAGGGAGCGCTGCACTATCGGGGGGGGGCAGTAGTGAGAGAGCGCTGTGCTGTCGGAAGAGCAGTATTGAGAGGGGCGCAGCAGTGTTGGAGAGCCTGGTTGAGGGAGTGCTACACTGTTGGAGGTGCCAACCCAATATCTAATCTTCCTGTTGAGGTAGATTCTGAAGATCTAATGGCACAATGAAAGGAGGAGCTGGGAATTCTCCCACTGCCCTGGGGTAACACCACCAAAAACTGATTAACATGTCATTTACCTCATTGGATATCTGTTGATCTTGCTGTGTGTAGATGAACTGCCACAGTTGCCTGCATAATAACAGGGACTGTAATTGAAAGGTACTTAAGGATAGCCTGAGGACATGAAAATTGTTGATAAAATGTACATTCTTCCTTTGTTCGTTTCTACAAAACTGCTGACGATTCCTGTTCATAAATAATTTCTGGGCGTGTTTCCAAGACAGTAATCTAGTCAAAGGGTTGGGATGGTTGTTTAAAGTTATTTTGATATTGTCCTTGCGCTCTTGGCTTCCTGTGCCAGACCTCATCAGCCCACTGCAACCTGCGGAACTGATTCCAGCCAGCGGCTGCCTATCCCCCTGTGACAGGCCGTCCTCAATCCTGTCACTGAGCACAAGATGAAAACAGCTAATGTGGTGAATCCTGCCTGCCCCCCACCCCATAATTCTTGACTCCCTTGTCAATCAAAAATCTATCCAATTCAGCCTTGAATATATTCAATGCCCCAGCCCCCACTACTCTGGGATTGAGAATTCCAAGCCCCTATGAGTGAAGAAATTCCTCCTCATTTCCATCTTGGATGGGAGACCCCTTATATTTAAATGGTGCCCCTTAGTCCTAGATACCCCCACGAAAGGACAACATCCTCTCAGCATCTACCCTGTCAAGCCCCCTCAGCATCTTACATGTTTCAACAAGATCATCTCTCATTCTTCTAACCACCATTGGGTGCAGGCCCAACCTGCTCAACCTTTCCTCATAAGACAAACCCTTCATCCCAGGAATCTGAACTGTTTTTAATGCAAGTATATCCCTCCTTAAGTCAGGAGACCAAAACTGTATACAGCACTCCAGGCGTGGTCTCACTAATGCCCTGTACAGTTGTTGTTTAATTTCCCTATTTTTATATTACATCCCTTTTGCAATAAAGGCCCACATTCCATTTGCTCCCCTAATTCCTTGCTGTACCTGCACGCTAATTTTTTGTGGTTCATGTACAAGGGCACCCAGGTCCCTTTGTAGAGCCACACTCTGCAGTCTCTCCCCATTTAAATAACAATCTGTTTTTCTATTCTTCCTGCCAAAATGGATGACCTCACATTTTCCACCTTATTCTCCATCTACCAATTTTTCCCCACTCACTGAGCACATCAATATCTCTTAACTGCAGGCTCCTTGTACCTTCCTCACAACTTGCTTCCCTATTCTATTTTTGTATCATCAGCAAATGTAGCTACAATACACTTGGTCCCTGTTTCCCGACTAATTAATATAGATCATAACTAGCTGCACTGATCCCTGTGGCACTCAACTAGTTAGAGTTTGCCAACCTGGAATGGATCCATTTATCCTGAATCTCTTTTTCCTGTTAGGTTCCCAATCTTTTATCCATGCTCTTATATCACCCCCACCACCATGAGCTCTTCTCTTCTGCAGTAACCTTTTATGCTGTGCCTGGCTGATTTGTTTGTGTGTGTGGTACCTTTACATTTTATTGCACGGTGTGTACGGTCTGAGCTGGAATCTTTGCGTTGCCGCAGAGTCACCGAGTTTCGAGGGAACATTGGTTACAAATTGATAGGGAGACTGTATTTTCATTTAAGGTGGGTGCGTTTGCCAAAATAAGGACAGATACACATCACAATGAAGTGAAATTGTATCAGCAGAGAGATGTCAGTCCCTTGCTCAGGTATCGAAGTGAAATGTACGTCAGCACTAATAGAAGTCCAATGAAGGCAATGCGGGTGGCACAGTGGTTAGCGCTGCTCCCTCACAGCTCCAGGGACCTGGGTTCGATCCTGACCTCAGGCGTCTCTGTGTGGAGTTTACATGTTCTCTCCGTGTCGGTGTGGGTTTCCACCGGGGGCTCTGGTCTTCTCCCACTGTCCAAAGATGTGCTGGTTAGGGTGGATTTTCTCTGGTAAATTGTCCCTCGGTATGTGTGCCTTGTACATCCCGTCCTGGATGTACCCCACCTAGCACCTGTTGGGATAGGCTCTGAGTCCCCGTGGCCCTGAATTGGATGAAGCAGTTCTGGAAGGGTGAGTGAGTGAAGGCAGTACAAACTGAGCTGAGACTAGCAATAATGTTTTCCATCTAACAGGCCTGGAGGATGAATTGTGGACCACTGTTAATCTTCCTGCTTGTGCCATCCAGGCAAAGGGACCACAGTTCTCAAGTTATATCTATAGTATTGTGTGTGTATTCTCCTAACACCTAAACTTGGCTTAAAATCAGCTATCTTATACCATATTGGTTGTCTTAAAGTGTTACACAATTGAATTACTTTGACTTCTAATGACTGTTTTGATGTAGGCAACCAGCAGCAATGAGATGAATGAGTTCTTAATTTGTTGCTTGGGACATCTGGAGAGCAATTTTTCTCCTACAAAAGGAACCATGGATACTATACATGAACATAAGCCACAACAAGAGGCAGACAGGGCTTTAATATAGCATCCCACCTGAAGAACGATGCCTTTAACAATTTACCATCTGTCAGCCCTGGCTTTGAGTACCAGACTACATTGTAAGCTCAAATCCTAGAGTCATGCATTGACCCACAACCTTCTGACTCAGAGATGAGAGTTGAAGTAACTGAACCAAGCTGAATCTGATGAAAAGGCTTCCAAGATAATGCATACAGTGTAAGGTGCATCAGACATGTGCACACAGGTCCAATGTGCCAGGACTCTGCAACTATCAAACTATTGCAAATCAAAAAGGAAAAAGCAAAATTAAAATGCTGTCAGAGTCTAGTTCAAGGGCTCTGTGTCACCTCACAACTGTGAAAATGTTTCCCCTATTTCTTTCAGCTGAAGCGATTGACATCTTGATCCCAGAGTGAATGACAGAGGAGGATGGGGATGATTCATCCTCTGAATCTGTTGCTCATCCCTGTACATCATCGATGTTATTTATAGTAAGAAGTGGGTGTCCATAGAGGCATTTCGAAATGTAAGCAGGTACATGACCCATTGAAAAGAACGGAAGGGACTTGAGATTCTGCTCATTGTGTTACCAGGAAGGTACAAGTCTCATGGCTTGAGATGGTTCATGTTCCAAAGAGGGAGGGGTGGATGTGGGGGTGGGGGGTGGGGTGAAGAAGTGCACATTCAAGTCAGGATATTTTTCTGGATATGCTTATCTGAATTTTTTTATACATAAAATTACAAACTGGAAGAGGTAAATGCTGGAGCTTGAATTTCATGGGCATTTCTGATCTCATCTCCTGCCTTAACTTTGTCCAAAGATTGATTGATAGAAACTTTGGAGATATTTCATTAATGGCTGTTTACACCATCTCTGTGGAGTTTCCACCAGGCCTGCAGAGATCAGGAGAATCCCTGTGATTTCCATTGCTGGATCTCCGAGCTGGACTCAACAAGCTTAATTCAGCTGCCTGTCCAATATATCGGCTTATACTGAGAGCCAGTCAGCCCGAGGTGAATGGATGCCATTATGCTCATCGTAACACTCCTCAGTCAACATTATCCTGCCGTGATTTTGTTACAATAGTCTCTCAGAGCTATCGATCCACAGACCATTTGGAGGAGCAATTCCTTGGTGTCCAATATACATTGAAAACATAATCAGTACAGAGGGCACAGAGGAAACCTTGGCTGAAGTCAATCCTTTGGGCTGCCTAATCTTCTTGCTGAGCGATTTCCCAGCAGAGCTTTTACATCCATCTGAACAGAGAGACTGGACATCAATTTAAAATCTTCAACAGACAACACCCTTGTCTTTGCAGCATTTCCTCAATGCACTGGAGTGTCAGCCTGGGTTAGATGTTCAAATCCAAGAAGGAGGTGCAAACTCCAATTTTCTATCCCAGAGGCTAGAGTGTTGCAACAGATCCAAGCTAATACTGAGTGATTTAACCCAATCCTTCATCCTTGCTAGCACTGTGTGTGTTATTGAGACCATTACCCATTTAAATGTAACTGAGGTGAGGTTTGTACAAGGGTTGAATTTGAGAGCAGGGTTCAAATTACATCCAGAAAGCACTCCCGCAATCCACAATATACAAGGAGAGAAGTGAGCCTTGGTGACTGCTCTATGGGGTCGAGTGACATTCTTCCCCCTACAATTTTCATAAAGGCCATTTGTCTCCTAATCTTTGGAACAATAGTTTCTACTCTTGAGGGAGATAAAAGATACCCTGGGAGTGATTATAAAGAAGCGTTCAGCTAATGACATGGACTATGACAACAAGCTGTAACTATTGAAGAAAATCTGCTGATGTGAGATGACATTTACCTGAGAGGATTATGAGCTCTGATGTTGCCACTGAAAGTGAATCCAAACATAATTTGCAGCTGGTATCTGGGAAATTCTAATACCAGTATTTATTACAGTGTAATGTAATGATACTTGAATACAGGTAAGATATTAAACTGAATCCTGTCCTGATTAGATGGACACCTTAGGCCCTATGACACTATTTGAGGAAGAGCAGGGAGTTGGTCCAAACAGAAAATGCTGGAAAAATGCAGTTTGTCTGGCAGCACCTGTGGAGAAAGAAACAGAGTTAGCGTTTTGAGTGTGTGTCTCTTCTTCAGAGCCTTCTCCTTCCTAAATCAACAACACCAACAACAAACAGTAAATGCTTGACAAACTCAGCAGATCAGGCAGTATCTTTTTTTTATTCATTAATGGGATGTGGGTGTCGCTGGCCAGGCCAGCATTTATTACCCACCCCTAGTTGGGTTTGTTCAGAGAGCATTTAAGAGTTGCCCTTGTTCAGAGGGCATTTCAGAGTCAACCATATTGCTGTGGGTCTGGAGTCACATGTAGGCCAGACCAGGAAAGGAAAGCAGATTTCTTTCTCTAAAGGACATTAGTGAACCAGATGGGTTTTTAGAACAATTGACAATGGTTTCATGGTCATCGTTAGACTTTTTAAATTCCAGATTTTTATTGAATTCAAATACCACCATCTGCCGTGGTGGGATTCGAACCCAGGTCCCCAGAGCATTACCCTGGGTCTCTGGAGGACTAGTCCAGTAACAATATCACTATGCCATCACCTCCCCCATTCTCTGTAGAGAGAGAAACTGAGTTAGTACTTCAGTGATCTTTCATCAGAACTGAAAGATGTTAAAGATGAACAACTTTTATACAAAGCCTAAGTAAAGGAAAGAACAAAAGGGGAAGGTTTGTGCCAGGGAGGTGGGCAGCAGTCATTAAATGGCCAAAATGATTATGGTGCTATGTAAGAAAATGAGTCAAGTACTTAAAAAAAACATGAGTCCACAGGAGGTCTAAGTGGTTACAGCAGAATAGCAGAGGGAGAGGGAAACATCAGTCATCTGGCATAAAACAAATTGACTGTTCATTCATTTTGCTGCTGTTTGTGAATCAGTCCTGGATTTCTCTGAGGCAAGAATATTCTCACTGAGGGGAGCTGACTGAAAACAACTGGAATAATCAGAATGAGATGCAAGAAAGTTTTTAAGAAGTTAGGCTTATAAATCTTTCTAGTCCTCACTTATTACTTTCCCATTTTGATTGTTCTGTCACCTGTCATTCTTATACCTTTCTGTGCTGCCATCTCCTCAGTTCACCATACCTCCTAGCAAAGTATTATCTACACACTTGGATATATTTCCTCTGATTGAAATGCAGGATCTTCATATGTAAAGTGAAAACCTGGAGTCCCAGCACTCCTTTCCCTGGAGGACCATATTCTCACACCTTGTCTTCCTCAGGAATATAAATAGTGAAAGGGTAGTAAGAGGGGAGGTAGGGCCAATTAGCAGCCAGAAGAGAAACCTATTCATGGAGGCAGAGGGCACAGCCAGGGTTCTGAATGAATACTTTGCATTTGTCTTTTGCAAGGAAGAAGATGCTACCAAAGTAATCATGAAAGAGGAGGTAGGTGAAATACTTGAAATACTAGAACTAGAAACACTAGTGTACTTAAAGTTGATAAGTCACCGAGACCAAATGGTATGCATCCCAGGATGCTGAGGAGTGTAAGGGTAGAAATAGCGGAGGCACTGGCCATAATCTTTCAATCCTGCTTAGATGACAGGGGTGGTGCCAAAGGACTGGAGAACTGCAAATGTTACCACATGGTTCAAAAAAGGACATAAGGATAAATCCAGCAACTGCAGGTCAGCCAGTTTAGCGTTGGTGGTGGGAAAGCTTTTAGAAATGATGATCCGGGACAAAATTATCAGTCATTTGGACACATTTGAATTAATTAGGCAAAACCAACATGGATTTGGTAAAGGCAAATTGTGTTTAACTAACTTGCTTAAGTTTCTGGATGAGGTAACAGAGAAGATTAATGAGGTTAACATGGTTGATGTGGTGTATCTAGGCTTCCAAAAGTCACTTGATAAAGTGCCACTTAAAAGGTTTGCCAGCAGAGGTGAAGCCTAGGGGATGAAATGGATAGTGACAGCTTGGATTCGAAGTTGGCTGAGTGGCAAGAAACTAAGAGCAGTGGTGAGCAGTTGTTTTTTGAACTAGAGGAAGGTATACACTGGTGGTCGGTACTAGGACCTCTGTTTTTCTTGAAATATACTAATAGCTTAGCCTTGGATGTACAAGTCTCAATTTCAACATTTGCAGATAGCATAAAACTTGGAAGCATTGTGAACTGTGAAGAGGATAGTGATGAGTTTCAAGAAGACATAGACCAGCTGGAGGAATGGGCAGCCTCATAATAGATGAAATTTAATGCAGAGAAGTGCAGAGTGATTGCTACATTGTAGGAAGGAGACAGGCAATATAAACTAAAGGGTACAATCCTAAAGCGAGGGCAGGAACAAAGAGGCCTGGGATACGAATTGTGCACGAATTGTTAAAGGTGACAGGGCAGATTGAGAATGTGATTGAAAAGGCATATGAGCTCTTAGGCTTTATAAATAAAGAGGCATAGAGTAAAAAAGCAAGGATTACTCCCGGTGCCACGTGCTAGTGAGCGTAGGAATAGGCAGATAGAGCAGGTGAATGCGTAGCTGAAAAGAGTTGGTGCAGGAGGGAGGGCTTTAGATTCCTGGATCACTGGGCCTGTTTCTGGGGAAAGTGCGGCCTGTACAAGTTTGACGGGTTGCACCTGAACTTGAATGGGACCAACATCCTTGCGGTGTGGGCAGCCAGGGGCTGCAGTTTGCTACAGCTGTTGGTAGGGGTTTTATCTAATTTGGCAGGGAGTGGAGGTATAGTAGGGGGTGACACACAAACAAGTATAAAAGAAAAACCAAGTCAGTCTGGAAGGCAGAGCGTATATAGTCAACTTAAGGCACAAGGGAGCATGGCAAGGCTGGATGGCAGTTATTTTAATGCAAGGAGCCTTATGAGTAGGGCAGATGAGTTGATTAACACATGGGGATATGGTATCATTGCTATCACGGAGACATGGTTGAGGGAGGGGCAGGACTGGGGGCTCAATATTCCGGGGTATAGAATCTTCAGGCAAGACCGTGGGGGATCAGGGGGGTGGGGTGCAAAAGAGGAGGTGGCATTGCAATATTGATCAAGGAGTCAATTACTGCAGTAAGGAGGGGTGATATCTTAAAAGGTTCCTCAAATGAGGCTATATGGGTAGAAGTAAAAACAAAAAGGGGACAATCACATCGGGATTACTATAGACCTCCAAACAGACATGGAGAGATAGAAGGGCAGATATGTGGGCAAATATCAGGAAAGTGTAAAAGTAATAGGGTAATAATAGTAGGGGATCTCAACTTCCCCAATATTAACTGGGATAGACAAAGTGTGAATGGCTTAGAGGGGGTGGAATTCTTAAAATGTATCCAGGAGAGCTTTTTGAGCCAGTGCATAGGAAGTCCTACAAGAGAAGGGGCAGTACTGGACCTAATTTTAGGGAACGAAGCCGGGCAAGTGGTAGAAGTGTCAGTGGGGAAGCATTTCAGTGATAGTGACCATAACTCAGTAAGATTTAAGGTAGTTATGGAAAAGGACAAAGATGGACTAGAAATAAAGGTTCCAAATTGGGGAAGGCAGATTTCAATACGATAAGACAGGATCTGGCCAAAGTGAACTGGGAGCAGCTACTTGTTGGAAAATCTACATCAGAGCAGTGGGAGTCATTCAAAAAGGAAAAAGTCAGAGTGCAGGGCCAACATGTTCCCGTAAAGGTGAAGGATGGGTCCAATAAGTCCAGAGAACCCTGGGTGTCGAGAAAGGTACAGGATTGGATAAGGGAAAAAAGGAAACTTATGGTAGAAACCAAGGGCTCAAAACAGCGGAAGCCCTAGAGGAGTATAGAAAGTGCAGGGGGTTACTTAAAAAAGAAATTAGGAGAGCAAAGAGGGGCATGAACAAACACTGGCGGGTAAAATAAAGGAAAATCCAAAGGCGTTTTCTAAGTATATTAGGGGCAAGAGGGTAACCAGGAAAAGAGTAGGGTCCATTAGGGACCAAAATGGCAATCTGTGTGAGGAGCGGAAGACGTAGGTGAGGTTTTAAATGAGTACTTTGCATCTATACTCACTGTAGAGAAGGACGATGTGGGTATAGAAATCAGGTAGGGGGACTGTGATATACTTGAACAAATTAGCATTGAGAGGGAGGAGCTATTTGCAGTTTTAGTGGGCTTAAAAGTAGATAAATCCCCAGGCCCAGATGAGATCACCCTGATCCCAGGCTGCTGAAGGAGGCAAAGGAGCAGATTGCAGGGGCCCTGACATTAATTTTCAAATCCTCTCTGGCAACAGGAGAGGTGGCAGAGGACTGGAGGACAGCGAATACGGTACCAATATTTAAGAAGGTTGGTAGGGATAAACCAGGGAATTATAGGCCAGTGAGTCTAACATCAGTGTTAGGGAAACGTTTAGAAAAAATCTGAAGGACAGAATTAATCTACTTGGAGAGGCAGGGATTAATCAAGGATAGTCAGCATGGCTTTGTCAGAGGGAGATCATGCCTAACAAACTTGATTGAATTTTTTGAGGAGGTGACTAGGTGTGTAGATGAGGGTAGTGCAGTTGACGTAGTCTACATGGATTTCAGTGAGGCTTTTGACAAGGTCCCACTGGTCAAGAAGGTAAGAGCCCATGGAATCCAGGGCAATTTGGCAAATTGGATCCAAAATTGGCTTAGTGGCAGGAGGCAGAGGGTGATGGTCGAAGGTTGTTTTTGTGACTAGAAGCCTGTGTCCAGTGGTGTACCGCAGGGTTCAGTGCTGGGTCCCTTGCTGTTTGTAGTATACATTAATGACCTAAACATGAATGTAGGAGGTATGATCAGTAAGTTTGCAGATGACATGAAGATTGGTGGTGTGGTAAATAGCGAGGAGGAAAACCTTAGACTACAGGATGATATAGATGGGCTGGTCAGATGGGCAGAACAGTGGCAAATGGAATTTAATCCTGAAAGGTGTGAGGTGATGCATTTTGGAAGGATTAACACAGCAAGGGAATACACAACGAATGGTAGGACCCTAGGAAGTACAGAGGATCAGAGGGACCTTGGTGTACATGTCCATAGGTCCTTGAGGGTAGCAGGACAGGTAGACAAGGTGGTTAAGAAGGCATATGGGATACTTGCCTTTATTAGTCAAGGCATTGAATATAAGAGCAGGGAGGTTATGTTGGAGCTGTATAAAATGCTAGTTAGGCCACAGCTGGAGTAGTGTGTGCAGTTCTGCTCGCCACACTATAGGAAGGATGTGATTGCACTGGAGAGGGTGCAGAGGAGATTCACCAGGATGTTGCCTGAGCTGGAGTGTTTCTGCTATGAAGAGAGACTGGATAGACTCGGGTTGTCTTCCTTAGCACAGAGAAGGCTGAGGGCGGACATGATTGATGTGTACAAAATGATGAGGGGCATAGATAGGATAGATAGGAAGAAACTTTTCCCCTTAGTGGAGAGGTCAGTAATCAGGGAGCAGAGATTTAAGGTGAAGGGCAGGAGGTTTAGAGGGGATTTGAGGAAACATTTTTTCACCCAGAGGGTGGTTGGAATCTGGAACACACTGCCTGAGTAGGAACCCTCACAACATTTAAGAAGTATTTAGATGAACACTTGAAATGCCATAGCACACAGGGCTATGGGCCAAGTGCTGGAAAATGAGATTAGAGTAAATAGGAGCTTGATGACCAGCATGGACACAATGGGCTGAAGGGCCTTTCTCCGTGCTGTAAAACTCTAGCACTCTATGATATTATGATGGACTTTTATAAAACACTGATATGATCTCAACTGGAGCTTTGCTCCCAGTTCTGGGCACTGCACTTTAGGAAAGATGTGAAGGCTTTGGAGACGGTGCTGAAAAGATTTACGAGAATGCTTCCAGGAGTGAGGGAGACTTTAAATATGTGGATAGATTGAGAGAAACTAGGGTTGCTCTCCTTAGAGAAGAAAAGGAGAGGAAATTTGATGCAGTTGTTCAAAATCATGAGGAGTCTAGACCGAGTAAATAGAGAGAAACTTTTCCCATTAGTGGGAGGGTGGACAACCAGATTTAAAGTGATTGTAAAAAGAATCAGAAGTGACATGAGGAAAATCTTATTTATACAGCGAGTTGTTACAACCCGGAATGCGCTGTCTGAACAGGTGGTGGGGGCATATTCAAAAGTGGCTTTTAAAAGGGATTTGGATAAGGGGAATGAACTGCAGGGCTAGAGGGATAGATGAGCCGAATGGCCTCCTGTGTTGTTACCATTCTATGATTCAATGCCAATCTCAGAATATCCCTTTTATCCAAAGCACTTACCTCCCACTTCCCAATCACTTTCCCTTCCATTGCTTTCAGTTTTCCCCAGGCTTCGACTTTAGCCAGCACCCTATGTGTGGAATAATGTCAAATGCCTTCTGAACATTAATTGATCTTCCACTACCTCAGTGACTGTCAAAGACATCAAGTCGGTTAATTAACAATGGCCCAGCCTTTCACAAACAATCATAATCTGGTAATCTCTGCCCCCATTTTATTTTGTGTTTCTGTGGCAGTTTGTTGTTTATTTATATCTCTCGTTTCTTTCTTCCTTCACTTTACGTTTAGACAGCAGCTAAGCTGCTAACACCTTCTCTAGACTATCTTTAATTTCTTTACTTGTTCCATGACCCCTCCCCGCATTGCGTTGTGAAACCTGTGGTTATTTAATCTCTCCTGCCCCCCCCAACCACAACCCTATCTCCGGCCTTCTCCTTTGTCCTTCGTTTCACCCTCCCTACTTTGCACAGAACCTTTCACGTTTCTAATTTCCCCCAGTTCTAATGAAAGGACGCAGTCCTGAAACGTTAATCCTTTTCCGTGTGACAAATGCTGCCAGATCTGCTGAATAGATCCACATTATCTGTTTTTATTTCAATTTTCCAGAACCCGCAGTAGTTTGCTTTTGCTTTCCAAACCCACGCTGACTCTCCTTAATCAGCACACAGCTTTTCAAGTGCTAATTTATTTTATCCTCGTTGACAGATTCCAGTATTTTTCCTTTGGCATTTACGAATTTTCCTTTTATTGCACTTGCCTTGTTAAATTCAGCTATTGGCTGTTTAAAAAAAAACTCCTTTAAACTTTGAAACACATTTTAGCTGATTTGCAATTTAACAGCTTGAACACATGAAATCCTTCCCAGTTATGCATTTGAATCATTGAAGGACCTCAACTCAGAAGTGTTTTATTTTTGTACAAGCCAGTCAAAACAACGACAGTCAGCGGGAACCTGTTCTGCAGTATATAGATGTACAGAGTCACTTATGACATTTTGAAATGCAGACATTCCCATATTACTTAGAAATTGCAACTCAAACAGTCCACTGAACTAACCAGTCCATATTAATGTTTGTCTCCTACATGAGCAGTATCTAAATACCATGGACCTATATGCCATGTACCCACATCCCTTTATCTCCTCTTCCTTCGTCCACCTATCCAACCTGTTCTTAAATGTTGATGCAGCCTCTGTTTGTTGTACATCGCACAGCCTCACGGCCCACTGAGTGAAAAGATTTCTCCTGCTCTCTGTCCCAGGCTGCTTCCGTCTAACTTGCATGGGCCTGCAGCCCACACAGCAATCTGGAATGGGCCCAGCCAATGCAACAAACAGGCTGCACTCAGCTATGAAAAATGAGAGAGAACATTGGCATCCCATGCCCTTACATTGAAGACACTGCTGGAAAAGTTGGCTTCATTCTGCTCTGTCCTATCCCTGCATCATTTCAAACACTGCCATCAAATCCCTGCTCTGATGAAAAACAGAATCTCAATTTTTTAAGTCTTTACTCATATTTACATCGAGTGTAGTATTTATGTTACCGAATTAATAATCCAGTGAATTTGGGTGCAAATCCCACATTGGAAATTTGACCATTTGAATTCAGTTGAAAAAGAAAACCTGGGAATAGAGATCAGTGACCATTAAACTGCTGGATTATCGTAAAAATCCAACGAATTGACTAATGTGGGTACACTACATGTGACTCGAGTCCCACGCCAATGTGCTTG
The DNA here is from genome assembly GCF_964194155.1 of Cetorhinus maximus. Classification (NCBI taxonomy): domain Eukaryota; kingdom Metazoa; phylum Chordata; class Chondrichthyes; order Lamniformes; family Cetorhinidae; genus Cetorhinus; species Cetorhinus maximus. The sequence continues at coordinate 22,552,811 of NC_135905.1, read as the reverse complement.
ATTCTTATCTGCTTTCTGAAGTGGCTAAAGCAAGCCCCTCAGTGATCACCAGCAACTTCTTAGGGTAACGAGGGATGGGCAGCAAATGCCTGGTTCACAAACAATGCCCATATCCTGAAAACAAATCATTATTTTAAAATATCCCAGTGAATCTGCACTGTACACTCTGTATATTGCCTGAACATTCTTCCTATAATGTGAAGGCCAAAACTGAACACAGTACTTTAATGATCTTACTAAACTTTTATATAGTTAGTTACGTCTTGACTTTTATGCGCTAGGCCATTAGCTTTCTTGTGCTTTTATCCACTTGAAATGCTGCTTCCAATGGACCGCCTGGGGCCTACAAGCAAAGCTGTGCCCTCCCCTACCTGGACACCCTTTTCTCTCCCACAAGATCTCCCCAAACACCCTTTTGCCAGATGCCCAATATCCCAGCCTCAAACCTGAGCCAGGGGGTGTGTTTTGCTGTCACTCCGCTCCCGCACTTTTGAAACCTGCTTCAGGTCAGAATCTACTCCTCTGTGTTTTAAAATGACCTAATAACATCAGCGGAATTGTAGACCTATATTTAATGTGTTTGTCTGTGCTACTGGCCTTTCCTGGAACTTGGCCCTGTAGAAGGGAAAGCCAGACATCTACTGTACTGAATGCTAGTTTATGATGTAGGGTTTTGTCTGTTCATTGCTTTCTACATAACCATCAGGAGGAGTGTGGGGAGCTGTCCCTCTTAGTATTTACAGCTACATCCTGTCCACTGGTGGAAAATGCAGGCCATAATGTCTCAAGACCACTGGAAAATTAACTTTTAAAACCATCAATTCACCCTGCTTCAGGTGTCAAATCCAACAGGAAGTGTTCATCCAGTGCATTCCAGTGTGATGGAAGTGAGAATGTAGAATTTAGAGTAACAGTGGAGGCCATATTAAATCCATCTGGTGATCCATTGGAATTCTACACAATGGAAGTGAGCGAGAGGGGATTTGATCCATTAGGATTGCAGTCTGTGGGTCATGTTTATATATCTCCCTGGCTTGGCTGTCCTCAGATCCCTACCTCTTCACGCTGGTTGGGAGCATTGGGCCTTATCCAATGATCCTTGTTGCTATTGACACTGTCATGTCGCACAGCTTGCATTATTAAACCACTGAGCCTGACATGGCTTTAAGTCACACCAGAATTTATTACAGTCCACTGGCTGGCCTGGGTGTCTCGAACCTACTGATCTGATTACCCATCTTCCTGTCTCAAACTCCCAAAGAGACCTGGGCTCAGATTGCTAGGAAATTGTTAAAACAAGCAAGATGCAAGGAGTAGCAATGGCTTCTGATTTTCTGGCTTCTGTTTGTAGTGCCACGGAGACCCTGGAGGACAAGAGCCTTTTATGTAAAAGAGTGTATAATGGATTTTTCTGTGGCTTGCTGTCATGTAAATGCTTGTGACTCACCCCTTGCAAAGCTTTTTTCTAAAGAACACAGCAGCTGTCTTGACCTTGTCAGAAAGTTCCAGCAAAGCTTAATGTTATGGAAATGTGAATAAGCCCATTTTAAAATCAATCTTAGATTACCAACGAGGTTAAAAATAAATTAATGGAAAGCCTTGAAATTGGCAGAGATACATTGCAAAAACCAGCAATGGTTTTCACTCAGCTTCACCTCTTACTGCTGCTTACAAGAGCTGTTCTGAGGTCAGTGTAGTAGATGACAATTAAGAGAAATGTTTATGGGGAACTCTTAAGTGCATATTTACTGCATTAAAAAAAAACTGCAAATAAGCCCGATAAATGCTGGAGAGTCTGAAAGCTGACGCTATGCAGATTGCAGTACAGGGTCTGATAGCCAAGAGTGTCACCGCAATGTTAGTATATAAGGAGACCTTTTGGTGTTCGACTGGTACCACCAGCTCCTCACCAGAGTCGTGGACCCTAATCCTATTTCCCTGTACCAAACACACCATAACACACTGAATTTTCAGCTTTGGCAGGACATGTTAGAGACAGAAAGCCCTTCCAATTTCAAATGAATGAATGGAGGGGTTTGGGAAACCATGGAATTAATGAGGGCTGCTGGTGCAGTTTCATCTCTCAAACCTGGATTCAATTTCAGCCCAGAATGAATGGATGAAATCTTCTCTCAGTGTGAAACAGTGTGATGGGATGGGGCTTTTCCCTCACATGGTGGACTTGCAATCTTAACCTTGTAACCACGGGCAGGCATCAAACTAAGCGAGGAGTGGGGAGGGTGGGATACTCTGTGTTTCCTGAGTACTTACCCAGCAGTGGTATTAGCATACATAAGGGGGCACTCCAGTGCGTCGTGTGTTCCAAGAAGACAACGAGACAGATTAATGACAAAACAATAAAAATATCTCTCTCCATCATCTCTACAGACCCTAAGTAAAATGAGTCTCATCACCACACCAAGTGCACTGTTTGCCGGTAATATGGTGCAAACGAACCTGAAACCATCAGACTCAGAGGTCAGCAGAATGGCAGGTGGAAAATGAAAATACCCAAGCGATGGAGGTTTCTAAAGTTGGGTCTTAAGGCACAATGAGGAATGTCTTACTCCTTATCTAACCCACATTTCACCTGTAATGGGAGAGCAGGATGGGTTCCTGAATAAACTGTTTCCATTTGCGAGTGAGTCCAGAACAATGAGATCAAATATAAGGTAGTCACAAACAGATCAAATATAGAATTTAGGAAGAATTTGTTTGCACTGAGGGTGATAAGAATGTGGAGCGTGCTGCTACATGGAATGGCTGAAGCAAAATTGCATTCATGCATTTAAGGGGGAGGCATGATCCATACATGGGGGCAAAGGCAATGGAAGGAAATATGAGTAGAGTGTGACAAGTGTGGAGTCTGAACACTGGCATAGACTAGTAGTGCTGAATGGTCGGTTTCTCCATTGTAAATTCTGTGTGAAGTAATGGATGTCCAAAACCTAAACTAAACACTGAAATTGCATTCCAAAGGGGGAAAGTGTTTAATTCTGGACATCAACCTACGGAAGTATCAGTCAGACCGTAAAGTTGGGAAGAAAATAGGAGAAATTTTATCCCAAGCCTTGCCTCAAATGCTATCTCCATCTGGAAACAAGAGCAATGAGTTGATGGCACTTCTGTATTTTTAAATCATTTTCATCGAAATGAGAATTTTTTATCTTGCGAGCTCCAAGCCAGAGTGTAGATTGTAAATCTGAAACCTGAGAACACTTTTGGGGGGGTCAGTTGAATAGGATTTTGACTCGGATCAAAACTTGTAGACAAGATGATTGCTGTATAAACCCAGTTATACTCACCGTGAACTTAGAATTTGACTTGGGCAACAGCAAATCGGTCGCTTAATTCACACTTCCGTTGATGGAAAAGGAAATTGGGTGGTTTGTTGAACCATTGGCACTTTGCCGTTGCACAAGGTGAATTAGAACCCCTTTGTTTTAAAAGTGAATGCAGATTAAACTCATCTGCTGCTTTCTGATTATGTGTGACAGTCTGGACTCATTGCTTAGTGCTTGCAACCGCTTGAAACATGCCATCGCTATGACAACAGGTGCCACACGTACTTCAGGGATGTTTGACTCCATTATTCCACTTATTTTAGCGTCTCAATCATCCTTGTAATGATGGCAAGGCCATGGAGAGGATAGAGAAGAGATTCACTAAGATGATAACTGAGTTGAGGCGCTTTACTTACAAGGAGAGACTGTAGAAACTGGGAATGTTTTCGAGAGAAAAACACAGAAGGTTAAGAGGAGATCTGATAAAGGTGTTCAAAGCTGAGGAGTTTGATGCGGTAAACTGGGAAAAATCAAGCTACTGGCTGGTCGATCAGTAACAAAAAGATAGAAATTTACATCATCAACAACAGAACAAAGTGCAGATGAGGAGAATTATGTTTTTACTCAGAAGGTTGTTTGGACATGGGTTGCCTGATCAGAACCACTGGTGGATCTGAAACACCTTTTTAAAAATAATAGCTAAATATTTCAAAGACTTACATTTAAGAGTGTGAAGAAAAGGCAGATGAATGAAACAGAATGAATGGTTGTTTGAGAGAACAGGACAGACAGGATGGGTTGAACGGTATCCATCTGTGTTACGTTAGGATTCGAATGAAGAGTTTGTCTATTATTGCTGATACTAACTTGATGTTGCAGTGCTCTGTGTGACTGAGAAAAGTGATGAATTTTCAAAGGCGCTGACTATCCGATTAGATCAAGATGTCACATGCTTTTTTCCCATGGTTTAGGTGGATGTTGAAGATCTGATAGCACAATGCAAAAAACGGAAGAGTTTTTCATTGTCCTGGCCAACATTCCTCCCTCAAAATCAACACCAATAAAAGTTAGATCAGCGGGTCGATTTGTGGGATCGTGCTGTGTGCAGATTTGTGGTCATGTTTGCCCATGCAGCTACAGTCATTCTTCTTCAAAGTAATTCACTGTCATTCTAGTAATTCAGAGTTTATGGGATGTTTCTGAGAATGGTGATTTAAACGCTTCACACACCAAACTCAGTTTTGACGAATGAGGTATTACGACCCCCACCTGCCTATTCCCCCTTCCCATTATGCCCCCACCTATTACATCCCTGCTCATTAAAATTCAGACTCGAAATGTTAACTGTGTTCCTCTCCGCAGATGCTGCCAGACCTGCTGAGTTTTTCCAGGTATTTTTGTTTTTGTTCTGTTCGTTAAAATTCTTTCCTGTTACACACCCTCACTTTGTTACATGCCCCTGCCAGTTATGCACCTTCTGCCCATTACATCTCACCTGTCCTTTGAACCCCCTTACCCATTTAGCCTCACACCCATAGTGCCCCCCTGGCCCATTATGCCCCACCCCCCCACCATAATCCTTCCCATTGGCCAATGGAAATTCGGATGTTAGGGGCTGGAAGGCTCCTTGAACTGATTTTATGTTTGGAAACTCTTTTCATAAGACTAACTGTCTTAAAGCAGATTCTGCCTGTGCCTCTGTTCTGCTTCTCTCTCTCTCACTATGTCTTTGATGACCTTTTCTATTCTGACTCTTCCTGGTATCCCCTGTACCTGGCTCCATGTTTGCGCCTTTGACCAGACTAGTTGTGTTCTGCTATTCCACGTGCAAATTCCACCATTACTCAAAACAACAGAACAGATGAGAAAATGTTGGAACAGAAAGAAGAAACATAAAAAAAAAATAGATAAGCATAGATCACCTGGGACCTCATGCCAACTCTGGTCAGGTTACAATCTAACCTCAGACACTGCTCACCTTCCCTTGCAATCGAATTATATCCTGAGGAAGTTGAAAGGTTGGGAAGAAAACCAACATTTTGAGTCAATTCCTCAATGCTTTACTCTTGTATTCTATGTTCCAGGCATCAAGGGGTACGGGGAGAGAGCGGGAGTATGGCGTTGAGGTAGAGGATCAGCCATGATCATATTGAATGGCGGAGCAGGCTCGAAGGGCCGAATTACCCATTCCTGCTCCTATTTTCTTTGTTTCTATGTTCTTTAACCTCCAATAAGGATATATGAATTGTGATGGCACTTACAGCTTTGCCTCTGATTTGCCCACATGAAGTGCTCTTTGTTGGCATGTGCTCCTGTTAAAATGTCACTTTTGTCCTTGCCCAGCTCGCAAATCACCAAGTGCCAGGATCAGCTGGCTGAGATACAGCTCTGTTTTTAGCTGAGCACAGCACCTGCAAATAACCTTGAAGACGTGAACTACAATTCAATGATTCGACTGGTTGAATTAATAGAGGGATATATGGTGTCAGGTTTTATTCTGTTTCCCTCATTCATTTGTAATTCCCTTTTCTGGTCTTTCCTCATTGGGCAGCTTTTTTCCTTTTGGAAGGTAGCCGGGGTTTGCCAGGCCAGAGCTCGTGGAAGAGGTTAGTCGTTTCATGGAATGAACTTTTCATCATATTTTCTACTCCCCACTTGAGGGAATGTTATCGGTGTGATCAGGGTGTGGCTCACACTGGCACTACACCAGAGGTAATGAGAAGAGGAGGTACAATACGCTGGGATGCCCGTTAGCTTTACTAATGTCCTCCCTCCCAGATTCAGGCATTTCTATTGCCGCCTTTTCCCTTTTCAGAGATTCATTAATTGATTTACTGTGGTAAATTTCCACCTTCACTACTTGGGCTTATAACCGGGCAGAACAAATCACTCGCCTTTTGTGAAACACACCTGGTTCCAAACCGAAAGGAGAAAAATCGGATGGGTTCTGCAATGGCGGGCAAATCATTCCCAATTGGGCAAATTACTCCCAATCGGGCAAATCACTCCCAATCGGGCAAATCACTCCCAATCGGGAAAATCATTCCCAATCGGACAAATCATTCCCAATCGGGCAAATCACTCCCAATCGGGCAAATCACTCTCAATCGGGCAAATCATTCCCAATCGGGCAAATCATTCCCAATCGGACAAATCATTCCCAATCGGGTAAATCATTCCCAATCGGACAAATCATTCCCAATCGGGTAAATCATTCCCAATCGGGCAAATCACTCCCAATCGGGCAAATCACTCTCAATCGGGCAAATCATTCCCAATCGGGCAAATCATTCCCAATCGGACAAATCATTCCCAATCGGGTAAATCATTCCCAATCGGACAGTGACAGTAACTTCACTCGCAGCAGTTGCATCCTTGAGCAGAGTGTATGTGACTCTGAAATCATCCTTTACCAGCCATCCTGTACTGGATGATATAAGTCTGCACCCTCCCTTCAGGAGAGCGTGTTCTTTCCTAGCTGCTTCTTGAGTTTCTATCTGACCCAAAAATGAAGAAGAGCCAGATGGACTCGAAATGTTAACTCTGTTTCTCTCTCTCCACGGATGCTACCAGACCTGCTGGGCAGAATTTTAAGAGTCGGTGAGCAGGGGGGGGCGGGGCCTGTTCGCCGATGCGTAAAATGACGCACGGTGATGTCAGGCGGAACTCCTGACGTCACCGCGCCCGATTTAAATTTTCAGGTAGGCGGGGGGGCGCAGCAAAATCAGCTGTGCACCCGCCGACCTGTCAATGGTCAATTGAGGCCATTGACAGAGTCAATTAAGTAAATAACGGACCTGCCCGTCCAACCTTAAGGCTGGCGGGCAGGCCGGGAGCCCCAGCAGGAAGTAGGAAAAACATGAAACCTCATCCACGGGCGGGATGTGGTTTCAGGTAGCTTTTTAAAAAGTTTAGTGAAGTTTTTGTGAAAATTATGGACATGTCCCAACTCATGTGACTTTGTCACATGAGGGGACATGTGAGGGAAATTGTTTTTTTCTATTTTTAGTATTTTTGAAAGTAGAGCCGATCTCCCTGAGGCTGCACTTAGCCTCAGGGAGGTGAGTGCGCTCTGTCGTGCGCATGCGGGAAAGAGCGCACTCCCGATTTCGGGATTTCCCCCCTGCCTGCACGGGGAGCGCATAGCGCTTCCCTGCGGACATCACGCTAGGGATCACGTAAAATGGCGCCGCGCCTCTGATCGGGGGCGTTGATTGGAAGCGCGCCCGTACGCGCCCGCCCATCAACTCCCCCCCCACCGACAGGGGGAAAAATTCAACCCGCTGAGCTTTTCCAGAATTTTCTGTTTCTGTTGAAAAGCGAACCCATTTTCAGAAGTTTCAGACAGAATCCCTGATTTGAAAAGAGCAGACTGTGAAAGACCATCGAAACCATGACTGGAATCCAGTGAATTTAAATAATTGTTCATTTAAAAAGGGAATGCAAATCAAAAATAGGTTTGAACTAATTCTGCAAGGTGTTTATATTTGAATAGAATAGCTTGGCAGAGTTCTTGTAGATGTGCTTTCAGCCAAACTGACTTTATTGTTACAAGAAATGTTATGCTGCTGCATGATATCTGAGTGAAATTTGCTTTTTAGCCCTTGTACACTGGGACAGAGTTCAAGGGCTAAATGCCAATCCTAACTCTTAGATAAAAATGCCTCTTTTTTTCTTACATGCCTGTTTGCATGTCCCAATATTTCAGATCAACATTAAAGAGGTAAAGGCGTTACTTGGAGGATAATGGGCTGAACTATCATCCTGAACAATGATCACTTATAAAGGTCAAATGGTCATTCACCTCATTGTGGGACCATGATAATGTGGAATAGCTGCTGCATTTTGCAAGCATCTATTAAACGACAGGCAAACCGTCTGTTGAGAAAAGACCAAAGTATGGCCAAGATTTAAGACTGAAGGAGGAGTTTACAATGCAGTTTGTGGCCAGTGCTGGAACAAGTAATTATTACATAAATAAAGTGTTTCAGTGGATTTCTTGATGTAGCCTCAGGCCTGTAAAATTCTAACGAGTCCATAAGTGTCTATAATTTACAGTCTAAACTCCATTGGGAACCCATGACTTCGCACAACCCATGAATTCTAATTACGGGTAATAGGTATCCTTATAAATGACAAATGGGAGCCTGGAGAATTATTGCACCGAGTGTTGTACAATTAGTTTTCTCCACGAGTGTTTATTGATACAATATTTGGGACAGCGCCACAAACACACACAAAGTAGTCATAAGATTCCATTTGTAATGATACTGTGCAGCACCTTACTTCAGCCGAGAGAGAGGCAGTTACAATACAGACGCTGGGCGTGTGGGTCAGTCATAGAGCTACAACATTACTGCTTGAAGTATGCTTGTACCTTCCATTTCCTTTCCCCCTCTTGTATTCCTTTCTTGTTTCTGTCTCTCTCATGATTTAATAAATTTCATGTAGCTCATCTTTTGCTCTAGAATTTTTTTGCAGTTGTGGTGATAAGATCTGGCCAATGGAGTTTAATGTGGGAAAATGTGAAGCCGTTCACTTTGGCAGGAAGAACAAAAAAGCAGAGTGTTACTTAAACGGAGAACAGCTGCATTATTCTGAGGTGCAGAGGGATCCAGGTGTCCCAGTGCATGAGTCACAAAAAGTTAGTATGCAGGTACAGCAAGTAATTAAGAAGGCTAATGGAATACTGTCCTTCACTATGAGAGGGATTGAACATAGAAGTAAGGATGTTATGTTTCAGTTATACAGGGCAGTGGTGAGACCGCACCTGGAATACACACAGTTTTGGTCTCCTTATTTAAGGCTGGATGTAAATGCATTGGAGGCAGTTCAGAGGAGGTTTACTAGATTGATTCTTGGAATAAGTGGATTGTCTTATGAGGAAAGGTTGGACAGACTGGGCTTGTTTCCACTGGAGTTTAGAAGAGTGAGGGGTGATTTGACTGAAGTATATAAGATCCTGAACAGCCTTGACAAGTTGGACGTCAAAAGGATGTTTCCTCTTGTGGATGAGTCTAGAATTAGGGGGCACTGTTTTAAAATCAGGGGTCGCCCTTTTGGGACTGACATTTTTTTTCTCTGCGGGTTGTGTGACATTGGAACTCTCTTCCTCAGAAGGTGGTGGAGACGGGGTCATTGAATATTTTTAAGGCAGAGGTAGATAGATTCTTGGTAGGCAAGGGAATCAAAAGGTTATCGGGGTTAGATGGGAATGTGGAAATCGAAACACCAGAAGATCAGCCATGATCTTATTGAATGGCGGAGCAGGCCCGAGGGGCTGAATGGTCTACTCCTGTTCCTATTTCTCATGTTCTTATGATAAGAGCTTGTTTTCAGCATCATCACATGTATCTTCTGCTTAGAGCTCAGAATAACACCAAGAGCTGCCATTTATATTAATATTTTTCACTTTTTTTAATGAATACCAAATCATAGCTTCATGAATTAGAATGACTTGCCTGAGCTCAGGGAAGAAAGTGACGCGTTGAGGTGTTATCTTTCATTGGAGCTGCACTGATTGTCAGGTAACCTTCTCAACCGTACAACTAACTCAAAGCCCTGATGTGTGACAGACGTGAGTAAGTTGTATCGCCTGTTTTCTGTGAAATATTTTGTCATTTCTCGTGCTAGATGTGAAATGTACATCTCCAACGTCTGAATGAAACCTGAAGAAACACAACTAACATAAGATTTCAACATCAGAACACCCAGATTTCATTGTCAGTTCCTATTGAATAAATGTGAAGGCTGTAAATTTTGAGCTGAAATCAGCAATAGGTAGATGTTGTATGTAGATGTTTTGGGGTAAATTGTAGCTATTTAAAATGAAAGCCTTCCCATAGAGGGAGCGATCTGTGAAAATACGGGACAGCGTCACAAGAGAGTCATGGGGCGAGAGGGCGAGTTTTTCATTACCCTACGCACATTTTCATGGGTTTCCAATCCACTTGGGTTTTTTTTCCTGACTGATTTGCTGTAAGAGGGAAAAGTGAAGCCCTGATATTAACTCCTCACACCTGACAAGAATGATGCAAGTGGATGGTGGGGAGGAGATTAAAATTGGGGCAGCTTCTTCACCCCCACATTTGTGCCACACACTCACCCATTGCCGTTCCAACCCCAAGTTTCACCCGGCTTCAGCAGCAGGTGTGAGCCTCATCGATATTTAAACACTGGGCTTTGATAATGCCGCTCAGCTCCTGCCCCATTTTTTTTACTGCCACACCCACGGAGATACCCAATGTCAGAGCTGGGCCAGAAGAGGCCCTCGTCCCCAGTCCCAAAAGCAAGCCCTTGGCCTCTTCCTCGAACTGTCCCCTTGGCTGCTCTCCCGATATCATCTGGACCCCCTCCCACGCCCCACTCCTCCTCACGGCGAACGCGCACATGATGGCAGGGACCTTTCCTTCTCATTGCTTAAGTTCCCACTCCCACCCGCTGGCTCGATGCTGACTCCTGCTGGGCTCAAGTGGGGGATGAGTTAAAATCTCCTGGCTTCATGCTGAGAGCAGCCAGATCGTTTTCCGTCAGCATCAGCCTCCACTCACTATACTTACACCAGAATTAAAACTGAGCCCTATGCGCATGAAGCCTGTGGTGTAAAAGCAACATCGGAGATATTTCCCAGGGAAACATTGACTTTGATGCAACCCATTGAAAATATGATGCTGGGTTACCATTTCACAGAGAAGGTAGTCAGCAAGAACTTGCATATTTAAGGATGTGTTGGCTAATTAAAGAATGCAGAAGGTTATCAATAGATGTCAGAAACCTGCCCTGAAACACCAGCTTGATTTTGGAGTGAAATGGGTCTTTTTGCACATGAAACTGAAAATCTCAAACACCTAAAATTTGTAGACTGCTATTAAACCTGGCGATAAGGGTGGTGCTGTTGTTGTCTGGCGTACTGACCTCTACCTTGCACAGGCTGAGCACCAACTCTCAGACACTTCTTCCTACCAACCCCAGACCACGATCCCACCTCTGATCATCCAAGTCATTGTTTCCAGGACTGTCACTGACTTCATCTCCTCTGGAGATCTTCCCTCCACAGCTTCCAACCTCATAGTCTCCCAACCCCATACAGCCCGCTTCTACCTCCTTCCCAAAATCCACAAATAGGACTGTCCCAATAGACCGATTCCTATTCAGCTGATTCAGCCTTTTCCTGCCCCATGGAACTAATTTCTTCCTACCTTGACTTCATTCTCTTTCCCCTTATCAAGTCTCTTCCTGAACCACCTGCTCTTCACCATGGATGTCCAATACCTCTACACCTCCATCCCCCACCAGGACAGTCTGAGGGCTCTCCACTTCTTCCTTGAACAGAGGCCCAAACAATTCCCCATCCACCACCAGTCTCCTCCGCCTGGCTGAACTTGTTCTCTCACTGAACGATTTCTCCTTTAACTTGTCTCACTTCCCCCAAATAAAAGGTGTGGGTACCCATAGCCCCATGGGTCCCAGTTTTACATGTCTTTTTGTGGGGCATGTGGAACATTTCTTGTTCCAGACCTATTCAGGCCCCCTCCTACAACTCTCTTTTTGGTGTATCAATGACTGTATTGGTATCACTTCGTGCTATCGTCTGGACTGGACAAATTTAGTGATTTATTTTTTGTCTCCAATTTCCACCCCTTTCTCACGTTCACATGGACCATGTGAACGTGAGAAAGGGGTGGAAATTGGAGACAAAAAATAAATCACTAAATTTGTCCAGTCCAGACGATAGCACAAAGTGATGCCAATACAGTCATTGAAACCTCCCTTCCCTTCCTTGGCCTCTCTGTCTCCATTTCTGGTGATAGACTGTCTGCCAATGTTCATTACAAGCCCTCCAACTCCCACAGCTACCTTGACTACAGCTCCTCACACCCTGCTCCCTGTAAGGAATACATCCCATTCTTTCAGTTCCTCCACATCCTTCGCATCTGTTCCAGTGATGCTAACTTCCAAAATGACGCTTCTGGCTTCCTTTTTCCTGAGCTGAGGATCCCCCCCACCGTGGTTGACAGGGCCCTCAACCACGTCCAACCCATCTCCCGCGCCTCTGCCCTCGCACCTTCTTCTCCCTCCCAGAACCATGATAGGGTCCCCCTTGTCCTTACTTTTCACCCCACCAGCTTCTGCATTCAAAGGATCATCCTCCGCCATTTCCACCTACTCCAGCATGATGCCACCACCAAACACATCTTCCCATCACCCCACCTGTCATCAGTACATAGGGACTGTTACCTTCAGGACACCCTGGCCCACTCTTCTGTAACCCCCAATACCTCATCCCCTTTCAATGGCACATTCCTATGCAATCGCAGAAGGAGTAACACCTGCCCCTTTACTTCCTCCCTCCTCACCAGCCAAGGGCCCAAACACTCCTTTCAAGTGAAGCAGCACTTCATTTGCATCTCCTCCAATTTAGTCTACTGCATTCGCTGCTCCCAATGCGGTCTCCTCTACATTGGAGAGACCAAACGCAGACTGGGTGACGGCTTTGCGGAACACCTTCGGTCTGTCCGCAAGCATGACCCAGACCTCCCTGTCGCTTGCCATTGCAAGCCACCACCCTGCTCTCATGCCCACATGTCCATCCTTGGCCTGCTGCAATGTTCCAGTGAAGCCCAACGCAAACTGGAGGAACAGCACCTCATCTACCGATTAGGCACTTTACAGCCTTCTGGACTTAACATTGAGTTCAACAACTTCAGACCATGAACACTGTCCTTCATTTGGATCTTTTTAAATTTCTTTTCCCAACCCTCTCCCCCTACACGGCCATCTGTAACTTGTTCTTGTGTTTTGGTTTGACAGCCCCTGACCCCTGTTCTGCTATTCACATATTCTGCTTTCTTACCTTTATGCCACTATTAGCACCTTCTTTAGTCTAACACTACCACTAACACTCCCTTTGTCTTGTGTCCATGACATCTTTGTCAAATCGTTCCCTGACTTTCTATTTTGCTCCACCTGATCTAAACCCCCACCCTTCAAAAGTATAAAATCCATCACATTTCAACCTCCCTGAAGAAGAGTCATACGGACTAAAAACGTTAATTCTGTTTCTCTCCCCACAGATGCTGCCAGATCTGCTGAGTTTTTCCCAGCATTTTATGTTTCTCTTTCAGATTTCCAGCATCCGCAGTATTTTGCTTTTATTATATTTGTAGGACATTGACAGATTTGTCATTGGAAAGTGAGAGTTGCCAGATCTAAGCATATGTATTGTAAAAGGACGAGTCTAACCTGTGCCTGAGGCCTGAGTTGTGGCAGGAATAAAACCTGTGTGGATAGCTACAAGTAAGATGTAAATTGTTGGCAGTGTGTGCAGAGGGGCCTGCATTTCATTTCAGTTCCAATGTACAAGGAAAGTTTCATCGAGACTTACAGATAAGGTACCACATGATATTTGAAAATCCTCTTAGGAATTGAAGTAATTTGAGAAAGGAACCTTGCAATTATGACATTATTTGATGGATTGATTGATTACTGGTGAAAGTTGAAGTCTTCTGAAAGTTTTTTAAAATCCTTTAGTTCTTCCCAGCAACCTGTGGAAGCAACAACAACTTGTATTCATATAGCACCTTTAATGTAGCAAAACTTCCCAAGGTGCCTCAAAGGAGAATGATCAAATAAAAGTTGAACATTGAGCCATATCAGGAGATATTAGGACAGGTGATCAAAAACTTGGTTAAAGAGGTAGATTTTAAGGAGTGTATGAGAGAAGAGAGGTTGGTGAGGGAATTCCAGAGCTTAGGACCTAGGCAGCTGGAGAGACAGCTGCCGATGGTGGAACGATTAAAACCAGGGATGTGCCAGAGGCTAGAATTGGACTGGACACTGAGCAGGAGGAGGATATTGAGTCCTGTATGATAAGATTGCCACAGCTGAAGAAACCTGGGAAGATAATGTGAAGGAAATTGTGGCTAAGTTAAAGTGGAAGATCCTACTTAACACTGCACTGGTCTCATCACTAGAACAGGACTAGACCAATGAGCCAACAATAAACAGTGAGGGTAGAATGAGTTGAAATGAGCAACAAAGTGGTCATCTGGACCTTAAAGGAGGTATACTAAATGGAACTGGGATATCTGTAAAGGCATAATGGACATCTAACAAACACAGATCCATAAAAGGGAATAGATGAGACTGGAATTACCAACTGTGTAACTAATATCATCATCACTAACAGACTATGATAAAATTCTATCGTGAAAATACGTCATTTTAAATCGAAACACCCAAAGATTTTGACTGATTTACAGCCTCATTTTGACTCCTTATTTGCTAAAGAGCCAATCTACAGTCGGAGACCATTTTTGAAAGATATTTACAAAGCATTATGATTGCAGGATTCTTTTTTTTTTACCTGAAGGTGAGCTATAGTTCCCAACATGATTGTACAGGGGCTGACAAGGTCATGGGAGCTAAATGATCGACATCTGTTGCAGCAGCATTCGTCAGTCCAGCTTCACCAGATCTTCTGGCTCAATAACCCAATTGTGATTCAATGTTACTGACACTGTCAGTAACTGGAAGGTGACAGAAATATCCAAGAAATTTACAGGACACAAGTGGGATTCACAAGTTAATGTATTCCTCAAAATCATTTGAATTTTGTTAATGAGATCCTGATGATTAATCTCCCTCTTCAGTTACAAAATACAGAGGGACTTTGTATCATCAAGCAAAGGACAATCCACAAATGCTTCTGAACTTTTGCATCTCATGCTTTAATTTTGGGGGCATTTTTGTTCATAACCCAGAACCAACCTGGAGGTGTTGCACACCATTTACCAACAATCTCTACGATCATTTCACCATGAGCTTAATGAGCTCATTCAATTGACCCAAGAAAAGGTGTTAAGAGCAGACTGAGTCATGCAGAGTTTGGTGCAACTCATTTATACAGATATAATTCCTATTATGTGGGCCGTTGGCCTTCTGAATGGACAGCAAGTAGTCAACAGCATCTACTGAGTCTGAAACTGGTAGGTAGTGGTTGCCATAGCTGTTATAAAAATAACAAGGCTGTTCTTCTCCCTCGACATCATTATTTTATTCTTTCGTGGGATAGGCTTTGCTGGTAAGGTCAGCATTTGTTGCCCATCCCTAATTTCCCTTGAAAGGATGGTGGTGAGCTGCCTTCTAGAATCACTGAAGTCCATCTGGCGCAGGTACACACACATTTCTGTTAGGAAGGGTCTTCCAGGATTTTGAACCAGCGATAGTGAAGCAATGGTGATATATTTCCAAGTCAGGATGGTGAGTGGCTTGGAGGGGAACTTGCAGGTGGTGGTGTTCCCCATGTGTCTGCTGCCCTTGTCCTTCTAGGTGTTAGAGGTCACAAGTTTGGAAGGTGCAGTTGGAAAAGGCTTAGCAAGTTGCTGCAATGCATCTTGTAGATGGTACACACTGCTGTCACCTCAGGTGGTGGAAGGAGTGATTGTTTAAGGCGATGGATAGGACGCTAGTCAAGCGGGCTGCTTTGTCCTGGATGGTGCTGATCTTCTTGAATGTTGTTGGAGCTGCACTCATCCAGGCAAGTGGAGAGTATTCCATCACACTCCTGTCTTGTGCCTACCCAGGCTTGTCCAGTTAAGTTTCTGGCCAATAGTAACCCCCAGAATGTTGATAGTGAGGGCTTGAGCGATGGTAATGCCATTGAACATCAAGGGGAGATGGTTATCAGTCCAAGTCCATGACTCTGTAACTAATGGAGCAGATAGCTGGATGCTATAATGATTTCGAACCTGCTCCTTCCAGTGACCTTGCTGCTATTTACTACCCTAACGGGCTGGAGTTTCAAGTTGCTGAGTATTGGAGAGGAACATTCAGGAAAGTTAATCTGAAACACTGGGTTAGTGACTAGGCCAATGGACAGATATATCCCCAGAGAATAAATGTTAGCCTTAATGATTCAGCCCACATTTCAGTCCTACAGTGCCAAATTTAGCAAAATATCAAAAAGGAAGATGACAGCAAAATGGTGTTGGCTATTTTCTCTTTCATCATGACTCCAATCACTGCCTACATACCACTCACTGCAGCTCATTTAATGTGTGTCACAGATCATAAGGATATAGGAATGAATGGAATGGGAAAAGAAAAGATGACGGAACCTATCCTAATCTGTTGCTTTCATAGCCAAGATTAATAATAAATACTTTATAATGCACTCCACTCAGCTCACTTACCTTGATAAAGATAGAATCACTGATTAGAAAATGCACTGGCCAACTACTTAACAATCGGAAGAGCTGAATTATTCTATTAGCTCTTTTCAATCATCAAGCTTTGTAACGACGTCAGAACACAGCTCTGTGTATATTCCACGTGGAGACACTGGACCATGATGGACATGGGTAATGTAATTAAGCTCGCACCAGTTTTGAACAAAGTATAGAAAAACCTGAAGCTATTTCTCTCCCCTCTCACTGTTGGGGCTGATGGAATCGTTGACTTTTTGTTTGAAAATAAAACAAAAACAGGTGAACCTTGATGTAATTCTCTTCCAGACTGCTGGATATTTAAGAGCCTGTGATAGACTTATTCTTTAAAGGTGACAATTTGTTTGAGTGTATGAGACTTCCAGTGGATTTTTCCATTCGAATGGATCAGAGTGGACAGGGTTCAGTGCACACAGCCAGCACGACAGACCTGAAATGCACAGAAGAAGCTGCAACTGGGCCGTGTTTCCATTGTCCCAGGAACAGTCGGCAACTGAAATCTAAAAAAAAAAACCAAACAGCCACGAGGAGAATCTATCCTTTTCATTGGGGCCTGAAGAAATGCTTTAAGGAAGAGGGAGTGAAGTATGATTAAAACATACAGTTGGAATTACTTAATTCCATGGCAAAAGATTAATGTGAGCATTTTGCCTTCAAGTTGTAACAGGAGGTCTGAAAAATGATGTAATTACACAAGTTGAACATTGGACTGAACAGCTCATTAGCAATGTGACCCATACTCTTTCACTTTTTCTGTACTTAACAAAACATCTCCACTCTTGTGAGGGGGTTTTGTTGTTAACCTTTCTTCCTTGAAGATATCTAAAGGTTTTTAGGCTACATTGGTCACACTCGCCCTATCTCCAGTGTTACAACCAGGATGGGAGGAGTGCGCAGTTTATCTAGCCCCGCTGCTCCGCAGGTCGCACCATTAGTTTAAAAGTTTAATTCACTCACCAAACTGGCCAATTATTATTTACCTTTATTACTGTTAGACCCAGAATAAAAGAGACTTTAACCAGGCTTCTTTCCATGAACTCAGGATGATTGATTTATTATAAACAGGACTGAATTTTTTGAAACATGTATCGAGAACTGGTTAACACACAATTGTACTCTGGAGGTATAACTATCAACGCCTTTTAAAAATACCCCAGCACGCATGCACACAAACAAACGAAGGACAAACAGGGTCTCTCATCAGAGATGGGCTTTAGAGGATAGACGTTATAAAAATAAAGGATAAAGTTTGCAGAGCCTCGGCATGGTGGCGGTAGATGTCTGAAGCTTCAGTGTGAAGGAGAATATAGAGCTGGACCAATTCTTCCTGGCTCCGCTTTGCATGTCCAAAATGCAGACCAGTTACACTTGTGAGGATTCTCTGGCTACAGGTTTATAACCCCACACACAGTTTCAGCCAAGGCAGAGAGAGAGAGAGAGAGAGAGAGAGAGTCAGTTAGGGTAGCCTTCCTGCTCAGCTTGTTTCCCAACAAGACTGAATTCGCAAACCAACAGGTTCCAAACTTAAAGCTTGTTTCTGACATGTGACTTCCAGCCTGTGCCTCTACCAGTTTCTCCCCCACCAATTAAAGTGAGTGCAGTTCAAAACAAAGAAACAGCTTTTCCTCAAGTGCCACACTGGTCGGGTGATTTCTTGGGCGAGACCTGCTCGTTGACAGTTCCGAGGTGAACTTATGACCTTTTTTTTTTAAAAAAAAAACTCCAGGTCAGCATCCAAAGGTCCAAATAATGCAATGTCCTTTCGAGTTTTAAAAGAAAAATCCAGTTCGTGAAGATACGGTTTTCCCAACACCAGGGAAGATGGAAAGATATTCACTGTGCAAACTGTTCAAGCAAACATGTAGTCTGTGAAGATGCTACTCCGATACACCAAATACTGGGAATAATTGTCCAATCATAAACAAGCTAGAGCATTGAAAAATGCTTCTGCCCATTGAGCCCCTTCTTTCCAATGACCATATCCAGATACTGTAAACTCCGACATAATCCACTTCATCTCAGGTAAATCAATGCAACTCAAACTTCCAAAGAAAGACACCCTGAAATTGAATAGGCAATTTCACCTCTGACCAGTTCCATTCCATTAAATGGCACATACATCAGCCCAAGAGTTGTAAGATAGCAGAGCAGGATGATTAAGATGATCAAACACAGGGAGGAATATGGTGGCTGCTGGGACTGTGGAGGTGCCAAGCATATCAGCTGGTCCAGGTTGTAAAAATAGAATGTAAAATTGGGTAAGTGTTTTAGGATATTCCTCAGAGTGGTTCAGGGGGCTGTTGGGAGAAGAAACCTTCCTTTTGCAGGTGGAATGTGTTGGACTGAGTGAATTGTCCATGGAGCGTGAGGTCCAGTGAGGTCCAGCAGGGTTTGAAGCATTGGTGATGGTCTGAGGTCTGATGGTTGCAACCCTTGGGAAGTCTGGGATTAACAAACCAGGTTACAGAGGTTGCAATTGCTTTGTTTCAGCAGAGTACCAATAATTTATAGTGTAAGAAAGGACAACTTTTGGCAGGTGAAGCCCAAACCCAAAGGGAGAGAAACGCTTTTAGTGGAGGTGGTTGGATAGGGAAGCACTTGGTTAATTTTGGCAGCAAGAGCAGCCATTTAAGGTAAATAAAAATATTTCAAAATCACTGCTACAAAGGAGAATCAATGTCTAGCTGTACTCCCAAGGAATTCAGATAGTGACTTGAATCAAAAGGACAACAGCTTTTCATTGATTGCCCAAGGGACTCGGTGAGATATTTCCCAGTTTGTCCTAAGCCAGCTGCAAGTTTTGTTTATATGTGGTGAATGGGGTGAGGCATGCAGGGGGAAGGATGTGATAAAGTAGGGGATAGGATGGGGGATACAGTTGGGGTCAGGGTTTGTGATTGATTAGATGTGGAGAGGGGTATCCAGTGGGAGTGTGGGGGTTGGGAATACAGTTGGGGTGGTGGGGTGTAGTGGAGGGGGGGGAATGGCATGCAAGATGTGCCATTTTTAATTGTATATTCATTGTGTTTAATTGTATGCAGGTGGTGGGCATTACCTGGGGATTCACTTCTACCCCTTTAAATAGACTGAAAGTGTGGTTGTGGGGTTAGGAGGTGCATGCTTATAATGCCGTAAATAAATGCTTATAAAAATGTGTAATTGTCTTCAGTTCTATCCTTCATCACTAGTTTTATCACCGCACAAGATGGTGGGGTAGTGGTGTCTCTGGACTAAAGCTCTGGGGACATGGGTTCAAATCCCACCACGGCAGCTGGTTGAATTTAAATTCAGTTAATAAATCTGGAATATTAAGCTAGTCTCAGTGATGATGACCATGACAGCTATCATCAATTGTTGTAAAAACCCATCTGGTTCACTAATGTCCTTTAGAGAAGGAAATCTACCATTCTTACCTGTTCTGGCCTACGTGTGACTCCAGACCCACAGCAATGTGGTTGCCTCTTAACTGCCCTCTGAAATGGCCGAGCAAGCCATTCACTTCAAGGGTAATTAGGGATGGACGACAAATGTCGGCCTTGCCAACGATGCCCACACCCCATGAAAGAACAAAGAAAAAAACATATTGACTGTGTGGGGGCATTTTCATCCTTCTTTTCATAATATCGCAACTTCTAGATTTAGAAATCCTTTGCTGGCATCTGCAGTTAGGCCAGGCCTTGCTTTTAATTTGACGTGGAAACTCTCATCCCATTTTTATTTGGTTTTCTGAATCCCAGCTGTTATTGAACTCCAATGAATGTCAGTGAAACTTTCAAATGTTTAAGGCGTTTGCATGAAATGTCCGACTCTGCTGTCCTAACTTTAGTCCTGCACGTGTTTGGAACAAAGAGTTCATCACATCCATTAAAACAGTAGAGAAAGGAATTGACTACAAACACATGGGGAGATAAGATCACCAACACTAATATTGACCTTCATATTGCTAATAGATCACAAAGTTGTCCCGGAGATTAATGATCATGCTGCCATTAATTTAGGTTTAATGAGAAATAATTTGTGGATTTAACAAAACCCAGAACCTGCTGGAGACACAGAGTGGGGCTGTCCATATTGGTAAGCAGAAAGGCAGGTTAAGACTTCAGAGTGAAAATTCAGAGTTTAACCCAAAACACCGATCTACCCTTTTCTCTTCAGAGACACTCACTGTGCTGCTAATCCGGATTTCTAGCATTAACAGTTTCCCTATTTAATAATTTGCAGGTGAATAATATCATGGATTCTAAGGCTCGTGCAGATTTTACAAAAAGATTCATATCTTTTCCAATCTAAGGTATTAGACAATAGGTTTTGCACAAGCAATGAGACATTACAGCGTAATATTTTATATTTTTATTTTGTATTGTTCAGCACGGGGAGCCCTGAGATGTAAACAAGCGTTGTCACACTTTTGGCAATCCACAGAAACTTGGAGGGAGACTAATTCTTAACTGCTGGCTCAGTAAATATAATACTGGGCACCAATTTATATAAACTCCATGTCAATAAGCCCACAGCCCATCTGACAAAGATGTGAGATCATTCAGATTGAGAAATGGAAAGCTGTTCATCGCTGCAACTATAATGCCTTAAGCTGCAGATTTTACTGCTAATATACCCGTGCAGAATGGAAGACATGTGCAAATTAACAAGTCTGCCTCTGTTTCTAGTTTATTGTGTTTTATTGTACTCCTACGTCAAACCTTTCAGCTTGGAAGCTGAACATGGAGTCCGATAAGCTCACCGATTGAAATCGGTGCTACGCTTTGGTGAAATAAACCCAGAATAAAGGCAGAGAGCTGTAATTTACCCACCTGTTCCAAAGCAGAACAACAACAGGTAATGAGCAGTAATTTTACTTATTGGGAGAGTTTGTGTTCTCCATTGGACACAGAGTAAAGCTATGATGCAACATAGGGCTATCTCTGCCAAGATGTATTAAGATAAACAATGATGGATTGGAAATGGGGAGAGAAAGGCAGAGATATAAATTGTAAACTCATTGAAGGCAAGAAGTAAGCTTTTCTTCAGTAAATTCACAACTGAAATTTCCCATCTTCGAGATGTAGCTAACCCTTGACCTTTCAATCTTTGTTATTTTCCTAAAGCGTGTCTCAGTTAAAATAATCCACATCAGGTATTAGGTCTGCTTTCAGTTAGTGTGTTGTTGCGTAAAACTAATCTCTCATCAGTAAGATCGCGGATGACATGAAAATTGGTGGGGTGGTAAATAGTGAGGAGGATAGCCTTAGATTACAGGAGGATATAGATGGGCTGGTCAGGTGGACTGATCAGTGGCAAATGGAATTTAATCCGGATAAGTGTGAGGTGATGCACTTGGGCAGGACAAACAAGGCACGGGAATACATGATGAATGGTAGGACCCTGGGAAGTACCGAGGATCAGAGGGACCTTGGTGTGCATGTCCACCGGTCCCTTAAGGTAGCGGGACAGGTAGATACGGTGGTTAAGAAGGCATAAGGGATACTTGCCTTTATTAGCCGAGGCATAGAATATAAGAGCAGGGAGGTTATGCTGGAACTATATAAAATGCTGGTTAGGCCACAGCTAGAGTATTGCATGCAGTTCTGGAATCCGCATTATAGGAAGGATGTGATTGCACCTAGAGAGAGTGCAGAGGAGATTTAGCAGGATGTTGCCTGGGCTGGAGAGTTTTAGTTATGAGGGGAGATTGGATAGACTGGGGTTATTTTCCTTGGAGCAGAGGAGATTGAGGGGGGACATGATTGAGGTGTATAAAATTATGAGGGGCAGAGATAGTGTAGACAGGAAGGGACTTTTCCCCTTGGTGGAGGGATCAATAACCAGGGGACATAGATTTAAGGTAAGGGGCAGGAGATTTAGAGGGGATGTGAGGAAGAATTTTTTCACCCAGAGGGTGGTGGGAATCTGGAACTCACTGCCTAAAAGGGCGGTAGAGGCAGAAACCCTCATAACATTTCAGAAGTATTTGGATGTGCACTTGCAATGCCATGGCATACAAGGCTCTGGGCCCAGTGCTGCAAAATGGGATTAGAATAGTTAGGTAATTGTTTGACCGGCACAGACTCGTTGGGCCGAAGGGCCTTTTTCTGTGCTGTAGACCCTCTATGACTCTATGAGCCTCTCCATGAGAGTCACCACTCTCTCCATGGAGGGGGCAGTGTGCTCGGCCATGAGGGTCAACACAGTGATCATGCTCCGCAGGGGCTCCTCCATAATGGCACACATTCCCTCATGGATCTCCGCCAGATCCTCCCACACACCCCAATGGACATCCAGCATCTGCTGCCTAATGGACAACTCCAGAGGCTCATCGTCAGCCTTCAACTGAGCATCGTCCTGGTCTCCAGCCGTCCTCTGACTGTCGGCGTCCTGGGCACTCTCTGCCTCCGCCTGCACCTCAAGCAAGTTTGAAGTGTCCTCACCGATCTGCATTGAGATAGTAGCCAGCGATCTAATGCCCACCGAGGTGCTGGTATCTGTGCTGGTGCCTGCTTGTCAGAGCGGGTGTGATGCAGGTGCATAGGGAGTATGGTGACCCTCTGGGGTCAGGGGTGGCTCTTCAGGGTCCGGAGAGCAAACACTGCTGGTGAACCTGAAAGGGAGAACAAGGACGTGTCATTAGTTAAAGTCATCACACTGTCACTGTGCGTGCCAGGCACCCGGGTGAGACAGTGTAGATCTGCATCATAGTGCCCTCATCTCTCAATGATCAGTGGGGACTCCAGGTTTGAGGCTCCCATCAATGTAGAGACTACACTAGAATGGTTGCCATATCCAACATTTTCACCTCAGTGCCCTGCACTCTTACCTTCGCCTGACACCCCAACCTCACCGGGGCTGGTTGACTGAGGTGCATGGTGCCTCTCGAGCTCCAGGGCCTCCTGTTCATAGTGGGTGAGGATGAGCAGGTGTGGGGGTCCCCTGCCAGTCTGCAACCCCTCAATATTGTCGTGGCTTGTCTTCTCCTGAAAGGACAGAGGAGCATTGATCAGCCCCCTCTCTACCTGCAGTGCCATTGCAGCCTGGCCAACCCCATCTGAGGAACACCTCGCAGGGCTCATCCAAGTCGTGGCCCTCAGGGCACAAGGCACTCAGTCCAAGCAGCCAGGGCTCACCCCCTTGGCCAGCTTTGGCGTGATTGACAGTTGTCCCTCTAGCACCTCTGAGGCTCACGAAGGGGGATGGCCACACCTTAACACTTCTGCACACTGACCCATGCCAACACTCACCCTTCCCAACCACAGCAGATCATTAAACTGCTTCCAGCACCGCACCATGTGCACCTCACCACATCGTGGCTGCTCACCTGGGATGCCACCTCCTCCCACGCCCTCTTGGTGAAGTGCGGTGGCCTCCTCCTCCCTTCTCTGGGGACTAGGGTGTCCCTTCTGGCAGCCACCTCCTCGATAGAGAAATACAGGGCCGACCTGCCCTCCGTCTACTCTGTCCAACCGCCCTCGAATCCATAGCAAGAGTACAGGAGAAGGTAGCAGCCTGCCAGGGGCTGCCTGGGCCGCTTTCGAATCAGCCGCCAGGTCGTCATTGGACCCAGTGGACATCGTGCCCCCTCCCGCCCCTTCTTGGAGCTGCCCCAGCCACTTATCATGTGATAAGTGAAATCGCCTTCCGGACCCGATCATGGGCGGCGGTCGGCTTCCCGCCTGCCCCCGCCGAGCCCCGCCCACCAAGGGCAAAATTCAGCCCAGTGTGTTTATTTTTCCCAAAGGTTACTGGTAAAATTGGTACCGTGATAAATTTTTATGATCAGGGAGGTAAAGTCCAAACACGTTGTGAAGCAATGGGAATTTGCCTTCAAAGGGGAAAATATGTATAAAGGAGAGAAGGCTGTGGGTAAAGGTAGGCATTTTAAGTTCTAACAAGTGTGAAAAGCCTTCAGCCACCTAAGCCTCAAGCTGCTGTCTACAAAGAACTGAAGTTAAGGAAACTCACTTCGAATTGGATTGTTCAGGGTATCATGTTTCTTTGCCCGAGTCTTTTAAGATCTATGTGTCTCACTGTTGCCTTAACAAAAGTGTTACTGGAGTTAGATTAATTAGGGGATTTAGAAGCTATCATAGTCAGAGGGAGGTGGCGGCACAGTGGTATTGTCACTGACTAGTGTTCCAGAGACCCGGGGTAAGTAGAAATAGGAAGACAAAAAGCTGGAGATAATTCGGGTGAAGTTATGTAAAGCCACCAAAGGCACCATATCAGCCTTTTACCCGACTGCTGATGTTTCCTATGCCCTGACCAAGGAGATTGGCAGGGAAGCCGTCACTTTTTCTAAATGCTCCTTCCCACTAGTTTTTATTTCTTCAACTGTAAACAGTTTGTTTCCATTCAGCACCTGTGCAGGTAGGGACAAGGGAATTTTCAAAGTTGCCTCTTAGGGCAGAAAATCTTTTTGTCGGAGTTTTGAGGCTGTGGAGTTCGTCCCCAGGATCGGTGGCTGAGGCAGAGATGGTATCAGCGTTCAAGGTTAGATTTCATGGGTTGAAGGAATATGGAAATAGGCTGGGTAAATATGATTAGAACTATTTGGTTGTGTGATGGATATAAATGCCTGGTTGTGATGAATGGCCATTTGCATGTTATAACTTCTCTGCATTTCTATATGTGAGGATTCACAGGGGCACACACATGTTCCTACCCTTTAGCTACTGGAGTCAAGAGATGTTTGTGACTTTCATTTCAAATGTGTTGCAACATGTTGCAAAATTGTCTTATCGCCACATAGCTCTGAATGTAGACAATTAGTTGCCTGTTCTGATCAGGTTGAGCTACTCTCACCAGCACTGAGTCCTGGTTGTAACATTACCTCAGTCTTGGGAGTCACTGACGACCCCTTTATTCATGTCCCTCAACTTCTTACCTGTTCCTGTCATGAAGTGCTACATCATTGTGAAACACGTTCAGCTCAACAAGATGAAGGTGACTGGCATGGGATGTGCCGTCTGCCGAATGCAAACCAGGGTTTGTGCAATTGGAAGGAGTTTTTCCAAAGTTTCACAATATACAGTGTTGATGATCTTCGAACTTTGTTCAAGTGTCTCATACTTTGTGCTTTGGATGAGTGGACAAAGCTCATTTGACACTGAGAACAAGGGTTTTGTGCTGGAATCATGTCCTGATGCCAGGTAGGCCTCAGATTATTTTGGAAGATAACTTGGTTGGGCAAGTATTGACCAATGATTGGATAACGCATTCACACCAAATTCCCTTATTCATTTAACAAAGGGATAATATGTTATATTAAAATACCTGTCCCTTAAGAAATGTTGGTATTTGCTTTAAACTATTTCTAAAGTAAACCAGTTCGAAGATATGATTTTCAGTAACCAGTTCATGTGTTTAGGAAGCTCAGCCAGATTCTGGTCTGTGATGTTGAATGGACACCTCTGTTTGGTACAAAGGAGCTATAGAAATATCAGCATCTGCAGTGAATCCAAGGCACAATCTCTATATTACAGGCTCAGACATGCTGAAAAACAGCTATGAAATCTTCATATAGGGAGAAACATTTCAGTACAAAACTATTATTAACCAATTGTATTTTGAAGCTGTGCTTTGATTGGCGGGTAATGGTGTAAGCGAGTTGTTCTGTAGACCAAGCAGCTTGCAGAGCTAAGCAACGCATTGTGGGAGTTGAGCTAAATAGACGGTAATTGGTAACTGTTATCAGTGGTGACTGATGCCATTAATTTTCTGCAAAGGTCTTGAGTAAATTTACACAGTGATATCCCAGATCGGAAAGTGAGGCAAGTGTATTTTCAGCTGACACACTGTTAAGTAAAGATACATTTCTTTGAATATCCATTTATCTACTTTAAACCATAATTTCCTCAATTCAATTAATGCAAATACTTTAAAGAACAACATTCATTACTGGGCATTGATTGATCAATATTGATCTACATCATTTCATACAGTGATAATGGGTCAAACATTTGTGCTCTGACTGCAGTACTGAGTGGTTTAATGCTGGGTGTCTGTGTTTATATATTAAAGGGGAAACCTGTGGAGTTTTGGTTATGTCAGTGAGTCTGTGATTTCAAGCAATGCCAGTCTACTATCTCCAGATTATTCCCGGGTATCTTTCATTTGGCTTTCCGTGTTATAGTATGCACTCAGAGAAAACTGGACAAACAGAAACAATCCCAATCAGACTGTGAATCACCCGGTCCCAGGGCCACTATTGTTGATTTCTGGAGCATCGAAAATCAAATAAGTCATGGTATAATTTAAAGTTCCCTTGGGAACTTTCTCACCAGGCGGTTGGCAGCAACTCATGTGGCATCATGCAACTGACATGTTCTGTGTTGTGTGGCCCTGGAGTGTAACGTGACTCTCAATCCAAAGACTCTCAATCCAAAGTCTTGAATTATTACTAGATTTTTTTTGATGAAGAGCTGCCTAAGGCTTAACCACACCCTGTCCAGTGAGCGCAATCACTCACCCTTATTTAATTCTTGTGACCAAAAGCAATTAATCATTAACAGTAAATCATAAATGTTATACTTGGTGTTTTACGTAAGGAGCAACAAAGGACCATATGGCCTATCGAGCCTGCTCTGCCATTCAATGCGATCATGGCTGATCTTAAGCTTCAACTCCACTCCAGTGCCCGCTCTCCACATCCCTTGATCCGACAGACCAAAAATCTGTCTATCTCGGTCTGAAATGCACACAATGATGGCCCATCCACAACCCTCTGGGGCAGAGGACTCCAAAAATTCACAACGCTTTGACTGAAGACATTTCTCCTCATCTCCGTCCTAAATGATCGTGAACAAGAGTCTTAAACTTAAAGAAAGTCAATTACGTAGGGAAGAGGGGAGAGCTGGCAAAGGTTGATTGGGTAAATAGACTAAAAGGTGTGGCAGTAAAAAAAAACAGTGGGAAACATTTAAAGGAACAATTAAAAATGTTCAACAAATATACATTCCGTTGAAGAACTTCAGTGAAAAATATCTATCCGTGGTTTACTCAGGAGATTTGGGATCATACTTGATTAAAAGAAGAGACTTAAAATGTTGCAAAGCATTCTGAGATTGGGAGTGTTTTAGAAACCAGCAAAAATCCCCCAAAAAGTTGACAAAAAAGGAAAATATAGAAGACGAGAGCAAAATAGCCAGGGATATGAAAACAGATTGGCTTTTACCAGTAAATAAAAACTATGCCCCCGTGTTCTAGATTCCCCATTCAAGGGAAACAACGTCTCAGTATCTACCCTGTCAATCCCCTCCAGAATCTTTAATGTTTCATTGAGATCACCTCACATTCTTTTAAACAGAGAATATAAGCCCAATTTATTCAGCCTCTCATCATAGGACAACCTCCTCATGCCAGGAATCAAACTAGTGAGCCGTCGCTGCACTGTCTCCGATGCAAGTATATCTTGCCTTAAATATGGAGACCAAAATAGTACATAGTAGTTCAGGTGTGGCCTCGCATTAAAATCCTGTACAATTGTAGCAAGACTTTTCTATTCTTGTACTCCAATCCCCTTGCCAACATACCATTTGCCTTCCTAATTGCTTGCTGCACCTGCATGCTGACTTTTTGCGTTCCTTGTGCCAGTACACCTGTCTCTCTGAACATCAACATTTACAAGTTTCATGCCTTTTAAAAAATATACTGCTTTTCAATTCTTACTATCAAAATGAATACGCTCACACTTCTCACATTATTCTCCATCTGCCACCTGGATCTTTTTCTGATCTCGCCCTCTTCAGGTATAAACCTTGCTGGGGTGCCCGGTTTCCTTGGGCAGCAACACAGCCTGGATGCTGGGCAGGACCCCACCCTGGGCTGTGGTGACCCCTCCCAGCAGCCTGCTGAGCTCCTCGTCGTTGCAGGTGGTGAGTTGCAGGTGGCGGGGGATGATGCAGGTCTCCCTGTTGTCCCGGGCCGCATTGCCAGCCACCTCGAGGATCTCTGCTGTCACCTATTCGGGGACGGAAGCTAGGCTCTGGCCCCGACATGCTCAGCATAGTGACCCTTGTGCAGCAGCCAGTAGATACAGACAATGGGGAACTGGAGACCAGCTCTGGAGGAGCGAGTCTTGGCCTTGGCGCACCCTTTGCCTCCAGTATTACCGCGACCAGACATCTCTCCCCTAGAACAACCTTCTCACACCAGTGTAAAGGAAAGATCATTTTTCCCAATATTACTGTGTGTGTGTGTGTGTGTGTAGTTTAATTAAACTGCAGACAGTCAGACTGCAAGGTTTGAATCATCAAAAAGGATTAGGTGTAAAGCAAGCATTTGAAATGGAGATGGGTAAGCGAGAATGAAATCTCATCAGATAGTGTGAATGGATTTTGCATTTTTAGGTAAGTTGAGAAGTTGCTGGATTTTCAAAGGGACATGATAAGATGTTTACAACTGGCAAGACAAATAAGGAAAAGTTATTAAGTTTATTTCTCCCGAAAGTGCTGACCATCATGACAACATCAATGATTTTTATATTCAGGGAAAAGTAACTTTCAAAGAAAGGGTGAAACAATGGGATTTCACAGATCAAAAGGGAGGAAATATATTTAAAGAAAGATGGAAAGCTGTATGAGAAGTGGCCTTGTGAGATCTTGGAAGGTGAGCTGTGTGAAACAGACCTGTGGAAAAGCCTCGAGCCATCCTGGAGAAGTTTGCTGTTCCAGTAACCAAGGTTGTGTTAAAAGCCTTTGGAGGTCCATTGTTGAGTGAGAGGGAGAAAGAAGCTATGAAATACCTCCCTTATGGCAACAGTGGGTGCTTGTGGTAATGTTGCTGGATGTTTTATGGATTAGGAATCTATTTGGACTGTTGCCTGAAAAGGCTGTGTAGTTGGGAGACTAGTGAAGTTAAATCCTGTGAGAACTGTTATAAGACGAAATGTAACTGTAGTCTTGTGTGTTTAAGTTTTCTTTTGTTTTGTTCATAAATGTTTTAATTAAATCTTTAAAATCTCTAAAGTGGCAGTGGACTCATTACTTCTGAATTCAGTGCACAATCCTTCACATGATAAATACAAATTGCAAAATTGTTGTGATAGCCTGGCTAAGTTTCCCTCTGGGATTTGGTCAGCCTGGCACATACCACCTGCCATATCATAACATGAACTTCTCATTATTGGTGGTGTTTAGGCTGACCTGTCGGTAGACAGTAAACTGAGCTAATGACAATAGTATCTTCAAGATAATTTTCAAATAAGATAGCTTAAGGTCATTGGATCCCCTCTTCCTGTATACAAACTCCATCAACTCCTAACACCTGAGTAAACAAACAGACTGCCCCATGGGTTAACAAGACTGCTAAACAAATTGCCTCAAGCAAAACACAACTGCATTGGAGTGTCCGCCCGGACCATGCATTCAAATCCAGGAATGGGGCTCAAACCCACAAGCTTCTGACTTGAGGAAAGAATGCTACCATTGAAGTAAGCTTCTGTGTATAGATACAGCTGGCAGTCAAAGTCATCCAGGGCCTGAATGTGGCTGCAGAAATAGTATAGAGCAGTTTCTGGAATGATCTGATTGAGACCATCTTTTCTACAGGACCTCACACCACACTTATAGTATAAATATAGATTGTATCCCTCACAGTACACGCTTGGTTTAGCCCATTGTAACTTATTGAACCTATGACCGCCCCTCCCCTCCTCTTATTATATAAAGAATGGTACAGCTTGTACACAGTGAAACATAAAAATTACAGTGGCGTGCGCAAACATATAGCATCAATCCTGGCATCCTTCTGCCTCTGACCATCCACACTAATATCAGAACCTTTTTCAGTTTCTAGTACTTTTGATTAATTGGTATTTAAGATCAAAATCTGTTCAATATTTCACTTGTACATTGATTTTTCATGGTTAAATGGAGAGAAATTGGAATACAGATTTGAATTATTTTTAATTCAGTTTGTGTAATTTAAAGAGCTCAATCACCTCCATTTGAAAAAGAGATCTTGAGTGCAAAATGTGGCAACTCTGCCTATAACACATACCAAAACATCTGCTGTATGGCCTCGTACTAGACGTTGAAAAGAAATTGGGGTAATGAGTTGTACTCGTGAGGGTTAACTGCCCCTGATAGTTTCTGAACAAACTCAATTTTAATGATTTTATGCTGCAACAATCAAAGTGATGTATATAGAAGGTCCTAAACTTGGTATCTTTTCACAAACTAACAGATGACAGATAATCTTTTGCAGAAACTTTTAAAAACTGCACAGGTTCTCCCCTGGGGTGACAACCAGTGCCCGTGTGGTTTAATCCAGTCATCCACACGTGTCCCGTAGCGAATCTGTTACTTTTCATTCATTTGATTGAGAATCTCATCTTGCAGAGGAAGATCCTCAAAAATAAAGTAGGAATTCAAAACAAACTGGAGTTGCCGTTAGGGAATTTCTTGCCAATTCCTTGCTTCTAGTCACCCAGGGAGATTTGTACTGAGCCGATGTCACATTTGCTCAACACCAGCATTGCTGGTGTCCATTTGATAATATTACTGTTGACTTTTATTTAAAATGGAAATCAATTGTTGATATCAGTTGAGCCGTTGTACAATGATCGCTAGCGTTGCAAGAGTGGAGAAGCTTTCCATCATCTATCGGTGTGGGTAAGGCAAAACTGGAAAACTATTTCAAAACTGAATATAGGATAAAGGGACAGGGCCAATGCAAGAAAGGGAAAATGCAGTGTTGATGTCAGGAAGTTCTGCTTCACGTAAAGAGCAACAAAGACACACAGTAGATTTCTACATGAGTCGTGAAACCAAAACCTGGACTTATTCAATGGTGAGTTGCTGCTGTGCTCAGGGCAGGGGCTGGGGGGGTGGGAGTGGATAGGGTGTGAGCTACCTCACTTGTAGGCCCCAGGCGGACCTATTTCAAGACCCCAATATATTTAATTTAGCATTGGAAATGCGTTCCTTTGTAGCAATCAAATAATTAACATGGTAATCAGCAGGAGGTTTCCTTGCCCATGTTTGACCTGATGCCATGAGACTTCATGGGGCCTGGAGTCAATGTTGAGGACTTCCAGGGCAACCCCCTCCCGACTGTATACCACTGTGTCCCCACCTCTGCTCAGGGACGATGATGATGGTCTCTGGGACATTATCTGTCAGATATGATTCCGTGAGGATGACTATGTCCGGCTGTTGCTTGACTCATCTGTGAGGCAGCTCTCCCAATTTTGGCACAAGCCCCCAGATGTTAGACTTTGCAGGGTTGACAGGGCTGGTTTTGCTGCTGTTATTTCTGGTGCCTCGGTCGATGCTAGATCGTCTGTCCAGTTTCATCCCTTCTTTGTGACTTTGTTGCAGTTTGCTACAACTGAGTGGCTTGCTAGGCCATTTCAGAGGGTATTTCAGAGTCTGGAGTCACAGGTAAGCCACACCAGGTGAGGATGACAGATTTTCTTCCCTAAAGAAGGGCATTAGTGAACCAGATGGATTTTTACAGCGATCGTTTCATGGTCATCGTTAGACTTTTTAACGCCAGATTTTTATTGAATTCAAATTCCACCATCTGCCATGGTGGGATTGGAACCCGGGACCCCAGAGCATTACCCTGGGTCTCTGGGTTACCAATCGAGTGGCAATACCACTGCGCCACCACCTCTCTCTGTAGGGGGTAATTTGCAGATCCACTCACTTCAAAAACAATTACTTTTTGTTTCATGTTTAATTTGTTCTTTTTTCATGGATGGGTTGCTCAACACCAAGGGTATCTCACTAGGGACTAGATCAGTACTAATAAAGTGGCTGACTCCAGCTACTCTGCATGGAATCACCACTCTTTTCAGTGACCTCAATGTCATAGTCATAGCATCATAGAGGTCTACAGCACAGAAAAAGGCCCTTCAGCCCATCGAGTCTGCACCAGTCAAACAAGTACCTAACTATTCTAATCCCATTTTCCAGCACCAGGCCCATAGCCTTGTATGCCTTGGGCATCGCAAGTGCACATCCAAATACTTCTGAAATGTTATGAGGGTTTATGCCTCTACCACCCTTTCAGGCAGCGAGTTCCAGATTCCCACCACCCTCTGGGTGAAAAAATTCTTCTTCACATCCCCTCTAAACTTCCTGCCCTTTATCTTAAATCTATGCCCCCTGGTTATTGATCCCTCCGCCAAGGGGAAAAGTTCCTTCCTGTCTACTCTATCTCTGCCCCTCATAATTTTATACACCTCAATCATGTCCCCACTCAATCTCCTCTGCTCCAGAGAAAATAACCCCAGTCTAACCCATCTCTCCTCATAACTAAAACTCTCCAGCCCAGGCAACATCCTGGTAAATCTCCCCTGCAATCTCTCTCGTGCAATCACATCCTGTGTTGCCATCTCCAAACCTGAACCAAGTAAAATGTTCGTACTCCCTGACCTCACTTCGATCCTTACTACTGAGTGAGTCTAAATAACATTTTAACCAGTCAGTTCAACACAGAGTCATGGTGAAACCACTATCTAACACGGCACAATTAAAGTAAATCCGTGACCAGTAAACCCCAATACCAGACTAAAGCTCCTTTTGACTGGTACAATTCCCTCTGACTGATCATCATCATCATGTTCAACTACAGAACTCACCATAGAACACTACAGTACAGAAAACAGGCCATTCGGCCCCTCTAGCCTGTGCCCTATGTCATGGCGTCGCTTCGGAAACCCTGCTGTTCCACTTTGGGCAGTTCATTGCATAATTATATTTTGAGCCACATCTGAACGCACCTGTAAACTGTTCCCTAGACATTACTGGGGTTCGTTCAACCATTCATTATCACTATTCCAATCCTGTCGTCTGTCAGGTCTGCTAAAAGTGCCTTCATCCTCACTCCTCCTGTCTAGCCTTTCTGTTGTACGGACGCCTGCACCCTGTATCTGAACGATCTCGAAATGTCACCATCCTTTGTGATGCCGCGGAATGTTCCATTTTGTACCATCAAGGCTGTTGGAAATGACTGCTTTCCCAGGATTTTTTTAAAAAGCAGCAGACATTTGATCCAAAAGGGTATCTTTTACTGAAAACCAGACGTCAGTTAAGACCAGGAGCCCATCCATAAGCAACACCTGAGCACAATCCAGCAACTTAAATGTGAAACAAAAACAAAAATAGCTGGAAAAACTCAGCAGGTCAGACAGCATCTGCGGGGAGGAACACAGTTAACATTTCGAGTCCAGTTCCTCAGAACTAAGGAAAAATAGAAATGAGGAGAAATATAAGCTGGTTGAGGGGGGTGGGACAGGTAGATCTGGATAGATTTAAATGTGAACTCTGAATAAGGAGTTTCCTAATTGAATTTCTGAAATCTTTTAAACCGTCTATTAAAGTGCTTGATATATTCCTCTATGGAATGACCTATTGAAATCTATCACAGTCTGACCATGCCGCGTAGGCATCTAATAGATCATCTTTCTTGTAAGTTTCATCCACGAAGCTTAATAAAAGACCCAAACCTTCATCAATATCCAACTGATGGGCATCCAGCTCACAAAATACTTTGCTCCTGATTTTGCTTGTGTTAGGAAGTGACAATGCCAAGGCCACGCCTTGTTATCTCTCCAATAAGGACGTAACCCCTGTGTCCACATATCCACTTATTTTTCCATTGGTCATTAGGTTTTGATCCAGAAAACATCGGTGGATAATCATACCCTGACAAATTACACTCGCTTTCAGCCATTCTGTCCAAAAGTAACTTAGATTAAGATCTCCCAACCTTCACTTTGAGTTGACCATTCTCTGTTACCATGTTCATTCACTCTGAAGCCGGATGATGAAATAGGAAGCCAGATACCAATCTTTTACTTTAATGTCAGATTTATTTACAGAATGCAATGTTACAAATGTCTGCCTCCTCCTGAATCAACACCCAAAAGTCTCTCTTTATACCGCTTTTTGAAAAATTTCTCTTAATACTCGTTTGAGCATAAATTCAATAATAAACAAAATTAGCTAATTAACCACCCCTTAAAGGGGCATTTTAACTAAAAGAAAAGTATCAAAGAAAACTTAAATTAAAATATCATGATAGGGAGTGATAATGTATCCAGCCTCTGCAGCGCCCACCAGTCGTGGAAGGTCCCTAGTGCACCGGTGGACACCACACGCTTCCCCTCCAAGGACATCCAGGCATGGACGTAACCATAAAAGAGGGGCAGACACTCAGGTTGAGTGACCCCCCTTCACTCCCTCACTCCCTCAACCCGTCTGCTGCCCACCTTGGCCAGGCCCACGAGCAAGCCAACGGGGAGGTCTTCCAATCCGCCCGCTCCTCTCTGCACCAGGTGGCCAGAGAGCAGGAGCGTAGGGCTGAAGTGCAAACCAAAACTTGAGCAGCAGCCCCTTAGATAATGAAACAGGCGCTGCAACCTCACACATCCTACATAAGCAGGAAACACAGGCTCCTCAAGGCCACAGAAATTACAGGTGGCCTGGGAGTCTATGAACCAGCTTAATCCTTTCTCCATGGAACTGCTTCAAACCAAATTCCTGAAAGGGAGGACTCCCACATACAGAACCTCCCACTGGGGGTGGTGAAGGGGGGGGTGGTGGTGAGTTGGGGGGGGAGATGTCTCTCCCTATATGTGCTCAAGGTACCTAATCAGTCAATGCCCTCCATCTGTGTGTCCTTAACCTTAATAATATAGTTAACAAACCATTAACAGCAGTGGTGTTCCCCTGTGCCTGCTGCCCTTGTCCTCTCTAGGTGATAGAAGTCACAGGTTTGTTGGGTAACTCTGGAGAAGCCTTGGTGAGTTACTGTAATGCATTATTGATGTCAGAAACTGCTGGAGTTGTTGACTCAAGTCAATGACTTGGACTCGAGTCACATTTTTTTGACTTGTGACTTGACTTGACTAGGACAAAATTGACTTGGCAACATTGCACAGTTTTTAAAAATTGTATATTTTTAAATCCTGACTCTATACAGTCAATTGACACTTTGGTGCAAGCCATGATTTAGTTTTCCTCTTGCCTGATCCCAGCATTGACACTGCTGATTGGCTGCTTTGTAGACTGGGCTGCCAGATTCACAGCGCTGATTGGACAAGCAGCTTATTAATTGGGGACGGTCTACACTCCAGATTCCACATTCCCTCTATTTTAACCAGCCTCAAGGAGAGGACTGTTTGTTGCCATCAGTGGAAACACCCAGAGGGGCAGGACACAACTCCAACTTGTGAGCTATATAAAGGGTTTCAGCCCATTTCTCACTGGCATGCACTAGCCACCCTGTCATCCAAACACAAAAGCTTTCCATGGCTGTACCTGACTCTTCCATGACTGTGTGCCTGAACAGGAGAGAGGTACAGGGTAATGGGATATCTGCTGGAGTAGCTGTGAGCAGCGAGTAGAGGCAGGCACAGGAACTTGACACTAGGTAGAGAAAAATAAGGATGTGAATAAGAAAAATGGGGTCAATAAAGCTTTTAAAGTGATAATAGGAGATGGGGAAATGCCAAGAGAGACATAAGACAAAGGAAATGGCCAATAAAGTTAGTGTGAAAATAACTTGTGCAACAAAGGAGATTAGAGAAATGGAAAGATCAATAAAGTGACATGGGGAATGTGTGGAAAACCTAATAAAATTTAAAATGGTTTAATCTAGGAAGCAGTGTTTCAGCAGAGGAATTGCAAAATTGGTTTCTACCATTTTCAGTGATGATGCTCAGAAAACCCCTGGCTACCTGAATAAGGGCATAAAATATAGCAACTGGGACAGCATTGGAAAATCAAGGTAGCGCTCACACCCGAAATTCACCCCAAGTATTTGTTGTTCCTCGTGACTGAACCATCAAGGGAAACGTAGAGGTGAGTTAAGATGAACCACCACATGACAAGTTGATGGCATTTGCATGTACACTCCACTAGCATGACTGGCTCAAGAACATAATGACAAAACATTGTCAGCATAGCCACGCGCTTGTGAAATGGGGCATGTTGAGAAGAGACAAGTAAGCTTTGTTTTTGTTAAGGAGTCTGAAAAAATAGAGTGCAGTGGTGCAAACAGAAGTTAAAGGACTTACAAAGGTTGTTTATCCCTCAAAGCTTTGTAGTCTTCCCAAAGTACTCACCAGTTTGTCTAACGTTGATGGTTCGCATTATTGACCCTTGAAGCAGTTAACACATTGTTGGAAATGCACAAGAATTTCTGAATGACATAAAAAAGGCCTGTATTCTGGTCCTGGAGGAGATGAGATTCCATACAAAGTGATGAGGTTCTCTTGTTATGGAATGATACCTGACTAACAAGTAGGGGCACGATGAGTTTGGAGAGCTGCACGGTAGGAGACTTACAGACAAACCTATGATGATTACACTAAGTGTTTGGATTAGAAAAGATTGGATTGATAATCCTACAAACGCAAATGGTGTTAAGAAGGAAAAGGAGCTGAAAGGAATGCCCTCAAGCAAGGTTTCTGTTGAAGGCTAATGCGATTCTGAGAGATGCTAGTAATACTAAGCAGTTCTAAAATGTTCGGGTGGACAATATTGGATGAGCAGTGAATTAATCTATTTGAGGATGGTATCAGATAAGCTAGTCTGGGGGAGGGGAGGGAGGGCTTCTGCTATCTTTGCAGCTGCACTTTGGAAGAGAACAGATAAGAACATGAGAGAGAAAAGATACATTAATGGCACTTGGAGTGAAGTCAGCTCCTTTGTGGCCTGTGGAGTTTGATAAACTATAAATTTAATAAAGGGGATTAGATTCTTTATACGAAAAAGAGGAATAAAAGTGAAGCTGCGGGAATGGAAGAATATTAGAAATAAAATAATGGGAATGAAAGTATTGGGTTTTATATTCCTCTCCTTTAGTAAGAAATAGCTTTTGACACTATTCAAAATGATGACTACTTATGATCCTCCTGAAAATAATTTCATGAGACATAGGGGGAGAAATTCAACTGGTAGCCACCCATTTGCTAGGATAAAATTGACATTATATTGTGATCTGCTGCTCCCAGAATGCACCGGCTGTGCACTGATTCTTTAGTCGTCCAGGGCGCTTGCCTGAAACTGGCTTCTTAAATATAGAAATGGATGTCTTACACTGGAGGTAGGACCCTCAGGTACAAATTTCAGGTGCAAATGGGTGGAATTTGCAAGTGGAAGAGAAAAAAAAGGTTAGGAAATAAGAGAAAAATAAATAATTTGGATGGCAAAGAGAAACTAGAGAATTCAATGATCAAGCAATATAAAAATAATTAGTAAGGTATTCTACAGGGACATAAATTACAAAAGGAAAATCAGGATGTGGCTAGAACCAGTAAGGCATATAGACAATAAGCTCACAGGTAATGACAAATATTCAATAATTACTTAGATAGTTACCAGGGGGACCAATAAGGTGGGTATGACAGTAGAAAAAGAGAACAAAAAATGTAGAAACATTTAAGATAGAAAGTGGGAGATAATTGATAAACTACTCAAACTTAGAAAGGAAAAAAGCCTTTAATCCCAATGGATTGCATCAAAAGAATTCAGTGAAGAGTTATCAGAAGCACTATTACACGCTATATAACAATTCAGGAGAAAAGATAATAGTTGCAGAGGACTGGGAGACAGCTAATGTGATTCCTCCATATATAAAATGAGAGAGAGAACAAATCCAGGGAACCATAGACCAATTAGTTTAATGTTGGTGGTGGGAAAATAATGGAATCCTCACTCAAAGGTGTAATAGAAGATCAAATAGGAACTGAAAATATAAGAGGAGTCAGCGCAGATTACAAACGGGAAGGTCATGCTTGACCAACCTGATTGAATGCTTTGAAAAAATAATAGGATAGATAAGAGTGATGTAGATATAATTTATTTGGATTTGCAAAATGTTTTTGATGAGGTGCTGAATATTATACTCATAACTAAGGTCAGAAAATGTGGAGTTAAGTAGCAGAATGGTTAGCAAGCTGGCTACAGAACAGAACACTGAAAGTAGAGGATTAAAAGTAGTTACTCAGATCGACAATTGGTGAGAAGTTTGTCCCACAGGATCGATGATGGGTCCATTGCTGTTCATAATTTACCTGAACAATTTGGATTCAGGAAATGGGAGTATAATTTCAAAATTGGCAGATGACACCAAACTGGGAGTGTAGTTATGGCAAAGTAGGACTGCAAAAGTATACAGGAAAGCACGATAAACTTGCAGAATGGGCAAGTAATTGGCAATGGAACTTCAGTATGGATGAAGCGAGGTGGTACATTTTTTTGTTGGAAAAATAAGGAGATATCTGGAAAATAAGTGCCTAAGTTGCCTAAGAGGGATCTGGGGGCACAGATAGAGAGATCAGATCACTAATATCAGGTTGGTTGCTCGTTCCAGGTGTTGACATTATGTATTTATGTCATTCATCCATGCTGATTTCTATTATATCAGATCTCATTCATATTCCATTTGTCCATAAATTCCTCCTTCAAGCTGATAAACTGAATGGAAAGCATTGTAACTACAAATAAAATGGGCAGCTACAGGTGTTTTAATCTGGGAAACGTTTCAGTTATGTAGTTGTTTTTATGCGGATCAAGACTAAACCCTAAGTACCTTCGAATTTTTGAAGCTACGTTAATCATGGACACGGTATACAAATGCGAGAAAATCTTCACACCACATCCTCAGGGTAGAGTCTTCGCAAAAAAGGCAGTGATTGTTCCCACAGTTACAATGGTGGATATTTTGCCTTCAGAGTTGCAGGGTTTCGAATATTTTTTGATGCTTTCTTGTGCAACCTACTTTCAGCAAGTACAGATTAAAGGGCTATGGGGAAAGGGCTAATTGGACAGTTCCTTCAACAGGGCAGTCGAGGCACGGCAGACTGACTAGCCCCTTCTTGGGAACCGGATTCAGTGTTTCTGTAATATTTAAACTGGAAGCTATATTATTTGTAGACAGCAGTTTTGTCCAACAATGCAGAGCTGATAACTGCCAACAGAACTACTGTGTTTCTGCAGAGTATCTGGATCAGTACTTACCTCATGCACTTCAGATTGATTAAAGGGTCAGGCTTTTCAGATCGGCATTGGGAGCTAGACCAGGCCTTTCCATGGGAGCCTTATTAATAAACAGATAAATCCAGCACTTTGGGTGCAAGCCAAGAGTTAAACCCAAAAATGCGCCTGATGCACTCATTTTGCTGATGTCAAGTTACTGCCCAAGCCTGCTCTCAATTTCTCTGACAAATGGCTGTATATGCCATAAATCAGAATAAACAGTTGGAAAAAAAGAGGCAAATGCACACCATATCTCTCATTCAACCGTTGTCCATGCACATCAGACACAGTGACTTTAAGGATCTACAATTGGGTAAGCTTTTGAATTGTTAATGTGACTTATACTAATGCCATAAAAATCTATTCAAAGAACAGAAAACACAAGAGTAGGTCTCAGTGAGGATAATAACCAATTAAACACAAGAAGCCTAACTTATTTTATGCTTTGTCAAAAAATCTGGTTGCAATTTGAAGTAACTCCATTCCCCTATCCCTCTGCACCTCAAACAAGCGCAACAGGAAGATATTCACATTTCTTGTACAACCTACTTTCAGCAAGTACAGATTAAAAGGCTATGGGGAAAGGGCTAATTGGACAGTTCCTTCAACAGGGCAGTCGAGGCACGGTGGACTGAATAGCCCCTTCTTAGGAACCTGATTCAGTGTTTCTGTCATATTTAAACTGGAAGCTATATTATTTGTAGAGAGTAGTTTTGTCCAACAACGCAGAGCTGATAACTGCCAACAGAACTACTGTGTTTCTGCAGAGTATCAGGATCAGTACTTACCTCATGCACTTCAGATTGCATTCGAGAGTTGGATTTTGTGGGTGAATATTCGCTAAGGCGAAGGGTTTGGTGAACAAGTGAAAGATGGAGGAGACTTGGGCATATTGTAACTCACTTAAGTCCAAAGATTTGCATTCTTGCTTTGTATCCCAGTACACGTCCCTCATGGACACACATGTGAAGGAAAATCCCAGCTGCTGCATTTTTAAACAGTAAATACTGACTGTGCTGATGTTTCATATCAAATTATTATTTCCATTATCTCAAGAGTTTCCCCTGGGCCCTGCCGATTATAGTCCTCTGCTTCTTCACAATATTAATGAGCCACTCTATACAACATTCCCCCTATTCATTCTTCCATTGCAGACCCACTCTCTCAGATCAGGCCACTTCAGTTGGGTCCGGCCTTCTGTCGTCTCTCAATAAAATGGTTGAATTCCTTCATCTTGATCTCCTGCATCCTCTTTGATAGGGTCAATAATATTTTACTCTTTTCAATTCTGCAAAGACATGGTTGTAATTTTCCTCTCGACCTGTCAGATTCTCTCCTCTTGCTCTGTGCTGGCAGCAGTAAAAGGAAGGCTGGTGCCACAAGATCATTATATTTCCTGTAAAATCAACCATCAGCTCTACTTTTCACCTTAGACTGTCTTCATCTATTGACCTTCGCAGCTTTGGTATCTCCTCTGATCTCAAATGAGGCTTCTTCGTTGCTAAAACTGTCTCCAAGAAGTTTGGTTTCCAATTTTTCATCAAGGACACTATTCCATTCACCAATGTTTATTCTACAGAGCTAGAGCCTGCCCAAGTCTTCATACTGCTCCCAAGTGGGGAGGCCTCTCCAACATCTGCCTCTCTCCTGGATTACATGCCAGAAGCACCTTGCCAGTGGTAACTGACCCTCCACTTACCTCTAGCTTCCAATTTACATTCTCCATTCTCCCACCATGTTAAATGCTCCCCCACCTCACCTCTGTATCCTTCTTGTATTGAGATCAAGACATATCCCACCACCTTCTGTTTCAGCTCATCCATTCACTGCTAACTGCTTATCTCCCTCAAGCTATCTTCAATACTCTCAAGCTTATGAATAGCTTCAGTGCCACCTAATCAGCAGCTCTCAAGTTATCGTTCTTTCTTTCTCACTTTTATCAACCCTACCAACATCCTGAAATGTGGGCCGAGGGTTGCCTGTAATGTTTTAAAATACCAACCTGGGACAAGGGGTGGATGGAATTACCTGGGCAATGGGGAACTCTGGTGGTATTGTATGTTCACCGGGAACATAAAATGGTTAATGATAACATTATTCAGCTGCAAAGAGCAAGTTCAATAGCAGTGACCAATATCTGCAGCAGAAACCATCACTGTAATGAAACTCATTGTGTATTAAATGACAGTGGGACTCCCTAATGCCCAATCCTTGTCATTAATGTGATTGCTAGCTGGGAGTAAGTGCCAGTCTGAATGAAGAAGATCAGCCATTTTTCCACATTTTGCTTTGTGTCAGAAATAATTAAAGGCATCATAGCCTACTATGCATGAGCAATTATACATACAGCGCCTCATTGTAACATGGGTCATACTCCTTTTGTAGGAGAATTTGCATGCAAGCAAATGGGAATTGCAGCCTGTAATCAGAGAACAAAACATTTTAATCACTCTTTAGTTAAAGCTTAAATGTGAAAACTGTCAAATTATGAAAATGTTGTAACAACCTATTAAGTGAAACAATAATAGATCTTTTCATGTAACAAAAGAAATGATAACTAGACCATTAACCCTTCTCAGCCACTGTTATTTTCCTCATGTCAAGTAGACTCCCAGATAAAGCAATTTAACACATTTAAAAAGAGCTGTGGGGCCATTACTGATGGACTAGCGA
The DNA here is from genome assembly GCF_964194155.1 of Cetorhinus maximus. Taxonomy (NCBI): domain Eukaryota; kingdom Metazoa; phylum Chordata; class Chondrichthyes; order Lamniformes; family Cetorhinidae; genus Cetorhinus; species Cetorhinus maximus. The sequence goes on along the minus strand of NC_135905.1, from coordinate 22,510,643 downwards.
ATTTGTTCAGGGAATAGCCTAACCATTACACCAGGTAGGTAGGTCTAAGACTCAATCCCTGCGTTATGCTGGATCGATACTTAGTTTGTACTCAGCACACCTGGGCAGGAAAAGAGGCCCGGATTAGCATTTGCAGAGCCTCCTTGGTTACGTGTCATATTTGCAGAGCATCCCTGGTTAAGTGTCAGTATTTGCACGAGGGTCCCTGGGTCGGTGTCAGTATTTTCAGGGGGGTCCATGGGTCGGTGTCAGTATTCTCATAGGGCCATGATATTTACAGGGAGTGCCTGGGTAGGTGTCAGTATTTGCATGGGTCCCTGAGTAGTTGTTGGCATTTGTCGGGGTCCCTGGGTAGGTGTTTTACACATGAATTAATTCGAAAATCACCTTTTAGGTTACGGCTTCTCTTGACAATTTGCAGCCTATGCAGATTTACGAAAGATCGTATAGTTGAATTTCTTACACACAGCCTGAGGTCAGATGCTGCCTTATCCATATTCTGCAGACATTTCATTATTCTAACTGGAATGTATCTTCTTTCTCTAGAAAATGTCATCTTGAAAAGTTTTCCTGTCGTTAACATGGCTTAGCATTTAAAGAAAAAAATAATTCATTAATTTTCTTTATTTACATATGACACAGTTCAATTAGCATATTCGAAAGTCCTTCTTAATGGCACCTTAAATCAGTGTTTTAATGCTGGACCCTCATTTTATGGGATTAGTGGTTGAAACACTGACTCAAAAGTGTACAATTTTACCAATTTAATGATTCCGTTAATATCCAGCGTCAAACTGTCTAAATTGTTAGAAACCAGTTTACTGAAAAAAGGAGAAATGGAGATATTACATCTGATCCGAGCAGTTTTATAAAATGTTAATGAGGCTCATTGTCCCTCAAAGGTTCAGTCCTTTTGCCTTGTGTAGGCGAGTGCACTGATCTCCAAGATTAAACCCTCCCCGCTTCATAAGGAGGGGCTTGCCATTTTGTGAGTTAGAAAGGAATAATATATTTCCCAGTTAACCCAATTGGATTTGGAAAATACCCGGCTCTGACATATATGTATCAGGAGGACCGGGATTTGGTTTAATCTCATTTGATTAGGGTTTTTGCTTTTGCTTCACTTACAGGTAGCCTGCAGCTAGATGGCATGGTAGCTAAAAATAATAAAATGGTCAAGTTGCTCATCCCTGGAATTCTTCAGGGTATGGATGACATTTAACAAGAAAAAGCTTTATCAGGAAGAGGAGGTCTTTTGTTCACCAAGAATGCTGAATTAAACTGAGTCTGGTGTAACTTATTAAGAATTGCCCCTAATAGCAAGAAATGTTATCCTTTCTGAGGACAGGATTCAGTTTTTGCAAAAGAAAATATGACGATTTGAACGATAGTTTATGCCTGGTGACCAGCTTTAATCAGCATATGTGTTAATAGAATAAGCGTTGTAGCACAGCAACTATTCCTACCAACTCCTGTATAAACTAGATCGATGCGTGGGACCAAGTTTTCGCCTGGGTGCAGCGGCCTGTTTCGGTGCGCAGATGGCCACACGATTGCTTTTGGGGGAATATCCGATTTTCCTCCGCGTTCCCAACCCTGCACCATTTTCCTCGGGGCCTTTTTTTTGCAGGTCTGGAATGCCCGGTGTGCAAGATGCACAGCCGCTCCCGCCGAGGTCGGTCTCCCCATTTCAAACGGGGGCTGAAAACCGGATTTCCTCCCACACATCATTTTGTCTGGCGGTGTGGGGCTTGGGGAGGCCCCATTGGAATCACATCAGGCTTGGGAGTTTGTGAAGAAAGTGGAAATCCTGCTGAGGAGTCAGGGACATTCTGAAGCGTAAAGTGTTTTCACACCTTCAAGTGTCACTGTTAGGTGCTGTATTGTCATGTAGATGTGTGTTTCAATGCAGGTATCTATCATAGGGATCTGCCCTTTTAAAGGTTAACATGACCCTTACGTTGACATACGAACGTACGAATTAGCAGTAGGAGGAGGCCACTCAGCCCCTTGAACCTGCTCCACTATTCAATAAGATCAATCTGATTGTAACCTCAACTCCACATTTTCACCTCCCCCCGATAACCTTTCACCCCCCCCTTGCTTATCAAGAATCTGTCCACCTCTGCCTTAAAAATATTCAAAGAATTTGCTTCCTCTGCCTTCGGAGTAACATGAGTTCCAAAGATTCTACTGTTTTGAGAGAGAAAATTTCTCCTTATCTCTGTCTCAGATGGGCGACCCCTTATTTTTAAACTGTGACCCCTAGTTCTAGATTCCCCCACAAGAGGAAACATCCTCTCCATATCCACCATGTCAAGTCCCCTCAAGATCGTCTATGTTACAATCAAGTCGCCTCTTCCTCTTCTAAACTCCAGTGGATACAAGCCTAGCCTGTCCAACCTTTCCTCATAAGGCAACCCTCCCATTCCAGAAATTAGTCTAGTAAACCTTCTCTGAACTGCTTCCCACGCATTTACATCCTTCCCCCAATAAGGGGAACAATACTGATCACAATACTCCAGCTGTGGTCTCACCAATGCCCTGTATAACTGAAGCATAACGTCCCTATTTTTGTATTCAATTCCTAATTACTTGCTGTACTGACCTTTTGTGAATTGTGCAGTAGGACACCCAGATCCCTCTGCATCTCAGAGCTCTGCAATCTCTCAGCATTTCTATAATATGCATCTTTTACATCCTCCTTCCAAAATGGACAATTTCACATTTCCTACATTATGCTCCATTTGCCAGATATTTTCCCACTAACTTAACTTACCTATACCCCTTTGCAACCCACTCATGTCCTCTTCACAATCACTTTCCTATCTATTTTTGTGTCATCAGCAAATTTAGAAACCATACCTTCCATCCCTTCATCCAAGTCATTTACACAAATTGTAAACAGTTGAGGACCCAGCACTGATCCCTGTGGCGCACCACTCATTACATCCTGCCAACCAGAAAAAAGACCACTTAAGTCTACTCTGTTTCCTGTTAGCCAGCCAATCTTCTATCCAGGCTAATATGTTACCTCCTACACCATGAGCTTTTATTTTCCGCAATAACCTTTGATGTGGCATCTTATCAAATGCCTTCTGGAAATCTAAGTACAGTACATCCACCAGTTCCCCTTTATCCACAGCACATGTTGCTTCCTCAAAGAACTCCAATAAATTGTTTAAACATGATTTCCCTTTCACAAAACCATGTTGACTCTGCCTGATCATCCTGAATTTTTCCAAGTTCCCTGCTATAACATATTTAATAATAGCTTCTAACATTTTTCTCTATGATAGATGTTAAGCTAACTGGCCTGTAGTTTCCTGCTTCCTGTCTCCCTCCTGTTTTGAATAACAGAGTTATATTTGCTATTTTCCAATCTAATGGAACCTTCCGCAAATCTAGCGAATTTTGGAAAATTAAAACGAATGCATCAATAACCTCCCTAGTCACTTCTTTTAAGAGCCAAGGATGAAGTCCATCAGGACCCGGGGACTTGTCGGCCCACAGATCCAACAATTTTCTCAGTGCCACTTCCCTGGTTATTGTATTTTTTTTGAGTTAGTCCCTACCTTCCATTTCCTGATTTCTACCTATTTCTGGGATGTTACTTGTACCCAGCCTCTACCACCCTTGTGTATTGGTTTACATGCATTTCACTACTTTTCCAATGGAGAAAGCATCATAATGCAATGAAAAATGTTATAAAAGGTCCTGTTAGTTTGTGCTGTCATCTTTTCTACTGTAGTTTAAATGGCTCTGGTTGATTTATTTAAAAAAAAACTGGTTTTGACACTGAAAAAATATCTACACTTGAAAAAACCTAACCGCCTGTTCCCCTACATTGATTGATGGGCACTTTGATTTGAAATTAAAATAAGCACCTGCTGTCATTTCCTTCTCAGAGAGTAATCTATTTGGACAGCTGTGGCCATTATCAATGCTTGGCTGAGTTTCAAGTGCAAATGGGTTTCAGGTCAGTAAGTGTTCCATTCATATAAGAATGAATGACAGTTTCAAGAAGTTATAATAACAGACTGTTCCTTTGACATGGCTCCTTGTTTGTTGACACAAGCCAATAGGATTACAAGTATTACAAGGTTTTTCTATACATGGTGGAGTGCATTTGTTCCCTGTATCAATGATATACAGACTTTTATGAGATGGTGTAAAGGAAATATCAATTTTTCCTAATATTACTGTGGCATACTGAAGCAGGCTTGTGTATGTATGTTTGTGTGTGTGTGTGACTAATTTAATTAAACTAAAGATGGTCAGAATGAAACGTTTGAATCATCAAAAGGGTTAACTGTAAAACAGGCAATTTGAAATGGAGATGGGTGCGCTAAGATGAAGTCCCAGTAGATGCAGTGTCAATGGAATTTGCATTTATAGATAAGATGAGATGTTCGATTTTCAAAGAGACATGATAAGATGTTTTACAACTGGCAAAATAGATAAGGCAAAGTTATTAAGTTTATTTTTCATGAAAGATTTTTATATTCAGAGAAAAGTAACTTCCGAAGCAAAAGTGAGACAATGGGATTTACAGATCAAAAGGAAGAAAATATATTTAATGATGGAAAGCTGTATGGGGAGTGGCCTGTGAGATCATGAAAGGTGGACTGTGTGAAACAGACCTGTGAAAAAGTAGCCTGTAGCCACCCCAGAGAAGTGTTTGCTTGTTCCAGAGAGCAAGGTGTTGTTAAAAGCCTTGGAATTCTGTTGTTGAGTGAAAGGGAGAGAGAAGCTGTGAAACACCTCCCTGAAAGCAACAGTGGGTGCTTGAGGTAATATTGTTGGATGTTTTATAGATTAAGAATCTATTTGGACTGCCTGAAAGGGGTGTGTAGTTGGGAGTCTAGTTAAGTAGAAATCTTTTGGGAACCGTTATAAGACTAAACTTAACAGTGTAACTGTAATCTTGTGTGTTTAAGTTTTCTTTTCTTTTGTTAATAAATGTTTTGATTTAATTTTTTAAATCGCCAAAGGTGGTAGTGGACTCTTTACTCCTGAGTTCAGTGCACAAACTTTCTTGAAATAAAAACAAATTGCAAAATTGTTGTGATAGCTTGGCCAAGTTTCCCTTTGGGATTTGGTCAGCCTGGCAAACACCACCTGCCATATGATAACAATGGTGAGCAGTTTATTTTTCCCCCTATGGAACGTAAAACATTTTCTATTGATATTGCATGGAATCTGAGGACGATACATAATACGTACTGAGTGGGTGGCCATGGAGGATAAATGGAGGACATAGGGGTGGCATGGGTGATCTGAGAGTGTATAAAGTTTATACGGGAGTATAGAGGTGGCATGGGTGATCATGGAGGACACATGCTTGGTATGGACATTCTGAAGGGGGATGGGCTGGCATGGGAGTATGGATGAGGAGTTGATGGAGGTGAGGGCGAGGTTTGGAGGGGGGACCTTTAAACACTGTTGGGAGCTGGGATACTGTGTTGGAGGACTGAGGCGAGAGCCTTATAACCAGCCCACCTCTAAACCCACCCTCCAGCGTGGTTCACGGCCTGCATTGTGAACCCAATCCTGGTGTGAAAAGACAAGAATGACATGTGAAGTCATACATGGGCCAGGCATGTAGTTTGTGAGCTATGAAAGTGCACAGTTCACCAGCCCAGAGGAAGATTCAGCCCCTAGTGGTCATGTACTGATGAGAGGGTCTGTTTTGTAAGGCTCTTGATTTTGATTTGCACCTGGGTTTTAATCAGTAAAATGGCCCCTTTTTGCCCAAATGTGAATTATTCTCTCCTCCCCACTTTATTGGAAGTAGAATCCATCTTTAAACTTTTAAAGAGGCGACATGACTGGTGATAACATCACAATATTTCCCACTTTTCTACTTTGAGTGAACAGGAAATGTAAACTAGATGCCAGCCCTATCCAGCTTGTGTCTTGCCTGAGTATTAGTGTGCTCACTCTGGCCCATCATTTGAAGCTAATGTCACTTTTTATTTTCCCATTGGCCTTTCCAAAGAAATGCAAGGTTAATCCCTGCAACTGCATTTTGCAACCAAACTGCTTCAAGTACTGAAACAGCCTGAAAAATTCCAAAGGATGGTGACAATGTGACTTTAAACTAACAGTTCATTATATCTCTGGTACTAATGGCCCTTCCAAATTTTCTGTGTTATGTGCAGCCTGTTTATTTCAATGCTCAGTACCTTTTCATTTAGTGGCTGCACACACGTGGTATCTTAAAGGGGACAGTCTGTGAGCAGCTGTGATCATGTACAGCTTAGAAGAGAACATTGTCTATTACCTACTTCAGCTTTGAGTCACCAACACCTTGTGTTTAAATCTCTTGTCCTTGTGGTTGAATCCCTCCATGGCCTTGTACCTCCTTCACCCATACAATGCACCCAGAACCCTGTGTTCTTCCAATTCTGGCCTCTTATGCACCCTTGGTTTTCTTCAACCCACCATTGGTGGCCACGTCTCCCACTTTCCAGGCCCTAAGCTCTGGAATTCTGCCGCTAAACCTTTCTGCTTTTCAAGCTCTGCTTAGAACCAACCTCTTTAACCAAGGTTCTGGTCATCAGTGTAATATCTCCCACATTGGCTCAATACCAATTTGTTCTGATTACACTCCTGTGCAGGGCCTTTGAGACATTTTACTACTTAAAGATGCCACATAAATGCAAACTGTTCCTATAAAGGTCCATTGTATCAGTCATTAAAATGGATTCTTATATCAGCTCATTATGCCACTTATTGTGATGCACATTACACTTCCCCTTCTACTGTACCCTTAAACCTCCCCTTCTACTGGCCAAGTGCATCTCCCTCTCTACTAGCCCAGTGTATCCCTTCCTCTACTGGCCTCATGCAACAGTGTTCCTCCCCCACCCCAGCTCTTGCCATGCCCCACCCCCTCCACTGACCCAGTTCATCTCTTCCCCCTGCTCTCCCCACAAAAAATGGCCCAGTGCACCTTCTATAATAGCTGCTTGTTGATATAATGCACCTCAAATTAAACCACTATTTGAGATTCTTCTCTGAGAAGTGGTGACACATTATATAAATGTTTTTTTTCTTGAAAGCCCTCTTGTACCAAACCCTGACCACTCCCGATGAGTTCATTATTGCTTACTGCGAACCTACAAGTTTAATATATTGAGTAAACTGCTGAAATATAGTTAGGTTAGTCATTCGTTTCAACTGCAGTCCAAATTGGACACTAAAATAGACTTCGTTCTTACAGTGTTCAGGCCATGGTCCAGTGACTGGAGCTGATGCCCTCAACTCTATTCATTTAGCAACATCATGTTTCCTCTTCAGAGACCGTTTCAGAGTGTTAGCGAGAAATAAACTCATGAGCAATGTGATTGTGTTTCTGCTTAGAAGTCAGTGAAGCCAACCTGAGCCTAAATGCCACTTTAAAACAATTACCTTCACCTACACTTTAATTATTGAATCCCATGACCCAGTTCCTTCACAGTGGTTCTGTAGGTAAGCTGCTTTCTATCTGCATGTTTGAGTGGTACTGATAGGAAGCAACCGTTTGAGTTGAGCGATTAATGAAATATGAGAATTTTTAGTAAATTGAAAATGACCGCAAATTGCTAAAAAGCTATGTATATTTTAAATATTTAAATTCGATAGCTTTATTCGTTAATTCAAGAAGAGCATGTTATAGAAATGCCTTAAAAATGTCCTGATTATTTGTTCCGATGGGTTCAGTAAAGTGAGATACTCAGTTCTCAGAGGTGAGGATTTATCGAACTCCATGCTGTGGTGATTGCCGATGTTAGACGGTGAGTCTTAAACTGTTTTTCTGATACCATCCTGCTTGCTGTTTAAACAGTTACCAATTGCAGCGATGTAGGAATTGCGAGATGAACATGGACCAAGACCCATCAAGTTCACCTTCTAGTATCCCATGGTACAATGATAATGGAGTTGTTAGCTAGTCACGCTGATCAGTCTTCATCAATTAGTTTACAACGGACCCAGACTTGAGGTGAGGAAACGCAATGGAGAACTTTGGGAACCAAGGGTCCAAAGTAACCTCTTCCTCCCGAGTTCGCTCAACTCCCTACACGTCAATTTATTCATTTACCGCAGTCTAAAATATTATTTTCTGAAATAAGTCTATCTAATTTACATTTGAATGAGTCAATACTATGTGACCCACCATCTACCTAGTGAGCCTACTCCATAGATTCACTCTCTGAAATAAAGTTTCTGAAGATTAGTTTTAGACTTACCCAGTGTCCTCTTGTTCTACTGTTTTGGACAAGGTGAAACAGCTCACATTATCTTAGAGATAAAAACAAAAAACTACTGCGGATGCTGGAAATCCAAAACAAAAACAGAATTACCTGGAAAAACTCAGCAGGTCTGGCAGCATCAACAGAACTCAGTTCTGCTGAAGGGTCGTGAGGACTCGAAACGTCGACTCTTTTCTTCTCCGCCGATGCTGCCAGACCTGCTGAGTTTTTCCAGGTAATTCTGTTTTTGTTTCACATTATCTTATCCCTTTAGAATCCTAAAAATAGTCATCGTTTAACATAATTGGGTTAGCTGGTAAAAGAAATCATAGCTTGATAGGGTAGATGCTGTGAGATTGTTTACCCTCGTTGGGGAGTCTAGAACCCGGGGGGGTCACAGCCTCAGGTTACGAGGTAGACCATTTCAGACTGAAATGAGGAGGAATGTCTTCACTCAGAGGGTTGTGAACCTTTGGGATTCTCTACCCCAGAGGGCTGTGGATGTTCAGTCGTTGACTATGTTCCAGACAGTGTAGCTCACTGTAAGGAATCGAGGGATATGCGGATAGGGCAGGAAAGTGGAGTTGACGTAGAAGTTCAGCTATAATCTTGTTGAAAGGTGGAGCAGGCACAAGGGGCCATGTGGTCTAATCCTGCTCCTGTTTCTTATGCCCTTATATTTCTTCATGCTTGTGTTAAAGTAACGGATAGTGGAATGTCACAGAAAGACATTAAATGTTCACTCACTAATCCAATAGCCAATAGTAATTTCTGCTCTTGAGTGCAGATTGGTTAAGTCTAATTTGTTGGTTTGTGTTAGGGATATTGGTGCTTAGGAACTAGACACTCAATTCACTTTTGTCACCTATTGTCTTTATGCAGTAGCCCAGATGAGCTGCAACTAAGCTTAATATGGAGGAAAGCTCCTTGTGTCTCACAAATATACTTAATTCTCAGACACAGAAATCCAATGCTCCTTTAATGTGCCATTTCCATTTCCCACACCAACTGTACTAAAGGGGTGAAATTGCATTACAGAATGTCACTGTGCTTATGCTAAACGCATAGTTTGAGGTTCCTTTTTGCAATATTTTAGTAGAGGTTTTTACCCACTCAATTTAAACAGGTTCGAGTTCTCGTGATTAAAACAGACTAAGGAGCTCTCTGCGTACACCAGTGTCGTACAGTGGAGATCATAGACCTGGCTGAGAGAGAAGACACCAGAGCCTGAGGCTGGATTCAGACCTAGATCCAGGGGCTAAATGGAGAGTGTGTTAACTCGCCGTGCTTTTCAGAGACTGTCTTCAGTCAGTTTAAGCTCTGTAATCAAATGGTGAACAAATGGAATTGCAGATTACCCAACACGTCTGTCCCATGCTTCAGTTACTGTGACTTTGAGAGACACGGTGGAGTTTGATGTTTCAGAGTTAGCATGCAGTGTGATTAGCTTCTTGGTGTTATGCTGAAACCTGGTAACCTGACTAAATGAAGCTGCCTAATTTACACATGGAAAACTGCGCTAATGCTGTTTGATTTTTTCCAAATATGCATATGTACCGTGTGTCACGCCTGATGTGCCTGTGCAAACTGATCAGTGCTTGGTTTGGTTGCAAACAGACGAGATGAGTGTGCGGTAGGTGAGACAGACAGAATGCAGTGAAACTGAGCCGAGAGTCCAGCAATTCTTTGTAGTGAAGTGGCATCAGAGGTAGGAGGATTTGAATCTGAGATTGAGTCAGAGGTGCAATTTGTGGAATACATGAAATAATTAGAGGTCAACCTTCAGGTCTATACAACCTCATATCATCAATATAAAGAAAAAAAGACAATAAATGATCATATAATAGATGCATGCAAGAACAGACGGTCAACCTAAGTCAGTCAACAAAAACAGAATTACCTGGAAAAACTCAGCAGGTCTGGCAGCATCGGCGGAGAAGAACAAAGTTGACGTTTCGAGTCCTCACGACCCTTCAACAGAACTGATTAATAAATTTTTCCAGGTCCTGACGAGAGCATGAAGCAGCACCGAAGTAATCATCGATGTACCGGAGAAAGAGTTGTGGGAGGGGGCCGGAGTAGGACTGGAACAACGAATGTTCCACATACCCCATAAAGACCTAAGTCAGTGTTCACTGTAGTGGGTGGGGGGAATAAAAACAACAACCACTACATTTACAGAGTGAGCCCAGATGATCCTTTCAGATCAGAGTGACAATCACAATGAGATCTCCAAATCACCAAGGAATTGTCAGGGAGATTGCTGGTTGGGGTTCTGGGGGCAGTGGGGGGTTGTTGGGGGGATGGTGTGTGAGGTGATGGGGATGTGGTGTTTGGGGAGGGTGGTTGAAGATGGTCGGAGGATGTAGGGTGGATGAAGGGGAGGGAGTTAAAGGGTGGGTGTGGTGGGAGGGGGCTGGAGGGTGGTGGGAATAGGGGTCAGAGGTGGGAGGCGGTTGAGGATTGGGGGAAGTCTGGGTATGGGATGGGGTTTGGAGGACAGAAGGGGTGGAGAGAATGTGCTTTAGAGGTGGGAGGAAAAGAGAAAAAGGTGGAATTATGTGGGGTGGCAAAAGGGGGCAGAGGATGCAGGGGACAGGAGAGTGAGGAATGGGGGTATTGGTGACAGGAAGACGAGATTGGAGATGAGAGTCTCAGACCACACTCCCTGTCCTCCTACTAACTGAGTGAACAACCTTTTTTAGTTTCATTCGGCTCATGCTTCCTTCTTTATCTTCTCAGTATTGTGGTCTCCCAGGCTTCTACTTACTGTGGCCAAGAGCCAGCTAGCTGCCAAGTCTCAGCAATACTTCCAGGTACAAAAAGCCTGCAAGGAGATTGTTGTCCCACGCCATGCGAGAGTCTGGAAACTGAGCTGATTGGATTGGCCTATTCTGAGGATCCAGCCTGCTCTGCAACTCTTCACGCAGTGCCTCTCCTGGCCAGGTGTAATATATCTCTGTGGGTAGGGTGTAGCAAGCTACGAAGTACATGGGCAAGCATAGAGGGTGAGAGTCCCAATCAAAAATACTGAACTATATTTTTAACAACAAAAATATCACCACCTTACTATGCTGTTTGTCTCAAGTATAAGGCTAGTGAATGTGGGAGAGTTGATAAGCAAATAAATCGGAGAGTAAAACGTCAGGTGAAGTTAATGCATACCCAAAATGCAGCTATGCTAATTCGCAGATCACATCATGCTCACTCTGCTGTTTGGAGTGCGAATCCCAGTCCAGTGGGCACTGAAATTATTTTTCACTTAGACAAACTCAATCGAGCTATTATGTAAGCACAGCCAATGATCAGGAGTGTTTTTCATGCTGCAGAAGTGGATTCGGCAGCAGACACATGGAACCTCTCCACCTGCTAAATCTCAGCGTAAACAACCAATGGCCCATCGGCAAAAGACATTACAGACCCACAAACTGTCGTTTACAAATTGGCCATTGCATTAAGGCCAGCACATGGAGTGAGGCAAATGTTGGGAACGGGACCTTTTGTTCTGGTCCTTTATAAACAGAGGACAATGCAACTAATTGAGTCAGTCATCAGACAAGGAGTGCAAACAATAGAGAAGCACAAGGAAAACAGTAAAAACAACTGAATACTAAATAGTGGGACGGAGGGCAAGAGAAGAAGGAGCAGATCTTTCAGAGCATAGCTAATCATCCCACACGGAGCTCAATCCCAGCTCTGTCTTATGAGGAAAGGTAGGACAGACTAAGCTTGTATCTGCTGGAGTTTAGAAGAGTAAGAGGTGACTTGATTGAAACATATAAAACCCTCAGGGGTCTTGACAGGGTGGATGTGGAGAGGATGTTTCCTCTTGTAGGAGAATCTAGAATTAAGGGTCACTGTTTAAAAATAAGGGGTCGCCCATTTAGAACGGAGATGTGGTGAAATTTTTTCACTCAGAGGGTCATGAGTCTTAGGAACTCTCTTCCTGATAAGACAGTAGAAGCAGAGTCTTTGAATATTTTTAAGACAGGGGTGGTTAGACTCCTGGTGAGCAAGGGGGCGATGGGTTATCGGGGGTAGGCCGGATGCAGATTTGAGGTTCCTATCAGATCATCCATGGTCTTATTAAATTGTGAAGCAGACTCAAGGGGCCGAATGGCCTACTCCTGCTCCTTGTTCTCACGATTTTTAATGCCTCTATCAAATCTCCTCTCAGCCTTCTCTTACCCAGGGAAAACAGTGCCAACCTCTCCAATTTATCTTCATAACTGAAGTTCCTCATCCCTGGAAACATTCTCATCTTTCCTAAAGTGTGATGCCCAGAAATGGACGCAATATTCCAGCTTAGACCGAACTGGTATTATTTACAACTTCAATGTCTTGTGCCCTAAGCCTATATTAATAATGACTAGGATGCTCTTTGCTTTATTAACCGCTCTCTGAACCTGTCCTGCCGCCTTCAAATATCGCACGAGAGCGATTACGTCGGAACGCTCGCCCAGTGGCATTGCACGTCATTTTAACAGACACAAATGTGTGATCACGCACGCACAACCGCACGCGCGCACACACAGACAGACACACACGTGTGCACACAAGCAGGCAGAAACACAAACGTGCGCACACACATAGACACAGACACACACACACACACAGACACACACACACACCCCCACCCACCCACAGACACGCACACACATAAGGATGCACAGACATACACACAGATACAAACATGTGATCACGCACACACAAATGCACACACATAGACAAACCCACAGACACGCACAAACACACGAACGCACGCACACACACAAAAACACACACTCACATACACAGTCACATACACACACAGACATACACACATGCAGACAAACACACACACACATCATCTCACTCACACACACCATGGGCGGGATTTTCTGCACCCGCCCACCGCCAGGATCATCCAGTCCCGCCTCAATGGACTTCTGGCTGGGGCACCGCCTCACCCACAGCGGTTACGGAAAACCCCGGCCTATCTCTCTCACATACAGTCTCTCCCCCCTTTCTCTCCCACACGCGCGCACACACACACAGATATACACACACATGCACATGCACGCACACACACACAGACAAACACACACGCGCACACACACACACGATGAGCAGCCTGGCAGTGGCCCTCTCCTGCTCCTTCCTGACTCAGCTTTGCACATTTGCCGCACACCCTCCATCCCAGGACCATTGCTTCATGCCCTGCGCCTGCTTCCTGCAGAAGCACCAACTCCCCCACACATTCACAATGCAATCACCTCACAGCTGGTCTGCACCCCATAACCTTTGGCTCCTTTGTTTATCAAAAATCTATCTAACGGTCTTGAATAAATTTAAAGATCCGGCCTCCATTACCTTCTGGAGAAGAGAATCCCACCCGCTAATGACCCTCGGGTCACCAATTCATTACCCGTGTACACTGTTCCCTACAGCTATATGTGAAAGCTTAGCCTTTAACCTTCTAAACAGGAAAAAAACAGGAATCGAACATTTATGACATATTAATTTGTGGCATATTAAATTATTTTCTTAAAATACCATTTCAGTGTCTCCCGGATTGTTTTCAATAGCCACCCGGGGAGTGATGCCAATTCCGGGAGACTCCCGGCCGTCCTGGGAGGGCCAGCAACCCGATTCCTGTCCAATATTCTCGGGAGCGTTGAAATTGCCATTGCGTTGAGCAGCAGTTACGTAAGCTGATATCTCCTGATAAACCTCCTTCAACTCTCTCTCCACCGCAAACCGTATGTCATCCTAGGTGTCGGTACTGAAGTTCCTTTAAGATTGTTTTTTGGATGGACAGGGCACTGAGAGGACACACCCTGTTGTGACAAGAGCAGGATTCTGTGGCACAAAGAGGCAAAACACCACGAGCAACTCTCCCTCCGTCACAACGCATGTTTCATTTAGTGCAAGGAACAGCCTGGGAGCAGCACAGTTAACGCAAACATATCGGACACGGCCGGTGATTTAATCCATCTGTATTTTCAGATATTCTGTGTTAAAATCTCTGCATTGAACTGTAATGAAAACAGAAAATGCTCAAAACATACAAAAGGCCTGGGAGCACCTGTGGAGAGAGAAACAGAGCTAATATGTTTCAGGTCTGTGACCTTTCATCAAAACTGATTCTGTAGTTGTTAGTGACCATTGAAAACAAATCTTGTTGATTAGCACCGAGAGTTCTGCTCTCAATGACATGATGCAAGTGCTAACAAATGTAGAAACACTGTCTGGGCCTGATGGCACAACAGGTTAGCCTTAGGAAATGGTCTCTTCAACCCTGGGTCTGAATTCAAATCTAACATCAGCAACTTGGCAAAGATCTCCCCTTTCAGGAAGAGGGCTGGTGTTACACAACTGCCCTATCTGACCTCTGCCCAGATTCAAATCCGATCCAATTAGGCTGAAGGGTTAAAGAAATGAAGCAAGTGCAGTTGTGGTGAGAATCATTATCTCTGAAATGCCAGGTAATGGATAGTTAGAATGCAGCAATCACAGTAAATGGGGCCACGGTGAAGATTCAGGAAGCTTATTGTGTCTGCATGCTCAGGGTAGGACCCCTACCTCTGAGGGAGATGGTTAGAGGTTCTGGTGCCGCTCTATAATTTGTGCGGCTCATTTAACTTGGTCCCCCCAATGCAGTGTTGACAAATTGCTGCATTGGCGTTGATGCTGCTAAACCAATATTTGCCCCTTCAGATGGAACATTTTTTGGAGAAAAGCAGGGGACCTTTCCAGTGTGATGGTCACCATTCTTCTCTCAACTATCCACAGCTTGGCTGGTCATTCAACCCATTGCTCTGTTGGGATCTCACTATGTGCAAAACTCCCACGTTTGCCTAATAGCAATTACTGATCTTCAATGACATTTGTTGCATGTGATGCCCTTTCACATATTTCTAAACAGTGGGATATGACGCTACCTAAATGTTGAGGGAACATTAGGCACTGTGCGTGAGCATTGCTTGTTACTTCCAGCGAGGATAATGCAACAAAAGGCCCATTTTCCCCCTGACAGCTTTTCCCTTTCGGAGTGCTGGACCGTGCACACTGACACAAGAACCCAATATGCCGCATCCTGAACAAGCTCCTGTTCAGATAGGATGTCATGTCAGATCAAGGTTTCACGCAGTGATTGAGGTTTAGTGAAATATGGATAGTTTCGTTGTATGTTCCAGCCTTCACCTGCCCTCTCTGCGTGTACATCCATTCCTGTATGGGAGAAGACGCTGATGTTGACAGCTCAGATGAGTGGCGCCCAGTTTGAGTGAGACGTACCTGTGAAGATTGAATGCGTTTTGCCGACTGCTGAGTGCAGAGCGCTCTTCAGACTGGCTGCCAGGGCAAAGGGGCATCCCAGAACATTCTGTTACCGCTCGGGATAAGGACGGGAACAAAAACTGTTGTCTCACAGATTAACATGGCTCTGCTTTTGTGGATTCTATCTCCCATTGTTCAGGCTCAGCTTGAGAGAGAGAGAGAGAGGGAGAGAGAGCGAGCGAGCATTACAGTATGCGGCTGGGAACGGAACCTGTTTGTCATGGGTGAAAGATCTGAAAAACAATAATTTATGGCAAATTTCTGCCTTTTCCCAAATCTTTCAAATTAACTTGGTGTCAGTAATTATGCGGCACTGTCACAGCTCTGTCAAGATTAGCCACTGTGCTGAAAAGTGTAAGAAATGTAATTTAAAATAATGGACCTCGTAGCACAACTCAGAGGCAGTCTGGCGCATGGGGAAAACAATTGCCATGTTTACTTGCTAATGCGGCCTATTACTTTAAGGATAATACTTGAATACTCTATGGGAATCCAGGCACATTAATTGTAAGTGCATGTAAATTAGTGGAGGTCACTTGGCAGTCAGCATATTGCTTGCAAATTGAATACTCCCAACTCAGGAGAATTCAGGATGCAGTGCCTAGCTGTCCTTCTCATGATTTAATATTAGTTTCATATCTGGAGCATTGCAGACATATATTCATATAAAAAATCATATTCATGAGTCTTGTGTGGTGTTGCTCATTAACTAAACGATACAGTGTTTTCCAGGAGAGAATGGTAAATCAAATAGAACATGTGAGTATTATTAAAGGATCTCACTAACTGATTGGATACGACTGTAGGTATGAAAATCGTGGGGACAATGATCCGATAGAGTCGAGGCAATAACACTGCTTCAAAAATAATGGAAGTCCTTGAAAATAGAAGGAAAACAATGGATTTTGGTGGAAAAGAAACAGCTGCAGAGGCCACACGTTAACAACAATTCCTTTCAAAACATCAAGAATAGAAAGATCAACACAGAGAAAAACACAGATCATGGTAAAGATGTAGACAGGCCTCATACAGGATATAAATGCTTGTTTCCCCCAATATTCACAGGAGACAAACACGAGCAACCTGCCCTGCCCCTGCACACACACATCTCGAGCAAAGTTATTGATTTTCACTTCAACGAGACAGAAGGCCTGTGATAGGGCGAGAAACAAAGAATTCCTCAAGGAGAGTTGGCATTTATCTCAAAGGTTGAAGAGGCTTGGGAGAAGATTTGTTGAGCATTGACAATTATTATGAGGGAATCACAGGACACTGGGAGCTGCCAGTAGCTTTTAAACAACTTGTCACGATGCTCATTTTCAAAAAAGGCAACAAAACAAGCAAGAGGCAACCGCTGACCCATTAAACTTCTTCCAATCCCATTTAAATTACAGGTCAATTATCAGGAATAAAGATTATCTGTACAATAATGACTTACTAAATAGCAGTCGACATTGATTCATAAGGGAAGGAAAAAGTGAAAATTCAAGTGAGCCCTGAAAAGTCCTACATGCGATACTTAGACATGCAGAAGACATTTGACAAAGTTCCATATGAAAGGCTATCAGCTTGGTTCCAAGTTGTCGAATTTAAGTTAAATATTAGGAATAGATGAATAATAGGTTGAAGGGTGGACAACAAGTACTTTTTAGAAGAGTTATGTCGGAGTGGACATATAGGAAAGCATTTGACATATGCTGTAAGAGTGTGATATTGGTGACTGAGTTGCAACAATTGTAAATGCTTAAGGACTGGGGTAAATCTGACTAGAATAGTAATATGTACAAAGCATTTGATCATTAGTGGTTTGCTGATTTACATAATTGTTGAAAGTTCCCAGTGCAGATTTGAACATGTACATTGAGTGGGAAGCTGTGCTTGGTGGAAATACATAAGTATGTGGACAATTAAAATGAAGAGGCAGAATAAAGGATGTGAACTCCTGCCGCATGGAGAGACTGAAAAGGCATCTCACTCAGTGAGCGTTCTTAGCCAAGGGAGAAGGTTACCAGTTCAAGTCCTACTCCAGAGATTGGAGCCTGGGTTAGCGCATTGCTAAGGGAGCACCGAGCTGTCAGAAGTGGAGTCTCTCTGATGAGCTGTTAAGCTGAGGCCCCATCTGCTCTCTCAGGCTGATGGAAAGGAGCAGGAGAGCTGATCCCAGCAGCCTGGCCAATATGTATCCCTAAATAAACATCACTTTAAAAAAAAAAACACCGTTATTTGGCCATTATCACTGCTGTCTGTGGGAACTTGTGTGAGCTATTGGCTGCCGTGTTTCCCATGTTACAAAAGTGGCAACACTTCGAAAAGTGCTGAATTGTCTGCGAAGCCCTTTGGCATGTCCTGAGGTCACGAAAGGCGCTACAGAAATGCAAGTCTTTCTTTTATTTCTTTAAGTGAATCGAGTCTTCAGGCCTCATCCACCTCTCATGGCAACCTGTTTCATCTTTTGGGTCCTCTCTCTATAAAGAGACGGTTACTGTTGTTCTCTCTGAAATTCCTCCATACAGTTCTTGCTCAATTTTATCACAAAACTCCTCTCTGCGTGGTAAAATTTTCCCTGTTTAACTCTCCCTCTGGCCTCCCAACCGTCTGTACCATGTACGCCTCTTGCCTCTCTGCGTAAGGAGATTGTGGCTTTAAGCCAAATTCCGGGACATTAGCTTGTAATGTTAGGCTGCCCTTCAGCAGCGGAGGGAGTGCTGCAATTTTGGAAGCATCATCTTTTAGAGGAAGACAGGGCCCCATCTGTCTGTTCAGTAGTGCGACGAACCTCAAAGGCCCCATGAAGAGCAGTGCCCTGGCTAATGCTTCTCTCTTGAACAAAACCGGCCAAGAAAAGATGAATCGGACGTTCATCTCGTTACTATTCATGGGATCTTGCTGCACTCTGCATGTGCCCGGATAAGTCGCTACACGTTCAACGTGAATTGCAGGACGTGAAACGCTTTGGGTGCTTTTGAGAGATGCGACGAGTGCTAAATCAAGGCTACTCCTTTTTTTAACCTCAAGCCTATTGCCGTTTTTCAGTAAATCAGAAACTCTTGAAGAAAGAAATATTTTATAGCTTTCAGGGAAATGGTGTGGAGTCACCAACATTTCACAGGCTGTGCGCTGCCTTCACCCAGAAGCAATAACTTGTTTATACTTCCAGATAACTCTTTAGTGAACTCACATTTTCTTTTGACAGAATGTTTCAGCTGTTTACTTATAAAAGAAGAGCGTTTTATTAGTAGAACTGGATTTTAAAAAAAAGAATGTATAGTTTATGGTGCAGGGTGAGACTGTTTTTTGCAAAAGCACTGATGAGATAAAACTAAAGAAAAAGGGGGATTGGTATAAACAGAAGCAGAAGCAAAGTCGAGCAATGGTGTTCAACAAGGCCACATTGTCCATCCTGCCATGGCTGCCACCAGCTTGGATTGTTAAAAGTCAGGAAGATTAGAAAATAAACACAACAAGCTAACCATTGACAGGATATTAAAGGAATTGAGATTTCCTGTCTGTACCATGCTTCTTTCCTGTGTCTGGATAACTGCCAATGTCACGTTATTTCCATCATGTTCTTCTTGCCCTTCAGGTCTCCAGAAGCCTCGGGGGGGACAGTGCACAGCGTCACCTGCTTTACGCTGTCCTTCTGATGCCTCTGTCATCCCAGTACAACACCTTCCTTCACAGCCACATCCTGCCAACCCGTAACTTTGGCTCCATTTCTCGTCCCACTATACCCCATTAGCCTGTGCTCTGAGCCCGATCCTTCCTTTTCCAGATTACACTACAGCGCAGAAGGAGGCCATTCAGCCCATTGAGTCTGCACAGTCCTTTCACTGAGGATTCTAATCATCCCATTCCCCAGCTCGCTCCTGATAGCCCTGCAATTTCTCTCCTTCCATAGTATTTATCTAACACTCTTTTGAAGGCTGCGATTGAATCTGTATCCACCACCCGGACCATGAGTGCATTCCAAATTCTAACCACCTCTTACGCGAAAAGGTTTTCCTTCAATGCCGCCCCTGGTGTTTTTATCCATCGCCCTAAACCTGTGCCCTCTGTTTATCAAACCCTTCAACCACTGGAACCAGTTTCTCTCTATTCTGTTTAAACCCGTCATGATTTTAAATATCTCCATCAAATTCCTTCAGGTTTCTCTGCGCTATGGAGAGCAACCCCAGGTTCTCTAGTCTATCCATGTCATGGTAACCCCTCAACCCATAGAGCCATTCTAGTAAATCTCTTCTGTAGCTTCTCTCTGACCTTCCAAGAGTGTGGTGGCCAGATATGAGCACGTTGCTCCTGTTGGGGTCAAACTGGTGTCTTATATGGGCTTAGCATAACTCCTTGGCTTTTCTACCCTGTACCTCTATTTATAAAACCCATCAAAAGCACAGGTTTCTACCTGATGCACTTCACAACCCATGATTTGATCAGACTTGATTGTTCGTATCCTGCAATCAGCTTCACTTTCTCAAACCCACCCCCAGTTGATATCTGAGGAAGCGTGATGGCTTTCTGCCTCATGAGACGATGGTTTGCAGTGTGGTGATCATCTCAGTGTTAAACATCACCCGGTGTAGCTCAGGAACCCCACTCTGGTGTGGCAGCCTCTGCCGCGTGTACTGCAGAGAAAGACAGCAAACGGAGAAGGTGCACAATTCGCTGGCCTCTGCTTTCTCTGGACCCTCTTCTCGGCCAGTTGAGCTTTTAGTTTCAGCTCATCTTCTTCCAATGTCCTCCCAAACAGTCAGCCCCCAGGGGTCATGGCCGTCAGCGACTGTCTCCCAGTTGTCAGTGCCAATGTCCGCCATCTTCCTATCTCGCTGGCGGGTGTCCTTGTAGAGGAGGAATGGTTGCCCAGGAGGCCGTGACCCAGTGGCCATTTCAGCAGACAGAAGGTCTTTGGGTATACAGATGTTGTCCATCCGATGAATATCTGAAGAGCAACATGCAAAAGACTCAAAACTCACAAGCGAGTGAGAATATCTTGAACTCCAATAGTGACACATTCTATTGGTGCAGGAACTCCAGGTTTCACTAAAAATTTAAAAATGGGAAACCTTCCAGTAAGTTGGAGCTAACCAATTCGCATACAAAAATGTGCCATTTCTATCCATACAAGTGAACGTCTTTAAAACAGAAAAATTAAACTTTGCATCAAGCAATACATTCTTTTGTCATTTTGAATTGAATCTAGCCACACTTGCAAATGACTCGTACAAGTGGTGTGATGCTGGAATAATAAAATACAAAAAATAAAACCCTGCAATTACTCAGCAGGCCAGGGAGTTTCTGTGGAACCTCCTGTGGTCCGACATAAAGTTTGATAGGGCTGGTGTTCAGTAGCCGATGAAATCAAATGGACTATCAACATACAAATTAGGATCAGGAGGAGGCCACTCAGCCCCTCGAGCCTGCGCCGCCATTCAATAAGATCATGGCTGACCTGATTGTAACCTCCACTCCACATTCCTGCCTATCCCTGATAACCTTTCACCCCCCCTTGCTTATCGAGAATCTATCTAGCCCTGCCTTAAAAATATTCAAAGACTCTGCTTCCACTGCCTTTCGAGAAAAAGAGTTCCACAGGCTCACCGCCCTCTGAGAGAAAAATATTTTCCTCATCTCTGTCTTAAAGAGGTGACCCCTTATTTTTAAACAGTGATCCCTAGTTCTAGATTTTTCCGCAATAGGAAAAATCCTCTCCACATCCACCCTGTCAAGAGCCCTCAGGACCTTATATGTTTCAATCAAGTCGCCTCTTACTCTTCTAAACTCCAGTCGATCCAAGCCTAGCCTGCCCAACCTTTCCTCATAAGGCAACCTGCTGATTCCTGGTATTAGTCTAGTAAACCTTCTCTGAATTGCTTCCAACGCATTTACATCCTTCCTTAAATAAGGAGACCTATACTGTGCATCGCACTCCAGATGTGATCTCACCAATGACCTGTATAATTACTTGCTGTACCTGCATACTAACCTTTTGCGATTTGTGCAGTAGGTCACCCAGATCCCTCTGCATATCTCTCACCATTTAGATAATATGTTTCTATTTTATTCTTCCTGCCAAAATGGACCATTTCGCATTTCCCCACGTTATACTCCTTTTGCCAGATCTTTGCCCACTCACTGAACGTATCTACATCCCTTTGCAAGCTACTTACATCCCCTTCACAATTTACTTTCCTACCTGTCTTTGTGTCATCAGCAAATTTAGCAACCATACCTTCGGCTCCTTCATACAAGTCATTTATTTAAATTGTAGAAAGTTGAGGTCCTAGCACTGATCCCTGAGGCACACCACTCGTTACATCTTGCCAACCAGAAGTTGACCCACTTATGCCTACTCTCTGTTTCCTGTTAGCCAACCAATCTTCAAGCTAACAATCAGATTGACAAACTGAAAGAACTTCCTCATCTAAACAGATCTTGGAATATTTTCACACTTGTTATTTTGGATGTGAAGAAAAAGTTCACCTGTACAAAAAGTTTGGCAAGGATGAGATGAAGGTTACTGCTAACCTTTATGAGAATTGCTTCATACTCTGTATTCCCTCCTTCCACTGTAACTCTGCCACTTCTCAAAACAGACGATGCCATGAGTCTCTCCTGGTGAACTTGTGTCACTTGAATTTGACATTCAGGCTTTTAATTCAGATCTGACCCTGATATCATCTAAATTCTCATCCATAGTCTCACATGACATAAGCTATTTGGTTAACTCACTCATGAAAATATTTATCATATGACAGACACATTCTTTATCAGGTCTAGGTGATTAATGAGCTAATGGAGATCGCACGGTAACAGTAATGATGACTTTGGATTCTCCTTTACACAAACAACCCTGAAAATAATGTCCTGTTTGTCTTGGGTTGTGCCACAGGGCTTTGGAGGAAGGTTGGTGTTTATTAACAAAAACATTTAAACTCCCTTATGATTTAGAATTCTGAGCACATAAAGCTAAAAGATCAAGCATGTGAGAGAGAATGTCCTGCACAGAGTGCATTACTGTCATCATCAGCGCATGGATATGCAGTTAGTTACATACAAGCATACGCTCTATAGCAGCGTTCATAAGACAGCAAGTCCCATGGCACTTTATAGGAGGAATGGTGGACACTGAGTATCATTTCCAGCTGCTCGTTCTGACCAGGGCAATATCTAGTTTTAACAAGGGTGGCACATTGTTGACGTGACCTTGAACACAATCCTCCATAATCTAACTCCCCCTTAACTACACCTGTCTATTCCAGTAGACTGTGCCACTTCTCAGGGAGATACTCACAGTCAAAATGGTTATTCCCAGTAACCCCGCTGTTCGCAATGTGCTGACCATGTGATCATCCCTCACTGATCAGGCAATCGTCATTCGCCAACTGGTGTCTCCCAGAAAAAGTAACCATTTGCCCAGGGGGATGGGGAAATGCCCTTTTTACAGATGCGATGTGGTTTGAAGCGTTTGTACCAGTGAACACATTACATCAAGTCCCTGACAACTCTCCGAGCAGCCTGGGAATCCTTTCACAATGTGGAAACACAAACCAAAAACTTTTAAAATAATAATGATCATTTTGCAGTACAAAACGTTTGATAAGCCATAATACATTTATGCAGTTTCCACTGGAACCTTTTGTTGGGTTTGTTAACGTGGGCCTCTTTGACAATCTTTCAATGATTTATTTTTCCTATGTGCGTACTTTATTATGTAAATGGAATTTTAAAAGGTGCCATATAATTTATGGTACAGCTTATAGCAGTCCCATAACCCATGCTGATTCATTAAGCTATGATAAATTTATTGTCAATATAATTCGCTCTCCTGTCAATACCAAGTGTAGATGGCACAACAAGTAAAGTTACAGTGCGGGAACAGTTGTCCTAGGGCAAGCAGGTGTAATTCAGTTCTGATTTTAAAATAATATATTCCAGCATTTTCAGAGTTCGAATATGGACTCGAATATAGTAGGATTTATACAGAAACAAAACTTGTCACACTGTAATTACACACTCCTGTCAACCGTGGCGCTGCAGCTTCTCCACCGGGCTGAAGGTACAATTTACAATGTGACAAGTTGACATAGTGAATTTCTATAATAACTGTGGACACAGGAGTTTAGAATAGTAAAAAGTGGGCATGAAGTGTTTATTTGTTAAATATAGACAACTTTACTCTTATGGAGCATCGGTTGTGAAATTACAAAGATCTTTATATATTTCAGAATGACCTTAATGAGTTACAAAAAGGAGATAACTCTGAAAACTTGTGGGATGTGAATTGTAATCAGACATGGGATAGCTCTGTTTAGATTTTGAACATTCTCCTCAATTAAGTTGTCTAACCACCTCCCTTGAATCTCCACCATCAACATCCTGGGGGTCACCAATGACCATAAAGTGGGTCAGCCACATAAATTCTGTGGCTACAAGAGCAGGTTAGACACTCAGTATTTTGCAGTGAGTAACTCACCACCTGGCTCACCAAAGCCTGTCTACCATCTACAAGGCACAAGTCAGGAATGTGTTGGACTATTTCCCCTCTTGCCTGGATGAGTGCAGCTCCAACAACACCCAAGAAACTCAACATCATTCAGGACAAAGCAGCCCAATTGACTGGCTCCCCATCCACCACCTTCAACATTCACCCCCTCCACAACCGGTGCACAGTGGTAGCAGTGTGTACCATCTACAAACTGCACTGCAGCATCTTGCTTCTTCAGTAGAACCTTCCAAACCAGTGACCACCACCATTGCTTAGAAAAACAAATGCAGAAAGTGCATGGGGACATGCTGACACAGATACAATTGTCCCAGTGGCCTCCTGATTTACTGTAACATTCCATGGTTTTATCATCATCACCTCCAAATCCCCTTCCAAGTCTCACCACACTCTGACTTGGACACGTATTGCTATTTTCTTCCTCATCGCTGGGTCAAAATCCTGGAACTCCTTAGCTAGCAGCACTGTGGGAGCACCTTCACTACACAAAACGCAGTGGGTTCAAGAAGGTCACTCTGCTCAGGTTGATCAAGAATGGGCAATAAATGCCAAGCTCGTCAGTGACACCCACATCCTGGAAATGAATAGAAAAAAATGTGGTTAAAATTGAACGGTGCATTGCTTTAGTAAAAATATTAAGGACAGTTACATAATGTATGTTGTACAGGTGATTGGCAAAAAAAAACAATGGCAACATGAGGAGAAACATTTTATGCAGTGAGTGGCTGGGATCTCGAATACACTGTGTGATCAAGGCCCTCAAAAGAATATAATTGGATACTTATATGAAAAGAAAACAACTGCAGGGCTACAGGGAAAAGGCAGGTGAATGGCACTAGATGAGTTGCTCTTGCAGAGAGCCAGCATAGACACAGAGGGCTGAATGGCCTCCTTCGGTGCTGTAACCCCGTCTATGACCCTATGCCTCCTTGTCTAGCCCCTTTCATCATTGGCCTGTTTCATTTTCTCACAACTCTTTTCTTGTTATGTCCTTCTTCAGCCTTGAAGCTATGTGAATGGATCTCACATCTCCAGACCTACGCTGCGGGGCCACTTAAATCCTCACTTGAATATTTTATTTAGAGCAAACTCGGCCAAAAGGAGTCTGTAGAAATGATCAAACAGCAGGTGTCCGGATGTGGACGGAGATGTTTAAAATGCATGAAGATTGGTTTTGTTCTATTCCATTTGATCTGAAGGCGTTTTTTCTATCATTACGGTAATCACCTTCTGACAATTATGGTGAAAAATGCTTTTTCACATTAAAATCTAGTTATGGACTTTGGAAAAAAAAAAACCGACAAGGCAAAGTGCAGATTATTTTTTTGCAATAAGGCCTTTGGAATGAGAGCGGATAAAGGAAGAGGATTTGAGAACTCGAACCAGTGAGAAATGGTGGGTGTGTGGCACCATGGGGCTGCTTGTTAGAAGAGTGTGGAATGTCTTCATGAAAGGACCATTCTAGGCCAAAGCAAGTAATTTATGGAAATGTGGCATGTACCCACAGGCAGAACGTGTACAGAATCCAGCCACAAAAAAGCAGCAGGCTCCAGAATGCCTGAATACGCAAGACAGGTGTGGATTGCCGTAAGCAAGTATTAAGGAACCAAAGCACGCCACTGCCCACCATGTGCTGTTGATTGTTTCTGTCACTGGCATGCCTGTCCTGGTTATATAAATGATGCAGGTTGTCACATTTTGCACCACATGTGATTTGACAATCCAATTTAAAGGCAGAATATGAAAACTTCCAATGGGATTATTAAAACAATGTTTTACACAATAGTAATTTCAGCAACAGTCATAAAACAAAGGTTCAGACTGCAGGCCAGGGAAACTGCGCTTACCAAATAACTCGTGCCCCGAGGTGATTTCCACTCAATTGTTAGTGCGATTCACAAATAAAGTCAGTGTTGTCACCGCTTCTTCCTTGTCACCTCTGATGGACAATCATTGTTTCATCACCGCACTAACCTGGATTCATTTCCACTTAACAAAGTGCATTCACAGTGTTTCGTTAGTTAAAAGTTGCCTTCGCTTCTCTTATAAAGTCCTCAGTATGCCGTGCTTTTTCAGCGGCATAACTTTGAAATGGTTTGTGTCCGAGATGTTTGAGATACCTGGGAGATGCCAGAGAAGAGGTGAGAGTAGCTGCCTTGGAGATCAAGGTCACATTCCAGCAAAGAAGCCCAGGCAAAACAGGATAATGTGTGTTCTTGGGGAAGGCTCTCCATTGGTTGGAGTCACTCCTGACACAAAGAAAGGTGGTGGTGGCTTCAAAGGCCAATTATCGCAGGAGTTCTTTAGGGAAGATTCCTCAATGGAACTATCATCAATGACCTTGCCCCCAGGATGCAGTCAGGAGTTTCACTCAAGACATCCATGTGTTATACCCCTCCCCACCTGCTATACCTCCCCACCCACTTTACCACCCCCCCCCCCCCACCTGCTATACCTCCCCACCCGCTTTACCCCACCCCCCACGTGCTATACCCCCCACTCGTTATTACCCTACCCACAATACACCCCCCCGACCTGTTATAACCCCCCACCTGTTATAGCCCCCACTCATTTACACCACAGCCATTAGACATTTCCAGTAGCTTCACGGAGCATCTGCACAATGGCCAAAAAAATAAATTACTCGCATCTGTCAACCTGGGTGGTTATATTTCAGCCCTCCTTTATATCACCATCTATCATCCCTGCCAATGGTACTAAAATAGACAAATGATCCTTGAGTCAGAATATAACTAACATCAGCTTTAACATGTACAGTGTCAGCTGTGACTCACTGTCACCTTTGAGTCAGAAATCCCACTCCAGAAACTTGATCATAAAACGCAGGCTCACGCTGCTGAGAGAATGCTACATTGTCAGAGCTGCTCTCTTTTGGATCAGATGTTAAAACCGGGGCCCCGTCTGCACTTTCAGATGGACACATGAGACCTTGTAGCACTGCCTCATGGAAGATCTGGGAGTTCTCCCTGGTGTCCTGGCCAATATCTATCACTTAACAAATATCACTAAAACGGATTACCTGGTCATCATTTTGTGGCTTTGCATGGGAGCGTGCTGTGTGCAAATTGACTGCTGTGTTTCCTAGATTACAACAGTGATTCTACTTCAATCGTATTTCATTGGCTGCGAAGGATAGGGAGCATCTTGACGTCATGAAAGGAGCATGTTATTTTTATAACTCTAAATGCAAGCTCTGTCTTCCTTCAAAGTAGTAAGCTGAGCTGGGATGGCTTTTGTCTCAGCCCTTTAACTGATCAATTAGCTGCATGTGCCAGGAGTGTGTCATGTGCGTACTTCTGCATGTACCAATAGTATGCCATGTATATGTTACGGTGTATATCCTTAAGGGTGCTTCACAAATCCTCTCATCAAAGGTCACAAGTTGAGCAAATTCCAGTCTGATTACAGCAATGTTTGTAATAGAGAAATTACGCAGAATGTTTATAGCTTAACGACTAGCGAGGGATCAAATAGGACAGAGAAAATTAAATTAACGAATGAAATAATTAGAGGATATAACATCTGAGTTTTCATGAAAGCGCTTAATGAGATTTGCATCTGAGGCTTTTAAAGAAAATGAGGATAGATTTCTGTGCTGTGGTTTGTGTTTAATTTTCTGTGCTGTGGTTGTACAGTTGACAGGGGCACCCTTAAGGATATACACCGTAACATATACATGGCATACTATTGGTACATGCAGAACATGTGAGACACCCTGTGGGGTATATGGGGGCACCCTGTTGGGGGTAGTTAGATAGTGATTGAAGCATCCTGTGGGGTACATGGGCAGTAATGTGAGCAACCTGTTGGGGTAGTTAGAGAGTGATTGGGATATCCTGTGGGGTATATGGGCAGTAACCAAGATATCCTGTTGGGGTATTTAGACAGTGATTAGGGCATCCTGTTGGGTGTGTCTGCCTCTTGTTTACAGTTATTGTTAGGAACTAGAGATAGTTTTAAGTAAGTCATATGTGAATTTTTGTAGGTTAGGAATAAGCTGTAGCTTTAATTTTAAGTTTAATTTTTTCGTATTATTTATGTGCGGGAAAGGTGAAGCCTTGATTTTTGGTCACTTTAGAAAGTTGCCTGCATGTCTGCGGGGTTTTTTTTTGTATACCTGCATTTTAATGAGGTTTTATGCCCTTTGATGTGGTTCAGAAAAGTTAAACAAGGTAGGGAAGACTGTGCTGTTGCCTAGAAACAGAGGGCCCACAGAGACAGAGAGAAACAAAGGCAATTTGTGTTTAGTTGGCGATTGTGCTCTAAGGTGAAGGGAGCAGTTTAAGTCTCTCTCTAGCTGGACACACTAGCAGAGTGCTGAGGAAAATACATCTAAGAATCTTAGATGAGTTGCTCTAAAATGAAAGTAACAGTGAATGTCAAGTGAGCTCTGGATCTCAAGGGAGATACCGAATTGTCAGCAGTCTACCTGGCGAGGGAACTTCAGGGACCAGGTCCTAATGGAAAGGAAGAAAGGTCCCAAGAAAACCTTTCAGGTAAGCCAAAGAATAAGGACAGGAATTTGGAACAAGATCCTGTTCAGTGGAGTTAAAGTAAGGAGCAGCGGAAAAGCTTTCGAATTAAAGAGGGAAAGCTGCAGGGAGCAGGATCAAGGCAAAGTGGTCTTGCGAGAAGCCAGAAGATGTGAGGAGACAGCCAAAGGTTGGTGACATTTTTCTATAGGCCTGTGAAGCAGGGGTGTTCTGCTGGCAAGGCTGAGTCTCTGAGAGATGGCATGGAAAGTGAAGCTTGAATGCACATGGCAATCCAGGGGATAGGAACATCAGAAGGAAGTGGATCTTTGTTGAAGACGTCCGAGAGAAAGTGCCCCTTGGGGGAAGATTCCAACGTGAATTCTTCAAGAATGGAGATTGGAAACCCCCATGTGAAAGACAGAGTTACAGAGTTTATGTGAGATCGATTGGCTCACAGTGTGATGAGAGACTGGGGGGAGTTGATGAGGGATCCATAGCATCTGCTTTGGGTGGCATCAGTCACTTGGTTTCAGAGTGTGGGGTGTCTGAACACAGGCCGCTTTTTGGTTTACGTGGACTGTACTTACTGTGAACATTAGAGTATGAGATAGATTTTTTAACTTGTGTTATTCTGATGAGTCTGTAGATATCTGTAAAGGTGTGGTTGTGGGTGAAGGAGTAATATAATATAGTTCATCTTTCTCTTGGTTAATAAATATTTTATTCTTTTGCTAAAAGTACATCAACAGACTGCAACTCTGTTCAATAGCTGCCCTCCAAGTTTCTAAACAAAAATAAAAGTTAGGATCTATCAAGCTGGGTTCCACCCTGAGATCTGACTTGCCCAGCAGTGACATCAGATGGGATCATAACATTATATAAATTTCACTATACAGAGGAGGCTGTCCTCAGTAAGTGGATTAACCAATGGTACAAAGTTACATTGCCACCTGACCACTGCTGCCCAAGCTGACACTCAAACAAATTTGGACAGGTTAAGCAGATGGACTGAGTCATAAAAAATGAGATTAAAATCTTTGTGTTAATAAATTCAACAGTTCTGTGAATTGGTAAAGTCTGAGCACATGACTAATGAGCATGATGACCAGAACCTTCCAGGAAAATGTTGGATCCATTTTGGGTCAGTTTAATAAACCCATTCCCTTTTCACCCCATGGGGCAGGGATTGTGAAGCTGAGCTGCCTTCAGCTATGTCATTTATTGTCCCATCTCTGTCACGTCCCTCCGATGTCCACGTGGGGGTTCCGCAGCGCTGCACCAAAACACAAGAGAGAAAGTTAACCCGAAACGTTAGACTTATAACTCTGCACAAAGTGCAGACACATTAGGAGAGTTTAATTGTGGCGACTGCAACTGCACCTCCGCTGGTGGGGGTGGAGGTGGGGGTGGGGGTGGGTAAACACCTCTGTTGACTCAGCAAAATGGAGTGAAATGGAAACATCAAAACAAGGGTGCGTGAGAATTGGAACCTCTGCTTTTAAATGGTGTCAATAAAGGTTTGATTATTTTACTATTGAAATTAACAGTCTAGCGGTGGAAGATTGCAAGCCACTGTTCAGGGCCAGTTGTAGATCAGTGGTATATCCTGCTCATTTAATTGGAAAAATACTACTTTAATTTTGAGATAAAGGCTAATTTTATTGACCAATTAACCACAATGAAATTCAGATAGGAAAATATCAGCCGCATTAATTGTTTCACACTTCTTTTGCACAGATTATGTAGAAATGCTATGAGTTTGGAAAGTGAGGATGGGTTGGGTTTACTCCTGGTATTGCCAGCGATGTAATTGGCACATACCTACCAGCAGGGCTATAAGCTAATAAGAGAAGGAATGAGATGAGGCACCAAGAGAGAGCAAAGAAGCTGGGATAAATAAAGATGTTGGGGATGTTGCACATTGAACCACCCTGGACCCACGTATAGGCAGACTCCCGACAGTGAGCAGAGAAAGGAAAAGCCTGCATTTGTCTATTACATTTTCAGAACATCGCAAACTGCGTCTCACACAGTGAGCTATTTCTGAAGGATAGTCACCATGGCGTTCTAGGCAACATGGTGGCCAACTTGTGCACAGCAAGATGCCGCAACGAATAAATGAGATGAATGACCAGTTAACCTTTTCTGGGTAATGTTGGTTGAAAGATAAATGTTGGCCAGGACACTGGGAGAGTTCCCTGTTCTTTTCTGAATTTTGACCTTGGTATCTTTTACATTCACCTGAACAGCGAGAGGGGGCCTCAGTTTAACCTCTCACCAGGACAGCACTTCTCAGCACAGCACTTCCACAGTGTCAGCCTCGATTCCGTGAGGTGAATCTGTGAATGGTTGACACTGGAGGCAAAAGTACTACCAATCAGAGCAAGCTGACGGAGGAATGGACAGCCACTAGTTCACAACATCACACTAAACTAACTTTCTATGAATTATTGGGCTATATTACCATGTTACTCCTTGTGGTCACTATGGAGGCCCCCACTGTCCTAGGCATCTGTTGAAGGATTTCAGTTAGTTGTGCTGGGTGTTTGTTGAGTGATACCCATGCTGATTTGATATTTTTCAGTTAGCTGGTCATAGGACACAAGCTGTGGTGCTCACTCAAGAGACAGATGCTTCACCCAGGGTAAATCAGCAAACTAGAGCTTATAACAGAATGAAGACGCAAGGAACAACAGCAAAGCAATGGCATTAACAACACTTGCCTGGGAGGCCGCTCCCAACATAAGTTCACACATAAATCCTGCTGTGTGCTGTTGGCGTGTGTGAGCAAGCAACACCGTTCTTGGTGTTAAAGTGTCTGGTAGCGCTGTTCACTCCCAACACTCCAGCACCTGGCATTAGAAGTTAGAGAAGGAAGGGGTCGCTTTTTGCCATTGTGGACCTTTAATGGTCTTAGATAGCAGGCAGAGTCCAGTGTAACATTTAGCATGACTTTTATTATTGATCATTTTCTTCTCTTGACTAACGGACAGAATGCTTTCTAACCCGGCGGGCGTGTCACCAGTTTTGTAAAGTCATGTGGTGAAGAAAGAGAGATGTGTGCAGCAAAGGTTTGAAACATTCAATCTCATCGATTGTTGTATTGTACTGCTGCTGTCTGCGGCCGGGCTGCCATTACGTTCTCATCAGTGCCTCGTTTTCTCACTGGTCACTGCAGAGTTACAGCACAGATTCTCTTACACATGTTCCCCATCATTTCTTCTCTTTTTCCTTCTTGTGATATTTTACTTAGCCCAGGTGACTGTGTGTCTCCCTTTATAACTGAGCTGCAGCCTACACAGAGCTAGAGAGAATGGAATTAAGCAGAGGCCAAGGGAGGTGTGACTGTTTGCTTTGGAAAGGTGATAATGGTAAAGCGCTCTAACTGAAGTTTTTCAGATTATGAGTAAAATTGACAAAACCGATCCAGAAAATTTGTTCTCTAGTAAAGGATGCAAACCCCAGTGAGCACAAGTTAGAAAAATAAGAAATAGGAGCAGGTTTTGGCCATTCAGCTCTTCAGGGGCTCCACCAAAAACAAGGGCAATAGGAGTAAACCGGATGTTACCGGGAACAATTTTACCCAGTGGGTAACCAAATTGTACAGTAAATTGCCAGGACATTAAATCCATAGGGAGACATAATGTAAAATCAACAGGATGATACCAGGAGTAGGGAACTGTAGCTATGAGAAGAGACTCAAGATACTAGGACTACTTCCACTGGAGCAGAGAAGAACAAGAGGAGATTTAATGGAGATTTTTTAGATTTATGTAGGGTTTGTTTGAATAGAGGGAGATTTTTTCCCCTGGATGTTTAGTCAGTGATAAATGACTACCAATACCAATTTAAAATTGTCACTGAGAATCAGAAAAGGTTAAAAGGAATTCCGTTGCATAGAAAGTGGTTGAAGCAAGGAACTGGCTAACTAACAGGAAACAGAGAATTGGGACCAATGGGTCACTTCAGGTTGGTAACTGTAACTAGTTGGGGATCAGTGCTTGGGCCTCAACTATTTATGGTCCACATTAATCACTTGGATGAGGAGACTGACCGCAAAATTGTAGCTAAATTTGCTGATGGTACAAAGAAAGGTAGGAGAACAAGTTGTGAGGAGGACATGGAGAGTCTGCAAAGAGATATTGATAGGTTAAGTCAGTGGGTAAAAAATTGGCAGATGGAGGACAATGTGGGAAAATATGAAGTTGTCCATTTTTGATCCGCAGGAGAGTCGAGGGTTGGAGGGACACACAGGAAAGTAGGAGTTAAGATTGCAGTCATATCAGCCATGACCTTATTGAATGACAGAACAGGCTTGATGGGCTGAATGGCCTACTACTTTATTTTTATTTATTCTTTCATGGGGTATGGGTATTGCTGGCTAGGCCAGCATTTGTTGCCCACCCCTAATTGCCCTTGAGAAGGTGGTGGTGAGTTGCTTTCTTGAACCGCTACAGTCCATGTGGTGTAGGTACACCCACAGTGCTGTAAGGGAGGGAGTTCCAGGAATTTGACCCAGCGACATTGAAGGAATGGCAATATATTTCCAAGTCAGGATAGTGAATGACTTGGAAAGGAACTTGGGCGGTGGTGTTCCCATGTGTCTCCTACCCTTGTCCTAGGTGGTAGAGATTGTAGGTTTGGAAGGTGCTGTTGAAGGAGCCTTGGCGAGTTGCTGCAGCGCATCTTGTAGATGGCACACACTGCTACTACTGTGCATCAGTGGTGGAGGGGATAAATATTGAAGGTGGTGGGATGGGGTGCCAATCAAGAGGGCTGCTTTGTCCTAGATGGTGTTGATCTTCTTGAGTATTATTGGAACTGCACTCATCCAGGCAAAAGTAGAGAGTATTCTATCAAACTCCTGACTTGAACAACCTGCGATGGTGGACAGTCTTTGGGGAATCAGGAGGTGCTCCTATTTCTTATGACCTTGGGAACGTTTTACCACAGAGAATGGTTGAAGCAGAGATCAGTACATAATTCAAAGAAAATTTGATGCAAATGTAAACAGAGGAATTACTTAGAATTTACAACACATTTTATAGTACCTTTAGTCACTCTGGACTTCCTGTATTAAGAATGAGGGGGGGATCTCATAGAAACCTATAAAATTCTAACCGGACTAGACAGGGTAGATGCAGGAAGGATGTTCCTGATGGTGGGGGAGTCCAGAACCAGGGGTCACAGTCTGAGGATACGGGGTCGATGTGGAGAAATTTCTTCACCCAGAGAGTGGTGAGCCTGTGGAATTCGCTACCACAGAAAGTAGTTGAGGCCAAAACATTGTATGGTTTCAAGGAGTTAGATATAGCTCTTGGGGCGAAAGGGATCAAAGGATATGGGGAGAAAGCGGGAGCAGGCTATTGAGTTGGATGATCAGCCATGATCATAATGAATGGCGGAACAGGCTCGAAGGGCCGAATGGCCTACTCCTGCTCCTATTTTCTATGTTTCTATGTTTATTACTCCTTCCTCATGGCACTGGTGCATTGAGTTGATTTGAATTTCAGGGATATCTGCTGTCAGTTTTCACGTAAAAACTAAAAACTCTCCGTGAAACCATTCTCCCTGATCCTCCTCCCTGCAATAAACCCAAGAGTTCATGCAAGGGGCGAGGTGAAGGTGACAGTGGACGTGGAATGCAGGGGGCTGGGGATTATATTTGGAAGGAGTGTTCAGAATTCACATTCTGTGTTCACAGCCCAAATTGGGATGGCAATAACTGGCTTTGAATTGCCCATTTGTCAGCAAGTAATTTAAAGGAAACCTCGTAATGGATTGTCCATTTTTGCAAGAGAGAGGTTTTAACAGAGAAAGAAAAAATAATTAATTCCCAAATGGCAAATAACTTTCAATAAAATTGAGCAAACATGCCTCCCTTGTTATAATAAAGATGTAACATCCCTGTCCATTGTAGACTGAGTCTGGAGTATAAGGAAATGCACCAAATAAGCTGTTGAGAATCTAAATTTCCTATGATGGAATGCCATGGACCACTTGTAAATTAATCCTGTATCTTCAGCATTTGTACAGCTTCACACTTTCACCTTATTCTCACTTTACAGTTTAAATGAGCAAGGAAATGTTAAGCATGTATGCAACTAAAAGTATCAGTCTGTGTCCCGCTGCACTTTCAGTGTAACTATATGTTTTCTGAGTTGTTAGCTTTTTTTGGCACTATTGGTCAGCTGTTATTAGCTTTCTGCTTTGGGTGCCCTGCCTGTCACAGGTCAGGAAAACAGGTCTTTGTTCTGTCAAGCCCAAGTGTCCTGAAGCTAATTCCCAAGTCCTTGCTGTGTTGTCTGAGTGAAAATCGGGCTAATTTAGCAGAGCCGAAAGATGTACCTTGGTATCTCCCGCGCAGCATAACTCACACCAGGCAGTACTGTTAGCAGTGGCTGCCTCTTGACCGCAGGTTACTTTTCTTGTGTTAAAACAACCCAAAGCCGAACAGAAAATACCTGGAGACAGTAAAGCTTCACTTCGTGTACTATCGTTCATTTGTATATCGTAACATGCTGTTACAATATTATACAATATACAATATTATAACATACAACATCCAACATCTGTCTATCTCTCTCTCCTTATCTGGGCTTTTACTCACTGCTTCTCTTTCTTCTACCAGATGGCGTGTTAAAAAAAAACTCTGCTGTGGTTCTGTGAGAAGCCAGTGTAGTGTTACTGGAGTGAAGAAGATTAAGGGCATATCTAACAGAAGTGTGAACATTTTGATACAGTTTGAGAGAGAGAGTAAATAGTGAAGGATTAACTCTAGCTGGTGAATCAGCCAGGCGTTTTGAGCTTGTATCAGTCTCATGAAGGAGAAGGTCAGAAACAGTTTCTCACACAGAGGGTTATTGGAATGTAGAATCCATGACTAGAGGGAGTCACTAAAGTCATTAACCGAAGCATTTAATGGGAACGTAGTTAAACATTTAATAAAAAATATTAAAGGGTGAAGGAAAAGGGCAAGAGTAGAGGGTTCCAATGGGAGGAATCAGAGCAAGTGTGATAGGCCCAAATGATGCCTTGTAACAATATTCCTGCACTGTGACTGTATATTTCAGTAGCCATTTGAAAGCTAACAGGAAGAGTTGTAGCTTATGGTTAGAGGTTCTGTTAAAATCAGCAACTTTCCATTACTGGAACTTTGCATAATGCTGGAGTGAATATAGTTCTCCATATAGGTCTATAACCAGAGGATACACTTACCATCTCAGTGTAAACTCACTTACACCAAAGTGCCAGTGAAAGCAGGATGTTCTAACCCAGAACATCACCAAGACCTCAAGGATAAAGCGATCAGATCACTGGAAGGAGTAGGACGTTGGCAGGGGGGCATAGTAACGATGATAGATCGCGAACTTATTGAAAATAATTATTATGGGTGAAAGCCACAGACAGAGGTTTGTTTAAATGGCAGCGAGCGGAATCTTCAGCCTGGAGGAGGTCCTCAGTACACAGGTTCCCGAGGTGAAAGAATATTACAACACATTCCGCCAGTGTGTTAAAAGGGAGAAGGTGGAGGGGTGGGGGGGTGGGGTCTACATCCCATCTGCTTGGGGCTTGTGTGCAAAGAGTAGCATCCTCTAACCTGCATCTGTAGCAGAATAAGTTTATCATGATGTCGCCAGTGGGCAGCACTCAAAGGGGTTATTAACCATCGCCAGACTGTTATTTGTGTAGTTATCCTACCGTGAAAAGTCCACTTGTTCCTGCCTTCTAGGTAAATTGTTTGCATAAATGAGATACTTCAATGAAAGCCTAGTGTAGTAAATTAATCTGAGTTGATTAAGAAGATGGATCATAGTGAGCTCAAATAATAGCTATCAAAGCAATGATGGCAGATTGAATGGTGGGATATTAGGCCATTTCCTAGTTATTAGCGGACAGAAACAGCTTGTTATCTAACATTCTTTATGCAGTTTCAGATGCGTGCAATGAATATTCAAAGGCTTCCAACAGTTGTTGTGCAGGTCATATTCATGCTTATCAGGCTCTGAGAGAAGCTGTGTAATTACAGAGGGTGACAACGCAAGGCTTCAGCAACATGAAGGTTGTGTTACCCAGAACTTCCATTACCGTTTTACCAATGTCTTAATCAAAAAACAACCGTGGTGCGAGATTGATTTTTTAAATAATGTTCCATTCGTTCAATAACTTCACAAAATATGACTCTCAACCATGAGAGGAACAGGAATACCTGATTTACATTTAACAAGTGTATATCAAACCCCCTCTGTTCACCCTGTTAAGAGGCTTACGCATTAAATCAGAGAAACACATTACAAAGACATAAAGCAACCTTTCTATGAATTTTTGCACAACCTGTCTTTCAGAAATTACAATCAGTAATGGCAGAAGGCTTAACAGATTCATATCAATTTTAGCTTTGACACAGTAATTAACTGTGAGTATTGCCTGTGTTATACAGTGAATGACTGTGGGTTTAGCCATGTTACGCAGTGACTGTAGGTTTCGTCTGTGTTACAGTTACCTTTCATGGGTTTTCTCTGTGTTGCACAGTAACAGTGGGTTTTGCTTATGTTAGGCAGTGACTGATTGTGGGTCTTGCTTGTGTTACACAGTGACTGATTGTGGGCTTTGTCTGTGTTACACAGTAACTAAATGTGGGTTTTGTCTGCGTTACACAGTAACTGATTGTGGGTTTTGCCTGTGTTACACAGTAACTAAATGTGAGTTTTGCCTGTGTTACTCAGTGACTGATTGTGGGTTTTGCCTGTGTTACTCAGTGACTGATTGTGGGTTTTGTCTGTGCTACTCAGTGACTGATTGTGGGTTTTGCCTGTGTTACTCAGTGACTGATTGTGGGTTTTGTCTGTGTTACTCAGTGACTGATTGTGGGTTTTGCCTGTGTTATTCAGTGACTGATTGTGGATTTTGCCTGTGTTACACAGTGAATGATTGTGGATTTTGCCTGTGTTACACAGTGACTGATTGTAGGTTTTGCCTGTGTTACTCAATGACTAATTATGGGTTTTGTCTGTGTTACTCAGTGACTGAGTGTGGGTTTTGCCTGTGTTACACAGTGACTGATTGTGGGTTTTGTCTGTGTTACTCAGTGACTGAGTGTGGGTTTTGTCTGCGTTACAGTGACTGATTGTGGGTTTTGCCTGTGTTACTCAGTGAATGATTGTGGATTTTGCCTGTGTTACACAGTGACTGATTGTGGGTTTTGCCTGTGTTACTCAATGACTAATTGTGGGTTTTGTCTGTGTTACTCAGTGACTGATTGTGGGTTTTGTCTGTGTTACTCAGTGACTGATTGTGGGTTTTGCCTGTGTTATTCAGTGACTGATTGTGGATTTTGCCTGTGTTACACAGTGAATGATTGTGGATTTTGCCTGTGTTACACAGTGACTGATTGTGGGTTTTGCCTGTGTTACTCAATGACTAATTATGGGTTTTGTCTGTGTTACTCAGTGACTGAGTGTGGGTTTTGCCTGTGTTACACAGTGACTGATTGTGGGTTTTGTCTGTGTTACTCAGTGACTGAGTGTGGGTTTTGTCTGCGTTACAGTGACTGATTGTGGGTTTTGCCTGTGTTACTCAGTGACTAATTGTGGATTTTGCCTGTGTTACACAGTGAATGATTGTGGATTTTGCCTGTGTTACACAGTGACTGATTGTGGGTTTTGCCTGTGTTACTCAATGACTAATTGTGGGTTTTGTCTGTGTTACTCAGTGACTGAGTGTGGGTTTTGCCTGTGTTACACAGTGACTGATTGAGGGTTTTGTCTGTGTCACTCAGTGATTGATTGTGGGTTTTGTCTGCGTTACACAGTAACTGATTGTGGGTTTTGCCTGTGTTACTCAGTGACTAATTGTGGGTTTTGCCTGTGTTACTCAGTGACTGAGTGTGGGTTTTGCCTGTGTTACACAGTGACTGATTGTGGATTTTGCCTGTGTTACACAGTGACTGTTTGTGGATTTTGCCTGTGTTACTCAGTGATTGATTGTGGATTTTGCCTGTGTTACACAGTGACTGATTGTGGGTTTCGCCTGTGTTACTCAGTGACTGATTGTGGGCTTTGTCTGCGCTACACAGTAACTAAATATGAGTGTTGCCTGTGTTACTCAGTGACTGATTGTGGGTTTTGTCTGTGTTACACAATAACTAAATGTGAGTGTTGCCTGTGTTACTCAGTGACTGATTGTGGGTTTTGCCTGTGTTACTCAATGACTGATTGTGGGTTTTGCTTGTGTTACTCAGTGACTGATTGTGGGTTTTGTCTGCGTTACACAGTAACTGATTGTGGGTTTTGCCTATGTTATGCAGTGACTGATTGTGGGTTTTGCCTATGTTACTCAGTGACTGATTGTGGGTTTTGCCTGTGTTACTCAGTGACTGATTGTGGGTTTTGCCTGTGTTACACAGTGACTGATTGTGGGTTTTGCCTGTGTTACTCAGTGACTGATTGTGGGTTTTGCCTGTGTTACTCAGTGACTGATTGTGGGTTTTGCCTGTTTTACACAGTGACTGAGCATGGGTTTTGCCTGTGTTACACAGTAACGATTGTGTAACACAGGCAAAACCCGCAGTCACTGTGCAACACATGCAAAACCCATGATAAATAACTGAACACTGACAAAGCCTACAATCAGTCACTGTGGGTTTTGCCTATGTTACACAGTGACTAATTGTGGGTTTCACCTATGTTACTAAGTGACTGTAGGTTTCACCTGTGTTACAGTGACTGACCAAGGGTTTTGTCTGTTGCACAGAGACTGTGGGTTTTGCCTATCCCAGAAGGAAAAAACAATGAAACTGAGAAATAGGAGCATTGGTCCGAACTGGCCTTGTCTGCCTTAAGATGGAACACCAGTAAAAACTGGGAAATAAGAGTACTGGTCCGAACTGTTTTCTCCTTCTGGGATGTTACACACTCACTGACTGTGGATTCTGCCTGTGTTAGGCAGTGATTAATTGTGGGTTTGGCCTGTAATAGACAGTGTCTGATTGTGTGTTTTGTTTGTGTTACACAATGACTGACTGTGGATTTTGAATGTGTTGGACAGTGACTGACGGTGGGTTTTGCCTGTGCTACACAGTGACTGATGGTGGGTTTTACCTGTGTTACACAATGGCTGCCTGTGGATTTTGCCTGTGCTAGGGAATGACTGATTGTGGTCTTGCCTGTGTTACACAGTGACTGGTTATGGGTTTTGCTTGTGTTACATAGTGATTGCCTGTGGGTTTTGCATGTGTTATTCAGTGACTAATTATGGGTTTTGCCTGTGTTATACTGTGACTAATTATGGGTTTTGCCTGTGTTACACAGTGGCTGAGTCTGGTTATTGCCTGTGTTACACAGTGACTAACAGTGCATTTTGCCTGAAGTATAAAATCACTGTGGAATGAGTCAGTCCAGTACAGCATTCTAATACTTAACTGAACTAATATGACTGGTTTCTCACCTCAAGACCAGAAAGAAGACTATGGAGAGTTTCAAACTGACCAAAAATTCTTTTTTTATTGCAGCTCATAGAGGATTCATTGAGTACAGCCTATCCAGGGCATACCATTTGTAATCTTTGTTTGTGAGATTCCCATTGACAATCTATTGTAAGGCAGCTTATCTGTGAAGCAAAGAGTACCGGAGATAATGCTGTGTGTTATGACCCAACGGTTGGTAAAGCCAAGTTATTTAAAAATCCCAGAGGGAAACTTTAAACAACGGTCATAATCTATAATTTTAAGTGTTATGTTTGAGATGCAGCTCTAAATTCAGGAATCAGACCACCAGTTCTCAAGAGGTTTTTATATTAAACTAAATGAAACATTTTTATTAAGTTACAATACATTAAACACATACACATGGCTACAAATTACTACTATCGTAACTTTTAACAAATTCC
This sequence comes from Cetorhinus maximus, assembly GCF_964194155.1. NCBI lineage: Eukaryota > Metazoa > Chordata > Chondrichthyes > Lamniformes > Cetorhinidae > Cetorhinus > Cetorhinus maximus. Next base: position 22,470,207 of record NC_135905.1, on the reverse strand, counting down.
CAGACTGATCTCCACAAAGGCAACCCATCGACTTAATCAAAATACCAGGCAAAGCATTTTCACCTTACAAATTCAAAATTAGGTTCCTTTCACTTTGGTTCCTTTGCAGACACAGTGGTAGCTTACAGGCTTTGACCTTACATTGTTTCTGCCCTGCACACATGAGAACTGCTATCGGTTATATGTAGCACATCTCGCTGAATGTAAATTCTCATTGCCTCACCACCCTCTTTGAACTCCACCTCTTCTAACAATAAAACCCCTTTCATAGTACCAATTTTATTAGCAATATAAACATATGGCCTGGTCTCTGCTAGCTAGGTGCCAGATTTCACCCCACTTCTTGAATGCTCTATTAAAAAGTGCAAATGTACTCTACCTCTCCTACACCTTAAAACTAGTACACATCAAAGCACCCAGGTTAGCTGGCTTTAACCCAATTATAGCACACTTACAGGCTAAACCTCTATTTTAAAAGAAAAATATTTTCCAATAATATTTTATACATTAATAGCTTCATGACACTGTCACCCTGTGAACTTTGCTCAGCACCTGGCTTTCAATATAACTGTTTCCTTCAGAACTACAGCTTTATAATGTGCTGAAACTCATGGATTACTGAATGCTGTGATGCTATGTACTGCCCTGCATTTCTGGAACTTTTGCAATAAATTTTGTCATTCTCCTGTTGAACTGTCATGCGGGAGAACACAAAGGAATTGACTGTGTCTGCAGATGTTGGCTTGATTGAACAGCACATCTGGGAACAACTTTGCATTGTTTCAGCTTTTTGTATTAATGCTGGGGTTGTGTTGAGTTGAAAACTCATTCAGTGTCACACATTAACAGTATCATTTTTCATTTATTCTTTGATGGGACAGAACTGCTTTGTAATGTTATTCCTGAGGGCTATTTTTTTTTTAACATTGAAACTGAGGCGTCCATTTAACAGACTGTTTCACATCCAGACAGAGGTGGTAAATTGGTTTTGAAATGTATCTGCCGTGTGTCAGATAATGAAATACTGTGATATTGATAATTAAATAAAAATAATGCATGGAAGGAGCTTTGTCCCTTAATTTAAAATGATAAATAGATTTGGCAGTTTGAAATTGGTATCTGTACTGCATAATCTGTTTAAAAAAAAAAGCAAAATACTTTCGTCAACCTAAACTCATCATCCATGCCTGGACTGCACTATTCAGTAGAGACTGTGCAATCAAGTGCTCTCATCATGAAGTTAATAGTTCTATATTAACCTTGACATATATCATTTATGAACATTGAAAACATACCCTGTTATTGTTTTAGATAAGGAAAGTGTCAGCCTTTGCTCTGTCGGCGTGTTATCTCTGACAAATGGTCGTAGGTTCAAACCCCACTGCAGGGACTTGAACACATAAACCAAGCTGACTCTTCCAGTGCGGTTTTGAGGGAGCGCTGCGAATGTCGGAGGTACCATCTTTCCGAAGGGACGTTAAGCCAAGGCCTGATGTGCCTTCCCATAACATCATTTGAAGAAGAGCAGGGGATCTTGCTGCAGCGCCCAGGTCATTATTTATCCCTCAACCAAGATCGCTTAAAAAGAAAACATTTGACTGGTCATTTACCTTATTGTTTGTATTGTTGTTTGTGAGATCTTGCTGTGCACAAATTGGTTGCCACAATACCTGCATTACAGCAATGACTACACTTCAAATAAACTGTAAAGTGCTCTGGGATGCCCTGAGGGCATAAAAGGCGCTATATAAATGCACATCTTTCTGTTTGTAGGGTCTTATAAAATCATTCAATTTTTATAGCACAGAAGGAAGCCATTCAGCTCACTGTCTGTGCTGGCTCTTTGAAATGGATCTATTGAAGGGGTACTGGCAAGTGCCATTAACATCAAGGGCTAAAGAAATACCTGCCTTTGTTACACCGAGTGGGTTGTATCAATGTCCAGTCATGCTGTTTGGGTTTAAAAACTCCCCAGCTACATTCTGGAGACTTATGAATCAAGTTGTAGCGGAATTACCTGTTTGGTTTATTTAAACGATGTCATAATATATAGTAACACGTGGGAAGAACATGTAAAGCAGTTAGAGGACCTGTTTAAGCAATTGCAGTTGGCTGGCTTAGTCACGAATCTAACCAAAAGTGAATTTGCAAAAGCAAGGGTAACTTACCTGGGTCACATCGTAGGACAAGTGTTGCCAGGAACAGCAAAACTGAACGCTGTAATAGAATTTCCCATTCCTAAAACTAAACGAGAAATCCTGAGATTTTTGGGAGTGTGTGGGCTTTATGGAAGTTTGGGCCTAACTTCAGCACAATAGCTGTACCTCTCAGCAATTTGTTAAGAAAACAGGCAAAAGTGGTATGGTCAGCAGAATGCTAAGCAGCCTTTGAAAAGCTGAAGGCAGTCTTAATAAATGAACCAGTCTTGGCCGCCCCTGACACTATCAAACCTTTTAAAATGACAGTTGATGCTAGTGACTTGGCAGTAGGTGCAGTCCTATTACAAGATGATCAATTAGGGATAGAGAAGCCTGTGAGACACTTTTCCAAGAAACTAAATCAATACCAGAGGAAGCACTCTACATGAGAAAAAGAAACACAAGCATTGTTGTTGTCTCTTCAACACTTTGAAGTTTGTGTCCGACACGATAACAAAGAAACACTAATCTACACTGACCGTGATCCGCTGGCATTCATTGAAAAGTTTAAAACTCGAAATGCGAAACTGTTTAAATGGGGCCTATTGTTTCAACCATTTAAGGGGAGGGGGTGGCGTAGCGGTATTGTCACTGGACCAGTGTTCTAGAGACCCAGGGTAGTGCTCTGGAGGACCCAGATTCGAATCCCACCACGGCAGATGGTGGAATTTGAATTCAATAAAAAATCTGGAATTAGAAGTCTAATGATGACCATGAAACCATTGTCGTAAAATCCCATCATGTCATCCTCACCTGGCCTGGCCTACATGTGACTCCAGACCCACAGCGATGTGATTGACTCTTAAATTCCCTCTGAACAAGGTCAATTAGGGATGGGGAATAAATGCTGGCCTCTCATTCCATGAATGGATAAAAAAAACGTAAAGATTGTCCACATTGCTGGCAAAGATAATGTGACCACAGATGCATTATCCTGGGTGTAAAATACTAAAATAAGTTAAAGGGGTAAGAAATGCTGAAGATTGTACAACGGCGAAGGAGGATGAATGAAAGTAAGTCTCATGTTTTGTTGTCCATGTGTCACATACCTTGTGATGAAACGCATTTTTGAAATGGCGTTGCATCTCTTTTAAGGGCAGAGGCAAGTAAGGAACATATCTTTTTATTCCTGTTGGACTGTTGTAAAGAACATGTATTTTTTTATTTTCTGTTGGACTGTGGATTAAAATTACAATGTCTGCAGTTTGAAAGACATGTCCACTGGAACAGGGTGAGAGATATATACTGTTGCAGTCCTGGAACAGAGTGTGCCATGAAATACAAGATGGTGTTGAAAGGAGTCCTGGACCAAGGGAGCTGCCTGGCAACAACATTTTAATTGGCTCCTGACCAGATTTTGTGTGAGAGCAGTGCAGCAGAATAGCCCCTAGCCTGAAAGGAAAAAAAGACCTAAACCCTCTCTCTGCTGTGTGTGGGAGATTCCAGTAATTCCACAATAATAGCTAGCTGGCTTTTTCTCCTCATATCTCCATAACCTGCTCTGCCTCTGAAAACCCCTGTTAAGAGGCAAAGGGGAAAATCACTGTTAGAGACATTGAAAGGCAAATGCTCAACCAGTGAACTAACGACTGAAAGTGCTGGAAGACCACTGCGTGTCATCAGCAAAGAGCTGAAAGGAATTTGGAAGACATAGATCAAAATCAACCCATTGACTCCTGTACTCCAGAATTGGTGCTACTGAACTGTTTTGTCCCACCCTTAAAATCCATGATTTTGTGTGTCTTATGTCTCTTGTATGTGTATGTACAGGGATTGAAGAAGGAGAAGAGTTTAGGTTATAGAGTTAGAAATTAGCAGTTCATAGTTCTTTCTTTTGCCGCTAATTAATGACAGCTTGTTCAATAAACAGTTATTTGCTTATGAAGTTTACAAACCTGGTGCTCATATTCTGTTAACCTAAATTAAACAGTTAGGTAGAAATGGGACAATCTGGTGGTTTGGTCAAACTTTTCACATTTGTCGCGGCTCAGGGAACAGTGGAGCTGATATTACAGCGCACGATCTCCAGAGAGTCGATATTACAGCACACTATCCCCAGTGAGTCGATATTACAGCGCACGATCTCCAGAGAGTTGATATTACAGCACACTATCCCCAGTGAGTCGATATTACAGCACACTATCCCCAGTGAGTCGATATTACAGCGCACGATCCCCAGTGAGTCATGGCACTTTTGAAAGTTATTACTGATTCTGTTTTCTTTCTGCTAGTACATTCCAGATCACAACTCTATGCGTAACACAATCCTGCTTATCTTCTCCCTGGATCTTGTTGCATTTACCTGAAAATGTCACCGCACTTTAACATCATTCATTGTACATGAGATGGTTTGAGTTGTGATAAAGTGCAAGCGTTGCACTTTTTGAAGATAGACGCATTTAGAGTTTGACATGGAGTAACAATCAGAGGAAACCTTTATGAACAAAGCTACGATATTGCTAAACATAGAAATCAGAGCAAGGCCTCACATCTGAGTCATATTTTATGAGCAACATGTTTTTCACTGCTCCCTGACTGGTGCCTCTTGTACTTAATCTCCAGATTGTGTGAAAGCAGGAGGGAAAAGTGAGCTGCATTCAGTTTATGGCATTCCACATTGTTGTTTCTCAGTTCACATAAGCCCAGCCTCTGGCTTGATTTTACTGAGCTGATCACTGGGCTACTTCCATTCGGTCCTCAGGTGCTATGTTCTTTGCTGCCATTGAGAGTGAGAGTTGCTACCAGCACTTTTCAGTTTCCTGCCAGGCAGAGACTGTGTGGTGCCACTGACAGGGGCTCGAGCTGGCTCTGAACTCACTGCATGCTGCGTTGGAACTAACCATCAGATTGACACTCCAGATATCAGCAACTGCTGGGATAACCCTTTCAGAACCACACTGTGAAAGCACTTTCTCATTTAAACTATGCTTTGAAATGATGACAACATGATTTAGGAATAGATATCTAGTGAATGCAGCCCAAACCTTTAAACCGCATTACACATATTGGTAGCATGTTCCTGTTACCAACTTTTTAAGGATTTTAATCGGGCAGCATTGTTATCTGAAATTGAAAATATTCTGTACTATAATTATTAAGTCAGCAATAGTTTGTTACATTTCTGTTTAGCGGTGAGCTGCAGTCAATGATAACCGCCTGAAAAACACCTTAAAAAGAAAACTCCAAGAGGTAGAGGAGAAGGCCAGGGGAATGAAACTAGCAGGAGAGAGGCCTCAGACATGATGGGATGAAGGGAGAAAAGACAGAAAAATGGCAACATATCACCTTTAACATAATGAAACTTCACATGGCAACTCACAGGAGTGTTACCAGACACAATTTGACACCAAACCTCATGGTATATTATTAGGGCGGTTGACCAAAAGATTGGTCAGCAAGGTAGATTTTAAGGAGTTGCCTTAAAGGAGTCAAGAGAATTGAGAGGCACGGAGATTTAGAGAGAGAATTCCAAAGCTTTGAGTTTTTCCAGCTTGAAATTGGCGAGGGGAGGGGATCCGAGGTCACGACTGAGCTCTGCATCTAACCGCCCGACAGGCAACGTGAGATCCAGATGACCCACCACCAAGTGGATCAGTTCACTTCCTTTCGTTTTGCTGGGAAATTTGAACTGTACCTCCCAAGCTACAGCTTTCAATTTTCCTGTGCTAAGGGCCACCAAAGTTTCACCATTTAAATTCCCTCGCTGAACCAACATCTGGGCGTCGAGCGTTGCCATTTTCTCAGTAATAGGGAAAAGGAATTTTCTTTGCTAAATTACTTGTGTTTTAAAATTTGCTCCAACCATCGGGTTTTCCTCTTTTGCCTTCCAATTGACTCTTTGGTGTCAGATTTGGCTCGTCTCTTAACTTGGACTCAGGCCAAATTCAATCTGAGTTTTCCCAGACTTGAGCTCCCAATTTCTGTAACGTCCTGGAGGTGAATTAATTTAAACAACTCTGATTTCTCCTCTCCCCACCCATTCATAAACAGAAAGGTGTTTTCATTTTGATTTCCCCCTTTATACTTGGTGGCATTTTTTTCCCCAGCCTCTCAGTTTTGGTGTGATCCAATTTCTTTGAGCAGCTCCACAAGCAAACTTGAGATAGGGTAAAATCAGAGGGTTAGTTTATTTTATACACACTCAAAATGTGGTAAAGGGTTTGCAACATACCCCGCTTTTTGTATTCATAGGGTAAAAGAGGAAAAGAAAGAGGTACAGGGCAAAGACCAGAGAGAATATAAGAATTATTGTTTCATGTGAGTTCAGAGTCCAGAATCAAAAGCCCAATGGTGTATTTATTCATAGAGATGGACACGTAGAGATGAATTGGTCTTGTAGGCGCTGGTACAGAAGTTCAGAAGTTCCAGTAGAAAGAGTGTAGATGGGTTCCAGGATTTCACCTGGATCGAGCCCTTGTTCTGAGCTGCTGCTTGCTAGGTGGAAGATGGCAGTCTGCTTTGCAGCTCCACAAGGCAGGGTAACTGGTTCTCTCAGCTAGCGGGAGTGGGGTGGGGAGGGGTGGGGGGGAGGTGGCGGGGCGGTCATGGGGTATGACTCCTACTTCTCCACTCTGACTTGGATAAAGGATATTCTTAGTTTGGATTCTTGAGATTGGGTAATGTTTCAACCATTAAGGGTTTCAAACGAGGTTTCAGGGTCCTTTGTCCTCACAGAGTGGTCATCTCTGTTGGCCAGGTCTGGCCTTAGGAGTATAAATGGCTTTGTACAATTTTTTGGGTTTAATCTCCGCATTCACAGAAGTCATTAGCATCTCTTCGGAGATAACAAAGTGGCAGTTGTTCTGAATGCCAGGGGGTTCCTTTTGTTTGAGTTAGAGCTGGCCATTTTAAAGCCCTTGTCCAGTTTTTAAAGATTTTATAAATTAGCCATGCTCTATATATAAAAGTTTAGAGTGAGGTCTTAGCCCCCTGACACACAGAATTGGGTTTTCCCAATGAATACAGGATCACCAAATTTGCCTGCATTTCAGTCAGGTTATCATCTAGAACATAAAAACAGAAGGCGCTGGAAATACTCAGCAGGTCTGGCAGTACCTGTGGAAAGAGTAACAGAGTTAACATTTCAGGTTAAATATGACTCTTCTTCGGAGCTGTAGTTAACACTGTTTTTCTCTCCACAGATGCTGCCAAACCCAGTATTTACAACACTTCCTGTTTTTATTTCCGATTTCCAGCATCTGCAGTGTTTTGCTTTTAACACCTAGAATATGTGAGGCACTACCAAACACTAACGAGAAGGATAAAACCAGCGAGGTGCAGAAACTGTACTGATGCCTCATAGAAATCTGAAGGTTTTTTTTTTACAGGAGGATGAAAGCCTGGGAAGGAGACTATTTGTTCAAAGCATTCTCCATTTTATAGAAGGAAATGGTACTTTGAGCAGAATTTTTATTTGTGGTTCTTGTTAAGATGTTGGTGTTTTCTATGTGAGTCCGGTCTCTGCTAAGCAACTTAGGAAACAGGACACCCAGGAAACCACAGTGTGAGTGGGAGATTTCCTGCTGTGAAACCTTCCATCTCCCAGTTCTTACTGATGATGGCATCCGACCTGTTGATGTAACTTGGAACTCTGCCTCTTATAAAATGTAAACGGTGGACGTGTAGTGGAGGATGGGGAGCAGACCTATGTGCTAGTGAATTTGAAAATGCGTTCTTTCTGAACGTGGTTATGATTTTGGCAAAAGCACCAGCCGAAGGAACCCCTTATGACCCCAAGTACAATAGCTCCATGCACAATGACCAAAGAGATTCTGCCCCATTGTAGCGAGAGGTAAACAGCATGGTGGATTTTGAAGTGGTATGCCTTTATCTCTGTGTAAACATGGGTCACTATATTTGTCCTCAGGATGTGAGTGAAATTAGCGAGATAAACACCCATCCCTAGTTGTTTACACGCTGGTTGTTTTTAAGCCACTTCAGAAGGGATTAAGCTTCAATTGCACATGATGTGGGGTTGGGGGGGGTCCATGTGTCGGCCTCTCTGCTTTCATCACCCAGCCCATTAGTACCAAATTTATCAAATCCAACTTCACAAGTCAGCTTGGTGGGATTGGAACTCGGGGCTTGTGGGCTGCTAGTTCGGTATCGAACACGGAAAACAGCAATCCCTGTGCAAGCTAGGATGTTGTAATTAGGTCTGACTGACTTTGAGGGGGAGTGGGATTCTTAGAGGTAAAAGGCCAAGCGCCGATAATGCAGCACCACACAACCAACCACAGGGCATTTAGCCATTCTGCCGATTTCCTCATGACTAGCCCAGTCCAGGTGAACAATGGTGCATTGAGGGTTGGAGGGGGGGGGATGCATTTGGGGGAAACAGGGGCATTTATTTGAACTAAGGGGAGAGGAGGAGGAGGTACAAAGGATGAAGGAGGTGGGGGGGGCGGGGGGCAGCTATTCATTCTGCAATGGTTGCACCTGAGTGCTGATCTCTGCCTTAAGCAGTTTTATATTGCCTTTCATGACTTTTAAATAAATAGTGAAGACTTGTTTTGTACCTGGATATACTGAGCTACATTGAGTGTGAACATCTGGGAAAGAATTTCAAACCGCATTAGATTTCAATGAGGTTCTGGGACCTGCATTACTTGAGGTCACATGTACAAGTGAGATTAGGAAGAGTATTTTTGTAATCAGTGGCTTGTTTCTACAGGTACACCAGACGGACGTTTTAAGTTCTAAATATCTGTTGTCGAACAGGCTGAGAAAACATGGACATTCTCTTATGACCGCAGCCCTAATGTGTTACTTTATGAACAGTTATCATTCCATTAAGGAAAATATGGAACTAGTCTGAATTTGAAGAACACTCTGTCCTTAGATGTGTTTTTCTTTAATGTTTTCCTATATCCTGAAGCTTGAAGTAAAGTAACTTTTGATTAAATGTAATCCCCTGTCCGGAGAGTAGGTTTCTCTAAGTTTATTTCCATTTCCTTGCGCTTGCCTGTTTTCTGTTCAGAAATTGAACGTTTCTTTTTGAAAATGATTTTGCGTCCATAGTTTTATAACAAAGACTCACCACAGATAGCACCTATTAGCTGACAGACGTTGGTCTGCATTGGGTAATCGATGGATTGATTGTGGAGAGGACAGACATGATTGCCTTCTCACCAAGTTGTGACCTTTATTTCTGGGGAGTGGAACATTTTCTCACTTATTAAGTCTGGGTCAGGATCATCTTGCTGAATGCACCACATTGTATTTCCATTTCCCACACTGGTCATTAGCACTGCTGCTCATGTTACCGGGCAGCTCATTGCCCATTACTATTGAATCCCAGGATGGTTTCATGCCCATTAAGAACTGGTTACGACTCCCCCCCTACCCCCCCAACCTTTTTAACCAAAGCGAAAACAGAAAATGCTGGATATGCTCAGCAGGTCTGGCAGCATCTGTGGAGAGAGAAGCAGAGCGCAGCATTTCAAGTCAGCAACCTTTCGTCAGTTCTGTTTTTATTTCAGGTTTCCAGCATTCACAATATTTTACATTTTCCTTAGAACAAAGAGGGCTAAGAGGTGACTTGATTGAGGTGTACAAGATTATGAGGGGAATAGATAGAGCGGACAGGATAAAATTGTTTCCCTTGGTGGAGAATTCAAGAACCAGGGGACATAGATTCAAGACAAGTGGCAGAAGGTGTAGGGGGGACATGAGGAAGAACTTTTTTATGCAGAGGGTAGTGGGTGTCTGGAATTCGCTGCCCAAGTTGGTGGTAGAGGCAGAAACTCTAAACTCTTTTAATAAGTACCTGGATCTGCACCTTAAGTGCTGTAAGCTGCAGGGCTATGGGCCGGGTGCAGGAAGGTGGGATTAGAAAGGGCACCTGGGTGTCCTCGGGCAAGATGGGCTGAATGGCCTCCTTCTGTGCTGTAACTTTTCTATGGTTCTATTTGTTTGCTGAAGGCCGAGTGAAACAGCCCTAAAGCCCTTGCACTCTGGATCCAATTCCCCAGCACGTCTGTTTGTCGCTTCCTTCCCATTTTCAAAATCTCCTAAAAACCGCTTTATTTGACGTTGCTTTTTTGACTCTCCCCTTTATTGTGTCTCTACTCTCTTTTGACCATTGCTGCGTAAAGTTCCCTGAGACACTTCTCTATACCTCAGGAGCTCAAACATTTATGATTTATTGATTTGAAACTCAAACCCAAAATTGGAACGAAAATCCACAAGCACTGTGCCTGACAATACCTTGGCGCTGCCTATGCAGCGCTCAGAGATCAGCATCTCTCCACCCACTATGCCAACTCCATTATTCAGAAAATGTAACTCCATTATTTGGAAAGGGAGGGAGACAGAAATCAGGAAACTACAGGCCAGTTAGCCTAACATCTGCCATAGGGAAAAATGTTAGAAGCTGTTATTAAAGAAGATAAAGCAGGGCACTTGGATAAGCGTACGGTCATCAGGCAGAGTTAACATGGTTTTGTGAAAGGGAAATCATGTTTAACCAACTTATTGGAGTTCTTTGAGGAAGTAACATGTGCTGTGGATAAAGGGGAACCGGTGGATGTACTGTACTTAGATTTCCAGAAGGCGTTTGATAAAGTGCCACATCAGAGGTTATTGCAGAAAATAAAAGCTCATGGTGTAGGGGTTAACATATTATCATGGATAGAAGGTTGGCTAGCTGACAGGAAACAGAGAGTAGGCGTAAATGGGTCACTTTCTGGTTGGCAACATGTAACGAGTGGTGTGCCACAGGGATCAGTGCTGGGACTTCAGCTGTTCGCAATTTATATAAATGACTTGGATGAAGGGATGGATGGGATGGTTGCCAAATTTGCTGATGACACAAAGATAGGTAGGAAAGTAAGTTGTGAAGAGGACATAAGGAGGCTACAAACAGATAGAGATAGGTTTAGTGAGTGGGCAAAGATCTGGCAGATGGAGTTTAATGTGGAAAAATGTGAAATTGTCCATTTTGGTAGGAAGCATAAAAGAGAAGCATATTATCTAAATGGTGAGAGATTGCAGGTGCAGAGGGATCTGAGTGTCCTAGTGCATGAATCACATAAGGTGAGTAATGCAAGTACAGCAAGTAATTAGGCAAGCTAATAGAATGTTATCATTTATTGAGAGGGGAGTTGAATACAAAAGTAGGGAGGCTACGTTTCAGTTGTACAGGGCATTGGTGAGACTACATTTGGAATACTGTGTACAGTATTGGTCACCTTATTTAAGGAAGGATGTAAATGCGTTAGAAGCAGTTCAGAGAAGTTTTACCAGATTAATACTTGGAATGAAAACAAAAAACTACTGCGGATGCTGGAAATCCAAAACAAAAACAGAATTACCTGGAAAAACTCAGCAGGTCTGGCAGCATCGGCGGAGAAGAAAAGAGTTGACGTTTCGAGTCCTCATGACCCTTCAACAGAACTGAGTAAAGTTAGGAGAGGACTCTCCTAACTTTACTCAGTTCTGTTGAAGGGTCATGAGGACTCGAAACGTCAACTCTTTTCTTCTCCGCCGATGCTGCCAGACCTGCTGAGTTTTTCCAGGTAATTCTGTTTTTGTAATACCTGGAATGGATGGGTTGTCTTATGAGGAAAGGTTGGACAGGCTAGGCTTGTATCCACTGGAGTTTAGAAGAGTAAGAGGTGACTTGATTGAAACATAGAAGATCCTGAGGGGTGTTGAGAGGGTGGATGTGGAGAGGATGTTTTCTCTTGTGGGAGAATCGAGAACTAGGGATCACTGTTTAACAATAAAGGGTCGCCTATTTCAAACAGAGATGAGGGGAAATTTTTTCACTCAGACGCTCGTGAGTCTTTGGAACTCTCTTCATGAAAAGGTGGTGGAAGCAGAGTCTTTGAATATTTTTAAGGCAGAAGTGGATAGATTCTTGGTAAGCAAGGCGGTGAAAGGTTATCGGGGGGTGGGTGAGATGCAGATTTCAGGTTACTATCAGATCAGCCATGATCTTATTAAATGGTGGAGCTGGCTCGAGGGGCTGAATGGCCTAATCCTGCTCCTTGTTCTTATGTCCATATGAAGGTAGATGTCACAGCCAGTGGGTCTGTGGTCGATTACACTGAGTAACAGAACAGCTTGTGTTATGACAACCCGTGGACTGCAGGTTTAATGAGGCGATTATGAGATAGGTGCAGACGGACAAAGGTAACATACTGTTCCCATGATTATAAATGAAGGATATTTTTTGGCCTATGTTAGCTCATCAATCCAGGAGAAACACTGTCCATCATCCAAGTTTCTCGAGTCTTTCCTCATTACTGAGTGTCATGAGACGAGGCATCAGCCGCTTCTTTGGTGGTTATTTTCAAGACTTATCCTAAAATATCCACTCATTTTATTATAGATTTTCTTTGTACCAGAGATTATGTGAAACCAAGGGAGATGATGATCTTGTGTTGGGATTTTCTTTTTACATTACTTCATCTCAGTTCTTTATTTCCCCCCCTCTTATTTAATTATGAACCACACTCGTGCCACACTGCTACAGACCCCCTTCAGTCTCTACAAAGTCAGTGGGGTTGTTGCCTGCTCTGAACTCCATCTTTACCATTGGGCTGTAAATCAGGGTCCCGACTCCCTGGTCACCTCCCCAACCCGAACAAGTCAAGAAATAAACGCCCTCTCATCACTAGTTAAACCTATGGCCCAGAAAAAGACCTGAAACTTTTTTGCTTTTGAGTTCAGATACAGAGGAACAGACATTTTAAGTGGGTCATATTGGTGAGTTTCAATGGTAGCCTCAGATCCTGGCAAAGTTGGTCTCAGAATCCACTCTATTGGCTGGGCCGGGGTATTTGGTCAAATGGTCAGAAGAAATACGAGCAGGCGGAGGCCATTCAGCCCATCAAGCCTGCCTCACCATTCAATAAGATCATGGTTGATCTGATTGTGGACGTAACTTTCCTGCCTGCCCCCCACAACCCTTGACTCCCTTGTCGATCAAGAACCTGTCTAACTCAGCCTTGAATATACTCAATGACCCAGCCTCCCCTGCTCTCTGCGGCAGAGAATTGAAAGGATTAACGACCCTCTGAGAGAATAAACTCCCCCTCATCTCAGCCTTAAATGGGAGACCCCTTATTCTCAAACTGTGACCCCTAGTTCTAGATTCCCCCATGAGAGGAAACATCCTCTCAACAACGAATGGTGACATAAATGGGTTGTCCATCCAGTGGTAAAAGTTGCCCTGTTATGGCTGCTAATGGCACTGCCAGGGCAGGATCCATGATTTATAAGTTAGCCATTTGATTTGATCAAGGGCATGGGTGACAGAAAATACATTGAAGCAGATCCCAGAATTAAAATGGACAGCTGGCTGCAGCAGAAGATAAAGGAAGAAAAGTTTGAGGTTGATGGAAAAGGAAAATGCAGACTCAGCGCCATAAATAGAGGCAGAAGAGTGAAGTAATAGAAATGGACATCATCAGAAGAAATCAGGACAGGGAGCCAAACATGCACGGCCTGTAAATCAATAATGAACAATCGGAAGCCAAAATGAGTCTAGTGCAGCAGAATGGTATTGTTACCATTACAGATGAAATGATAGTTTAATCTGTACAGTTTGTCATTTATAAAGATAATGGATTAATTACAGTTAGAGAATATTTAACACTTTTTACATTAACCCTTTATTTTGTCTTCAACATCAGGGATTCAGTATTTTCCAACTGAGCTTTGGGGTGACCAGTCAGTGAATATACAATAGAGATTATTGTACTGAGATGTTTATAGTAACTTCTTGCCACATAATGAAAATTAAACCTTAAAAACTATACAGAAGTACTCGGATACACGGGCAAGAATTTACATAGAATATATGGTCAGGGGTTTACATCGAATACACGAGGAGGAATTTAAATAGAATACGTGAGCAGGTGTTTACATAAGATACTGGATCAGGAGTTTACATAGGATATTGGAACAGGAGTTTACATTGGATATGTGAGCAGGTGTTTACATAGGATATGTGAGCAGGAGTTTACATAGGATATGTGAGCAGGAGTTTTCATAGGATATGTGAGCAGGTGTTTACATTGGATATGTGAGCAGGTGTTTACATAGGATATGTGAGCAGGAGTTTACATAGGATATGTGAGCAGGAGTTTACATAGAATGTGTGGTGTTATGGCCACATGAGGAGGGATAAGATATAACTCCCCTATCATTCCAAGTCTGGCCATAACAGGATTTTTCTGTGAATTTAGAAGGAAGAAGGTTTTTACTCAATGTCTGTGTTTAACCATTCATGAGCTGTGTTAAAGAGATTTTAAAAATGGTTACTTCAGCCACATGACCATTCTCTTCCCATAATGACTTCAGGTGATATTTGTTTAGCTGATGTCTGAACCGACCATGCCTTTTGTTTCTTGGCTAGGGTGATTAGATTCTGTAATGTCCCAGCCATTAACTTCTGAATATCCATTATCTACCTCGATGAGAGAGAGAAAACACCTAGCTGTTGCCCCAGCAGACTTTCTGTTTCCGCATGAGACCTGGCCTTATAAATGCGCAAATGTGAGGCCCAGTGCCAATTTCTGTAAATCCTTTTGAAGTATCTTGACATCGTCAGGTGTGAAATTCCAGAAAAGTATGTTGTGGCATGTCTGAATTATATTTCACATTGGAACTTTCCAGAAGCTGGTCAACTTGCAATACCAGATGTCAGGTGACTTGTGACAGCCGTCTTAAGTCAGTGGCTTTGCTTGTTTTTTCTAAGTTACTTTTGAACAGTTTAACATATGTTTGATCAGCAGATGAAATTAAAGGTTAAAATCACTCATGCACAAGTCTCATTATCATGACAGTGGGCAGGAATTTACACAGGGTAAACGGACAGGAGTTTACATAGGAAGCTTGGGCAGGTGTTTTCATATAATACGCAGGCAGAGGTTTACATAGGATACTCGAGCAGGTGTTTACAATAAGATCTGCAGGGAGGGGTTTACATAGGAAACATGCATGCCTTTGCTACCAGAGAGACTAAACTGTCTGCTTTCACCTGCCACTAGAGGGCCATGATTTTTATTTGTGACCATGAGCTTTAAATATGAACCGGTCTATCTCTTTGTCACACAGTATTTAAAGGAAAAGCATCACATCGAAAGACAAAAACTGCAAGGGGTGATTTGGAATTAAA
This sequence comes from Cetorhinus maximus, assembly GCF_964194155.1. Classification (NCBI taxonomy): domain Eukaryota; kingdom Metazoa; phylum Chordata; class Chondrichthyes; order Lamniformes; family Cetorhinidae; genus Cetorhinus; species Cetorhinus maximus. The sequence continues at coordinate 22,454,880 of NC_135905.1, read as the reverse complement.
CATAGTGGTTGTGCAGAAAAATCAGTTGTCTCAAAAATTCTTATTCGTTAGAAACCCAGAGCACAGGCTGCAGGTGAGAAAATGAGAGTTTGCGCTGACATTCATTAGCACCTGGTGATCGAGGTCATTCCTCTTGCACACTCCTTCGTGATCAAGAGAGACTTGCTTCCACTCTGGTTAGACGTTTCCTGAGATGGCTGAAAAGCCCAATGCCCGGTCTGCAGATTCTGCCAGATGTGGGGCAGGTGGTGCTTGAAGGGCAGATGAGGTTTTTTTGGAGGCACTCTCTTTGATGCCCTGAGTTTGCCTCTGCCTCCTTATGAAACCTTTCCACGTCTTCGGTGCCTTCCTGAATAAAGCTTCTCCATTTTGGTCGGCCACAAGCCAGGGACTCCCATGAGTCGGTGATGAGTTTTGACCTCCTCAGGGATGCTTTGAGGACATCCCTAAATAATTCCCATTATCCTCCTGGGAGACTCCTTCCATGACCAACTTCCGAGTAGAACAGCTGCTTCGGGGAGCCTGGTGACATGTCCCGCCCAGTGAATCTGGTTTGGAGTGGTCAGCACCTTGATGCTTGACATGTTGGCTGGGAGAGGACACTGCTGTAGGACCGCCTTTCTTGACAGTGGACCTTGTGAAAGCACTGCCCACGATACTTCCCCAGCGCTTTGACGTGCCTGCTGTAGGTGTCCAGGTCTCCTAGGCACGGTGGTCATTGCTGCCTGGTAAATCATGACTATAGCCTTGGGTTTGAGACCCTAGCCCTCACATATCAAGTAGTTACCAGTGTGCTGCGAGGTGATTCTTTGGTGAGTAACAGGCTGAACACAGACCCTCTCAGCCTGGTCCGTGACTTACAAACAATACTGACTGCACCAACATGGACTGTCCCACAGAAAATTACACACTAATGACACGACAGCATTTGGGGCCATTACTGTGAACTACTGCAGTGTGAGGGAGCCTTTGGCAGTTTCCAGTAGCCCCTCCTGCTGCCTGGGGCAGGTGTGCAGTGAACAGATATTCTAGTGACTAATGAAACGTTCCGATGAAAAGATTGAGACTTGGATCATCGGAAGTTGGTGGGAGAATATTCACTATTTTTTGGATGTACAGTTTTTGTGTTATGAGAGTTTTTATTGAATGCACATTATTTTGTGTCCGTTTTGAAATGTATTTTTCTACAACAAGATTGTGCCGAATATAATCACCTTCACTCAGTTCCCCTCCGAGCCAAAAGGTTGTGAGCTCAAGGCGCACTCCAGCGACTTGAGCACAAAAATGCAGACTAACACTCTGGAAGGAGTACTGAGGGAGTGCTGCGCTGCCAGAGGCTCATTTCCCTGGGAGTGCCACATTGTCAGGGATTCATGACAAGGAATTGCCGTGCTGTCAGGCAGACAGTACTGAGGGAGCGCCATACTGTCATAGGATCCGTATTGCGGGAGCACCACACTATCGGAGGGCAGTGCTGACGGAATGCGGCACTGCCTTAGCAGCAGTACTGAGGGGGTGGTGTACTGTCAGAGGGGCAGTACTGAAGGGGTGCTGCATTGGCAGAGATGCTATTTTTCTGATGAAGTATTAAACAAAGGCCCTGTCTGTCTATTTCTGTGTATGTAAAAGATCCTATGGTTCTATCTAAGAAGAGCAGGGAGTTTACCAGGTTTCTTGGCCAACATTCATCACTCAATCACCAAAAACCAGTTCAACTGACTGTTCGTCTCATTGGCTGTTTTGTTTTGGATCTGAAAAGTTTTCTATTGCCTTTTCCTGATTTAGTTACGTGACTGAAAACCAGTTGACGTATTTGGGCAGTAGTTTAGTGGGTCTGGTACTGGTTAGAAGCCAGAGGTCAACGAGTTCAAATGCCACTATAGCACGAAAAAAAAAAATAAGAATGAAAGTTGATGGGGGGAAAAAAGTTCAGCGACTTCAACTTGGCCTGGCCTACTTGTGATATCAGCTCCGTATTCTGTAATAGATTCTTGATGCACAAAAGGTCCACTTGGCCTGGGCAATAAATGGTTTCGTGCTAATGTTGCCCACGCCCCAAGAATGAAAATAAAGAAGCAACAGAATGAAGAAGTAAAAAAATAACCCCTTCAATAAAAATAAACTACTCAGAAAAATAATCAATAGCATTGGAGCATTTGTCAAGGCATTTTGGTATTTTAGAAATAATATCATTATATCATAATATCTTTATGTCATTACTGGAGGAGCCTAATGCCTGGTCATACCTGCATTCATCTATTATACTTCTAACGTTTCACCTCCTGTGTTTTTCAGGCAGTGGAGACAAATTTGGCTTCCAAGGACAGCCACTGGGTCATTGTCAATGAGGTAAGCCCGGAGCCATTGTTACAAGCACTAACAATGTAATTCTGTTCAATAAAAGGTGGATTATTGTCAGGAACTCACACTGCTGACTGTACAGTCTTGGGGCTGTCGCCATGCTAAGCGGAAGCCAATTCTTCAGCAGGGGGAAGGTTAAGTGAGAATTCAGAGTCATCCCTGAGGGATTCCCATACGTGTACTGGGATTAGGAAGAAGTGGAGCATCAGAATTTCGGGTACTGCAGTAGCTGGCACACGGCACGATATCAGCACCGCCAAGTCCGTAGCTGGGAAGGAAGGGTCAGGTCGCAGGTTTAGGAAGTGGTTGTGTGCAGCTGCCGGCTGCCAACTTCAAGGATAGTTTTCTGATGAAAATCTACACTCAGTAGGCAATGGTTGCGACGTCCATGCTCATTCACATCGGATCCTTATCCTGACAGGCGACAGAAGGGGTTTGGGTGGGGGGGGGTGGGGGAGGGGTGCATTTTTATCCACCAGTTTGGCCTTTCGCAAAAATGTTATCATGCAGGCACAGCAAGCGATTAGGAAGGCAAATGGAATGTTGGTGTTTATATCAGGGAGGGTGGAATATAAAAGTGGGGAAGTTTTACTGCAGCTTTATGGGACCTTGGTGAGACCACATCTGGAACACCGTGTACAGTTTTGGTCTCCTTCTTTGAAAAAAAAGATATAATTGCATTAGCAGTTCAGAGAAGGTTCACTCGACTCCTCCCTGGTATGAGGAGCTTATCTTATGGAGTAAGGTTGAGCAGATTGGGCCTTTACCCATTGGAGTTTAGAAGAATGAGAGATGATTTTATTGAAACATATGAGATCCTGAAGGGATTTGATAGGGTGGATACCGGGAGGATGTTTCTACTTGTGGAGAGACTAGAACCAGGGGATACAGTTTGGGAATAAGAGGTCTACCATTTAAGACAGAGATGAGGAGAATTTTTTTTCTCTCAGAGGGCCGTTAGTCACTGGAATTCTCTTCCCCGGAAAGCAGTGGTGGCTGGGTCATTGAACTTATTTAAGGCTGAGTTAGACAGATTTTTGATAAACAAAGGAGTCAAGGGTTATGGGGGGGCAGATGACAAAGTGGAGTTGAGACACAACCAGATCAGCCATGATCTTATTGAATGGCAGAGCAGGCTCAGAAGGCTGAATGGCCTTCTCCTGCTCCTAAGTCCAAGTTCCTATGGACTTGGTCGCAGGTCCCGGAGGTGAGGATCCGGGTGCCTAATGCACAGTGTCTCCCTTATATACAAAGAAGTTGGTGTCTTGCTAAATACTTGCTAACTACAATTTTGAACAATCTCTGTGAATTTGCCCAATCTGCTCCCCAGTATTTGAGCTGGGCTCAGGAAACCGTGAGTCCATTTCAGAATCACAGGTTTACTACAAAGAACCCAAAATTGATGGAAGCTGTAAGGAATACTGGCACTGAAAATATTTATACATTTCTCTGAACAGCTCTGTCTGCTATTTTCATGGAGCTATTACCCCACTGATAATAACTGAGCTAAAACAATCATCAAAACAATAAATAGGATTTTTTTTTAAGTGCATTAAACGTTCATAACTTAAAGCTTATGGCACTGCTTAAACTCGAGTGAGATGATGCAGTAACGTTGTTCTGTGCTTGAACCTTGTTCAACACTTCTGCTTAGGATTTGGTATTATCACATTTGCTACAAACATCCAGGGCAGAATCATCCCAGGATTGGACTGAGTGCGGTAATGGATGTGAAAAGAGACACCTTACCCTCCGGCTGCAATGGCAGGTTTTCGCGCTGTATCGACCCCTTCCCGCCTCATTAATTATGCAGCCACAGGAAACACTTTGTCTCGCTAGCAGGCAGCCTCTGAATCACCCGCCACACTGTTATCTCACCATTTTCTTCACTCCGGGTGTCATATCCAAACTGCAGCTGTGCGCTCAGTTCTCAATGCTTGCAGCCCAGGACTGCTTCAGTGCAGACATGGCCCTGAAAGCCAAGAAAGGTTCCGCGACCCATCGCTGAGATGCCTTTTGGAGGCCTGTGGTGATGCCCTCCACCCCCACTCTGGCCGCAGGAGGTCCAGCAATCTCACCGCTCCGGCTTGGGAGGCGGTGGCAGTGGTGGTCAGTACCAACGCTGCACAAAAGAGGTTGGCCATCCAGTGCAGAAAGAGGATGAATGATCTCATCTGTGCCACCAGGGTAAAGCATCCATCTCATCACTCTAAACCCACACTCAAGCCCATCACACGTTCACTGGCATCTCACTCACTGCCAGCTCAAGGGACATCACCACTCTCTCTCTCACACACACACCCTCACATCTCCATCTGGCCTCATCTCCTCTGGAGGCTGCCTCCTCAGCCCTCACCATCTTGAGGCCACTTGCACAGATCAACAGGTGCACCCACACACACCCTGGAATATCCTCCTTCCCCAGTACAGCCCTCGTCCTGCAGCCTCTTCCCTTGCCTGAGGCCACTTCTCCCCCTTCCCCAAGCAAACCCTGGCCCTGCAGCCATTGAAAACTCACGCCCACCTTATGGCTGGTCTGATAGGTAGAGACCTGCCCATGAGCCCCCCTATAACTGCCTGCGAAGCCTGGCGCTGATGACTGCGAGTGCTGCCCGAAGCAGGGTAGGCAAACAAACCTCGAAGTCCCGAGTGAAGTGCATCTCGTCAGGTGCACGTCATTAATGTACAGTTGTGAAACACATGGGCTTGCAATCGCACCGGTGTGCCTGGATGATCCAACATTGGGGAGGGGGTGGGGTTGATTCTGGCGAGCAGGGTTTATAATGAGACGCTAAAGTATTGAAATTCGGTTCCGGACATGCGGCAGCAGGGATCACTGACAGGTGGAGCAGACGATCGCAAACTGGTTTCACGACAGCACGAAACCGATTTTTGGCCTTCTCACCATATTGCCCGCTCACACCCCCAAGCACGCCTGCCGCCAATGGGAGCAGAACATTCCACTCCTAGTGCCAAAGTATTGATATTGTGCCAACCTTTATGCCAGCGAGATTACAGGACTGATTGCAAGGATGAAGGACTAAGAAGTACAACGGTATGCACAATTCTAACGAGAAATGGACAAAATTGAATCATTCTATTTAGGCATAATTATCCTTTTCAATACAAACAATGATTTCGGAACATAGGAACAGTAGTAGGCCATTCAGCCCATCAAGCCTGCTCCACCAATCAATTAGATCATGGCTCAACATCTCCCTCAATGCCACTTTCCCGCACTATCCCCATATCCCATGATGTCATTAGTATCCAGAAATCTATCGATTTCTGTCTTGAACATGCTCAATGATTGAGCTTCCATAGCTCTGTGGGATAGAGAATTCCAAAGATTCACCACCTTCTGACTGAAGAAATTCCTCCTCATCTCAGTCTTAAATGGCCTACCCCTTATCCTGAGATTATGTCCCCTGATTTTGGACTCACCAGCCAGAGGAAACATCTTATCTACATCCACCCTGTCACGTCCTGTAAGTATTTTCTAAGTTTCAATGAGGTCACCCCCTCATTCTTCGAAATTCTAAGGAATACAGACACAGTCTCCTCAATCTCTCTTTATACGACAGTCCCGCCATCCCAGGGATTAATCAGGTGAACCTCCATTGCACTCCCTCTATGGCAAGCATCTCCTTCCTTAGATAAGGGGACTAAAACTGCACAACACTCCAGGTGAGGTCTCACCAAGGCCCTATATAACTGTAGCAAGATATCCTTACTCCTGCATTCAAATCCCCTTGCAATGAAGGCCACCATACAATTTACCTTCCTATTGCTTGCTGCATCTGCATGCTAGCTTTTAGTGACTCATGGACAAGGACACCCAGGTCCCTTTGGACACCCACACTTCCCAACCTCTCACCATTTAAGAAATATTCTGCCTTTCTGTTCTTTCTACCAAAGTGAATAACTTCACACTTATTCACATTATATTCCACCTGCCGTGTTCTAGCCCATTCACTATTTACTAACCCTCCAGTGTGGGACCTTATCAAAAGCCTTCTGAAAATCCAAATACACCACTGGCTCTCCTTTATCTATGCTAAAGGAATATCCTCAAAAAACTCCAATAAATTTGTCAAACATGATTTCCCTTTCATAAATCCATGTTGACTCTGCCCAATTTTACCATTCCTTTCTAGATGTCCAATTATCACATCCTTTATAATAGATTCTAACATTTTCCCTACTACTGATGTCAGACTAACAGGCCTGTGGTTCCCCATTCTCCCTTTTTCTCCCTTTTTCTCCCTTTTTAAATAGTGGGTTTACATTTGCTACTTTCCCGTCCACAGGAACCTTTCCAGAACCTATAGAATTTTGAAAGATAACCATCTATTATCTCTCCTCCTTCAACACTCTGGGATGAAGCTCGTCTGGCCCAGAGGACTTATCCACCTTCAATCCAGTTAACTTTTCAAGAAATGCCTCATTACTAATTTCTTTTAATTCCTCAGTTTCACAAGTCCCTTGGTCGCCGAGTGTTTCTGGGAGATTTTCTGTATCTTCTTCCATGAAGAGAGATGCAAAGTAATTGTATAGTTTCTCTGCCATTTCCCTGTTCTCCAATATAAATTCTCCTGTCCCCACCTGTAATGGGCCCACATTTGTCCTAACTAATCTTTTCCTTTTCACGTACTTCAGTAAACTTTTACAGTCCGTCTTTATGTTCCTCACTAGTTTGCATTCATATTCTCTTTTCCCTTTCTTCATCAGTTGCTCCTCCTTTGCCAGGTTCTAAATTGCTCCCAGTCCTCAGGTTTAACACATTTTCTGTCATCCTTGTAAGCCACTTCCTTTGATTAATACAATCTTTAACTTCTTTCGTTAGCCACGGTTGATTTACCTCTCCCTTTGGGCGTTTGTGCCTTAGAGGAATGTGTATCTGCTGTCGGCTGTGTAGTATTTCTTCAAATACTGGCTATAGCCTGTCGACAGTCAAATCTTTTGGTGTATTTTCCCAATCCATCATAGCCAATCTCGATCACCCTTTAGCCACATCTCCTATGTGGCAAATAAATCATACCTCAATTTGTGCATCCAAATCGTCAACCTTTTTGTGAATGCTACATGCATTCAGAGAGTGCCTTTAACTCTGCTTTTTAACGTTATTCTCTATTCTGATCCCTTTTGATGCGTTATCTGTCTTCTGTTTTTGCTTTCTACTTTTTCTACTTTTACCAGTTTGGCTGCCCTCAAATCTGAGCTCCTGAGGACCCAACCCCCTGTCAATCTAGTTTAAACACTCCCGAACAGCCGTTGTGAATCTCCCTGCGAGGATCTTAGTCCTGGCCCTGCTAAGATGTAGCCTGTCCATCTTGTGCACATCCCACCTTCTGCAGAACCGGTCCCAATGCCTCAGAAATCTGATGCCCTCCCTCCGACACCAGTTCTCAACCGCTGCCATTCTAATACTCCTTCTAAATGGTTAGATTACAAAGAGCAACATATGTGCAAATGTTAAGTTGTGTCAATGAACTGTGATTGCACTTGTAGTGTCTGCTCCCACTGGCACATTAGTATCCCTCATGTAATGTAAACTAAACAGCTCTACAAGATACTGCAGCCTCCCACTAGCACTGAATACTTTCACAGCTTGAAGATCAACGCCCTAACACATAACAAGAGCTTTACTTTCAGTTATGGATCTGTGGGCTCGAAAAGTGTTTATTTTGTCCTTATGCTAATTATGTAGCAGTCATTGGTTTGGGGGTATGGAAGACAGTGCTTCGATGTTCCTGAAGTTCGAACACAATCTCAATGAAAATTGATGCAGCCCAAGATCACGTCACCCTCCTGTCCGATTTATGTCGCACTCCAGTCCATGTCTTCTTGGCGGCACGCTTTTAAAAAAGAATTCAAGGCTTTGGAGAGGGCACGGAGGAGATTTACTGAAATATATTCCAGGGATAACGAGGTTAGTTATATGGAGAGACTGGAGAAGTGGTAGAACAGAGGAGGTTAAGGGGAGACAAAACTGAGCTTTCAACATGATATGAAGCTTTGACAGACGCCGTTCCAATTGGCAGGAGGGTTGGTCACCAGAAGGTGCCGATTTAAGATAATTGGCAGAAGTTGCAGCAGGGAGATGAGATATTTTTACGCTGTGTGTTGTTACAATCCACTGTGCACTGCCTGGAAGAATGGTGAAAGCAGATTCAATGGGGATGCTGTGTTACAGGATAAGAAGACAAGCTGCTAAGATGGATTGAAAATTGATGAAAGCAAAATAAAGCAAAGTGTGGCTTGTGAATGAGCTGTGTCAAAATGGCAAGGAGTCACTAGCAGGGTGCCAATGGGATCTAACCAGAGTCACTGCCATTTGTAACCTATAGAAATTATTCTCTGTGTGTAGCCTATTGAATCTCTTCATCATTTTAAAGGCAACAATTAGATCACCCCTCGACCTTCCAAAAAGGAATGGAGTGTTTCATAAAGTAGTGAAGCAAGATGTGGGGCCTAAAATAAAAGCAAAAAACTGCGGATGCTGGAAATCCAAAACAAAAACAAAAATACCTGGAAAAACTCAGCAGGTCTGGCAGCATCTGCGGAGAGGAACACAGTTAATGTTTCGAGTCCTATTGACCCTTCAGCAGAACTAAGTAAAAATAGAAGAGAGGTGAAATATAAGATGGTTTAAGGGGGAGGGGGTGGGACAAGTAGAGCTGGATAGAGGGCCAGTGATAGGTGCAGATAACCAAAAGACGTCACAGACAAAAGAGCAAAGAGGTGTTGAAGGTGGTGATATTATCTAAGGAATGTGCTAATTAAGGGTAGAAAGCAGGACAAGCAAGGTACAGATAGCCCTAGTGGGGGTGAAGGGAAGGAATCAAAAAAGGCTAAAAGGTAGAGATAAAACAATGGATGGAAATACATTTAAAAATAATGGAAATAGGTGGGAAAAGAAAAATCTATATAAATTATTGGAAAAAAAGGAGGGGGGGGAATCGGAAAGGGGGTGGGGTTGGAGGAGAGAGTTCATGATCTAACATGATCTAAGATGTGGAGCCTCCCTTGTAAGTTTCCCATTTATAACAATATCCTTAACATATTCAGTGTGATTGGTTCTGATGTATAAAAACATCATGGACGTTCTGTGATATAATCATTCCCTTGTTCTCATTCTGGCCATTAATATAGTGGGGCAGTTTCATCAGCAACAAGTTGTGAGGCGTTGGGTAAATACACATGCTGGAGGCAATTATGACATTGTGAATCCGATTTATGACCCATCAAACAAACAAGCTAGAAGATAAATGAGTTCAAGCAGCCTCGATTCAGTCAATATTGAGCACTGAGATAATGCTATTTAACATTAAACTAATGATCTCACTCAGATTTATGAGAATGGTAGTGTGAGACACAGAACTCCTTTGCTGACAGTGGAAACTCCAGTTTGATTTTAAAGCACACTGTTAATGTAGGGTAGATGGAGCTTTATAGCACATTACTGCAAATAATCCTGGCATAAGCTGTGAAACTCCAACAAAATGATTATCTTCCAGCGTATATTCTGTTTATATTTCCATGTTAAGAAAGTACAATATGGTTATTCATCTCTGGCATTTATCACCAGCATTGGGGAAGTAGAAAAGAGAGACTGACTCGCATTTATTGGCTCTTTATCACATCTGTGAAAGGCCTCAAAGTGCTTCACAGACAATGAATTACTCTGAAGTGGTGACAAATGTCACAAAAGGAAGCAACTTATTTTTAATGCTTTGTGTGAGCAATTTTTCCCTTTTGTACTCTCACTGGCCTCTGTTCCAATTCCATTTGGAGTGTCCCCTTTTATTTTTCCAATTCCTCCCCTTTTAGGACTCCTGCTAGCATGGATGTATATTCGCAGAGTGACTTCCCTTGACATTGAGGAAGCATTTGACCGGGTGTGGCATCAAGGGGCCCTAGCAAAACTGGAGACAATGGGAATCGAGGGGAAAACTCTCCACTGGTTGGAGTCATACCTAGCACAAAGGAAGATGGTTGTGGTTGTTGGGGGTCAGTCATCTCAGCTCCAGGACATCACCGCAGGAGTTCCTCAGGGTGGTGTCCTCAGCCCAACCATCATCAGCTGCTTCATCAATGTCCTTCCTTCTTCACAAGGTCAGAAGTGGGCATATTCGCTGATGATTGCACACTGTTCAACATCATTTGCGACTCCTCAGATAATGAAGGAGTCCGTGTCAAAATGCAGCAAGACCTGGACAATGTCCAGGCTTGGGCTAACAAGCGGCAAGTAACATTCGTGCCACACAAGTGTCAGGAATTGACCATCTCCGGCAGGGGAGAGCCTAACGATAGCCTCTCGACATTCAATGGCAGTACCATCACTGAATCCCCCACCATCAACATCCTGGGGGTTATCATTGACCAGAAACTGAACTGAACTAGCCATATAAATACTGCGGCTACAAGAGCAGGTCAGAGGCTGGGAATCCTGTGACGAATAACTCACCTCTTGACTCCCCAAAATCTGTCCATCATCGACAAGCCACAAGTCAGGAGTGTGATGGAATACTCTCCACTTGCCTGGATGAGTGCAGCTCCCACAACACTCAAGAAGCTTGACACTGTACAGGACAAAGCAGCCAGCTTGATTGGCACCACATCCACAAACATTCACTCCCTCTAACACCAGCGCACAGTAGCAGCAGTGTATACCATCTACAAGATGCACTACAGAAACTCACCAAGGCTCCTTAGACAGCATCTTCCAAACCCACAGCCACTACCTTCTAGAAGGACAAGGGCAGCAGATACATGGGAACACCACCACCTGGAAGTTCCCCTCCAAGCCACTCACCATCCTGACTTGGAAATATATCGCCATTCCCTCACTGTCACTGGGTCAAAATCCTAGAACTCCCTCCCTAACAGCACTGTGGGTGTACCTACACTACATGGACTGCAGCGGTTCAAGAAGGCAGCTCACCACCACCTTCTCAAGGGCAGCTAGGGATAGGCAATAAATGCTGGCCCAGCCAGCGAAGCCCAAATCCCGTAAATATTTTTTTTTTAAATCACATCTCTAGATACACTTGGGATTTTATACAGAATGGTGCAGATATTGATGTTTCACAGTTTCCACTGAGAAAAGCCACAGAACCACCACACAGCTTAATTAGTTTCTGTTGCCATGTATCACAAACCAACACCTCCACTGGAACTTATTGTTTAGTGTGATGCCTTGGCATGGATCAGGACAACATAAATATTGATCACACATTGGGAATCCTATCTACTCCATAAAATAAAACCAGAACTGACCGTCGGAGGATTCCACTGTGCTCCAAGCATGGTTCCTTTTTTATTAATGTAAAGGAGGAATAATATTGGAACATTGAGGGAAGCTACATATAAGAAAAGGGGACTGGAATAGACCATACAAATGCAATAAATCATCTGCCTCAATTTCACTTTACCACCTATTCCCCATATCCCTTAATTCCCTGAGACAACAAATTTCTGTCCACCTCAACCTTAAACATGCTCATGGTTGAGCATGCAAAACTCTCTGGAGTAGACAATTGCAAAGATTCGCAACTCTGAGTGAAAAAAATTCCTCCTCATCTCAGTCCTAAACACTCTACCCCTTATTAACTGTGCCATTGAAGGTGGGTAGAGGTCATGTTTTCATCCCTGTTATTCTCTAAACAGTATATCTCAAGAACTAATGGATAAATTTCAATGAAACTGGGTACACAGATAGGGTATGGCCCAAGGAAGAACGAATTAGTTTTTGGCAAAGATACAGATCCGGATCCAGATTCTGAAATTTTTTTAAAGGATCCGTTAGCGTTGGAAGAGGAGGCGAATTGACCTTTAGTCAAATTTGTGGATTGTTTTATTTAGAATGTTGAGGATAGTCTTAGACGCTGTGGTGGAATTTGTCACAGATGTCATAATGTGCGCAGAATTTTCAGAGCAGGTTGTTGGTTATGGATCGGCCTGAAGCCCCCTCTGAGATAGAAGCTCTTAATAAAAAAAAATCTTTTTTCAGCTTTGCAGTCACAGATCATCAACCAGGCAGGGAAAAGCCTCAAGGAAGAATTGCATAATTGTAATAGTGATGAGCTAACACAGCGCGATGGAGGTATACGCTCTATTGAGTGAGACTGTCCCCTGTGTTCCAGATTCCCCAGCAAAGGGAAAGAACCCTTCGGTAACAATTCTGTCAAGCCCCTTCAGAATCTGTATGTTTCAATTAAATCGCCTCTCGTTCTTCTCAACTCCAAAACAGTATAGGCCCAATTTACTCAGCCTCTCAACATAGGATTGTCCTCTCTTTCCAGGAACCTACCCAGTGAGCCTTCACTGCACTGCCTCCAATGCAAGTACATCCTTCTTAAATATGTAGACCAAAACTGCACACAGTACTCTCGGAGTGGTCTCACCAGAGCCCTGTACAACTGTGGCAAGACTTCCTTATTCTTGTACCCCAATCCCCTAGCAACGAAGGCCAACATGCCACTTGCTGCATTTGCTTGCTGCATCTGCATGCTAACTTTCTGACTTTCTTGTGCGAATACACCCAAGTCTCACTGAACATTAATATACAGAAGTTTCATGATTCGTAAAAAGAAAAATGATGTTTTTTTTTTCCTTTTTTAGGGTATTCTAAGCTACCAGCAATAATTGGATCAGTTTGTGTTTTTTAGCTCATTGGAGCTAGATATTTACTGCTGGAGTGATTCCATGTCACAGACAGAAGTTCAGTATTAAGCACCTAACTGAGCATAAAATCTATTGTTTCCCAATTCAGCCCAAATTAGTATATAAGTAACCAACACTAGCAAATCATCAGAGTATTCAACTTCTTCAGCCGTCTCACCGCCTTGTTAAATATCTGGCGTTCTAATTGATTTCCTGATTATAATCTATTAATCAATACTTATTAAAAGCAAACCTGAGCCTGTTTCATGATGCACAGTACCTGAGACCCCCCCCCACAACAAGTGCTAAAATGAGCCTACCAGTCCAGTTATAAGGCCCCAATAAGTACTTTTATTTAAGAAAAAGCAAGACGAGCATGTAATTGACTGAACAGAATAGGAAATGAACTAGAAAGATTCACCTAGCCAGTCTGTCAAATTCAATTCTGCTAAATGTAGGTAAAGTCGTGCATAGTAAAGAGCTGTGATGGTATTGAACTTACTCAGAAGCTGCTAACAGGCCTGCACATTAGGGATGCATTGACCTTTCACTGTTAAACAAGTTTTTGTCAGCTTAAGCTCATTAATTTTTAATAAATTAACTTTGGGAGATTCTGTTTTATTTTTCAATCCCCAGCTCCTTTCAGCTCAGAGCAAAACCATTTGCTTGATTGCACCGTGTGTTCAATCTTCATCCAGAACAGACATTACTCCTCTTGCTTTCTCATCTCTTTGCTTTTTTTAAACTTTTGTTCCAATACTGTTATATTCTACTTGGGAGGGGGGCGCGGGGGTCATTTTGCTTGTGAACCGGTTGCGCACTTACCTGTCGGCAGGTGAGTCGATTACCCATATACTGCAGACGCAGAGACCAATATGAAATGAAGCACATGCGATTTATTTACACAAACAACAGAGCACATACACGATGTGTGCTTCTCCAACCAGTCCCTATTCTAGACTAACATTAACATTGTAGCCTGTGCTACTCAGCTATTGGATCATACAGTCACGTGGTTAGACCTGCTCACATTCTCTTAAAGGTGTATTACACATCAGATTACCACATCCCTCCCCCTTTACTTGAAGGTATATTTTACAATATATTAACTATTTACAGAAATAAACTATTTACAAATTCTGTCTCTCAGGAGGCTTCTTCAAACGTGTCGACCCTTGTAGTTCTACAACTTCAGATGGTTTATCTGAGGCCTCCCACTCAGGAGTTATCTATCCGCTAGGCTCCCCAGTAGGAACCTGCAAGTTTGCCTCTTCGACTCTCTCAGGCTCAACGGGTTCTACAGGCACTTCCAAAGCAAGAGGAGTTCCTTCTACCTGTGGTGTCAACTCCAACGGGAATGTTTGGCGCGCTTTTTCTTGTGGATCTGTTTCTCTTTTCCTGAGGTGATCTCCATGTCTCCTGATTATCCAATCTTCAACCGATATGTGGTAGGAAAGGGTCTCGTCACTGCACTGACTTCACCTGACAGCCATTTGGGCCCATCTCCAAAGTTCTTTGCAAAAACTGCTTCTCCTACAGTGAAGTTTCTTTCACGACTGTGGTAATCGTGTTCACTTTTCTGGGCCTCCTGACTTCTCTCTACCTTCCCCCATAAATTCAGCCTCAGGAGGCTCAAACCTGTCCTGAGGCATCTCTTCATTAATAACTCTGCGGGGGGCGATACTAGTGGTTGTATGTGGCACAGTCCTATAGCTGATCAGGAAACGCGATAAATTCATTGCTATAGGCTCCCCTTCTAGTTTTTTCATTCTGGCCTTGAAGGTCTGGACTGCCCTCTCGGCCAACCCATTGGATGCAGGGTGGTATGGTGAGGTCTTGGCATGTGTTATGCCATTGAGACTTGTAAATCTTTGGAATTCCCCGCTGGTGAAATGCTGTTCCATTATCAGCCACTATTATCTCCGGTAACCCGTGCATCGCAAAACTATGATGCAGCCTGTCTCTGGTGGCAGCAGATGCAGGTGATCTCACCTTATATACACCCATCCGTTTGGAGTGAGCGCCGACAAGACAGGGGAACATTGTGCCTAAGAAAGGCCCCACATAGTCAACGTGGAGGAGGACCCATGGCTTTCCTGGCCATTCCCAAGGATGCAGTGGAGCAGAAGGAGGCACTTTCTGCATCTGTTGGCATATCATGCAGCTCTTGACCAAGTGTTCGATCTCAGTGTCCATCCCTGGCCACCATAAGTAGCTGCGCGCCAACATTTTCATTCTAGAAATGCCAGGGTGAGGGTTATGTAATTCTGTCAATAATGGTTGTCTTCCTCTGGGAGGCACAGTGACTCTCGCTCCCCACAGTAAGATGCCATCCTGGCAGGTGAGCTCGTTCTCCTGTTAAAATAGGGCTTCATTTCATCCGACTTTGGCTCGTTAAACCATCCCTGCGAGACTTGTTCCCAGACATGAGACAAAACTGGATTGCGGTCTGTCCATTCCCTGATCTGTTTGGCATTCACTGGTGATGAATCCAGAAAGGTTAATAGCAAGGCAAGCTCTTGGGGAATTGGGACGTTAACATTGCTGTCCTTTAGAGGTAATCGGCTCAGCATGTCTGCATTTGCAATGTCTTCCCGGCCGGTTGATAAAAGTATATTCATAAGCAGCTAGAGTGAGTGCCCACCTTTGGATGCGTGCAGAGGCAGTTGGGGGTTATGCCTTATCTTCCCCAAACAAGAATAGAAGTGGCTTGTGATTGGATACGATGGTGAAGTGGCGACCGTGGATGTATTGGTGGAATTTCTTAACGCCAAATACAATGGATAAGCCTTCTTTCTCTATTTGTGAGCACCTTCGTTCTGTGTTCTTGAGACACAACCAATGGGCCGTTCGGAGTCACCCACCATCCAGTGGGGGAGTACTGCCCCTACTCCGTAAAGGGGATGCATTGTGGAGCTTGCCAAGGCCACCTGTGATTTTTCTTGAGTATCCCGCATAATGGAGCCAGTACTGTTGACAAATTTGGGAAAAAAAACAACCATCGTAGTTAACCATTCCCGAGAAGGACTTGAGTTCTGGGCATTTTTTGGAGCCGGCACCTCACGAGTAGCTCTCACTTTGTCTTCTACTGGGTGAGGGGGCCCCGCGAGTCGACCCTATGACACAGGCAAACCACTTCTTTTGCTTGTAAGATACATTTTTCCCTTTTCAAGTGAGAGGTGAGGGATGCTTCAATACCTCTTCCAAGTTAGCCAGGTGCTCTTCATCAGTTAGTCCTGTTACTAGGGCATCATCGAGATAAACCACAACATGGGGTAGAACTTGGAGCAAATTTTCCATAGTCTGTTGGAAAATGGCGCATGCCAATGAGACTCCGAAGGGTAACCTGGCGAAGGGTAACCTGGTTACTGATGTAACCCCCTGCTATGTGTGTTGATGTAACCAAACCCCGAGAGGGTTTTTCTAGTTTGACTTGCTGGTAAGCGTGGCTCATGTCGAGTTTTGTATATGCGGTTCCCCCTGACAGCTTGAAGTACAATTCATCAGTTTTCGGTAGAGGGTGCCTGTCTAGTCTGGCCACTTTGTTAATGGTCAACTTGTCGTCCCCGCATATTCGCGCACTCTGGTCAGGCTTCAGTGCTGGAATTATGGCTGCTGCCCATTTGGAAAATTGCACAGGTTGTAAGACTCCCAACCTTTCCAGCCTGTCTAATTCAATATCCACTTTTTTTTTTGTAATCCATAGGGGACTGACCTCACCTTCAAATATCTGGGGGTTGCTCCAGGATCTACTTGGACTTTAGCTTGCAGCCCCTGAACCTTCCCGAGCTCTTCCCTGACGCAGAGGCATGTTTCTGTAATAATTCTTGCAGATCTTTCGTTCTGAGTTAAAATCTCTCGGTCCACTCCGACTTTATTTCCTTAAGCCAGTTCCGACCAAGTTGACTTGGACCCTCCCCTGCTACCACTACCAGGGCTAGGTTAGCAGACTGGCTTCCATATTGTACTAGAACCTTGCATATACCTCTTACCTGTATGTCTTTGCCGGTACGTGTCTTTAATTTAGTGTCTGAGTTTTTCAGCTTTAGTGAGTGGCCTCCTCCATTCAGATACTTAAACGTGTGTTTCCCTGTAACTGTCCTGGATACCCCTGTATCCACCTCCATTCGAATGGGTTTTCTGTTGACTTTTACTGTCACATAGATTGGTTCTGTTTTACCCATTTTTAAGTTGTTTAGCTGGTAAATATCTGACTCTGTTTCTTCTGGTTCCTCCATTCTATAAATTTCACAACTTCTGCCTTTTTGTTTGAAATTTGTCCTCAATCTTTTTTTTACAATATCGCACAATGTGCCCATTGCGAAGGCAGTAGAAACACTCGGTTCTTTTAAATTGTCACTCGTTTTTAGGCTTCCTGGTTCCAATTCTGCCGTTATTAATGTGGTTTTTATCCATTAAGCCATTGCTTTTTGCTGGTCTGTTAATGGTGGCTGTTTCCTGCCTTTCTGTGGAGCCCTGCGTTTCCGCGCCATTTCTAACCGGTGCCTCCCTCCCGACGTGATGGACGGCGCCATTTTGTGCTCCCTTGGTTGCTTCTGAATCCCTGACTGCATCTCCATGGCGAGCACCAACTCCAGCGCCTTGCTGAAGTCTAAATTTGTTTCTGGCATCAACCTTTTTTTGAATGACGTCTTCATTAACCCCACATAATAATAATTAGTCTCTGAACATGTCATTAATTGACATTTCGGACTCTCAGTGCTCTGTCAGCTGTTTCGAGGCTGCTACATAGCAAGCGGCTGTCTCTCCAGGGGTTCGACATATTGAAGTGAATTTAAAACGCTGCGTTGTTACCAAGAGTTTCGACTGAAAGTGGCTTTTCACAAGATTCACCAACTCATCAAAGCTCTTGGAATCTGGGGTGTTGGGGGCCATTAGACTGTGAATTAGGCCGTATGTTTTACTGCCACATGTCGATAAGAGGGTCGCTCGCCTCTTCTCCTCCCCCGATATGTCATTGGTCAAAAAGAAAAACGCGAGGCGTTCAATATAATGTGACCAGTCATCGGCGGTCTGGTCAAACAGTTCGATCCGGCCAAATTGTGGCATACCGGAGGGAGATAACTTTGAAGACTATGGTGAGGGCTGTACTTAAAATCGGCCTGCAGAGCAGGGCTGATTCACTACAGTTGAGTTTTTGTGGCTTTCCTTGGTGTCGTCGACTGGTCACGTTTTGCCTCGTCGCCGGCTGTTATATTCTACTGGGGGGGTGTGGGGGGTTGCTTTGCTCGTGACCCGGTTCCACACTAATCCATCGGCGGGTGAGTCGATTACCCATATACTGCAGACGCAGAGACCAATATGAGGTGAAGCACATGCTATTTATCTACACAAACAACAGAGCACATACATGATGTGTGCTTCTCCAACCAGACCCTACTCTAGACTAACATTAACATGGTAGCCCGTGCTACACAGCTATTGGGTCTTACAGTCAAGTGGTCAATCTGCTCACGTTCTCTTAAAGGTGTGTTGCACCTCAGATTACCACAAATACTTACCTAGTTCTTCCTTAAATTGTGTTGTCAAATCTGCCTCAGTCTTCACTTGTGGTAAAGCGCCCCGTGTTCTATTGACTATCTCCATTGAAAAAAATGTATCGAACTTCTCTCTTTCTGCTTCAATGGACAGTTAAACCTAGGTACTGTTGTGTAATGGTTATGTTACCGAACTGGCGTTCCAGAGTCCCTGATTAATAATCTAGAGAAAGGAAATTTAAATCCCACATGATATATTAAGAAAAAATCTGGAAGAAATAGTATCACTAAAAGTGACAATGAAGCTTTCCGATTCACTTAAAATCCAACTGGTTCACTAATGTCCTTTAGGAAAGGAAACCTGCCACCCTTACCTACCTGCCTTTATGTGACTCCAGTCCCACACCAATGTGATAGATTCTTAACTGCCATCTGAAGTGCCTGTGCAACCACTGAGTTAGTTGTATCAAACTAGCCCTCGTAAGATTGAAAACATTGGGAACCATAGAACCATAGAACACTGCAGCACAGAAAACAGGCCATTCAGTCCTTCTAGTCTGTGCCGAAATATTATTCCACTAGTCCCAATGACCTGCACCTAGTCCATAACCCTCCAGACCTCTCCCATCCATGTATCTATCCAATTTATTCTTAAAACTTAAGAGTGAGCCCTCATTTACCACGTCAGATGGTAGCTCGTTCCACACTCTCACCACTCTCTGAGTGAAGAAGTTCCCCCTAATGTTCCCCCTAAACCTTTCCCCTTTCACCCTAAAGCCATGTCCTCTCATGTTTATCTCTCCTAATCTAAGTGGAAAGAGCCTACTCGCATTTACTCTGTCTATACCCCTCATAATTTTGTAAACTTCTATCAAATCTCCCCTCATTCTTCTACACTCCAAGGAATAAAGTCCTAACCTATTTAATCTTTCCCTGTAACTCAACTCCTTAAGACCCGGCAACATCCTAGTAAATCTTCTCTGCACTCTCTCAATCTTACTGATATCCTTCCTGTAGTTAGGCGACCAGAACTGCACACAATACTCCAAAGTTGGCCTCACCAATGTTTTATACAACCTCACCATAACATCCCAACTCCTATACTCAATACTTTGATTTATGAAGGCCAGTATGCCAAAAGCTTTCTTTACAACCTTGTCTACCTGTGACGCCACTTTCAGGAAATTATGTATCTGAACTCCCAGATCCCTTTGTTCCTCCGCACTCCTCAGTGCCCTACCATTTACTGTGTATGTCCTACCTTGGTTTGACCTTCCAAAATGTAACACCTCACACTTTTCCGCATTAAATTCCATCTGCCATTTTTTGGCCCATTTTTCCAGTTGGTCCAGATCTCTCTGCAAGCTTTGAAAGCCTTCCTTGCTGTCCACAACGCCTCCAATCTTAGTGTCATCAGCAAACTTGCTGATCCAATTCACCACGTTATCATCCAAATCATTGATATAGACAACAAACAACAATGGTCCCAGCACAGATCCCTGAGGCACACCACTAGTCACAGACCTCCAGTCTGAGAAGCAATCAACCACAGGCTCACTGACCTGTAATTACCTGGTTTACTTTTGGAGCCTTTTTTAAACAACGGAACAACATGAGCTACCCTCCAATCCTCCGGCACCTCACCCGTGGCTAAGGACATTTTAAATATTTCTGCCAGGGCCCCTGCAATTTCTACACTAGTCTCCCTCAAGGTCCGAGGGAATATCATGTCAGGCCCGGAGGATTTATCTACCTTTATTCGCTGTAAGGCAGCAAGCACCTCCTCCTCTTTAATCTCTATATGTTCCATGACACTACTGCTTGTTTCCCTTCCTTCCTTATACACTATGCCAGTTTCCTGAGTAAATACTGATGCAAAAAAACTGTTTAAGATCTCCCCCCATCTCGTGAGGCTCCACACATTGACGACCACTCTGATCTTCAAGGGGACCAATTGTGTCCCTTACTATCCTTTTACTCTTAATATACTTGTAGAAACCCTTCGGGTTTACCTTCACATTATCTGCCAAAGCAACCTCATGTCTTTTTGCCTTCCTGATTTCCTTTTTTTAGTATTTTCTTACATTTTCTATACTCTACAAGTACCTCATTTGCTCCTTGTTGCCTATAGCTGCTATACACCTCTCTCTTCTTCTTAACCAGATTGCCAATATCCCTTGAAAACCAAGGTTCCCTCTGCCTGTTAACTTTGCCTTTAATCCTGACTGGAACATGCAAACTCTGCACTCTCAAAATTTCGCCTTTGAATGCCTTCCACTTACTGAACACATCCTTGCCAGAAAACAACTTAGCCCAATCCATTCTTCCTAGATCCTTTCTCATTTCCACAAAATTGGCCTTTCTCCAATTTAGAATCTCAACTCGAGGACCAGACCTATCCTTATCTATAATTAACTTAAAACTAATGACATTGTGGTCACTGGACCCAAAATGTTCGCCTACACATACTTCTGTCACCTGACCTGTCTGGTTCCCTAATAGGAGATCAAGTATTGCAGCCTCTCTCGTTGGTACCTCTATATATTGATTTAGAAAACTTTCCTGAACACATTTGACAAACTCCAAGCCATCCAGCCCTTTTACAGTATGGAAGTCCCAGTCAATATGTGGAAAGTTAAAATCTCCTACTATCACAACTTTCTGTTTCTCACATCGGTCTGCTATCTCTCTACAGATTTGCTCCTCCAATTCTCTCTGACTATTGGGTGGTCTATAATACAACCCTATTAGTGTGGTCACACCTTTCCCATTCCTCAGCTCCACCCATATGGCCTCTGTAGACGAGCCCTCTGGGCTGTCCTGTCTACGCACAGTTATGATATTTTCCCTGACTAGTAATGCCACTCCTCCCCCTTTCATCCCTCCCCCTCTATCACCTCTGAAACAACGGAACCCCGGAACATTGAGCTGCCAGTCCTGCCCCTCCTGCAACCAAGGGAATCAGGGGGAAAACTCTTCACTGGTTGGAGTCATACCTAGCATAAAGGAAGGTGGTTGTTAGAGGCTAATCATCTCAGCTCCAGGGCATCACGGCAGGAGTTCCTCAGGACAGTGCCTTGGGCCCATCCATCTTCAACTGCTTCATCAGTCACCTTCCCTCCATCACAAGGTCAGAAGTGGGGATGTTCACTGATCATTGCAAAGTGTTCGGTTCCATTTGCAATTCCTCAGATAATGAACCATTTGTGCCTACATGCAGCAAGATCTGGACAACATTCAAGCTTGGGCTAATAGGTGGCAAGTAACCTTGAAGGTGTGCTCAAAGAAGTGGGTTCTTATTGTGTGGATCAAGTATGGTGAAAGGGTTTAGGAAGAGATTTCAAAGGTCAGAGGCATCAGGTGGTGAAGAGTCTACCACTGAATCATGGCATAAAGGGAGGAGACAGAAATAGCCAGAGCTGGAAAAGATAATTTGCTGGAATGTAGGGCTGGCAAAGATTACAGAGCCAGCTGGGATAAGACTGTAGAGAGTTGGGGAAATGAGAATTATGATTTTGACGAATGACGGAGGGAAGAGAAACCAATGGATGTTGGTGAAGACAGAGAAGATATGCTGAGCAGGAGTGTGGGATAGAAGATGAGCAACACAGTACTGGATGAGTTGAACTTTATGTAGGGTATTGGCAGGTAGGCCAGCGAGAAGAGCAATGGAGAAATTAAGTCGAGAAGCGGTGAAGTTGTGGAGAAGTTCTCCCAGAGCACAATGGAACAGCTGGGTTCTGACTTCAAACTCCCCTCAGCTATTCTGGAGCTGCCTAACACTGCATAAAACAAACTGCTCACCCCTGTTGTGAGGCCCTTTTAAATTCCAAATCCTGCTACTTGTATTGAAGTTGCTGTGGGATATTGGTCACAACTTATGTCCCTGGTGTGCCAGTAAAGGGGAAGGAAACCCGATTCCGACTCTGGGCTGGGAAGAAAGTTGTTGCCCTGAAAGTACTTTCCCCTTTTAATGATAATCGTGCCCATTGCCTGTCGGGACAGGCTCCGACTCCCCACAAACCCCAGTTGGATGAAGCTCCTCTGATAAAGTGGGCGAGTGAGAATTCACAGAATTTATATAGGATCATATTCCAGGCAATCATATAGATCTGTTCATGTGGGGGAAATATTCAGCGTTTTCACACGTTAAAACACCAAGTAAATAACACTTATTGCCCTGAAACACCCATCAATATTTGATAGTTACAAGGAGCCCCTTTGAACTTCAGATCAAAGGACATCTTATGCTTCCCTGATGAAAAAGGGGTCAAAGGTATTCAAAATTCATGACAGATTCCTATCATGAAGACTTTGGCTGACTGTTCTCAAGTCCATGGGTGATTGAAACTGTTTGCAGTGCTGGAAAACATCAAGACTGAATGTGCTCCAAAAGATTATGTCAACCAGGAAACCCACTTCACTCTCTCAAAAAAAAACAACTTCTTTGCTCAGGTTCTGATTCTCTAGGATCCACTCACAGGCTAACACAGAATCCAGCTGGGATTCGAGATATTTACAAAGTGACATCTGTGTGGACGCTGTAACTACCCCAATGAGTATCTCTTCAAACCCTGGAATGATGCAGTAAACCCTTGAAACAATTCAGAGACTTTGGTGTTATTCTGGAATTAAATGCCCAAATCAGCTCCATTTTGTGCTCCCAACCCGGCACTTTGAAACTTGAACAGGGCACGTTGGAATAGTTAAGCCGGAAGATCACAAAGGCACAAATGAGGGTTTGAGCAGCAGACGAGCTGAGACAGGGGCAAAGTTATAGAGTCGTTTCCAGCGCAGAAGGAGGTCATTCAGCCCATCGAGTCTGTGCCGGCTCCCTGCAGAACAACCCAGCCAGTGCCACTCCCCATCTCGACCCCAGCAGTCCTGGAGGTTTACTTCCTTCAAGTGCCCACCCAGTCTCCTTTTGAAACCATTGATGATTTCAGCTTCCACCACCCTGGTGGGCAGCGAGTTCCACGGTCATTACCACTCGCTGCGTAAAGAGTTCTTCTTCACGTTTGTTCCCGCTGCAGCCCTTGCCCAGGATTTGTATTACCCTCCCGGTTTGCCACCCCTCCAAGTTTAGTATCATCGGCGAATTTTGAAATTTTACTCCGTATTCCAAGTCATTCATATATCACTAAAAAAAAGGGGGTCCTTGCACTGGCACTTGTGGAACACCCACTGTCTACCACCCTCCAGTCTGAAAAGCAACCATTTACTACGCTCACTGCTTTCTATCCTTAAGCCAAGTTTTTTTTATCCAAATGCACATTGACCCTCCTAAATCATAAGCCTCAATTTTGATAACCAGCTTTTAATGTTTTTTTTATTCATTCACGGGATGTGGGCTTCATTGGCTGGGCCAACATTTATTGCCCAGCCCTAATTGCCCCTCGAGAAGGTGGTGGTGAGCTGCCTTCTTGAACCACTGCAGTCCATGTGGTGTAGGTGCACCCACAGTGCTGTTAGGGAGGGAGTTCCAGCATTTTGACCCAGTGACAGTGAAGGAACGGCGATATATTTCCTAGCCAGGATGGTGAGTGGCTTGGCGGGGGACTTCCAGGTGGTGGTGTTCCCATCTATCTGCTGCCCTTGTTCTTCTAGCTGGTAGTGGCCATGGGTTTGGAAGGTGCTGCCTAAGGAGCCTTGGTGAGTTCCTGCAATGCATCTTGGAAATGGTACACACTGCTGTTACTGTGCGTCAGTGGTGGAGGGAGTGAATGTTTGTGGATGTGGTGCCAATCAAGCAGGCTGTTTTGTTCCAGATGGTATCGAGCTTCTTGAGTGTTGTGGAAGCTGCACTCACCCAGTGCAAGCCGAGACTATTCCATCACACTCCTGACCTGTGCCTTGTAGGTGTTGGACAGGCTTTGGGGAATCAGGAGGTGAATTATGCACCACAGGATTCCTAGCCTCTGACCTCTTGTAGCCACAGTATTTCTATGGCTAGTCCAGTTCAGTTTCTGGTCAATGGTAACCCCCAAGGCGTTGATAGTGGGGGATTCAGTGATGGTAATGTCATTGAACCTCAAGGGGCAGATTCTCTCTTGCCGGAGAAGGTCATTGCCTGGCATTTGTGTGGCGTGAATGTTACTTGCCACATGTCAGCCCAAGCCTGGATATTATCCAGGTCTTGCTGGATTTGGACATGAACTGCTTCAGTATCTGAGGAGTCGCGAATGGTGCTGAACATTCTGCAATCATCAGCGAACATCCCCACTTCTGACCTTATGATGGAGGGAAGGTCATTGATGAAGCAGCTGAAGGCGGTTGGGCCTAGGACACTACCCTGAGGAACTCCTGCAGTGATGTCCTGGAGCTGAGATGATTGACCTCCAACAACCACAACTATCTTCCTTTGTGCTAGGTATGACTCCAACCAGTGAAGAGTTTTCCCCCTGATTCCCATTGACTCCAGTTTTGCTAGGGCTCCTTGATGTCACACTCAGCCAAGTCCAGCCTTGCTGTCAAGGGCAGCCAATCTCACCTCACCTCTGGTGTTCAGCTCTTTTGTCCATGTTTGAACCAAGGCTGTGATGAGGTCAGGAACTGAGTGACCCTGGCGGAAGCCAAACTGAGCAACAGTGAGCAGGTTATTGTTAAGCAAGTGCCACTTGATAACACTGTTGATGATCCCCTCCATCACTTTCCTGATGACCGAGAGTAGACTGATGGGGCAGTAATTGGCTGGGTTGGATTTGTCCTGCTTTTTGTGTACAGGACATACCTGGGCAATTTTCCACATAGCTGGATAGATGCCAGTGTTGTAGCTGTACTGGGACAGCTTGGCTAGGGACACAGCAAGTTCGTGAGCACAAGTCTTCAGTACTATTGCCAGAATCTTGTCAGGGCCCATAGCCTTTGCAGTATCCAGTGCCTTCAGCCGTTTCTTGATATCATGTGGAGTGAATCAAATTGGCTGAAAACTGGCATCAGCGATGCTGGGGACCTCAGGAGGAGGCCGAGATGGTACAATATCAAACGCTTTCTTCAAATCTATATAGTCAACATCTACTGCATCCCTTCATCAACCTTCTCTGCTATTTCATCAAAAAATCCACTTTGATTGGTCAAGCACAGTCTGCCTTTTACAAATCCATGCAGGCTCTCTTTAATTGCATCAAACCTGTCCAAGTGCCTGTTGGTTTATTCCCTGATTAAGGATTCCAAAATCTTACCACTACCGATGTTAGACTAACTGGCCTGTAGTTGCTAGGACTGTGCTTTCTTAAATAAGGATGTTACATTTGGCACTCTCCAATCCTCTGGCACCTCCTCCATAAATCGGGAAGCTTGAAAAATTAAGGCAAACTCCTCCACTATCTCCCTCCCCCCACTTCCTTCAGCAACCTGGAATGCAAGCCACCCGGGCAAGGTGACTTATCTACTCTAAGCATAGCCAGCCTTTCCAGTTTCTCCTCCCTTTCAATTTTCATAACATCCATTGCCTCCACTATTTCTGCTTCTGGTGATATTTTGTCATATTCCTGCTCCTTAGTAATCACCAATAAAAAGTACTTGTTAAGTATCCGAATCTTATCCTGCGCCTCTAAACATATATCACCCTCTTTGTCCCTAATTGGACCCACTCCACCCCTTACTACCGCTCACTATTTACAGGCTGGTAGAAGATTTTTGAATTCCCTTTAATGTCGCCTGCTATTCTATTTCCATACTCCCTCTTTGCCAGTCTTATTTTCCTCTTCATCTCCCCTCTCAACCTATTGTACTTGACCTGATTTTCACTTGAGGAACTCACCTGACATGCATTGTAAACCTTCCTTTTTTTGGTTTCGTCAGAACCTCTAATCTTCCTCATCCTCCAAGAGGCGTTGATTGGCTGGAGACGGGACTTTGCCCCTCAGTCAGGTGGAAGTTCCGCCTCGGAGAACTGCTGGCCAATTTGATTGGCTGGCAGCTTTGTCACCCCAGCAGCACCAGCGGCAGCGGTAGCCAGAATTGGGACTACAGGCAGTCCCCAGAATCTCAAGTCCTGGATTCCAGGACCAGCTGAGTGTGGGGGTCTCATTGCGGGGAGAGGGAGGTAGGGTCTTGATGAGGGTCCCATGGATAAAGGAGTATCCGCAGGGGGCATACCTTGGAGGGAGCGCCCCATGTGGAAAGGGGGTACTTGAAGGAGGCATCGCCCACCCTACCCACCGAGGGCCAAGCCGGGTGACCTCCTGGGTTCCCCACTGCCCCTGAGCTTCTCCCATCGGTCTCAAAATTGAGGCCTGATGCAAAGCAGCCTTTAAGTGACTATTAAGTGGCTGCCCTCGGCTTCGCCCACCCCTGGTAAAACTATGATGGTTGGAAGCGGGCAGGAGGGCAGTGGGAAGGCCATCCAGGATTTTACAGGCCCCCACCGTCGCCTTCAAGCCCACCAGCGGGGGGAACCATAATGTTCTGCCCCATTATATGATGATCACTCTTACCCAAATGTTGCCCACAGCAACTTGGTCTACTTGGCCCACTTCAATTCCCAGCACTATATTGACTAACACCCCCTTTCTTGTTGGGATGAGGATGTACTGATCAGGGAAGTTCTCTTGAACACAAAAATTCCTCTCCCTCCTTACAAAATCACAATAAATAAGAGCCAGTGGGTCCATCGAGCTCCCCCATTCAATACAATCATCACTGATCTTGGGCTTCAACCCCACTTCCTTCCCGATTCCCATACCCTTTAATTCCCTGAGACCAAAAATCTGTCCCAGCCTTAAATGTATTCAACGATGGAGCATCCACAACCCTCTGGGGTAGAGAATCCCAAAGATTCACAACCCTTTGAGTGAAGTAATTTCTCCTCATCTCAGTCCTAAACGATCACCCCCTTATCCTGGGACTGGCCCCGTGTTTTAGATTCCCCGAGCAGAGGAGACAATCTCTCAGGATCTACCTTGTCAACCCCTTTAGGATTTTGCAGATTTTAATGAAATTGCCTCTCATTCTTCGAAACTCCAGAGCATCTAAGCCCAATTTACTCAGTCTCTCATCATCGGACAATCCTCTCATCCCAGGGACCAATTTAGTGAACCTTCGCTGTATGGTCTCCAATGCGAGCATATCCTTTCTTAAATGTGGAGACCAAAACTGCACATGGTATTCCAGATGTGGTCTCACCAAAACCCTGTACAACTGTAGCAGGACTTTTTAAATCTTGTACTCCAATCCCCTTGCAATAAAGACCAACATGTTATTTGCCTTTCTAATTGCTTGCTGCACCTGCATGCTAACTTTCTGTATTTCTTTTATAAGCACACCCAAATCTCTTTGAACATCAACACTTACAAGTTTCTCACCTTTTAAAAAATATCCTGCTTTCCTATTCTTACCACCAAAGTGAATAACTTCACACTTCCCCACTTTATACCCCTTCTGTCATCTTGTTGCCCACTCACCGATCCTGTCTATATCTCTTTGCAGCCCCTCTGTGTCCTCCCCACAGCTTACCTTTCCACCTAGCTTTGCACCATCAGCAAACTTAGATACATTACTCTCTGTCTCTTCATCTGAGTAATTAATTTGGATTGTAAATAACTGAGGCCCCAGCACTGATCCTTGCGACACTCCACTATTCACTGCCTGCCAACTTGAAGAAGTCCCGTTTATGCCCTATCGAATGCCTTTTGAAAATTCATTATTCATCTCCTGCTTCACCTTTATCTACCTCACGAGTTAGATCCTCAAAAAACTCTAATAAATTTGTCAAACAGAATTTCCCTTTAGTAACACCATGCTGCCTTGTTCTAATCACTCTGTGCCTTTAAAGTGCATTATTAAGACTTCCTTCATGATAGATTCCAGCATTTTCCCAACAACTGATGTTAGACTAACTGGCCTGTAATTCCCTGTTTTCTCTCTCCCTCCTTTTTGAAAAGCAGTGTAACATTTGCCAACTTCCAATCTGATAGGACTGTCCCCGAATCTAAGGAATTTTGGAAAATCATAGCTAGCTTACCCTTTACTCTAACAGTATCCCATTCAATACTTGGATAATTCAAGTCCTCCAATATCACCGCTCTATAGTTCTTGCACATCTCTGTGATACAGTCCACCGAGGGTGTCGCGCATCATCGTCACTTGCTGCACGCTACACAACCTGGCGCTGCAACGGGGGGAGGTCCTGGTTGAGGAGGAGATGGAAGAGCTGCACGTCTCCTCCGATGAGGAGGATGTCGAAGGGGATGACGGTGATGAGGCCATCGCACTGGCCAGTGAGGCAGGCAGTCAGGAGGTCTCATAGCCGCAGGATTCATGGTGGATGATGATGAGATGCAGTGAGGACAGTCCTGACATCCTCACCTTGCATCTGTGAACGTTTAACTCCTGTGTGGCTGATGGCAGCGCACATACTCTCAGTGCTCAGGCTCATGTCATGGAGACACAGCAAAGGCCCTAATAGTCGCTAGGTTCCAGGAGGATGATGATGACATGTAGTGAGGACACTCCATAGATCTTCACATAGCCTCTGTGAATGTCCGACTCCTGTCTGGCTGAGGGCAGCTCACTTGCGCTCTGTGACCAGGGTCATATCGTAGAGACGCAGCCGTGAAACTTTAAATGCATCTGATCCTTTGTCAGCCTTCAGCACCTGTCCCCTTCAGGAGCACAGCATCACTGGTCACAGATGCTGATGAGATGGGGGCCAGCCCCACCTTTAAAGGTGCTGAGAGCACACGAAGAGAATGAGAGAACTCTGTTACGCCTGCCCACGACATTCTGGCAGCAATGACCAGCACCATCGAGGTGCAGGTATCAGTAATGTGTCCAGGGAGTGTGAGGCTGGACCATCACTTTGGTCTGAAGGCTGCACAGACACAGGGAAGAGGCCCTGGACTGAGACACCTGCCTTTACCTTGTGCAGAAAGGTTTCACATCTGAGTGACACGAACACTGCTCATCAGAACAAGGAGCCATAGGCAGGGAGACATTCTTGGGAAATTATTTACAAGAGTAAACATTATGTACAAGTGATTTACACCCGTGCCCAGGCTGTGCAACTGTTTTACAGCTGACCTGACTTAGGGGCTGTGCCTGATTTATCCCTTATTGAGTTAATTTAGTTTATTGTTTTGACTCGAAAAGAGTTACATCTTCTTAATCTTCCTAACCCTGCCACTACGTCTTGGTGCTCCTCGGACATCCACAGCGGAGGTGGAGGCAGCGTGCTGACTGTGAAGCCCTGTCAGTGATGATCTTTGAGGGTGCCCTCTGGAGGGCCGAGACCTGGAGGGCTCCGGCCTGCTTTCGGGGTCCTGCTGTGTGGCAGTGGCACCCTCCTGGGCCTGTGGAGCTGGAGCTGCTGGGGTCACAGAAAGAGGGGATTCGGTTGGGCCGGTCACTCCCAGAGTCACCTGGATGGATGGGCCCAGAGTGTGCACCTACTGACTCTCCTCCCTATGGGTGCCCGAGTGCTCCTGGCTGACTCCTTGAGGAGAAGGT
This sequence comes from Cetorhinus maximus, assembly GCF_964194155.1. Taxonomy (NCBI): domain Eukaryota; kingdom Metazoa; phylum Chordata; class Chondrichthyes; order Lamniformes; family Cetorhinidae; genus Cetorhinus; species Cetorhinus maximus. The sequence continues at coordinate 22,424,905 of NC_135905.1, read as the reverse complement.
GTAGCTGGAGTCAGATCGAGCTGCCCCGCATCCCTCTCATGTTGACACTGTTTGGAGGCCAAATATGGCATCAGCGATAGAGTTCAGCCCACGCTGCATTGCAGGGCCAATGCCCTGGACCAAGGTCTCCATGGTGGCCGCCATCCCACCAATATTGGCCTCGGTGTGTTGATATGCTGGTGCAGTCACCTAAAGCTGAGGGCGGATGGACTCCTCCATCGTGCCTTGCAATCTGAGGGGTGCAGTGGACATCCCTTCCTGATGTCCCCGAGCTTGCCTTTGCAGCTTCAGCAACTGTGACATGACCGAGTCCAGAGGCTTGTCATCTGACTCGGACTCAGCAGACCTCTGGCCTCCAGCAGCCTCCCGAGTGCCGGGGACCTGGGAAGTCCCTGCCGCTGCCTGCTGTGGATCAGACAGTGCGATGTGCTCACCAGATTATGAACCCGAGGCTATTCCAGAACTAGGACCCACCAAGGTGTGTGTCTCTGCACTGGTGGAGGGTGCTGGTGAGTGCTGTGGGGGTCTTCAATTAGGGTGTCATCAATTAGGGTGTCATCAGATTCTTGTTCCGAGGTGTCTTCAGGGCTTGAGTCGAGGACCTGGCTCGAGGACCCCTTCAGCTGCTTCCCAGATGTGCCTGCGAAAGCGAGGAAAGATAATTAGTGCATAGCAGGGGACTGTGGAACAGGGGAACTTACTCACAGCATGATTGTCTGATGGATGTTGCACTCCTGCCTCCTCACTTGGCAGAGCAGCACCGACCTCACCGTCAGCACAGGAACGGTCCAGATCCTCACCGGCCAGCTGGATGGCTCTGTTTTCAAAGTCTGTGAGGACCTTGATGCCAGCCATTCCTCCTCTGGTCTGTGATCTCTCCCTCTTGTTGTGTGCCAGCTTGTCCTGCATGAATAGAGATGGAGAGAGTGTAAGTAGGACACCTGCCAGGCCAGATGAGAAGAATGCCTGGCACGTGTGGGTGGTGAGTGGTGCCATGGACAGGATGAGGACACAATCCACAGGGCAGATGAAGGTGTGTATGAGAGAGTGAATGGTGATGTCTCTCGAACCGGCCGTGAGTGAGGGCCCTGTGGATGTGTGATGGGTTTGTGAGTGTGCGAGTTGGGAGTGATGAGAAGAGTGACTTACCCTGGGGGAACGGATGGGGATCTTTCATCCTCTTTTGGCACTGGGTGGCTGTCCTCTTTTGCAGGCTGTTGGCGCTGACCACCACCTCCCATGCTGGATTGGTGACCTTGCTTGCTGGCCTTCACCCAGAGCGAGGGTAGAGGACATCACGTTGGGCCTCCACTGCGTCCAGGAGGCATACGAGGGAGGCGTCGCTAAATTTGGGGGCAGGATGTTTCCCCCCTTTGGCCCGCCCGCTACTGCCCTTTGTACAAATCTGGGATGATGTTCGGGCGCTGGGAATAGGTGCTCTTATTGATGGTGTATATATGTGACCAGAAGCTTATTTGGGGTCAGATATGACACTAAGGTTGCAGGTGAGCTGGTTTAGTCTCAGACAGTTGCCCAGGGAGGGGATGGAGTTGGAAGCCAGTGAATGGGGTTTGGAATGGGGACCAAAAACAATGGCTTTAAACTTCCCGGTATTTAATTGGAGGAAATTTCTGCTGATCCAGCCAGTACTGGATGTCTGACAAGTGCTCTGATAATCTAGCAACAATGGAGCAGCCAGTAGAGGTGGTGAGGTGCAGCTGGATGTCGTCAGTATACATAGGAAAGCAAATGCTGTACTTTTGGATGTTCTCATCTAAGAACGTAATCTGACTGAATGTATTGTGTAATTTGGAATTAACAGGAAATCAGTGACTCGGAGATTCTGGAGCTTGTTCACAGTGCACTGGGACGTATGACAGTGGTGCGACAGATCTTTCCGACCTCCAAGGACCCCAACCGCCGATGCATGAGGAACAACCATCGCATTTCCTCACTGCTGTGCGACCCACAGGAAGGCTACTTGCAAACCCTACAGGTCTGTAAGTGACAGAAACTAAATAAAACTTCTGCTTGAAACTTCCACAGGTCCCTCTGAACACGTTGCAGCAGTTTACACTTAAGCAGCTGCAGGAATGCGCTGGGGCTTTGCATTCTCTGGGATCCATTGGATTTACTTCCGCCTGTGAAAGAAGTGGTTTTCTTTGTGAGCAATATCGTGGGCATCAGCTGTTCCAGTCACCCTGTGCCGCTGGTGTGTCATTCAAAGCAGAAAATAGATTCAGAATGATTCAATAAGGCGTGCAATAGTAATTGTACCCTGGTTTTCATTGCTGAGTGCAATAACATCTTGGAAATATGTCTGTCCTGTCGAGGATGTAATAGTCTGTAACATGAGGAGGTGCCAGTTCATCTTCAGATGAAGATATTGTCACATTTGACCATTGTCGTAAAAGCACGAATAAAGAATCAAAGGAACAACTAGATTTTAAATCTTAAATCATCAAGGTTTTTATTATCAAACAGGGATTTGCTCATTTAGATGTAGAGGCCGGAAATACTGGAAATACTCAGCAGCTCTGGCACCGTCTGTGTAAAGAGAAACAGAGTTAATGTTTCGGGTCAATGACCTTCCAGTCGTTTCGATGAAAGGTCACCTGCCCGAAACATTGGTCCAGGTTTCACATTCTCTGCAGGGTCAAACCCTGGTGGTGTCCTGGAAGATGCGATAGGGGAATACTTTGGAAGTCTCCAGGCGACAGCTAGGTGGGAATTGCCCAGGAAGCCTTAACCTCTGCTGGGCAATTACCCTGCGCTGGGAACCATCCAATACTCCGAGTTAAAGTCGGAAACTTTGGATGGTTCCGGCCCTTTTCACAGAATAGTTGCCCAGGAAAAATTAGAGGGATTAAAACCAATCCGAACACGTGGGTAACTATGGTACTGGTCCTCATCGAGCCCCTGACTGCCCCCTCTGACCACCTAACTACCCTCCCATCCCCGACATACCCCCTCTACCTCCCAACTAACACCCCCATCGCCGAGAGGGATGCCAGCGGTGTAGTGGTGATGTCGCTGGCTGAGTAATCCAGGGGCCCAGGCTAATGCTCTGGGGTCATGGGTTCAAATCCCACCACGACAGCTGCTGGGATTTAAAGTCAGTTTAATCTACCTGGAATTGATGCTGGTCTCAGTGATGGTGATTGTGAAACTACCATCGATTGTGGTAAAAACCCATCTGGTTCACCAGTGCCCCTTTAGGGAAGGAAATCTGCCATCCTTACCTGGTCTGGCCTACACATGACTCCAGACTGCCCTCTGAAATGACCTAGCAAGGTCAGCTCAAGGGCAGATAGGGAGGGGCAACAAATGCTGGCCTTGCCCACATCTCATGAAAGAATAAAGAAACCCCACACCCCTGATTACCCACCCCCGATTAACCTCCTGATCCACAATACCTCCCCTAACAACCCCCCAATCCCCGACTACCCCTCTGATCACCTGACAACCCTACCGTCAAGCCCCCACACCCCCCCCCGTCTACCCCGCAGATTACCCAACAACCCCCACTCCCGGACCACCATCCGACTACCCCCACTTCCCAAGCCCCCCCACACCTCCCCACGCCCGACCATCCAACTATTCTCCTGATTCCCCAATCCTGGACACCTCCACCCACTGACTTCCCCCATCCCCATTTCCTGACTCCCCCCCCATCCCGGAACCACCCCATCCCCTGACCTTGCGACTGCTGCCCACCCCCACCATGACCCATCCTACTCCCACACTCACCTTCTCTCCTGCTCCTGAACATCCTGCACCGCTCTGTACGTTTCTCATCCGGTCCGGATCAGAGGGCCGGGCAAGAAACGTGCAGTTCCGCACTCGGGTAAGTGAAGAGGAGCAGCAGTCTGATGGTGGTATCACTCCACAGAAGATTCGGACTATTAATTCTGTCTCTCTCCACAGATGCTACCAGAACTGCTGACTATTTCCAGCATTTCCTGTCTTGATTTCAGATTCCCAGCACCTGCAGTATATCCCTCTTTATTTGATTAGTTTGCACTTCTTTAAGTTGGGTCTTCCGGGAGAGGGATGCTGATGGCTTTCACTCTGATGGAAGGTCTTACCTTGAAACAGCTCCTGCCCTGGTTGCACAAAGCAAAATCCTGAGCCCCTTGTTGGAAGCAGTTTGATTATTTGGGCTTGACATTGGAATAGAGCAACCCATCAAAGCTGCTCAGAGAACTGTTGGAAACTTTATAAAGAATCGATCTCTTGTAAGAGTGCAGGGGCTGCACTGCTCTTTAAGATTGAACAATTGGAATGAGATGTTGCATATATATATATATATATGTCAACACATGCAGGCACTCACATACACACAACCTCTCTCTCTTACACACACATACTCTCTCTCTCTCCCTCTCTCACACACATTCTCTCTCTCTCACACACACACACACCATCTCTCTCACACACATGCACACACTCTCACTCTCTCTATCTCTCTCTCTCTCTCTTTCTCACACACACGCACCATTGTTGTAGGGTGACCGAGTTGTATTATTAATGAGAGAGTTGATCTGCAGACACTTCTTGGGAGTAAATATTAAGTTTATTTACAATATACACAGCAGCAACTACATGTGTACTTTCAACTCCAACTCTATCCCTACACTGTCTGCTGAGGTAGCCTGTGCTACTCTCCTATTGGTTACTACAGATTATGTGATCTTCTCTAATAAGTATTATTCTTGAAGGTACATTACACACTAAATGAAACCATAATTGCTACATCTCCCCCCCCTTTAACTTGGCTATACATATTATATTTTATATTTTTTCAAAACAACATAATATTTACACTGGGTGTAAATAGTTCAGTCTTTCAGGTGGTTTCCTGGTACCTGTGGAATGTCGCAGCTCCACAAATTCAGATTCTTTGACAGGAACCTGCTTTTCCAGAGTTGCCTGAACCTCAGGTGCTTTGGTGGGCACTTGTAGTTCTGTATCCTATACACAACCTGTACGCAACATATACACATATATTCTGTGCACAATTTGTAACCTCGTAGCCTAGCATATCCCCCACTTTACCATTACTATCAAGCCAGGGGATCAACCCTGGTTCAATGTAGAGTGCAGGAGGGCATGCCAGGAGCAGCACCAGGCATACCTAAAAATGGAGTTGTCAACCTGGTGAAGTTATAACACAGGACTACTTGCGTGCCAAACAGCATAAGCAGTAAGTGATAGACAGAGCTAAGCGATCCCTCAACCAATGGATCAGATCTAAGCTCTGCAGTCCTGCCACACCCAGTCGTGAATGATGGTGGACAATTAAACAACTCACTGGAAGAAGAGGCTCCACAAATATCCCCATCCTCAATGATGGGGGAGCCCAGCACATCAGTGCAAAAGATAAGGCTGAAGCATTTGCAACAATCTTTAACCAGCAGTGCCGAGTGGATGATCCATCTCGGCCTCCTCCGGAGGTCCCCAGCATCACAGATGCCAGTCTTCACTCAATTTGATTCACTCCATGTGAAATCAAGAAACGGCTGAAGGCACTGGATACTGCAAAGGCTATGGGCCCTGACAATATTCCGGCAATAGTAGTGAAGACCTGTGCTCCAGAACTGACTGCACCCTTAACCAAGCTGTTCCAGTGCAGCTACAACACTGGCATCTACCCGGCTATTGTGGAAAATTGCCCAGGGGCAGAATTTAGCCACTTGTCGGGAGGTCTCGGTGGGGGCAGGCGGGGGTGGTCAGGAAGCGATCAGGACCGGACCGCGATTCCACGCTGCGTGAAACGTGAGCGGCAGCGCTCAGCGGGGAGGAGGGCAAGCAGGGCGAGGGCGAACTATGCACCTGCACGCGAGCGGGCGCTAGAAAGTCTCCCTGAGGCACAGAGCTGCCTCAGGGAGATGGAGAATTATCAAAAAAAAATAAAGATATGAAAAATGTAATAAAACATGTCCCCTCATGTGACAGAGTAGGGACACGTTATTAATTCAATTTTAAATTTTTTATTTGCTTTAGGAAACCTCATCCTGTCCGTGGATGAAGTTTCCTAAAAAGTGTCAAGGCCGCTTGGTCTTTTCACCTAACGGGCAGCAAAAAATGTCAGTCAATTGAGACTTTAGTGGCATTAACGAGCATTTTAATTGTCAGCGGGTGCATTGCCCATTCCTGCCCGCGCCCACCGAGCGAAATAGTGCGCGAATGCGCGTTGATGTCAGGACGCTCGCCCAACATCCACGCACCCCGTTTTACACTTGAGAGGGTCTGGTGGGCACCCAATCGCTGAGGTAAACATTTTGCCCCAGGTACGTCCTGTACACAAAAAGCAGGACAAATCCAAGCCGTCCCAACTTTCAGTAAAGTGATGAAAGGGGCCATCAACAGTGCTATCAAGCGGCACTTGCTTAGCAATAACCTGCTCACTGACGCCCAGTTTGGGTTCCGCCAGGGCCACTCAGCTCCTGATCTCGTTACAGCCTTGATTCAAACATGGAAAAAAGAGCTAAACTCCCGAGGTGAGGTGAGAGTAACTGCCCTTGACATCAAGGTAGCATTTGACAGAGTGTGGCATCAAGGAGCCCTACCAAAACTGGAGTAATTGGGAATCAGGGGGAAAACTCTGCTGGTTGGAGTCACACCTAGCACAAAAGAAGATGGTTGTGTAATTGGAGGTCAATCGTCTCAGTTCCAGGACATCACTGCAGGAGTTCCACAGGGTAGTGTCCTAGGCCCAACCATCTTCAGCTGCTTCATCAGTGACCTTCCTTCTATCATAAGGTCAGAAGTGGGGATGTTCGCTGGTGATTGCACAATGTTCACCATTCGCGGCTCCTCAGATACTGAAGCAGTCCATGTCCAAATGCAACAAGACCTGGACAATATTCAGACTTGGGCTGACCAGTAGCAAGTAACATTCACGCCACACAAGTGTCAGGCAATGACCATCTCCAAAAAGAGAGAATCCAACCATCGCCCCTTCATGCTCAATGGCATTAACATCACTGAGCTCCCACTATCAACATCCTACGATGAGTAACTCACCTCCTGACCCCCCGAAGCCTGCCCACCACCGACAAGGCACAAGTCAGGAGTGTGATGGAATACTCCCCACTTGCCTGGATAAGTGCAGCTCCCGCAATACTCAAGACGCTTGACACCATCCAGGAAAAAGCAGCCCACTTAATTGGTGCCACATCCGAAAACCTTCATTCCCTCTACCACCAATGCACAGTAGCAGCAGTGTGTACCGTCTACAAGATGCACTGCAGGAACTCACCAAGGCTCCTTAGACAGCATCTTCCAAACCCACGACCACTACCACCTAGAAGGACAAGGGCAGCAGATAGATGGGAACACCACCACCTGGAAGTTCCCCTTCAAGTCACTCACCATCCTGACTTGGAAATACATCGCCATTCCTTCACTGTCGCTGGTCAAAATCCTGGAACTCCCTTCCTAACAGCACAGTGGGTGTACCTACAGCACAAGGACTGCAGCGGTTCAACAAGGCAGCTCACCACCACCTTCTCAAGGGCAATTAGGGATGGGCAATAAATGCTGACCCAGCCAGCGAAGCCCATATCCTGTGAATGAATGAAAAAACAAATCCACAACTCTTACAGGAACATCAGATATGTCAGTCCTGAATTGAGCATCTTCAACTGGAAACCTTATCTTGATGATTTGTGTCTCTCCTCCTTAAATGGTCCACATGTTTACAGATGATCCGGCCTTCCAAATCCATGTGGTAAGATACAGGACCAGTCACTGCACTTATTTCCTCACCCGGTAACCACTTTGGTCCTTCCCTGAAGTTTTTCACGTATACCGTCTCTCCCACGGTAAATTTCCTCTCGCGATTATGCCAGTCGTGTCTAGTTTCCTGGCTTCCCTGACTCCTTTCCACCTGCCCCTCTAAATTCGGCATTATTAAGCTCAATCTCGCCCTGAGATGGAATTTCAACAATAACTCCACAGGTGCGATACCTGTTGTTTTGTGAGGGATGGTCCTGTAATGAAAAACAAAGCGTGCTAGCTTGGTTGCTAAGGAATCGCCAGTTAACGTTTTCATGCCTGCAATGAATGTTTGAACCCCCCTTTCGGCCAGTCCGTTTGAGGGAGGGTGGGTACGGTGCAGTTTTCACATGAGCGACGCTGTTGAGGCTGATAAACCGTTGAAACTCAGCACTCGTAAATGCCGTTATCGGAAACAGCTACTTCTGGTAGTCCGTGAATGGCAAAACTCTGACGTAGTTTCTCAATCGTAGCGGCCGACGTTGGTGACTTCACCTCATATACATCCAACCATTTTGAACGGGCATCGACAATGAGCAGAAACATTGGGCTGAATTTTCCCATCGGCAAGCGGGGGGGCGGGGCCCACTCGCCGATGCATAAAAGGACGTGCGGTTATGTCACCGCGCGTCAATTAGATTGTCAGTTTGGCGGGCGCGCAGCCACCGAACTGTCAAAGGCCTATTAAGGCCATTATTGAACTAATTAAAGTTGTTAAGAATGCTTGAGGTTGACGGGCAGGCCGGGAACCCTGGCGGCCTTCAGAAAAAAACATGAAGCCTCATCCACGGGCAGGCTGAGGTTTCATGAGGGACTTAAAATTTTCAGAAAATTTTAAGATAAAAATAATGGACGTGCCCCAGCTCATGTGACAGTGTCACCTGACCGGGACATGTCAGGAAAATGTTTTCTAACCTTTGAAAAAGTTTTTAAACTTCAGCCGATCTCCCTGTGGCCGCACTTAGCCTCAGGGAGATCTGTGCGCTCTCCCGGGCGCATGCGTGACAGAGCCCATTCCCGGCTCAGGGAATCCTCCCCCCTGCTCGCGCAGGGAGCGCACAGCATGTCCGGGAGGACGTCACGAGCCAGTTAAGGCCCACCCACATAAAATGGCGGCACGGCCCCGATCGGGGGCACCGATCGGGAACCCGCCCGCTCCCGCACAATCCCCCTGCCCAACGGGGGGGAAAATGCTGCCCATTGTTCCCAGGAAAGGTCCAACGTACTCAATGTGTAACCGCACCCAGGCTCTACCTGGTCACTCCCATGGGTGTAATGGAGCTGTCACTGGCAACTTTTGCAGTTGCTGACATTGCACACAGCGCTTCAAGAAACTCTCTACTTCGCCATCCAACCCTGATCACCATAGATAGCTGCGTGCTATGGTCTTCATTCGGGAAATTCCTGGATGGGCACTGTGTAGTGCAACTAAGAAGGCCCCCTTCTCTTTGGAGGAACTATCACTCGTGCTCCCCACAATAAGATGCCATCCTGACCGGTTATTTCATGTCTTCTGCTGAAGTACGGTTTCATTTCATCAGATACGTGCTCCTGTGACCAACTATGTGACACTTGTCCTATTTGAGATAAGATTGGGCCCCAACTTGTCCAGTCTCTGATCTGTTGAGCGCATCCCGGCGAGGAATCTAAGAAATTTATCAGTAAAACAAGTTCCTGTGGAACGGGGATGTGCTCATCAATTCCTTGTAAAGGCAAAAGACTAAGGGCATCAGTGTTTGCGATTTGATTACCAGGCCTGTGTATGAAAGTGTGTTCGTTTGTTGCCAGAATTAAGGCCCATCATTGTATTCTTGCTGAGGCTATGGCTGGTATAGCCTCATCCTCACTAAACAATCCTAGCAATTGTTTGTGATCTGAAACGATTGTGAAATGCTGGCCGTGTACGTACTGGTGAAATTTCTTGACACCAAAAATGATGGACGGGCCTTTTTCTATCGGCGAGTATCCCTTTTCCGATGTGGTGAGCGTCCTTGATACCTAACCTATTGGCCGCTCCAAACCATCATCCATCCGATGGGAGAGCACTGCTCCCACTCTGTAGGGAAATGCGTCACATGTCTGCACCAATTCTTTCGTCTGGTCATAATGCACTAATTGATTGGACGAGTGCAACAATTGTTTCACCTTTATGAAAGCTTCTTTCTGGGGGGCCTCCCAAGACCAACGTTGGTTCTTTTTGAGTAGAGGATGCGGGGGGGCCAAGACTGTAGACAAATTGGGTAAGAACCACCCATAATAATTGATCATTCCCAAGAATGATTTTAGCTTTGAGGCGTTCTTTGGTGCAGGTGCCTCTCTTATGCCTCTCACTTTCTCCTCAACCGGATGGAGACCCTGTGAATCTACCCGGTGACCCAAATAGATCACCTCCCTCACTTGGAACGTGCACTTTTCTTCTTTTGAATGCACTCCAGCTTGCAAGAAACGTTTTAAATCTTTTTTTAAGTTTGCCAAATGCTCTTTTTCAGTGAATCCTGTAACCAATACATCATCTAAATAGGATATAACCTGGGGCAGTCCCTGCAGTAAGCTTTCCATTGTTCTCTGAAAGATGGCACAAGCTGAGGAGACACTAAAAGGCAATGGTGTATATTGGTACAACCGTTTTTGGGTATTAATTGTGACACATTCCCTGGAGGCATTATCCAATTCTAGTTGTTGATTAGCATGACTCCTATCAAGTTTTGTGTATTTTATCCCTCCTGCTAGCTTGGCATACAGGTCTTCAATTTTTGGAATGGGGGGCCTGTCTAGTTTAGCTACTTCATTAGCTGTCAGTTTGTCATCCCCACAAATTTGGACACCTTGGTCAGGTTTAAGGACAGGGACCATGGGTGCTGCCCATTCTGAGAACTATACAGCTTGTATAACGCCCAGTTTCTCTAGTCTGTTCAGTTCAGTGTCACTTTTCGCAGGGTATATGGCACCGGTCTCGCCTTCATGAAGCGAGGGGTTGCTTCCAGATCCACATGAATCTTGGCCGGCAGACCCTGGATTTTCCCTAGTTCATCCTTGAAGATGGTCGTGTACTTTCTAAGTAACTCTGGTAGCCCACTTGCTCAACTGGAAAACTTCAGACCATTCTAACTTAATCTCCTTTAACCAATTTCGCTCCAGGAGGCTTGGCCCTTCACCTGCTACCACCATCACGGGTAGCTGTGCCGATTGGCTACCTTGAATGTCTTCACCCATAAATGCGTGGAGCTAGGCGGCTGTTTCTTCTAAACTTAATTGATGTTCACCATTATTCAAATATCTGAAGGTATGTTTCCCAATTACACATACACACTCTCTCTCTCACACGCCATCTCTCTCTCTCTCTCTCTCTCACGCCATCTCTCTCTCCCTCTCTCTCACACACCATCTCTCATACACGCCCACTAGTGGTAGTGGAAGCTCCCGTGTCCAATTCCATTCTAACTGGTCTGCCATTTACTTTCACTGTGACAAATATTGGTTCTGTCTTTCCAACTTTCAGATTAAACAACGAGCAAATGTCTGAATTTGTTGTTTCAGGCTTCTCTACATTGTAGATTTCATTGGGCTTCTTCTTTTGTGTACAAGCCTGTTTGAATCTTTCCTTGCACTGCCTCATTATATGTCCATTTCTGTGACAATAGCATCATTCGATTTTTTAAAACTGCCAATTGCTAAAATACTGATTGTTTCCACCTCTATTAAAATTATTCTTCGATTTCATCGCTCAGTTATTTTTCTTTATTCTTCGGCTGGAGAGACTGTTCCCGCTTCTCGGCAGAGTCTCGCTTTTTCACGTCACATTCACTTGAGGTTTCCCACCTGATGCGGAGCACTGCACCATTTTACACTCTCTGTATTGCTTTTGAATCTCTTGCTATGCTTTCCATGGCCAGCGCTATCTCTAGTGCCTTCTTGAAATCCAGATTCACTTCGGACAATAATCTTTTCTGAACAGCGTCCTCTTTTACACCATACACTAAACGATCTCTGAGCATGTCGTTCAGAGTCATACCCAAATCGCAATGTTCAGTCAGCTGCTTCATATTTGCCGCGTAGCAAGCAATTGCCTCACCTGGGGCTTTATTTCATGACTTAAACCTGAACCATTGCATCGTGACTGAGGGCTTGGATTAAAAATGACTCTTTACGAGGTCCACCAATTCATCAAAATCCTTCGAATCTATCACACTGGGGGCCGTCAAACTTTGAATCAAACTGTAGGTTTTGCTCCCACAAATACTCAAGAGGATCGCTCACCTCTTCTCTTCTCCCGTAATCTCGTTAGCTTGAAAAAAGAACGTGAGACGTTCAATGTATTGAGACCAATCGTCTGTGTCTGGTTCAAAAGGATCAATTTTCTCAAATTATGGAATTTTGAGAGGGGATAACTTCTTCAATTATAACAGAGCTTGCTACTTACAATCACTGGGCGAGGCACAGTGCCAATTCTTTTTAAAACTTGATTTCTTCTGTTCAATCCTGTTTTATCCTTGTTGCCAGTTTGTTGTAGGGTGACCGAGTTGTACTGTTAGTAATAGAGTTGAACTGCAGACACTTATTAATTGTAAACATTAAGTTTACTTACAATATGCTCAGCAGCAACTACACGTATGCTTTCAACTCCAACTCTATATCTACACTGTCTGCTGGGGTAGCCCACACTACTCTCCTATTGGTTACTATAGATCATGTGATCTTTCCTAACACGTATGCTTAAAAATACATTACACACTAAATAAAACAATAGTTACTACATCTGTCTCTCTCACACACACAATCTCTCCCACACACACCATCTCTCACACCCACACACACACACACACACACACACACACTCTCTCTCTCACACACACCATGGGTGGGATTTTCCACACCCGCCCACCGCCAGGATTGTCCAGTCCCGCCGCAAGTCAATGGACTTCTGGCTGGGGCACCGCCTCACTCATGGACGGTCCGGAAAATCCCAGCCCATCTCTCTCACATCCACCATCTCTATCCCCTCTCTCACACACACACACACACACACACACACACATATACATTATGAAATGAATTAACTTTATCTGTTAGCTTCCTGCAGCTCAGTCCCTGCACTGTCATCACACACTTCATCTTACCCACCAGAGTCCTTTATTTGGGGGGAGGAGACGTTTATCTGGCCCTCAGAGACAAGAGAACCAGCCTGACCGGATCTGTTTCAGCCCCTGGGTATGCAGGATGCCTAACACACCGACATCCATCAGACTTTTGTATTCCTTCCAGTTTCTAACTGTTCCCAATTCATTATGTTACAATCCAAACTGGCGACATTGTTTGGCAGTCATACCAAGTTTGATTGGATGAAAAATGCATTTCCCTGTTTCTGAGGAACCTGTGTAAGGAGTGGATTGGGAATGATGAGAATGGCTTCCAGCAAACATTTGGAAAGATGAAATGGCCACCAACGTCAAGGTTAAAATGAGAAAAGCGCAGTCAGCCTATTAAACACGTTTCTTCCAGCGACCCCATTACCTCAGTCATTGACCACCTCCTCTAAGATCTCTGGAATGGTTCCCTCATCGCAGATAGATCCCCGAATATCAGCGTGATCCCATCTGATTGGTTCTTTCCCTGCTCCCGGATAGACCCCCTGCCTACTAGTGCAATCGGTGTGTCAGAGATGGTTGTCAGTCGTGTTTCCTGCTGAAGATAGTTTCATTTTGGTATCAGAGGCTGCAGGGCCAAGACCCCAGCTTTCATTTCCTGGATGAAGTGCGAGAAACCTCACGCATCTGGAGGAAGGTATCATGACCCATACAAACAGTAACAAGGTGAAAGGTCACAAGGTTAAAGCACGGATAGGGCACGTGGCAGTTTGTCCTTCAAATACTGAGCTCCACGAGTGTGGCTGGCTATTGATTCACGGCCACCGTTTGCCCATTTGCTGAGTGAGGGGTGACGATATGGTTCCCTCAGGGAGTGGAGGGTGGGATTGGGAGAGCAAATGACTCTGGAACCAGTGACCAGCATTCAGTCACTGCAATGGTGGGTGACTCGGGCAGAGGGAAATATGAATGAACAGGGGGGTGAGAAAGATGAATCACATCACTTCAACGCAATGAGAAAAAGGTTCCATTAACACTGCCGCTCACGGGGATGGCCACCAATACAGTAAACCGCGTTTTGGGTGCATTTAGATTTGGGAATGGCTGAAATCAGTTGCTCCTGAGTGAAAGTAACAATGTTCTCTCTGTTCTGCAGACATCCAATCTTTATCTTTATGACAGTGTCTTGTTGCTGGCCGGAGCCTTCCACAGGAAGCTGGAGGATCGAAAGTGGCACAGCATGGCAAGCCTGAATTGCATGAGGAAGTCTACCAAACCCTGGAACGGAGGGAGGTCTATGCTGGACACCATTCAAAATGTAAGAAACTTCAACTGCTGAGGAACTGAACCAAAAATGTGAGTGCTGAAAACGCAGAGAGTGCGCGCAGGCTACGCGGGGACTCAGTGGACTTCCCGAGCGGCCCCTTGATCCCGTGAGAATCCCAGGCCCTTTGCCGGGCCCTGTAGGTGCAGATTCTCAGAGGAGAATCAACGGGTTTACATTTCTGGCCTGGGACCTTCATCAGAACCGGAAAGTTAAAAACCTGTTGTAGCAATGTAGCAGGGCTGAAAGATTGAAGCAAGAAAGGTGTAGACAGCAGGTACTGTAATCGCTGAGAGAAAGGTGTAAACAGCAGGTACTGTAATCGCAGAGAGAAAGGTGTAAACAGCTGGTACTGTAATCGCTGAGAGAAAGGTGTAAACAGCAGGTACTGTAATCGCTGAGAGAAAGGTGTAAACAGCAGGTACTGTAATCGCAGAGAAAAAGGTGTAAACAGCTGGTACTGTAATCGCAGAGAGAAAGGTGTAAACAGCTGGTACTGTAATCGCAGAGAGAAAGGTGTAAACAGCTGGTACTGTAATCGCTGAGAGAAAGGTGTAAACAGCTGGTACTGTAATCACAGAGAGAAAGGTGTAAACAGCTGGTACTGTAATCACAGAGAGAAAGGTGTAAACAGCAGGTACTGTAATCACAGAGAGAAAGGTGTAAACAGCAAGTACTGTAATCGCAGAGAGAAAGGTGTAAACAGCAGGTACTGTAATCGCAGAGAGAAAGGTGTAAACAGCAGGTACTGTATTCGCAGAAAGAAAGGTGTAAACAGCTGGTACTGTAATCGCAGAGAGAAAGGTGTAAACAGCTGGTACTGTAATCGCAGAGAGAAAGGTGTAAACAGCAGGTACTGTAATCGCAAGAGAAAGGTGTAAACAGCAGGTACTGTAATCGCAAGAGAAAGGTGTAAACAGCAGGTACTGTAATCGCAGAGAGAAAGTTAAGCGCAGGTAGAGATGCCATCTCTGTTAACTAGAAGGGAGGGAGTAAATTGCTTTGTTAGACTCTCTCAAGTACTTGTGACCCTACTCATTCCTTCACATTCACTTGGGTTGAGTTTTATTCCATCTCCCTGCCCCCACACCCCTCCCACCCCACTGGCACCACTTGCCTTTAGTCTCTGCCCACTCCACATTGTTTTAAATAATAGCCGCTCTGAGCTGCAAACGCAATGAACAAGGAAAACCTCCAGCTAATTCCCAGAGCCACTATGTGACCTGTCTCACTGATGAAGGCAGTTTGCATTTTGTGCCCAGGAAACCTGAGAATAGAGGAAATGAAATCTCAAAATCGAGCCATTGCTTTGAGAATTGAGCTAAGGATGTAATGCTGGACAGACATTGAGTCAACTCATCTCTTACCATTCACTGGCTCAAAATCTAAAGAGAATCTGAGTCACTCAGCTGTGGGTGACGGTTCTCAGTTCTGGAATCCTCCAGCTGCTCATCTGATACCAGCTTTATGGAAATTCTATTACATTGCTACATGGGGATGAAGTTGTGCTTGTTAATACAACGACTGGCTTGTGTCTTTTGATGGAAAGGCTCCATCGCCATTTCTCACTAAAGTGGGAGTTGATGGCTGTTGCGAGGACTGAGATTGTAAAAAATTGCATTGGATCAGATAAACTGCAGATTGTATCAGTGATGTTGTCATGGAGATTAAGTTGTGTCTGCGGGAGCAGGAATTGTCTTTCTGGCTGAACGGTAATGTTCACTTTCTTAACCAAAGGCTGCCCCATGTGATTACACAGAGAGACTGCACCATGTGATTACACAGAGACTGCACCATGTGATTACACAGAGAGACTGCACCATGTGATTACACATAGACTGCACCATGTGATTACACAGAGAGACTGCACCATGTGATTACACAGAGTCTGCACCATGTGATTACACAGAGAGACTGCACCATGTGATTACACAGAGACTGCACCATGTGATTATACAGAGACTGCACCATGTGATTACACAGAGAGACTGCACCATGTGATTACACAGAGAGACTGCACCATGTGATCGCACAGAGACTGCACCATGTGATTACACAGAGACCGCACCATGTGATTACACAGAGAGACTGCACCATGTGATTACACAGAGAGACTGCACCAGGTGAATACACAGAGAGACTGCACCATGTGATTAGGCAGAAAGAGCACCATGTGATTACACAGGGACTGCACCATGTGATAAGGCAGAGAGACTGCGCCATGTGATTACACAGAGAGACTGCACCATGTGATTAGGCAGAAAGTGCACCATGTGATTACACAGGGACTGCAACATGTGATAAGGCAGAAAGTGCACCATGTGATTACACAGAGACTGCACCATGTGATTACACAGAGAGACTGCACCATGTGATTACACAGAGAGACTGCACCATGTGATTACACAGAGATTGCACCATGTGATTACACAGTGACTGCAGCATTTGATTACACAGAGACTGCACTATGTGATTACACAGAGAGACTGCACCATGTGATTACACAGTGACTGCACCATGTGATTACACAGAGAGTG
This sequence comes from Cetorhinus maximus, assembly GCF_964194155.1. Classification (NCBI taxonomy): domain Eukaryota; kingdom Metazoa; phylum Chordata; class Chondrichthyes; order Lamniformes; family Cetorhinidae; genus Cetorhinus; species Cetorhinus maximus. The sequence continues at coordinate 22,408,178 of NC_135905.1, read as the reverse complement.
CACCATGTGATTACACAGTGACTGCACCATGTGATTACACAGAGAGACTGCACCATGTGATTACACAGAGACTGCACTATGTGATTACACAGATACTGCACCATGTGATTACACAGAGACTGCACCATGTGATTACACAGAGACTGCACCATGTGATTCCACAGAGACTGCACCATGTGATTACACAGAGAGTGCACCATGTGATTACACAGAGACTGCACCATGTGATTACACAGAGACTGCACCATGTGATTACACAGAGACTGCACCATGTGATTACACAGAGAGACTGCACCAGGTGATTACACAGAGAGACTGCACCATGTGATTACACAGAGAGACTGCACCAGGTGATTACACAGACACTGCACCATGTGATTACACAGAGACTGCACCATGTGATTACACAGAGAGGCTACACCATGTGATTACACAGAGACTGCACCATGTGATTACAAAGAGAGACTGCACCATGTGATTACACAGAGAGACTGCAACATGTGATTACACAGAGAGACTGCACCAGGTCATTACACAGAGACTGCACCATGTGATTACACAGAGACTGCACCATGTGATTACACAGAGAGACTGCACCATGTGATTACACAGAGGCTGCACCATGTGATTGCACTGTGACTGGTCCGCGTGATTACACAGAGACTGCACCATGTGATTGGAGAGAGACTGCACCATGTGATTACACAGAGAGACTGCACCATGTGATTACACAGAGAGACTACACCATGTGATTATACAGAGAGACTGCACCATGTGATTACAGAGAGACTGCACCATGTGATTACACAGAGAGACTGCACCAGGTGATTGCACAGAGACTGCACCATGTGATTACACAGAGAGACTGCACCATGTGATTACACAGAGACTGCACCAGGTGATTACACAGACACTGCACCATGTGATTACACAGAGACTGCACCATGTGATTACACAGAGACTGCACCATGTGATTAGACAGAGAGACTGCACCATGTGATTACACAGAGAGGCTACACCATGTGATTACACAGAGAGACTGCACCATGTGAAAACGCAGAGACTGCACCATGTGATTACACAGATAGACTGCACCAGGTGATTACACAAAGACTGCAGCATTTGATTACACAGAGACTGCACCATGTGATTACAGAGAGAGGCTGCACCATGTGATTACACAGAGACTGCACCATGTGATAACACAGAGACTGCACCATGTGATTACACAGGGAGACTGCACCATGTGATTACACAGAGACTGCACCATGTGATTACACAGAGACTGCACCATGTGATAACACAGAGACTGCACCATGTGATTACACAGAGACTGCACCATGTGATTACACAGAGACTGCACCATGTGATAACACAGAGACTGCACCATGTGATTACACAGTGACTGCACCATGTGATTACACAGGGAGACTGCACCATGTGATTACACAGAGATTGCACCATGTGATTAGACAGAGACTGCACCATGTGATTACACAGAGATTGGACCATGTGATTACACAGAGAGACTGCACCATGTGATTACACAGTGACTGCACCATGTGATTACACAGAGAGACTGCACCATGTGATTCCACAGAGACTGCACCATGTGATTCGACAGAGTGCACCATGTGATTACACAGTGACTGCACCATGTGATTACACAGTGACTGCAGCATTTGATTACACAGAGACTGCACTATGTGATTACACAGATACTGCACCATGTGATTACACAGAGCCTGCACCATGTGATTACACAGAGACTGCACCATGTGATTACACAGAGACTGCACCATGTGATTAGACAGAGACTGCACCATGTAATTACACTGTGACTGGTCCGCGTGATTACACAGACACTGCACCATGTGATTACACAGAGACTGCACCATGTGATTACACAGTGACTGCAGCATTTGATTACACAGAGACTGCGCTATGTGATTACACAGAGAGACTGCACCATGTGATTACACAGAGACTACACCATGTGATTACACAGTGACTGCAGCATTTGATTAGACAGAGACTGCACTATGTGATTACACAGAGAGACTGCACCATGTGATTACACAGAGACTGCAACATGTGATTAGACAGATACTGCACCATGTGATTACACTGTGACTGGTCCACGTGATTACACAGAGACTGCACCATGTGATTGGAGAGAGACTGCACCATGTGATTACACAGAGACTTCACCATGTGATTACACAGAGAGGCTACACCATGTGATTACACAGAGACTGCACCATGTGATTACACCGAGAGACTGCACCATGTGATTACACAGAGAGACTGCACCAGGTGATTACACAGAGACTGCACCATGTGATTACACAGAGAGACTGCACCAGGTGATTACACAGAGACTGCACCATGTGATTACACAGAGACTGCACCATGTGATTACACAGAGAGGCTACACCATGTGATTACACAGAGACTGCACCATGTGATTACACAGAGACTGCACCATGTGATTACACAGAGAGACTGCACCATGTGATTACACAGAGAGACTGCACCATGTGATTACACAGAGAGACTGCACCATGTGATTACACAGAGAGGCTGCACCATGTGATTACACAGAGACTGCACCATGTGATTACACAGAGAGACTGCACCAGGTGATTAGACAGAGATACTGCACCATGTGATCACACAGAGAGACTGCACCAGGTGATTACACAGAGAGACTGCACCAGGTGATTACACAGAGATTCTGCACCATGTGATTATACAGAGACTGCACCATGTGATTGCACAGAGAGACTGCACCATTAAATTACACAGAGAGACTGCACCATGTGATTACACAGAGACTGGACCATGTGATTACACAGAGACTGGACCATGTGATTACACAGAGACTGGACCATGTGATTACACAGAGACTGTACCATGTGATTACACAGAGACTGCACCATGTGATTGGAGGGAGACTGCACCATGTGATTACACAGAGAATACACCATGTGAATACACAGTGACTGCACCATGTGATTATACAGAGACTGCACCATGTGAATACACAGTGACTGCACCATGTGATTACACAGAGAGACTGCACCATTTGATTCCACAGAGAGTGCACCATGTGATTACACAGAGACTGCACCAGGTGATTACACAGACACTGCACCATGTGATTACACAGAGACTGCACCATGTGATTACACAGAGACTGCACCATGTGATTAGACAGAGAGACTGCACCATGTGATTACACAGAGAGGCTACACCATGTGATTACACAGAGAGAATGCACCATGTGATAATGCAGAGACTGCACCATGTGATTACACAGATAGACTGCACCAGGTGATTACACAAAGACTGCAGCATTTGATTACACAGAGACTGCACTATGTGATTACACAGAGACTGCACCATGTGATTACACAGAGAGGCTGCACCATGTGATTAGAGAGAGACTGCACCATGTGATTACACAGAGACTGCACCATGTGATAACACAGAGACTGCACCATGTGATTACACAGGGAGACTGCACCATGTGATTACACAGAGACTGCACCATGTGATTACACAGAGACTGCACCATGTGATTACACAGAGAATGCACCATGTGATTACACAGAGAGACTGCACCTTGTGATTACACAGTGACTGCACCATGTGATTACACAGGGAGACTGCACCATGTGATTACACAGAGACTGCACCATGTGATTAGACAGAGACTGCACCATGTGATTACACAGAGACTGGACCATGTGATTACACAGAGAGACTGCACCATGTGATTACACAGTGACTGCACCATGTGATTACACAGAGAGACTGCACCATGTGATTATACAGAGACTGCACCAAGTGATTACACAGTGACTGCACCATGTGATTACACAGTGACTGCAGCATTTGATTACACAGAGACTGCACTATGTGATTACACAGATACTGCACCATGTGATTACACAGAGCCTGCACCATGTGATTACACAGAGACTGCACCATGTGATTACACAGAGACTGCACCATGTGATTACACAGTGACTGCAGCATTTGATTACACAGAGACTGCGCTATGTGATTACACAGAGAGACTGCACCATGTGATTACACAGAGACTACACCATGTGATTACACAGTGACTGCAGCATTTGATTACACAGAGACTGCACTATGTGATTACACAGAGAGACTGCACCATGTGATTACACAGAGACTGCACCATGTGATTGGAGAGAGACTGCACCATGTGATTATACAGAGAGACTGCACCATGTGATTACACAGAGAGACTGCACCAGGTGATTACACAGAGAGACTGCACCATGTGATTACACAGAGACTGCACCATGTGATTACACAGAGAGACTGCACCATGTGATTACACAGAGAGACTACACCAGGTGATTACACAGACACTGCACCATGTGATTACACAGAGACTTCACCATGTGATTACACAGAGAGGCTACACCATGTGATTACACAGAGACTGCACCATGTGATTACACCGAGAGACTGCACCATGTGATTACACAGAGAGACTGCACCAGGTGATTACGCAGAGAGACTGCACCATGTGATTACACAGAGAGACTGCACCAGGTGATTACACAGAGACTGCACCATGTGATTACACAGAGAGACTGCACCAGGTGATTACACAGAGACTGCACCATGTGATTACACAGAGAGACTGCACCATGTGATTACACAGAGACTGCACCATGTGATTACACAGAGAGACTGCACCAGGTGATTACACAGAGACTGCACCATGTGATTACACAGAGACTGCACCAGGTGATTACACAGAGACTGCACCATGTGATTACACAGAGACTGCACCATGTGATTACACAGAGAGGCTACACCATGTGATTACACAGAGACTGCACCATGTGATTACACAGGGAGACTGCACCATGTGATTACACAGAGACTGCACCATGTGATTACACAGAGAGACTGCACCATGTGATTACACAGAGAGACTGCACCATGTGATTACACAGAGACTGCGCCATGTGATTACACAGAGACTGCACCATGTGATTACACAGAGAGACTGCACCATGTGATTACACAGAGAGACTGCACCATGTGATTACACAGAGAGGCTGCACCATGTGATTACACAGAGACTGCACCATGTGATTACACAGAGAGACTGCACCAGTTGATTACACAGAGAGACTGCACCAGGTGATTAGACAGAGATACTGCACCATGTGATCACACAGAGACTGCACCATGTGATTACACAGAGAGACTGCACCAGGTGATTACACAGAGAGACTGCACCAGGTGATTACACAAAGATTCTGCACCATGTGATTATACAGAGACTGCACCATGTGATTGCACAGAGAGACTGCACCATTAAATTACACAGAGAGACTGCACCATGATATTACACAGAGACTGGACCATGTGATTACACAGAGACTGGACCATGTGATTACACAGAGACTGTACCATGTGATTACACAGAGACTGCACCATGTGATTGGAGGGAGACTGCACCATGTGATTACACAGAGAATACACCATGTGAATACACAGTGACTGCACCATGTGATTACACAGAGAGACTGCACCATTTGATTCCACAGAGAGTGCACCATGTGATTACACAGAGACTGCTCCATGTGATTCAACAGAGTGCACCATTTGATTACACAGTGACGGCACCATGTGATTACACAGAGAGACTGCACCATGTGATTACACAGTGACTGCAGCATTTGATTACACAGAGACTGCACCATGTGATTACACAGTGACTGCACCATGTGATTACACAGAGACTGCACCATGTGATTACACAGAGAGACTGCACCATTTGATTCCACAGAGAGTGCACCATGTGATTACACAGAGACTGCTCCATGTGATTCAACAGAGTGCACCATTTGATTACACAGTGACTGCACCATGTGATTACACAGAGAGACTGCACCATGTGATTCCAGAGAGACTGCACCATGTGATTCGACAGAGAGTGCACCATGTGATTACACTGTGACTGCACCATGTGATTACACAGAGAGACTGCACCATGTGATTACACAGAGATTGCACCATGTGATTACACAGAGAGACTGCACCATGTGATTACACAGTGACTGCAGCATTTGATTACACAGAGACTGCACTATGTGATTACACAGAGACTGCACCATGTGATTACACAGAGGCTGCACCATGTGATTACACTGTGACTGGTCCGCGTGATTACACAGAGACTGCACCATGTGATTGGAGAGAGACTGCACCATGTGATTACACAGAGACTGCACCATGTGATTACACAGACAGACTGCAACAGGTGATTACACAGAGACTGCACCATGTGATTACACAGAGAGACTGCACCATGTGATTACACAGAGAGACTGCACCATGTGATTACACAGAGATAGCACCATGTGATTACACAGAGAGACTGCAACATGTGATTACACAGAGAGGCAGCACCATGTGATTACACAGAGAGACTGCACCATGTGATTATACAACCACTGCAACATGTGATCGCACGGTGACTGCACCATGTGATTAGACAGGCTGCACCATGTGATTACACAGAGATTGCACCATGTGATTATACAGTGAGACTGCGCCATGTGATTACACATTGACTCCACCATGTGATTACACAGAGAGACTACACCATGTGATTACACAGAGACTGCACCATGTGATTACACAGAGACTGCACCATGTGTTTACACAGAGACTGCACTATGTGATTACACAGAGACTGCACCATGTGATTACACAGAGACTGCACCATGTGATTAGACAGAGACTGCACCATGTGATTACACAGAGACTGCACCATGTGATTACACGGAGACCGCACCATGTGATTACACAGAGACTGCACCATGTGGTTACACAGAGAGACTTCACAATGTGATTACACAGAGACTGCACCATGAGATTAGACCGAGACTGCACCATGTGATTACACTGAGTCTGCACCATGTGATTACACTGAGTCTGCACCATGTGATTACACGGAGACTGCACCATTGGATTACATTGAGACGCAACCATGTGATTACACTGAGACTGCACCATGTGATCACACAGAGACTGCACCAGGTGATTAAACTTTGACTGCACCATGTGATTACACAGAGACTGCACCATGTGATTACACAGAGACTGCATCATGTGATTAGACAGAGACATCAAAATGTGATTACAGAGACTGCACCAGGTGATTAAACTTTGACTGCACCATGTGATTACACAGAGACTGCACCATGTGATTACACAGAGGCTGCACCATGTGATTTTACAGAGACTGCACCATGTGATTACACAGAGAGTCTGCACCACATGATTACAAGGGGGCTGCACCATGTGATTACACAGAGACTGCAACATGTGATTACACAGAGACTGCACCATGTGATTAGACAGAGACTGCACCATGTGATTAGACAGAGACTGCACCATGTGATTAAACAGAGAGACTGCACCATGTGATTACACAGAGACTGCATCATGTGATTACACAGAGTCTGCACCTTGTGATTTTACAAAGACTGCACCATGTGATTTTACAAAGACTGCACCACGTGATTACACAGAGACTGCACCATGTGATTACACAGAGACTGCACCATGTGATTACACAGAGATTGCACCATGTTATTACTCAGAGAGACTGCACCATGTGATTACACTTAGACTGCACCATGTGATTACACTTAGACTGCACCATGTGATTACAGTTAGACTACACCATGTGATTACACTTAGACTGCACCATGTGATTACACAGAGACTGCACCATGTGTTTACACTTAGACTGCACCATGTGATTACACAGAGACCGCATCATGTGATTAGACAGAGACAGCAATTGGTGATTACACAGAGACTGCAGCAAGTGATTACATAGAGACTGCACCATGTGATTAGACAGGGAGACTGCACCATGGAATTCGACAGGGACTGCACATTGTGATTACACAGAGCGACTACACCACGTGATTACTCAGAGACTGCACCATGTCATTACAAACAGAGACTGCACCATGTGATTACACAGCGACTGCACCATGTAATTACACAGAGACTGCACCATGTGATTACACAGCGACTGCACCATGTAATTACACAGAGACTGCACCATGTGATTACACAGAGACTGCACCATGTGATTAGACAGAGACTGCACCATGAGATTAGACAGAGACTGCATCATGAGATTAGACAGAGACTGCAACATGTGATTACACAGAAATTGCGCCATGTGATTATACAGAGACTGCACCATGTGATTACACAGAGAGACTGCACCATGCTATTACACACACAGACTTCAAAATGTGACTACACAGAGTCTGCACCATGTGTTTGCGCAGATACTGTAGCATGTGATTATACAGAGACTGCTCCATGTGAATATACTTAGACTGCACCATGTGATTAGAGAGAGACTGCACCATGTGATTACACAGCGAGACTGCACCATGTGATTACACAGAGACTGAACAATGGGATTACACAGATAGATTTCACCGTGTGCTGACACTGAGTCTACACCATGTGATTACACAGAGACTGCACCATGCGATTACACAGAGACTGAACAATGGGATTACACAGATAGATTTCACCGTGTGCTGACACTGAGTCTACACCATGTGATTACACAGAGACTACAACATGTGATTACGCAGAGTTTGCACCATGTGATTATACAGAGACCACGCCATGTGATTACACAGAAATTGCACCATGTGATTATACAGAGACTACCAAATGTGACCACAGAGAGACTGCACCATGTGATTACACAGAGACTACAAAATGTGATTATACAGAGACTGCACCATGTGATTATACAGAGACTACACCTTTTGATTACACAGGGAGACTACACCAGGTGATTGTCAGTGACTGCACCATGTGATTACACAGAAAGTACACCTTGTGATTACACAGAGATTGCACCAAGTGATTACACAGAGACTGCACCAGGTGATTATACAAAGACAGCACCATGTGATTACATAGACTGCACCATGTGATTACACAGAGAAACTGCACCATGTGATTACTCCGAGACTGCACCATGTGATTACACAGAGACTGCACCATGAGGTTACACAGAGAGACTGCACCATGTGATTAGATAGGGACTGCACCATGTGATTATACAGAGACTGCACCATGTGATTACACCGCGACTGCACCATGAGATTACAAAGAGAGACTGCACCATGTGATTAGGTAGGGACTGCACCATGTGATTACACATAGACTGCACCATGTCATTACACAGAGACTGCACCATGTGATTAGGTAGGGAATGCACCATGTGATTATACAGAGACTGCACCATGTGATTAAACAGAGACTGCACCATGTGATTGCGCAGAGACTGCACCATGTGATTACACAGGGACTGCACCATGAGATTAGACAGAGACTGCACCATGTGATTACACAGAGACTGTACCATGTGATTACACAGAGACTGCACCATGTGATTACACAGAGACTACACCATGTGATTACAGAGACTGCACCATGTGATTACACTGAGACTGTACCATGTGATTACACTGAGACTGCACCATGTGATTACGCAGAGACTGCACCATGTGATTACACAGAGACTGCACCATGTGATTGCGCAGAGACTGCACCATGTGATTACACAGAGAGACTGCACCATGTGATTACACAGAGACTGCACCATGTGATTACACAGAGACTGCACCATGTGATTACACCGAGACTGCACCATGGGATTAGAAAGAGACTGCACCTTGTGATTAGAGAGAGAATGCACGATGAGATTACACAGTGACTGCACAATGTGATTATACAGTGACTGTACTATGTGATTGCACCGCGAATGCACCATATGATTACACAGAGACTGCACCATTTGATTAGACAGAGACTGCACCATGTGATTACACAGAGACTGCACGATGTGATTAGGTAGGGACTGCACCATGTGATTACAGAGAGACTGCACCATGAGGTTACACAGAGACTGCACCATGTGATTATACAGAGACTGCACCATGTGATTACACTGCGACTGCACCATGAGATTACAAAGAGACTGCACCATGTGATTAGGTAGGGACTGCACCATGTCATTACACAGGGACTGCACCATGTGATTATACACATACTGCACCATGAGATTAGCCAGGGACTGCACCATGTCATTGCACAGAGACTGCACCATGTGATTACACAGAGACTGCACCATGTGATTAGACAGAGAGACTGCACCATGTGTTTTGACAGAGAGACTGCACCATGTGATTACACAGAGACTGCACCATGTGATTATACAGAGAGTGCACCATGTGTTTAGACAGAGAGACTGCACCATGTGATTACACAGAGACTGCACCATGAGATTAGACAGAGACTGCACCATGTGATTACACAGAGAATGCACCATGTGATTACACAGAGACTGCACCATGTGATTACACAGAGACTGCACCATGTGATTACACATAGACTGCACCATGTGATTAGACAGAGAGTGCAACATGTGATTAGACAGAGAGTGCACCATGTGATTAGACAGAGACTGCACCATGTGATTACACCGAGACTGCACCATGTGATTAGACAGAGAGTGCACCATGTGATTAGACAGAGAGACTGTACCATGTGATTAGACAGAGAGTGCACCATGTGTTTAGACAGAGAGACTGCACCATGTGATTACACAGAGACTGCAACATGTGATTATACAGAGACAGCACCATGTGATTACACTGAGACTGCACCATGTGATTACACAGAGACTGCACCATGTGATTACACAGAGACTGCACCATGTGATTACACAGAGACTGCACCATGTGATTACACGGAGACTGCACCATGTGATTACACGGAGACTGCACCATGTGATTACACGGAGACTGCACCATGTGATTACACGGAGACTGCACCATGTGATTACACATAGACTGCACCATGTGATTACACAGAGACTGCACCGTGTGTTTAGACAGAGAGTGCACCGTGTGATTAGACAGAGACTGCACCGTGTGATTACACAGAGACTGCACCGTGTGATTACACAGAGACTGCACCGTGTGATTACACGGAGACTGCACCATGTGATTACACAGAGACTGCACCATGCGATGACAGAGACTGCACCATGTGATTACACGGAGACTGCATCATGTGATTGGAGGGAGACTGCAACATGTGATAACACACAGAGACTGCAACATGTGATTAGATGGAGACTGCACCATGTGATTACACAGAGACTGCACCATTTGATTACACAGAGACTGAACCATGGGATTACACAGAGAGTACACCATGTGATTACACAGAGACTGAACCATGGGATTACACAGATTGACTGCACCATGTGGTTACACAGAGACTGCACCATGTGATTACATAGAGACTGCAGCATGTGATTACACAGAGACTGCACCATGTGATTACATAGAGACTGCAGCATGTGATTATACAGAGACTACACCATGTGATTATGCAGAGACTGCACCATGGGATTATACAGAGACTGCACCATGTGATTATACAGAGACTGCACCATGTGAGTAGACAGTGACTGCACCATGTGATTAGAGAGAGAATGCACCATGAGATTACACAGAGACTGCACCATGTGATTACATGGAGACTGCACCATGTGATTACATGGAGACTGCACGATTTTATGACAAAGAGACTGCACCATGTGATTACACGGAGACTGCATCATGTGGTTGGAGGGAGACTGCAACATGTGATAACACAGAGAGATTTCACCATGTGATTAGAGGGAGACCGCACCATGTGATTACCCAGAGACTGCACCATGTGATTAGAGAGAGACTGCGCCATGTGATTACACAGGGATACTGCACCATGTGATTAGATAGGGACTGCACCGTGTGATTATACAGAGACTGCACCATGAGATTACACAGAGACTGCACCATGAGATTACACAGAGATTGCACCACGTGATTATACAGAGACTGCACCATGTGATTACACAGAGACTGCACCATGTGATTACAAAGGGACTGCACCATGTGATTACAAAGCGTCTGCACCATGTGATTACAAAGAGACTTCAACATGTGATTACAAAGCGTCTGCACCATGTGATTACAAAGACACTGCACCATGTGATTACAAAGCCTGCACCATGTGATTATACAGAGACTGCACCATGTGATCGCACAGTGACTGCGCCATGTGATTACACAGAGAGACTTCACCTTGTGATTTCATAAGGAAACTTCACCATGTGATTGCAAAGTGACTGAACCATGTGATTGCAAAGTGACTGCACCATGTGATTACACAGAGATTGCACCATGTGATTACACAGAAACTGCACCATGTGCTAATACAGAGACTGCACCATGTGATCGCACAGAGACTGCACCATTTGATTACACAGAGACTGCACCATGTGACTTCACAGAGATTGCACCATGTAATTACAGAGAGATTGCACCTTGTGATTACACAGAGACTGCACCATGTGATTGGAGGGAGACTGCACCATGTGACAACACAGAGAGACTGCTCCATGTGATTAGAGGGAGACTGCACCATACGCTTACACAGAGACCGCACCATGTGATTCGTGGGAGACTGCACCATGTAATTACACAGGGACACTACACCAGGTGATTGCACACAGACTGGACCATGTGATTGGAGGGAGACTGCACCATGTGATTACACTGAGACTGGACCATGTGATTATACATAGACCGCAAAATGTGATTGCACAGAGAGACTGCACCATTTGATTACACAGAGAGATTGCACGATGTGATTACACAGAGAGACTTCACCATGTGATTACATATGGAAACTGCACCATGTGATTGCAAAGTGACTGCACCATGTGATTATACAGAGAATGCACCATGTGATTACTCAGAGACCGTGCACCATGTGATTACACAGGATGACTACACCAGGTGATTGGACAGTGACTGCACCATGTGATTACACAGAGACTGCCCCATGTGATTACACAGAGTCTTCATCATGTGATCCTTCATCTACTGCACCATGTGCTTTCACAGGGACTACACCATGTGATTACACAGAGACAGCACCATATGATTACACAGAGACTTCACCATGTGATTACACAGAGACTGCACCACGTGATTACAGAGAGAATGCACCATGTGATTTCACTGAGACTGCACCATGTGATTACACCGAGACTGCACCATGTGATTACACAGAGTGACTGTATCATGTGATTACACGGGGAATGCCCCATGTGATTACACAGAAACTGCATCATGTGATTTCACAGAGAGACTGCACCATGTGATTACACGGAGACTACACCAAGTGATTATACAAAGACTGCACCAAGTGATTATACAAAGACTGCACCAGGTGATTATACAGAGACTGCACCATCTGATTACAGAGAGATTACAGCATGTGATTACACAGAGACTGCAGCATGTGATTATACAAAGACTGCAACATGTCATTACACAATGACTGCACCATGTGATTACACAGATAGACTGCGCCATGTGATTAGACAGAGACTGCACCATGTGATTGCACAGTGAATGCAACATGTGATTACACAGAGACTGTTCCATGTGATTACACGGAGAGAGTGCACCATGTGATTACACAGAGAGACTGCAACATGTGATTACACAGAGACTGTTCCATGTGATTACATGGAGAGAGTGCACCATCTGATTACACAGAGAGACTGCACCATGTGATTACATAGTGACTGCACCAAGTGACTGCACCATGCGATTACACAGAGACTGCACCATGTGATTACACAGAGAATTCACCATGTGATTACACGGGGAATGCCCCATGTGATTTCACTGAGACTGCACCATGTGATTTCACTGAGACTGCACCATGTGATTACACAGAGCGACTGCATCATGTGATTATACGGGGAATGCCCCATGTGATTTCACTGAGACTGGACTATGTGATTTCACTGAGACTGCACCATATGATTAGACAGAAACTGCGCTATGTGATTTCACAGAGAGACTGCACCATGTGATTTCACAGAGAGACTGCACCATCTGATTAGAGAGAGACTGCACCATGTGATTACACTGAGACTGCACCATCTGATTAGACAGAAACTGCACTATGTGATTTCACAGAGAGACTGCACGATGTCATTACACAGAGAGACTGCACCATGTGATTACACAGTGACTGCAACATGTGATTACACAGAGACTGTTCCATGTGATTACACGGAGAGACTGCACCATGAGATTACACAGAGAGACTGCGCCATGTGATTTCACTGAGACTGCACCATGTGACTACACAGAGAATGCACCACGTGATTAGACAGAGACTGCACCATGTGATTACACACAGATTGCACCATGTGATTACACAGAGACTGCACCATGTGATTTCACTGAGACTGCACCATGTGATTACACAGAGCGACTGCATCATGTGATGACACGGGGAATGCCCCATGTGATTTCACTGAGACTGCACCATGTGATTTCACTGAGATTGCACCATGTGATTTCACTGAGACTGCACCATGTGATTTCACTGAGACTGCACCATGTGATTACACAGAGAGACTGCACCATGTGATTACACAGAGCGAATGCATCATGTGATTACACGGGGAATGCCCCATGTGATTTCACGGAGACTGCACCACGTGATTACACAGAGACTGCAACATGTGATTACACTGAGACTGCACCATATGATTACACGGAGACTGCACCAAGTGATTATACAAAGACTGCACATTGTGATTACACAGAGACTGCACCATGTGATTACGCAATGAGACTGCACCATGTGATTTCACACAGAGACTGCACCATGTGATTACACAGAGACGACACCATGTGATTACACAGAGACTGCACCATGTGATTACACAGAGAGACTGCACCATGTGATTACACAGAGACTGCACCATGTGGTTACACTGAAACTGCTACACGTGTTTACACTGAGACTGCACCATGTGATTACACAGAGAGACTGCAACTTGTGATTACACAGGGACTGCACCTTGTGATTACACAGAGAGACTGCACCATGTGATTGCCCAGAGATTGCACCATGTGATTACTCAGTGACTGCACCATGTGATTACACAGAGACTGCACCATGTGATTACACGGGGAATGCCCCATGTGATTTCACTGAGACTGCACCATGTGATTTCACTGAGACTGCACCATGTGATTATACAGAAACTGCACCATGTTATTATACGGAGACTGCACCATGTGATTACACAGAGACTGCACCATGTGATTTCAGTGAGACTGGACCATGTGATTACACAGAGACTGCACCATGTGATTACACAGAGACTGCACCATGTGATTACACACAGAGACTGCACCATGTGATTACACAGAGATTGCACCATGTGAGTATACAGAGACTGCACCATGTGAATACACAGAGACTGAACCATGTGATTACACAGCAAAACTGCACCATGGGATTAAACAGAGACTACGTCATGTGATTACACTGAGTCTGGACCACGTAATTACACAGGGACTGCACCATGTGATTACACAGAGACTGCACCATGTGATTACACAGAGACTGCACCATGTGATTACACAGAGAGACTGCACCATGTGATTACACAGAGACTGCACCACGTGATTACACAGGGACTGCACCATATAATTGCACAGAGAGACTGCACCATGTGATTAGAGAGAGACTGCACCATGTGATTACACAGAGACTGCACCATGTGATTACACAGAGAGACTGCACCATGTGATTACACAGAGACTGCACCACGTGATTACACAGGGACTGCACCATATAATTGCACAGAGAGACTGCACCATGTGATTAGAGAGAGACTGCACCATGTGATTAGAGAGAGACTGCACCATGTGATTACACAGAGACTGCACCATGTGATTACACAGAGACTGCACCATGTGATTAGAGAGAGACTGCACCATGTGATTACAGAGTGACTGCACCATGTGATTACACAGAGACTGCACCATGTGATTACACAGAGACTGCACCATGTGATTAAACAGAGAGACTGCCCCATGTGATTACACTGAGAATGCACAATTTGATTACACAGTAACTGCACCATGTCACTACACAGAGACTGCACCATGTGATTACACAGAGACTGCAACAAGTGATTACACAAAGACTGCATCATGTGATTAAACTGAGACTGCACCATGTGATTACTCTGAGACTGCACCACATGATTACACTGTGACTGTACCACATGATTACACTGAGACTGCACCATGTGATTACACAGAGATTGCACCATCTGATTACACTGAGACTGCACCATGTGATTACACTGAGACTGCACCATGTGATTACAGAGTGACGGCAGCATGTGTATACAGAGTGACTGCATCATGTGATTACAGAGTGACTGCATCATGTGATTACACAGAGACTGCACCATGTGATTATACAGAGACACTGCACCATGTGATTACAGAGTGACTGCACCATGTGATTACACAGTGACTGCAACATGTGATTACACAGAGACTGTTCCATGTGATTACACGGAGAGACTGCACCATGAGATTACACAGAGAGACTGCGCCATGTGATTTCACTGAGACTGCACCATGTGACTACACAGAGAATGCACCACGTGATTAGACAGAGACTGCACCATGTGATTACACACAGATTGCACCATGTGATTACACAGAGACTGCACCATGTGATTTCACTGAGACTGCACCATGTGATTACACAGAGCGACTGCATCATGTGATGACACGGGGAATGCCCCATGTGATTTCACTGAGACTGCACCATGTGATTTCACTGAGATTGCACCATGTGATTTCACTGAGACTGCACCATGTGATTTCACTGAGACTGCACCATGTGCTTACACAGAGAGACTGCACCATGTGATTACACAGAGCGAATGCATCATGTGATTACACGGGGAATGCCCCATGTGATTTCACGGAGACTGCACCACGTGATTACACAGAGACTGCAACATGTGATTACACTGAGACTGCACCATATGATTACACGGAGACTGCACCAAGTGATTATACAAAGACTGCACATTGCGATTACACAGAGACTGCACCATGTGATTACGCAATGAGACTGCACCATGTGATTTCACACAGAGACTGCACCATGTGATTACACAGAGACGACACCATGTGATTACACAGAGACTGCACCATGTGATTACACAGAGAGACTGCACCATGTGATTACACAGAGACTGCACCATGTGGTTACACTGAAACTGCTACACGTGTTTACACTGAGACTGCACCATGTGATTACACAGAGAGACTGCAACTTGTGATTACACAGGGACTGCACCTTGTGATTACACAGAGAGACTGCACCATGTGATTGCCCAGAGATTGCACCATGTGATTACTCAGTGACTGCACCATGTGATTACACAGAGACTGCACCATGTGATTACACGGGGAATGCCCCATGTGATTTCACTGAGACTGCACCATGTGATTTCACTGAGACTGCAC
The DNA here is from genome assembly GCF_964194155.1 of Cetorhinus maximus. Classification (NCBI taxonomy): domain Eukaryota; kingdom Metazoa; phylum Chordata; class Chondrichthyes; order Lamniformes; family Cetorhinidae; genus Cetorhinus; species Cetorhinus maximus. The sequence continues at coordinate 22,390,629 of NC_135905.1, read as the reverse complement.
CATGTGATTATACAGAAACTGCACCATGTTATTATACGGAGACTGCACCATGTGATTACACAGAGACTGCACCATGTGATTTCAGTGAGACTGGACCATGTGATTACACAGAGACTGCACCATGTGATTACACAGAGACTGCACCATGTGATTACACACAGAGACTGCACCATGTGATTACACAGAGACTGCACCATGTGAGTATACAGAGACTGCACCATGTGAATACACAGAGACTGAACCATGTGATTACACAGCAAAACTGCACCATGGGATTAAACAGAGACTACGTCATGTGATTACACTGAGTCTGGACCACGTAATTACACAGGGACTGCACCATGTGATTACACAGAGACTGCACCATGTGACTATACAGAGAATGCACCATGTGATTACACAGACAATGCACGATGTGATTAGAGAGAGACTGCACCTTGTGATTACACAGTGACTGTACCATGTGATTACACACAGAGTGCACCATGTGATTACACACAAAGTGCACCATGTGATTACACTGAGAGACTGCACCATGTGATTACACAGATACTGAACCATGCGATTACACAGAGACTGCACCATGTGATTATACAGAGAATGCACCATGTGATTACACAGAGAATGCACGATGTGATTAGAGAGAGGCTGCACCATGTTTTTACACAGGGACTGCACCTTGTGATTACACAGTGATTGCACCATGTGATTACACAGATACTATACAATGCGATTACACAGACTGCACAATGTGATTAGACAGAGAATGCAACATGTGATTATACATAGAATGCACCATGTGATTACAAACAGACTGCACTATGCGATTACACAGAGACTGCACGATGTGATTAGACAGAGAATGCACCATGTGATTACAAACAGACTGCACCATGTGATTACAAACAGACTGCACCATGTGATTACACGGAGACTGCACCATGTGATTTCACTGAGACTGCACCATGTGATTACACAGAGCGACTGCATCATGTGATGACACGGGGAATGCCCCATGTGATTTCACTGAGACTGCACCATGTGATTTCACTGAGATTGCACCATGTGATTTCACTGAGACTGCACCATGTGATTACACAGAGAGACTGCACCATGTGATTACACAGAGCGAATGCATCATGTGATTACACGGGGAATGCCCCATGTGATTTCACGGAGACTGCACCACGTGATTACACAGAGACTGCAACATGTGATTACACTGAGACTGCACCATATGATTACACAGAGACTGCACCATGTGATTACACAGAGACGACACCATGTGATTACACAGAGACTGCACCATGTGATTACACAGAGAGACTGCACCATGTGATTACACAGAGACTGCACCATGTGGTTACACTGAAACTGCTACACGTGTTTACACTGAGACTGCACCATGTGATTACACAGGGACTGCACCTTGTGATTACACAGAGAGACTGCACCATGTGATTGCCCAGAGAGACTGCACCATGTGATTGCCCAGAGAGACTGCACCATGTGATTGCCCAGAGATTGCACCATGTGATTACTCAGTGACTGCACCATGTGATTACACAGAGACTGCACCATGTGATTACACGGGGAATGCCCCATGTGATTTCACTGAGACTGCACCATGTGATTTCACTGAGACTGCACCATGTGATTATACAGAAACTGCACCATGTGATTACACAGAGACTGCACCATGTGATTACACAGAGAGACTGCACCATGTGATTACACAGAGACTGCACCATGTGAGTATACAGAGACTGCACCATGTGAATACACAGAGACTGAACCATGTGATTACACAGCAAAACTGCACCATGGGATTAAACAGAGACTACGTCATGTGATTACACTGAGTCTGGACCATGTAATTACACAGGGACTGCACCATGTGATTACACAGAGACTGCACCATGTGACTATACAGAGAATGCACCATGTGATTACACAGACAATGCACGATGTGATTAGAGAGAGACTGCACCTTGTGATTACACAGTGACTGTACCATGTGATTACACACAGAGTGCACCATGTGATTACACACAGAGTGCACCATGTGATTACACAGAGAGACTGCACCATGTGATTACACAGATACTGAACCATGCGATTACACAGAGACTGCACCATGTGATTATACAGAGAATGCACCATGTGATTACACAGAGAATGCACGATGTGATTAGAGAGAGGCTGCACCATGTTTTTACACAGGGACTGCACCTTGTGATTACACAGTGATTGCACCATGTGATTACACAGATACTGTACAATGCGATTACACAGACTGCACAATGTGATTAGACAGAGAATGCAACATGTGATTATACATAGAATGCACCATGTGATTACAAACAGACTGCACTATGCGATTACACAGAGACTGCACGATGTGATTGGACAGAGAATGCACCATGTGATTACACACAGAGTGCACCATGTGATTACACACAGAGTGCACCATGTGATTATACAGAGAATGCACCATGTGATTACACAGAGAATGCACGATGTGATTAGAGAGAGGCTGCACCATGTTTTTACACAGGGACTGCACCTTGTGATTAGACAGAGAATGCACCATGTGATTACAAACAGACTGCACCATGTGATTACACAGAGACTGCACCATGTGATTTCACAGAGCGACTGCATCAAGTGATTACACAGAAACTGCAACACGTGTTTACATTGAGACTGCACCATGTGATTACACAGAGAGACTGCACCATGTGATTACACAGAGAGACTGCACCATGTGCTTACACAGTGACTGCACAATGTGATTACACAGAGACTGCACCATGTGATTACAGAGAGAGACTGCACCATGTGACTATACAGAGACTGCACCATGTGATTACACAGAGACTGCACCATGTGATTACACAGAGACTGCACCACGTACTTACACAGTGAGCCTGCAACATGTTTTTACACAGCGAGACTGCACCATGTGCTTACACAGAGAGACTGCACCATGTGCTTACACAGAGAGACTGCACCATGTGCTTACACATAGAGAGTGCACCATGTGCTTACACAGAGTCTGCACCATGTGATTACACAGTGACTGCACCATGTGATTTCACAGAGAGACTGCAGCATGTGATTACACAGAGACTGCACCATGTGATTACAGAGGGAGACTGCATCATGTTTTTAAACACAGAGACTGCACCATGTGATTATACAGAGAATGCACCATGTGGTTACACAGAGGCTGCACCATGTGATTACACAGAGACTGCACCATGTGTTTACACTGAGACTGCACCACGTGATTATATAGAAACTGCAACATGTGTTTACACTGAGACTGCACCATGTGATTATACAGAGAATGCCCATGTGATTTCACTGAGACTGCCCCATGTGATTTCACTGAGACTGCATCACGTGATTACACTGAGATTGCAACATGTAATTATTCAGAGACTGCAACATGTGATTAGAGAGAGGCTGCACCATGTGATTAGAGAGAGACTGCACCATGTGATTACACTGAGACTGCACCATGTGATTTCACTGAGACTGCACCATGTGATTACAGTGATTGCACCATGTGATTTCACACAGAGAGACTGCACCATGTGATTACACAGAGCGACTGTACCATGTGATTACACAGAGCGACTGCACCATGTGATTACACAGAGACTGCCCATTGTGATTACACACAGCGGGTGCAACACGTGATTACACAGAGACTGCACCATGTGATTAGAGAGAGACTGCACCATGTGATTAGAGAGAGACATCATCATGTGATTATGCAGACACTGCACCATGTGATAAGAGAGAGACTGCACCATGCGATTACACAGAGACTGCTCCATATGATTACATAGAGACTGCACCATGTGATTACACAGAGACTACACCATGTGATTACACAGAGACTGCACCATATGATTACACAGCGACTGCACCATGTGATTACATAGAGACTGCACCATGTGATTATACAGAGAATGCACCAATTGATTACACAGAGACTGCACCATGTGATTATACAGAGAATGCACCATGTGATTACAGAATCTGCACCATGTGATTACACAGAGACTACACCATGTGATTACACAGAGACTGCACCATGTGATTACACACAGAGACTGCACCATGTGATTACACAGAGACTGCACCATGTGATTTCACAGGGACTGCACCATGTGATTACACAGAGATTGCAACATGTGATTACAGAAACTGCACCATGTGATTACAGAAACTGCACCATGTGATTACACAGAGACTGCACCATGTGATTATATAGAGAGACTGCACCATGAGATTACCCAGAGCGACTGCACCATGTGATTAGAGAGAGACTGCACCATGTGATTACAGAAACTGCACCATGTGATTACACAGAGACTGCACCATGTGATTACACAGAGAGACTGCATCATGTGGTTATACAAAGACTGCACCATATGATTACACATATACTGCACCATGAGATTACACGGGACTGCACCATCTGGTAACACAGAGACTGCACCATGTGCTTACACAGCGACTGCACCATGTGATTACAGAGACCGACTACAACATGTGATTACCTAGAGACTGCACCATGTGATTACCCAGAGCGACTGCACCATATGATTACACAGAGACTGCACCAAGTAATGATACAGAGAATGCACCATGTGATTAGAGAGAGACTGCATCATGTGATTATACGGAGACTGCACCATGTGATTACACAGAGAGACTGCAGCATGTGATTTCACAGAGACTGCTCCATATGATTACACAGAGACTGCATCATGTGATTACACAGAGGCTGCACCATGTGATTACACTGTGACTGCACCATGTGATTACATAGAGACTGCACCATGTGATTACAGAGAGATTGCACCAAGTGATTACAGAGCCTGTACCATGTGATTAGTCAGATTGACCGCACCTAGTGATCACACAGAGACCGCACCATGTTATTACACAGAGACTGCACCGTGTGATTAGAGAGAGACTGCAACATGTGATTAGAGAGAGACTGCACCATGTGATTAGAGAGAGACTGCACCATGTGATTACACAGAGACTGCACCATGTGATTAGAGAGAGACTGCACCATGTGATTACTCAGAGACTGCACCATGTGATTACACAGAGACTGCACCATGTGATTACACAGAGAGACTGCACCATGTGATTACACAGAGACTGCACCACGTGATTACACAGAGACTGCACCATATAATTGCACAGAGAGACTGCACCATGTGATTAGAGAGAGACTGCACCATGTGATTAGAGAGAGACTGCACCATGTGATTACACAGAGACTGCACCATGTGATTAGAGAGAGACTGCACCATGTGATTACAGAGTGACTGCACCATGTGATTACACAGAGACTGCACCATGTGATTACACAGAGACTGCACCATGTGATTAAACAGAGAGACTGCACCATGTGATTACACTGAGAATGCACAATTTGATTACACAGAGACTGCAACAAGTGATTACACAAAGACTGCATCATGTGATTAAACTGAGACTGCACCATGTGATTACTCTGAGACTGCACCACATGATTACACTGTGACTGTACCACATGATTACACTGAGACTGCACCATGTGATTACACAGAGATTGCACCATCTGATTACACTGAGACTGCACCATGTGATTACACTGAGACTGCACCATGTGATTACAGAGTGACGGCAGCATGTGTATGCAGAGTGACTGCATCATGTGATTACAGAGTGACTGCATCATGTGATTACACAGAGACTGCACCATGTGATTATACAGAGACACTGCACCATGTGATTACAGAGTGACTGCATCATGTGAATGCACAGAGACTGCAACATGTGATTAGAGAGAGACTGCACCATGTGATTACACTGAGACTGCACCACGTGATTACACTGAGACTGCACCACATGATTATACTGAGACTGCACCAAGTCATTACACTGAGATTGCACCATGTGATTACACAGAGACTACACCACGTGATTTTGCAGAAAATGCACCATGTGATTAAACAGAGACTGCACCATGTGATTATACAGAGACTGCACCATGTGATTATACAGAGACTTCACCATGTGATTACACAGAGACTGCGCCATGTGATTATACAGAGACTGCGCCCTGTCATTATACAGAGACTGCACCATGTGATTATACAGAGAGACTGCACCATGTGATTACACTGAAACTGTGCCATGTGATTATACAGCGACTGCGCCATGTGATTATACAGAGACTGCACCATGTGATTATACAGAGACTGCACCATGTGATTATACAGTGACTGCATCATGTGATTATACAGAGACTGCACCATGTGATTATACAGAGACTGCACCATGTGATTATACAGAGAGACTGCACCATGTGATTACACAGAGAGTCTGCATTATGTGATTACACTGAGACTGCACCATGTGATTATACAGAGAGACTGCACCATTTGATTGCACTGAGACTGCACCATCTGATTACACAGAGCGACTGCACCATGTAATTAGAGAGAGACTGCAACATGTGAACACACAGAGCGACTGCACCATGTGAATACACAGAGAGACGGCACCATATGATTACACTGAGACTACACCAGGTGATTACACTGAGATGTACCATGTGATTGCACAGAGAGACTGCACCACGTGATTACAGTGTGATTGCACCATGTGATTACAAAGAGACAGCACCATGTGAATACACAGTGACTGCAACATGTGATTACACAGAGAGTGCACCACGTGATTACATAGAGACTGCACCACGTGACTACACTGAGACTTCATCATTTGATTACACTGAGACTGCATCATGTGATTACACAGACTGCACCATGTGATTACACAGAGAGACTGCATCATGTGATTAGACAGAGACTGCACCATGTCATTACACAGAGAGACTGCACCATATGATTACACTGAGACTGCACCATGTGATTAGAGAGAGACTCCACCATGTGATTAGAGAGAGACTGCACCATGTGATTAGAGAGAGACTGCACCATGTGATTATACTGAGACTGCACCATGTGATTACACTGTGACTGCACCAATCATTACACTGAGACTGCACCATGTGATTCCACAGAGAGACTGCACCATGTGATTACACAGAGACTGCACCATGTGATTACACAGAGACTGCACGATATGATTACACAGAGTCTGCGCCATGTGATTACACAGAGACTGCACCATGTGATTATACAGTGACTGCAACATGTGATTATACAGAGACTGCACGATATGATTACACAGAGACTGCACCATGTGATTACACAGTGACTGCTCCATGTGATTAAACAGGGAAACTGCAACACGTGATTAGACAGAGCGAGTCTATCTTGTGATTACACAGAGACTGCACCATGTGATTACACAGAGACTGCACCATTTGATTACACAGGGACTGCACCATGTGATTACAGAGTGACTGCATCATGTGATTGCACAGAGACTGCACCATGTGATTAGAGAGAGACTGCACCATGTGATTAGAGAGAGACTGCACCATGTGATTAGAGAGAGACTTCACCATGTAATTACACTGAGACTGCACCAAGTCATTACACTGAGACTGAAGAACATGATTACACAGGGAGACTGCACCATGTGATTACACTGAGATGTACCATGTGATTGCACAGAGAGACTGCACCACGTGATTACAGTGTGATTGCACCATGTGATTACAAAGAGACAGCACCATGTGAATACACAGTGACTGCAACATGTGATTACACAGAGAGTGCACTACGTGATTACATAGAGACTGCACCACGTGACTACACTGAGACTTCAGCATTTGATTACACTGAGACTGCATCATGTGATTACACAGACTGCACCATGTGATTACACAGAGAGACTGCATCATGTGATTAGACAGAGACTGCACCATATGATTACACTGAGACTGCACCATATGATTAGAGAGAGACTCCACCATGTGATTAGAGAGAGACTGCACCATGTGTTTAGAGAGAGACTGCACCATGTGATTACACTGAGACTGCACCATGTGATTACACTGAGACTACACCATGTGATTACACTGTGACTGCACCAATCATTACACTGAGACTGCACCATGTGATTCCACAGAGAGACTGCACCATGTGATTATACAGAGACTGCACGATATGATTACACAGAGACTGCACGATATGATTACACAGAGACTGCACCATGTGATTACACAGTGACTGCACCATGTGATTAAACAGGGAAACTGCAACACGTGATTACACAGAGCGAGTCTCTCTTGTGATTACACAGAGACTGCACCATGTGATTACACAGAGACTGCATTATGTGATTATACAGAGACTGCACAATGTGATTACACTGAGAGTGCACCATATGATTACAGAGTGACTGCATCAGGTGATTACACAGAGACTGCAACATGTGATTATACAGAGACTGCACCATGTGATTACAGAGTGACTGCACCATGTGATTACACAGAGAGACTGCACCATGTGATTACACTGAGAATGCACCATATGATTACAGAGTGACTGCATCATGTGATGACACAGAGACTACAACATGTGATTATACAGAGACTGCAGCAGGTGATTACAGAGTGACTGCACCATGTGATTGCACAGCGACTGCACCATGTGATTATACAGAGACTGCACCATGTGATTACACTGAGAATGCACCATATGATTAAAGAGTGACTGCATCATGTGATTACACAGAGAGACTGCACCATATGATTACACAGAGAATGCAAAACATGATTATACAGAGTGACTGCACCATGTGATTACACTGAGAATGCACCATATGATTACAGAGTGACTGCATCATGTGATTACACAGAGAGTGCAACATGTGATTATACAGAGACTGCACCATGTGATTACAGAGTGACTGCACCATGTGATTACACAGAGAGACTGCACCATATGATTACACAGAGAATGCAAAACATGATTATACAGAGTGACTGCACCATGTGATTACACTGAGACTGCACCACGTGATTACACTGAGACTGCACCATGTGATTACACTGAGACAGCACCACGGGATTAGACTGTGACTGCACCGTGTGATTACAGAGTGACTGCACCGTGTGAATACACAGTGACTGCACCATGTGATTACACTGAGACTGCACCATGTCATTGCACTGTTACTGCACCATGTGATTACACAGAGAGACTGCACCATGTGATTACACTGAGACTGCACCATGTAATTGCACTGTTACTGCACCATGTGATTACACAGAGAGACTGCACCATGTGATTACACAGAGAGACTGCACCATGTGATTAGAGAGAGACTGCGCCATGTGATTACACAGAGCGACGAAACCATGTGATCGCATAGAGTGACTGCACCACGTGATTACACTGAGACCGCACCATTTGATTAGAGAGAGCATGTACCATGTGATTAGAGAGAGACTGCACCATGTGATTACACAGGGAGAATGCACCATGTGATTACACAGTGACTGCACCATTTGATTACACTGAGATGTACCATGTGATTGCACAGAGTGACTGCACCATGTGATTACACAGAGACTGCATTATGTGATTATACAGAGACTGCACAATGTGATTACACTGAGAGTGCACCATATGATTACAGAGTGACTGCATCAGGTGATTACACAGAGACTGCAACATGTGATTATACAGAGACTGCACCATGTGATTACAGAGTGACTGCACCATGTGATTACACAGAGAGACTGCACCATGTGATTACACTGAGAATGCACCATATGATTACAGAGTGACTGCATCATGTGATGACACAGAGACTGCAACATGTGATTATACAGAGACTGCAGCAGGTGATTACAGAGTGCACCATGTGATTGCACAGCGACTGCACCATGTGATTATACAGAGACTGCACCATGTGATTACACTGAGAATGCACCATATGATTACAGAGTGACTGCATCATGTGATTACACAGAGAGTGCAACATGTGATTATACAGAAACTGCACCATGTGATTACAGAGTGACTGCACCATGTGATTACACAGAGAGACTGCACCATATGATTACACAGAGAATGCAAAACATGATTATACAGAGTGACTGCACCATGTGATTACACTGAGACTGCACCACGTGATTACACTGAGACTGCACCATGTGATTACACTGAGACTGCACCACGGGATTAGACTGTGACTGCACCGTGTGATTACAGAGTGACTGCACCGTGTGAATACACAGTGACTGTGAATACACAGTGACTGCACCATGTGATTACACTGAGACTGCACCATGTCATTGCACTGTTACTGCACCATGTGATTACACAGAGAGACTGCACCATGTGATTACACTGAGACTGCACCATGTAATTGCACTGTTACTGCACCATGTGATTACACAGAGAGACTGCACCATGTGATTACACAGAGAGACTGCACCATGTGATTAGAGAGAGACTGCGCCATGTGATTACACAGAGCGACGAAACCATGTGATCGCATAGAGTGACTGCACCACGTGATTACACTGAGACCGCACCATTTGATTAGAGAGAGCATGTACCATGTGATTAGAGAGAGACTGCACCATGTGATTACACAGGGAGAATGCACCATGTGATTACACAGTGACTGCACCATTTGATTACACTGAGATGTACCATGTGATTGCACAGAGTGACTGCACCATGTGATTAGAGAGAGGCTGCACCAAGTGATTACATGTGATTGCACCATGTGATTACACAGAGACAGCACCATGTGATTACACAGAGAGTGCACCATTTGATTACACAGAGACTGCACCACGTCACTACACTGAGACTGCACCTTGTGATTACAGTGCCTGCACCATGTGATTACAGAGTGACTGCACCATGTGAATACACAGAGAGATGGCACCATATGATTACACTGAGACTGCACCACATGATTACACTGAGACTGCACCATGTGATTACACTGAGATGTACCATGTGATTGCACAGAGAGACTGCACCATGTGATTAGACAGAGGCTGCACCATGTGATTACACAGTGACTGCACCATGTGATTACACATGGAAACTGCAACACGTGATTACACAGAGCGAGTCTATCTTGTGATTACACAGAGACTGCACCATGTGATTACACAGAGACTGCACCATGTGATTATACAGAGACTGTACCATGTGATTACACTGAGAATGCACCGTTTGAATACACAGTGACTGCACCAAGTGATTACACAGAGAGACTGCGCCATGTGAGTACACAGAGCAACTAAACCAGGTGAACACATAGAGTGACTGCACCACGTGATTACACTGAGACTGCACCATGTGATTACACAGAGAGACTGCACCATGTAATTACACTGAGACTGCACCATGTGATTACACAGAGAGACTGCACCATGTAATTACAATGAGACTGCACCACATGATTACACAGGGAGACTGCACCATGTGATTACACTGAGATGTACCATGTGATTGCACAGTGAATGCACCATGTGATTACACTGAGATGTACCATGTGATTGCACAGAGTGACTGCACCATGTGATTAGAGAGAGGCTGCACCACGTGATTACATGTGATTGCACCATGTGATTACACAGAGACTGCACCATGTGATTACACAGAGAGTGCACCATTTGATTACACAGAGACTGCACCACGTGACTAAACTGAGACTTCACCATTTGATTACACTGAGAATGCACCATGTGATTACACTGAGAATGCATCATGTGATTACATAGAGACTGCACCATATGATTACACAGAGAGACTGCACCATGTGATTACACAGAGACTGCACGATATGATTACACAGAGTCTGCGCCATGTGATTACACAGAGACTGCACCATGTGATTATACAGTGACTACAACATGTGATTATACAGAGACTGCACGATATGATTACACAGAGACTGCACCATGTGATTACACAGTGACTGCACCATGTGATTAAACAGGGAAACTGCAACACGTGATTAGACAGAGCGAGTCTATCTTGTGATTACACAGAGACTGCACCATGTGATTACACAGAGACTGCACCATTTGATTGCACAGGGACTGCACCATGTGATTACAGAGTGACTGCATCATGTGATTGCACAGAGACTGCACCATGTGATTGCACAGAGACTGCACCATGTGATTAGAGAGAGACTGCACCATGTGATTAGAGAGAGACTGCACCATGTGATTAGAGAGAGACTTCACCATGTAATTACACTGAGACTGCACCAAGTCATTACACTGAGACTGAAGAACATGATTACACAGGGAGACTGCACCATGTGATTACACTGAGATGTACCATGTGATTGCACAGAGAGACTGCACCACGTGATTACAGTGTGATTGCACCATGTGATTACAAAGAGACAGCACCATGTGAATACACAGTGACTGCAACATGTGATTACGCAGAGAGTGCAACATGTGATTATACAGAGACTGCACCATGTGATTACAGAGTGACTGCACCATGTGATTACACAGAGAGACTGCACCATATGATTACACAGAGAATGCAAAACATGATTATACAGAGTGACTGCACCATGTGATTACACTGAGACTGCACCACGTGATTACACTGAGACTGCACCTTGTGATTACACTGAGACTGCACCACGGGATTAGACTGTGACTGCACCGTGTGATTACAGACTGACTGCACCGTGTGAATACACAGTGACTGCACCATGTGATTACACTGAGACTGCACCATGTCATTGCACTGTTACTGCACCATGTGATTACACAGAGAGACTGCACCATGTGATTACACTGAGACTGCACCATGTAATTGCACTGTTACTGCACCATGTGATTACACAGAGAGACTGCACTATGTGATTACACAGAGAGACTGCACCATGTGATTAGAGAGAGACTGCGCCATGTGATTACACAGAGCGACTAAACCATGTGATCGCATAGAGTGACTGCACCACGTGATTACACTGAGACCGCACCATTTGATTAGAGAGAGCATGTACCATGTGATTGGAGAGAGACTGCACTATGTGATTACACAGGGAGAATGCACCATGTGATTACACAGTGACTGCACCATTTGATTACACTGAGATGTACCATGTGATTGCACAGAGTGACTGCACCATGTGATTACACAGAGACTGCATTATGTGATTATACAGAGACTGCACAATGTGATTACACAGAGAGACTGCACCATGTGATTAGAGGGAGGCTGCACCACGTGATTACATGTGACTGCACCATGTGATTACAGAGTGACTGCACCATGTCATTACACTGAGATGTACCATGTGATTGCACAGAGAGACTGCACCACGTGATTACAGTGCGATTGCACCATGTGATTACACAGAGAATGCAACATGTGATTACACAGAGACTGCACCACGTGATTACACTGAGACTGCACCATGTGATTACACAGAGAGACTGCACCATGTGATTACACAGAGAGACTGCACCATGTGATTATACAGAGACTGCACCATGTGCTTAGACAGAGACTGCACCATGTGATTCATTGGAGAGACACACCATGTGAATACTCAGAGAGTGATTGCACGGTGACTGCACCAAGTGATTACACAGGGAGACTGCAACACGTGATTACACAGAGCAAGTCTATCCTGTGATTACACAGAGACTGCACCATGTGATTATACAGAGACTGCACCATATGATTATACTTCGACTGCACCATGTGATTACACTGAGAATGCACCATGTGATTACACAGAGACTGCACCATGTGATTACACAGAGACTGCACCATGTGATTATACTGAGACTACACCATGTGATTAGAGAGAGACTGCACCATATGATTATACTGAGACTGCACCATGTGAATACACTGAGAATGCACCATATGATTACAGAGTGACTGCACCATGTGATTACACAGAGACTGCACCATGTGATTATACAGAGACTGCACCATGTGATTACAGAGTGACTGCACCATGTGATTACACAGAGAGACTGCACCATGTGATTGCACAGAGAATGTAAATCGTGATTATAAGGAGTGACTGCACCATGTGATTACACAGAGAGTTGCACCATGTGATTAGAGAGAGACTGCACCATGTGATTAGAGAGAGACTGCACCATGTGCTTAGAGAGAGACTGCACCAAATGATTACACAGAGACTGTAACATGTGATTACACAGAGACAGCACCATGTGATTACACAGAGACTGCAACATATGATTACACTGAGACTGCACCATGTGATTACACTGAGACTGCACCATGTGATTACACTGAGACTACACCATGTGATTACACTGAGAGTGAATCATGTGATTACACAGAGACTGCACCATGTGATTACAGAGACTGCACCATGTGAATACACAGTGACTACCACGTGATTACACAGAGACTGCACCACGTGACTACACAGAGACTGCATCATGTGATTACACTGAGACTGCACCATGTGATTACACTGAGACTGCATCATGTGATTACACAGAGACTGCACCATGTGATTACACTGAGAATGCACCATTTGATTACACAGAGAGACTGATCCATGTCATTACACAGCGTCTACAACATGTGAATGCACAGAGACTGCACCATGTGATTACACTGAGATGTATCATGTGATTGCACAGAGAGACTGCACCATGTGATTAGAGAGAGACTGCACCATGTGATTACGCAGAGAATGCAAATCGTGATTATACAGAGTGACTGCACCATGTGATTACACAGAGAGACTGCACCATGTGATTAGAGAGAGACTGCACCATGTGATTAGAGAGAGACTGCACCATGTGCTTAGAGAGAGACTGCACAAAGTCATTACACTGAGACTGCACCATGTGATTACACAGGGAGACTGCACTATGTGATTACACTGAGATGTACCATGTGATTGCACATAGAGACTGCACCATGTGATTACAGAGTGACTGCACCATGTGAATACACAGAGAGATGGCACCATGTGATTACACAGAGACTGCACCACGTGATTACACAGAGACTGCACCACGTGATTACACTGAGTCTGCACCATGTGATTACACAGAGACTGCACCACGTGATTACACTGAGACTGCACCATGTGATTACACAGTGACTGCACCATGTGATTACACTGAAATGTACCATGTGATTGCACAGAGAGACTGCACCATGTGATTAGAGGGAGGCTGCACCACGTGATTACAGTGCGATTGCACCATGTGATTACACAGAGACTGCACCATGTGATTAGAGGGTGGCTGCACCATGTGATTTCATGTGATTGCACCATGTGATAACAGAGTGACTGCACCATGTCATTACACTGAGATGTACCATGTGATTGCACAGAGAGACTGCACCATGTGATTAGAGGGAGGCTGCACCACGTGATTACAGTGCGATTACACCATGTGATTACACAGAGAGACCACCACGTGATTACATAGAGAGACTGCACCATGTGATTACACAGAGAGACTGCACCATGTGATTACACAGAGACATCACCATGTGATTACACAGAGACATCACCATGTGATTACACTGAGACTGCACCATGTGATTACACTGAAACTACACCATGTGATTACACAGAGACTGCACCATGTGATTACACAGAGACAGCACCATGTGATTACACAGAGACAGCACCATGTGATTACAGAGACTGCACCACGTGATTACACAGAGACTGCAACATGTGATTACACAGAGACTGCATCATGTGATTACACTGCGACTACACCATGTGATTACACTGAGACTGCATCATGTGATTACACAGAGACTGCACCATGTGATTACATAGAGACTGCACCATGTGATTACACAGAGACTGCACCACGTGACTACACAGAGACTGCATCATGTGATTACACTGAGACTGCACCATGTGATTACACTGAGACTGCATCATGTGATTACACAGAGACTGCACCATGTGATTACACTGAGAATGCACCATTTGATTACACAGAGAGACTGATCCATGTCATTACACAGCGTCTACAACATGTGAATGCACAGAGACTGCACCATGTGATTACACTGAGATGTATCATGTGATTGCACAGAGAGACTGCACCATGTGATTAGAGAGAGACTGCACCATGTGATTACGCAGAGAATGCAAATCGTGATTATACAGAGTGACTGCACCATGTGATTACACAGAGAGACTGCACCATGTGATTAGAGAGAGACTGCACCATGTGATTAGAGAGAGACTGCACCATGTGCTTAGAGAGAGACTGCACAAAGTCATTACACTGAGACTGCACCATGTGATTACAGAGGGAGACTGCACTATGTGATTACACTGAGATGTACCATGTGATTGCACATAGAGACTGCACCATGTAATTAGAGAGAGACTGCACCATGTGATTACAGAGTGACTGCACCATGTGAATACACAGAGAGATGGCACCATGTGATTACACAGAGTGACTGCACCATGTGATTACTCTGAGACTGCACCACGTGATTACACAGAGACTGCACCACGTGATTACACTGAGTCTGCACCATGTGATTACACAGAGACTGCACCACGTGATTACACTGAGACTGCACCATGTGATTACACAGTGACTGCACCATGTGATTACACTGAGATGTACCATGTGATTGCACAGAGAGACTGCACCATGTGATTAGAGGGAGGCTGCACCACGTGAATACAGTGCGATTGCACCATGTGATTACACAGAGACTGCACCATGTGATTAGAGGGTGGCTGCACCACGTGATTTCATGTGATTGCACCATGTGATAACAGAGTGACTGCACCATGTCATTACACTGAGATGTACCATGTGATTGCACAGAGAGACTGCACCATGTGATTAGAGGGAGGCTGCACCACGTGATTACACAGAGAGACTGCACCACGTGATTACATAGAGAGACTGCACCATGTGATTACACAGAGAGACTGCACCACATGATTACACAGAGACTGCACCATGTGATTACACAGAGACATCACCATGTGATTACATAGAGACATCACCATGTGATTACACTGAGACTGCACCATGTGATTACACTGAAACTACACCATGTGATTACACAGAGACTGCACCATGTGATTACACAGAGACAGCACCATGTGATTACACAGAGACAGCACCATGTGATTAC
Source organism: Cetorhinus maximus (assembly GCF_964194155.1). Classification (NCBI taxonomy): domain Eukaryota; kingdom Metazoa; phylum Chordata; class Chondrichthyes; order Lamniformes; family Cetorhinidae; genus Cetorhinus; species Cetorhinus maximus. The sequence continues at coordinate 22,373,491 of NC_135905.1, read as the reverse complement.
AGAGACTGCACCACGTGATTACACAGAGACTGCAACATGTGATTACACAGAGACTGCATCATGTGATTATACAGAGCCTGCATCATGTGATTACACAGAGAGACTGCACCATGTGATTAAACAGAGACTGCACCATGTGATTACACAGAGACTGCACCATGTGATTACATAGAGAGACTGCACCATGTGATTACACAGAGAGACCGCACCATGTGATTATACAGAGACTGCACCATGTGATTACACAGAGACTGCACCATGTGATTACACAGAGACTGCACCATGTGAATACACAGTGACTGCACCACGTGATTACACAGAGACTGAACAATGTAATTACACTGAGACTGCACCAAGTCATTACACTGAGACTGCACCATGTGATTACACAGTGACTGCACCATGTGATTAGAGAGAGAGACTGCACCATGTGCTTAGAGAGAGACTGCACCACATGATTACACAGAGACTGCAACATGTGATTACACAGAGACTGCACCATGTGATTACACAGAGACTGCACCACGTGATTACACTGAGACTGCACAATGTGATTACACTGAGACTACAACATGTGATTACACTGAGACTGCAACATGTGATTACACTGAGACTACACCATGTGATTACACAGAGACTGCATCATGTGATTACACAGAGACTGCACCATGTGATTACACAGAGACAGCACCATGTGATTACACAGAGATTGCAACATATGATTACACTGAGACTGCACCATGTGATTACACTGAGACTGCACCATGTGATTACACTGAGACTACACCATGTGATTACACTGAGACTGCATCATGTGATTACACAGAGACTGCACCAAGTCATTACACTGAGACTGCACCATGTGATTACACAGTGACTGCACCATGTGATTACACTGAGATATACCATGTGATTGCACAGAGAGACTGCACCATGTGATTAGAGGGAGGCTGCACCACGTGATTACATGTGATTGCACCATGTGATTACAGAGTGACTGCACCATGTCATTACACTGAGATGTACCATGTGATTGCACAGAGAGACTGCACCACGTGATTACAGTGCGATTGTACCATGTGATTACACAGAGAATGCAACATGTGATGACACAGAGACTGCACCACGTGATTACACTGAGACTGCACCATGTGATTACACAGAGAGACTGCACCATGTGATTACACAGAGAGACTGCACCATGTGATTATACAGAGACTGCACCATGTGATTTCACACAGAGACTTCACCACGTGCTTAGACAGAGACTGCACCATGTGATTCATTGGAGAGACACACCATGTGAATACTCAGAGAGTGATTGCACAGTGACTGCACCAAGTGAATACACAGGGAGACTGCAACACGTGATTACACAGAGCAAGTCTATCCTGTGATTACATCGAGACTGCACCATGTGATTATACAGAGACTGCACCATATGATTATACTTCGACTGCACCATGTGATTACACTGAGACTGCACCATGTGATTACAGAGTGACTGCACCATGTGAATACACAGAGAGATGGCACCATGTGATTACACAGAGTGACTGCACCATGTGATTACTCTGAGACTGCACCACGTGATTACACAGAGACTGCACCACGTGATTACACTGAGTCTGCACCATGTGATTACACAAAGACTGCACCACGTGATTACACTGAGACTGCACCATGTGATTACACAGTGACTGCACCATGTGATTACACTGAGATGTACCATGTGATTGCACAGAGAGACTGCACCATGTGATTAGAGGGAGGCTGCACCACGTGATTACAGTGCGATTGCACCATGTGATTACACAGAGACTGCACCATGTGATTAGAGGGTGGCTGCACCACGTGATTTCATGTGATTACACCATGTGATAACAGAGTGACTGCACCATGTCATTACACTGAGATGTACCATGTGATTGCACAGAGAGACTGCACCATGTGATTAGAGGGAGGCTGCACCACGTGATTACAGTGCGATTACACCATGTGATTACACAGAGAGACTGCACCACGTGATTACATAGAGAGACTGCACCATGTGATTACACAGAGAGACTGCACCACGTGATTACACAGAGACTGCACCATGTGATTACACAGAGACATCACCATGTGATTACACAGAGACATCACCATGTGATTACACTGAGACTGCACCATGTGATTACACTGAAACTACACCATGTGATTACACAGAGACTGCACCATGTGATTACACAGAGACAGCACCATGTGATTACACAGAGACAGCACCATGTGATTACAGAGACTGCACCACGTGATTACACAGAGACTGCAACATGTGATTACACAGAGACTGCATCATGTGATTACACTGCGACTACACCATGTGATTACACTGAGACTGCATCATGTGATTACACAGAGACTGCACCATGTGATTACATAGAGACTGCACCATGTGATTACACAGAGACTGCACCATGTGAATTCACAGTGACTGCACCACGTGATTACACAGAGACTGCACCATGTGATTATACAGAGACTGCACCATTTGATTATATAGTGACTGCACCATGTGAATATACAGAGACTGCATCATGTGATTACACAGAGAGACTGCACCATGTGATTAAACAGAGACTGCACCATGTGATTACACAGAGACTGCACCATGTGATTACATAGAGAGACTGCACCATGTGATTACACAGAGAGACCGCACCATGTGATTATACAGAGACTGCACCATGTGATTACACAGAGACTGCACCATGTGATTACACAGAGACTGCACCATGTGAATACACAGTGACTGCACCACGTGATTACACAGAGACTGAACAATGTAATTACACTGAGACTGCACCAAGTCATTACACTGAGACTGCACCATGTGGTTACACAGTGACTGCACCATGTGATTAGAGAGAGACTGCACCATGTGCTTAGAGAGAGACTGCACCACATGATTACACAGAGACTGCAACATGTGATTACACAGAGACTGCACCATGTGATTACACAGAGACTGCACCACGTGATTACACTGAGACTGCACAATGTGATTACACTGAGACTACAACATGTGATTACACTGAGACTGCAACATGTGATTACACTGAGACTACACCATGTGATTACACAGAGACTGCATCATGTGATTACACAGAGACTGCACCATGTGATTACACAGAGACAGCACCATGTGATTACACAGAGATTGCAACATATGATTACACTGAGACTGCACCATGTGATTACACTGAGACTGCACCATGTGATTACACTGAGACTACACCATGTGATTACACTGAGACTGCATCATGTGATTACACAGAGACTGCACCAAGTCATTACACTGAGACTGCACCATGTGATTACACAGTGACTGCACCATGTGATTACACTGAGATATACCATGTGATTGCACAGAGAGACTGCACCATGTGATTAGAGGGAGGCTGCACCACGTGATTACATGTGATTGCACCATGTGATTACAGAGTGACTGCACCATGTCATTACACTGAGATGTACCATGTGATTGCACAGAGAGACTGCACCACGTGATTACAGTGCGATTGCACCATGTGATTACACAGAGAATGCAACATGTGATTACACAGAGACTGCACCACGTGATTACACTGAGACTGCACCATGTGATTACACAGAGAGACTGCACCATGTGATTACACAGAGAGACTGCACCATGTGATTATACAGAGACTGCACCATGTGATTTCACACAGAGACTTCACCACGTGCTTAGACAGAGACTGCACCATGTGATTCATTGGAGAGACACACCATGTGAATACTCAGAGAGTGATTGCACAGTGACTGCACCAAGTGAATACACAGGGAGACTGCAACACGTGATTACACAGAGCAAGTCTATCCTGTGATTACATCGAGACTGCACCATGTGATTATACAGAGACTGCACCATATGATTATACTTCGACTGCACCATGTGATTACACTGAGAATGCACCATGTGATTACAGAGTGACTGCATCATGTGATTACACAGAGACTGCACCATGTGATTACACAGAGACTGCACCATGTGATTATACTGAGACTACACCATGTGATTAGAGAGAGACTGCACCATGTGATTATACTGAGACTGCACCATGTGAATACACTGAGAATGCACCATATGATTACAAAGTGACTGCATCATGTGATTACACAGAGACTGCACCATGTGATTAAACAGAGACTGCACCATGTGATTACACAGAGAGACTGCACCATGTGATTACACAGAGAGACTGCACCATGTGATTACACAGAGAATGTAAATCGTGATTATACAGAGTGACTGCACCATTTGATTACACAGAGAGTTGCACCATGTGATTAGAGAGAGACTGCACCATGTGATTAGAGAGAGACTGCACCATGTTCTTAGAGAGAGACTGCACCACATGATTACACAGAGACTGCAACATGTGATTACACAGAGACTGCACCATGTGATTACACAGAGACTGCACCACGTGATTACACTGGGACTGCACAATGTGATTACACTGAGACTGCAACATGTGATTACACTGAGACTGCACCATGTGATTACACTGAGACTGCACCATGTGATTACACTGAGACTACACCATGTGATTACACAGAGACTGCATCATGTGATTACACAGAGACTGCACCATGTGATTACACAGAGACTGCAACATGTGATTACACTGAGACTGCACCATGTGATTACACTGAGACTACACCATGTGATTACACAGAGACTGCACCATGTGATTACACAGAGACTGCACCATGTGATTACACAGAGACTGCACCATGTGAATACACAGTGACTGCACCACGTGATTACACAGACACTGCACCACGTGATTACACAGACACTGCACCACGTGACTACCCAGAGACTGCATCATGTGATTACACTGAGACTGCACCATGTGATTACACTGAGACTGCATCATGTGAATACACAGAGACTGCACCATGTGATTACACTGAGAATGCACCATTTGATTACACAGAGAGACTGATCCATGTCATTACACAGCGTCTACAACATGTGAATGCACAGAGACTGCACCATGTGATTACACTGAGATGTATCATGTGATTGCACAGAGAGACTGTACCATGTGATTAGAGTGAGACTGCACCATGTGATTAGAGATAGACTGCACCATGTGATTAGAGTGAGACTGCACCATGTGATTAGAGTGAGACTGCACCATGTAATTAGAGAGAGACTGCAACATGTGAATACACAGAGAGACGGCACCATGTGATTACACAGAGCGACTGCACCATGTGATTACTCTGAGACTGCACCATGTGATTACACAGAGACTGCACCACGTGATTACACAGAGACTGAACAATGTAATTACACTGAGACTGCACCATGTGATTACACAGTGACTGCACCATGTGATTACACTGAGATGTACCATGTGATTGCACAGAGAGACTGCACCATGTGAGTACACAAAGAATGCACCACGTGACTACACAGAGACTGCATCATGTGATTACACTGAGACTGCACCATGTGATTATACAGAGCCTGCGCCATGTGATTACACTGGGACTGCACCATGTGACTACACACAGAGACTGCACCATGTGATTAAGTAGAGACTGCACCATATGATTCGAGAGTGACTGCACCATGTGATTACACTGAGAGGCTGCAACAGGTGATTACACAGAGTGACTGCGCCATGTGATTACAATGAGACTGCACCACGTGATTTCACTGTGACTGTACCGTGTGGTTACAGAGTGACTGCACCGTGTGAATACTCAGTGACTGCACAATATGATTACACAGAGAGACTGCACCAAGTGATTACACTGAGACTGCACCATGCGATCGCATAGAGCGACTGCACCATGTGATTACACAGACTGCACCATGTGATTACACAGAGCGACTGCACCATGTGATTACACAGACTGCACCATGTGATTACACCGAAACTGCACCATGTGATTCCACACAGAGAGTGTAACATGTGATTCCTCACAGAGAGTGCACCATGTGATGATACAGTGACTGCACCATGTGATTACACAGAGACAGCACCATGTGATTACACAGAGACTGCACCATGTGATTACACAGAGAGACTGCACCATGTGATTACACAGAGACTGCACCATGTGATTACACAGAGACTGCACCATGTGATAACACAGAGAGACTGCACCATGTGATAACACAGAGACTGCACCATGTGATTACACACAGACTGCACCATGTGATTACACATAGAGACTGCACCATGTGATTAGACAGACACTGCACCATGTGATTGCACAGTGACGGCACCATGTGATTACACAGAGAGACACCACCATGTGATTACATTGCGAATGCAACATGTGAATACACAGAGGCTGCACCATGTGATGAGAGAGAGACTATACCATGTGATTACAAAGAGACAGCACCATGTGACAACACTGTGACTGCACCATGTGATTACATTGCGAATGCACCATGTGAATACACAAAGGGTGCAACATGTGATCAGAGAGAGACTGTACCATGTGATTAGAGAGAGACTGCACCATGTAATTACACTGAGACTGCACCAAGTCATTACATTGATACTGCACCACATGATTACACAGGGAGAATGTACCATGTGATTGCATAGAGTGACTGCACCATGTGATTAGAGAGAGGCTGCACCACGTGATTACATGTGATTGCACCATGTGACTACACTGAGACTGCACCACCTGATTACACTGAGACTGCAACATGTGATTACACTGAGACTGCATCATGTGATTACACAGAGACTGCACCATGTGATTAGAGAGAGACTGCACCATGTGATTACACAGAGACTGCTCCATGAGATTAGACAGAGACTGCAGGATGTGATTACACAGAGACTGCACCATGTGATTACGCAGAGAGACTGCACCATGTGATTACACAGAGAGACTGCACCATGTGATTACGCAGAGAGACTGCACCATGTGATTACACTGAGACGGCACCATGTGATTACACTGAGACTACACCATGTGATTACTCTGAGACTGCACCATGTGATTACACAGAGAGACTGCACCATGTGCTTACACAGTGACTGCACCATGTGATTACAGAGAGACTGCACCATGTGATTACACAGAGAGACTGCATCATGTGATTACACAGAGACTGCACCATGTGATTACGCAGAGAGACTGCACCATGTGATTACACTGAGACTGCACCATGTGATTACACTAGGACGGCACCATGTGATTACACTGAGACTACACCATGTGATTACTCTGAGACTGCACCATGTGATTACACAGAGAGACTGCACCATGTGCTTACACAGTGACTGCACCATGTGATTACAGAGAGACTGCACCATGTGATTACACAGAGAGACTGCACCATGTGATTACAGAGAGACTGCACCATGTGATTACACAGAGAGACTGCACCATGTGCTTACACAGTGACTGCACCATGTGATTACAGAGAGACTGCACCATGTGACTAGAGAGAGACTGCACCATGTGATTACACAGAGACGGCACCATGTGATTACACTGAGACTGCACTATGTGATTACACAGAGAGACTGCACCATGTGATTACACAGAGAGACTGCACCATGTGATTACACAGAGACTGCGCCATGTGAATATACAGAGACTGCGCCATGTCATTATAGACAGACTGCACCATGTGATTACACAGAGACTACACCATGTGATTACAGAGTGACTGCACCATGTGATTACACAAAGTGACTGCACCATGTGATTACACTGAGACTGCACCATGTGATTACACTGAGACTACACCATGTGATTACTCTGAGACTGCACCACGTGATTACCCTGTGACTGTACCACGTGATTACACTGAGACTGCACCATGTGAAGAGACAGTGACTGCACCATGTGATTATACATAGACTGCGCCATGTGATTGTACAGAGACTGCACCATGTGATTACACTGAGACTACACCATGTGATTACAGAGTGACTGCACCATGTGATTACACAGAGTGACTGCACCATGTGATTACACTGAGACTGCACCATGTGATTACACTGAGACTACACCATGTGATTACTCTGAGACTGCACCACGTGATTACCCTGTGACTGTACCACGTGATTACACTGAGACTGCACCATGTGAATAGACAGTGACTGCACCATGTGATTACACAGAGAGACTGCACCATGTGATTACACTGAGACTGCACCAATGAGTTGCACTGTTACTGTACCATGTGATTACACAGATCGACTGAACCATGTGATCGCATAGAGCGAATGCACCATGTGATTAGAGAGAGACTGCACCATGTGATTACACAGAGACGGCACCATGTGATTACACTGAGACTACACCATGTGATTACACTGGGACTGCACCATGTGATTGCACAGATACTGCACCATGTGATTGCACAGTGACGGCACCATGTGATTACACAGAGAGACACCACCATGTGATTACATTGCGAATGCAACATGTGAATACACAGAGGCTGCACCATGTGATGAGAGAGAGACTGTACCATGTGATTACAAAGAGACAGCACCATGTGACAACACTGTGACTGCACCATGTGATTACATTGCGAATGCACCATGTGAATACACAAAGGGTGCAACATGTGATCAGAGAGAGACTGTACCATGTGATTAGAGAGAGACTGCACCATGTAATTACACTGAGACTGCACCAAGTCATTACATTGATACTGCACCACATGATTACACAGGGAGAATGCACCATGTGATTGCATAGAGTGACTGCACCATGTGATTAGAGAGAGGCTGCACCACGTGATTACATGTGATTGCACCATGTGACTACACTGAGACTGCACCACCTGATTACACTGAGACTGCAACATGTGATTACACTGAGACTGCATCATGTGATTACACAGAGACTGCACCATGTGATTAGAGAGAGACTGCACCATGTGATTACACAGAGACTGCTCCATGAGATTAGACAGAGACTGCAGGATGTGATTACACAGAGACTGCACCATGTGATTACGCAGAGAGACTGCACCATGTGATTACACTGAGACTGCACCATGTGATTACACTGAGACTACACCATGTGATTACTCTGAGACTGCACCATGTGATTACACAGAGAGACTGCACCATGTGCTTACACAGTGACTGCACCATGTGATTACAGAGAGACTGCACCATGTGATTACACAGAGAGACTGCATCATGTGATTACACAGAGACTGCACCATGTGATTACGCAGAGAGACTGCACCATGTGATTACACAGAGACGGCACCATGTGATTACACTGAGACTGCACCATGTGATTACACTGAGACTACACCATGTGATTACTCTAAGACTGCACCATGTGATTTCACAGAGAGACTGCACCATGTGCTTACACAGTGACTGCACCATGTGATTACAGAGAGACTGCACCATGTGATTACACAGAGAGACTGCACCATGTGATTACAGAGAGACTGCACCATGTGATTACAGAGAGACTGCACCATGTGATTACAGAGAGACTGCACCATGTGATTACACAGAGAGACTGCACCATGTGCTTACACAGTGACTGCACCATGTGATTACAGAGAGACTGCACCATGTGACTAGAGAGAGACTGCACCATGTGATTACACAGAGACGGCACCATGTGATTACACTGAGACTGCACTATGTGATTACACAGAGAGACTGCACCATGTGATTACACAGAGAGACTGCACCATGTGATTACACAGAGACTGCCCCATGTGAATATACAGAGACTGCGCCATGTCATTATAGACAGACTGCACCATGTGATTACACAGAGAGACTGCTCCATGTGATTATACAGAGACTGCACCATGTGATTATACAGAGACTGCATCATGTGATTACACAGAGACTGCACCATGTGATTATACAGAGACTGCATCATGTGATTACACAGAGACTACACAATGTGATTACACAGAGAGACTGCACCATGTGATTACACGGAGACTGCACCATGTGATTATACAGAGACTGCACCATGTGATTATACAGAGACTGCACCATGTGTTTATACAGAGACTGCATCATGTGATTACACAGAGACTGCACCATCTGATTACACAGAGAGACTGCACTATGTGATTATACAGAGACTGCACCAAGTGATTATACAGAGACTGCAACATGTGATTACACACAGAGACTGCGCCATGTGATTGCACAGAGAGACTGCACCATGTAATTAGAGAGAGACTGAAACATGTGATTACATAGAGAGACTGCACCATGTGATTAGAGAGAGACTGCACCATGTGATTATACAGAGAGACTGCACCATGTGATTACACAGAGTCAGCACCCTGTGATTACACTGAGAATGCACCATGTGAATAAACAGAGACTGCACCATGTGATGAGAGAGAGACTGCACCATGTGATTACACATAGTTACTGCCCCATGTGATTACACAGCGAGATTGCACCATATGATTACACACAGAGACTGCACCATATGATTACACACAGAGAATGCACCATGTGATTACACTGTGACTGCACCACGTGATTACAGAGTGACTGCATCATGTGATTACACTGAGAATGCACCATTTGATTACACAGAGAGACTGAACCATGTCATTACACAGCGTCAACATCATGTGAACGCACAGAGACTGCACCATTTGATTAGAGAGAGACTGCACCATGTGCTTAGCGAGAGACTGCACAAAGTCATTACACTGAGACTGCACCATGTGATTACACAGGGAGACTGCACTATGTGATTACACTGAGATGTACCTTGTGATTGCACATAGAGACTGCACCATGTAATTAGAGAGAGACTGCAACATGTGATTACACAGAGAGACTGCACCATGTGATTACAGAGTGACTGCACCATGTGAATACACAGAGAGACGGCACCATGTGATTACACAGAGTGACTGCACCATGTGATTACACAGAGAGACTGCACCACGTGATTACACAGAGACTGCACCACGTGATTACACAGAGACTGAACAATGTAATTACACTGAGACTGCACCAAGTCATTACACTGAGACTGCACCATGTGATTACACAGTGACTGCACCATGTGATTACACTGAGATGTACCATGTGATTGCACAGAGAGACTGCACCACGTGATTACAGTGCGATTGCACCATGTGATTACACAGAGACTGCAACATGTGATTACACAGAGACTGCACCACGTGATTACACTGAGACTGCACCATGTGATTACACAGAGAGACTGCACCATGTGATTACACAGAGAGACTGCACCATGTGATTATACAGAGACTGCACCATGTGATTTCACACAGAGACTTCACCACGTGCTTAGACAGAGACTGCACCATGTGATTCATTGGAGAGACACACCATGTGAATACTCAGAGAGTGATTGCACAGTGACTGCACCAAGTGAATACACAGGGAGACTGCAACACGTGATTACACAGAGCAAGTCTATCCTGTGATTACATCGAGACTGCACCATGTGATTATACAGAGACTGCACCATATGATTATACTTCGACTGCACCATGTGATTACACTGAGAATGCACCATGTGATTACAGAGTGACTGCATCATGTGATTACACAGAGACTGCACCATGTGATTACACAGAGACTGCACCATGTGATTATACTGAGACTACACCATGTGATTAGAGAGAGACTGCACCATGTGATTATACTGAGACTGCACCATGTGAATACACTGAGAATGCACCATATGATTACAAAGTGACTGCATCATGTGATTACACAGAGACTGCACCATGTGATTAAACAGAGACTGCACCATGTGATTACACAGAGAGACTGCACCATGTGATTACACAGAGAGACTGCACCATATGATTACACAGAGAATGTAAATCGTGATTATACAGAGTGACTGCACCATTTGATTACACAGAGAGTTGCACCATGTGATTAGAGAGAGACTGCACCATGTGATTAGAGAGAGACTGCACCATGTTCTTAGAGAGAGACTGCACCACATGATTACACAGAGACTGCAACATGTGATTACACAGAGACTGCACCATGTGATTACACAGAGACTGCACCACGTGATTACACTGGGACTGCACAATGTGATTACACTGAGACTGCAACATGTGATTACACTGAGACTGCACCATGTGATTACACTGAGACTGCACCATGTGATTACACTGAGACTACACCATGTGATTACACAGAGACTGCATCATGTGATTACACAGAGACTGCACCATGTGATTACACAGAGACTGCAACATGTGATTACACTGAGACTGCACCATGTGATTACACTGAGACTACACCATGTGATTACACAGAGACTGCACCATGTGATTACACAGAGACTGCACCATGTGATTACACAGAGACTGCACCATGTGAATACACAGTGACTACACCACGTGATTACACAGACACTGCACCACGTGATTACACAGACACTGCACCACGTGACTACCCAGAGACTGCATCATGTGATTACACTGAGACTGCACCATGTGATTACACTGAGACTGCATCATGTGAATACACAGAGACTGCACCATGTGATTACACTGAGAATGCACCATTTGATTACACAGAGAGACTGATCCATGTCATTACACAGCGTCTACAACATGTGAATGCACAGAGACTGCACCATGTGATTACACTGAGATGTATCATGTGATTGCACAGAGAGACTGTACCATGTGATTAGAGTGAGACTGCACCATGTGATTAGAGATAGACTGCACCATGTGATTAGAGTGAGACTGCACCATGTGATTAGAGTGAGACTGCACCATGTAATTAGAGAGAGACTGCAACATGTGAATACACAGAGAGACGGCACCATGTGATTACACAGAGCGACTGCACCATGTGATTACTCTGAGACTGCACCATGTGATTACACAGAGACTGCACCACGTGATTACACAGAGACTGAACAATGTAATTACACTGAGACTGCACCATGTGATTACACAGTGACTGCACCATGTGATTACACTGAGATGTACCATGTGATTGCACAGAGAGACTGCACCATGTGAGTACACAAAGAATGCACCACGTGACTACACAGAGACTGCATCATGTGATTACACTGAGACTGCACCATGTGATTACACTGAGACTGCATCATGTGATTACACAGAGACTGCACCATGTGATTACACTGAGAATTCACCATTTGATTACACAGAGAGACTGATCCATGTCATTACACAGCGTCTACAACATGTGAATGCACAGAGATTGCACCATGTGATTACCCTGAGATGTATCATGTGATTGCACAGAGAGACTGCACCATGTGATTAGAGAGAGACTGCACCATGTGATTACACAGAGAATGCAAATCGTGATTATACAGAGTGACTGCACCATGTGATTACACAGAGAGACTGCACCATGTGATTAGAGAGAGACTGCACCATGTGATTAGAGAGAGACTGCACCATGTGCTTAGAGAGAGACTGCACAAAGTCATTACACTGAGACTGCACCATGTGATTACACAGGGAGACTGCACTATGTGATTACACTGAGATGTACCATGTGATTGCACATAGAGACTGCACCATGTAATTAGAGAGAGACTGCACCATGTGATTACAGAGTGACTGCACCATGTGAATACACAGAGAGACGGCACCATGTGATTACACAGAGTGACTGCACCATGTGATTACTCTGAGACTGCACCACGTGATTACACAGAGACTGCACCACGTGATTACACTGAGTCTGCACCATGTGATTACACAGAGACTGCACCACGTGATTACACTGAGACTGCACCATGTGATTACACAGTGACTGCACCATGTGATTACACTGAGATGTACCATGTGATTGCACAGAGAGACTGCACCATGTGATTAGAGAGAGGCTGCACCACGTGATTACAGTGCGATTGCACCATGTGATTACACAGAGACTGCACCATGTGATTAGAGGGAGGCTGCACCACGTGATTACATGTGATTGCACCATGTGATAACAGAGTGACTGCACCATGTCATTACACTGAGATGTACCATGTGATTGCACAGAGAGACTGCACCATGTGATTAGAGGGAGGCTGCACCACGTGATTACAGTGCGATTACACCATGTGATTACACAGAGAGACTGCACCATGTGATTACACAGAGAGACTGCACCACGTGATTAAATAGAGAGGCTGCACCATGTGATTACACAGAGAGACTGCACCACGTGATTACACAGAGACTGCACCATGTGATTACACAGAGACTGCACCATGTGATTACACAGAGACATCACCATGTGATTACACAGAGACTGCAACATGTGATTACACTGAGACTGCACCATGTGATTACACTGAGACTACACCATGCGATTACACAGAGACTGCACCATGTGATTACACAGAGACTGCACCATGTGATTACACAGAGACAGCACCATGTGATTACACAGAGACTGCACCATGTGATTACACAGAGACTGCAACATGTGATTACACAGATACTGCATCATGTGATTACAATGAGACTACACCATGCGATTACACAGAGACTGCATCATGTGATTACACAGAGACTGCACCATGTGATTACACAGAGACAGCACCCTGTGATTACACAGAGACTGCAACATATGATTACACTGAGACTGCACCATGTGATTACACTGAGACTACACCATGTGATTACACTGAAACTGCATCATGTGATTACACAGAGACTGCACCATGTGATTACACAGAGACTGCACCATGTGATTACACAGAGACTGCACCATTTGAATACACAGTGACTGCACCACGTGATTACACAGAGACTGCACCACGTGACTACACAGAGACTGCATCATGTGATTACACTGAGACTGCACCATGTGATTACACTGAGACTGTATCATGTGAATACACAAAGACTGCACCATGTGATTACACTGAGAATGCACCATTTGATTACACAGAGAGACTGATCCATGTCATTACACAGCGTCTACAACATGTGAATGCACAGAGACTGCACCATGTGATTACACTGAGATGTATCATGTGATTGCACAGAGAGACTGCACCATGTGATTAGAGAGAGACTGCACCATGTGATTACACAGAGAATGCAAATCGTGATTATACAGAGTGACTGCACCATGTGATTACACAGAGAGTCTGCACCATGTGATTAGAGAGAGACTGCACCATGTGATTAGAGAGAGACTGCACCATGTGCTTAGAGAGAGGCTGCACAAAGTCATTACACTGAGACTGCACCATGTGATTACACAGGGAGACTGCACTATGTGATTACACTGAGATGTACCATGTGATTGCACATAGAGACTGCACCATGTAATTAGAGAGAGACTGCACCATGTGATTACAGAGTGACTGCACCATGTGAATACACAGAGAGACGGCACCATGTGATTACACAGAGTGACTGCACCATGTGATTACTCTGAGACTGCACCACGTGATTACACAGAGACTGCACCACGTGATTACACTGAGTCTGCACCATGTGATTACACAGAGACTGCACCACGTGATTACACTGAGACTGCACCATGTGATTACACAGTGACTGCACCATGTGATTACACTGAGATGTACCATGTGATTGCACAGAGAGACTGCACCATGTGATTAGAGGGAGGCTGCACCACGTGATTAAAGTGCGATTGCACCATGTGATTACACAGAGACTGCACCATGTGATTAGAGGGAGGCTGCACCACGTGATTACATGTGATTGCACCATGTGATAACAGAGTGACTGCACCATGTCATTACACTGAGATGTACCATGTGATTGCACAGAGAGACTGCACCATGTGATTAGAGGGAGGCTGCACCACGTGATTACAGTGCGATTACACCATGTGATTACACAGAGAGACTGCACCATGTGATTACACAGAGAGACTGCACCACGTGATTACATAGAGAGACTGCACCATGTGATTACACAGAGAGACTGCACCATGTTATTACACAGAGACTGCACCATGTGATTACACAGAGACATCACCATGTGATTACACAGAGACATCACCATGTGATTACACTGAGACTGCACCATGTGATTACACTGAGACTACACCATGTGATTACACAGAGACTGCACCATGTGATTACACAGAGACACCACCATGTGATTACACAGAGACAGCACCATGTGATTACAGAGACTGCACCATGTGATTACACAGAGACTGCAACATGTGATTACACAGAGACTGCAACATGTGATTACATAGAGACTGCATCATGTGATTACACTGAGACTACACCATGTGATTACACTGAGACTGCATCATGTGATTACACAGAGACTGCACCATGTGATTACAGAGAGACTGCACCATGTGATTATACAGAGACAGCACCATTTGATTATACAGTGACTGCACCATGTGAATATACAGAGACTGCATCATGTGATTATACAGAGACTGCATCATGTGATTACACAGAGACTGCACCATGTGATTAAACAGAGTCTGCACCATGTGATTACACAGAGACTGCACCATGTGATTACATAGAGAGACTGCACCATGTGATTACACAGTGAGACCGCACCATGTGATTATACAGAGACTGCACCATTTGATTACATAGAGAGACTGCACCATGTGATTACACAGAGAGACTGTACCATGTGATTACACAGAGAGACTGCACCATGTGATTTCACACAGGGACTGCACCATGTGATTACAGAGTAACTGCACCATGTGATTACACAGAGAGACTGCACCATGTGATTACACAGAGTGACTGCACCATGTGATTACACAGAGATACTGCACCATGTGATTACACAGAGAGACTGCACCATGTGATTACACAGAGTCTGCACCATGTGATTACACAGAGACTGCACCATGTGATTAGAGAGAGACTGTACCATGTGATTAGAGAGAGACTGCACCATGTGATTAGAGAGCGACTGCACCATGTGATTAGAGAGAGACTGTACCATGTGATTAGAGAGAACCTGCACCATGTGATTAGGGAGAGACTGTACCATGTGATTAGTGTGAGACTGCACCATGTGATTAGAGATAGACTGCACCATGTGATTAGAGAGAGACTGTACCATGTGATTAGGTTGAGACTGTACCATGTGATTAGAGTGAGACTGCACCATGTAATTAGAGAGAGACTGCAACATTTGAATACACAGAGAGACTGCACCATGTGATTACACAGAGTGACATCACCATGTGATTACTCTGAGACTGCACCATGTGATTACACAGAGACTGCACCACGTGATTACACAGAGACTGAACAATGTAATTACACTGAGACTGCACCAAGTCATTACACTGAGACTGCACCATGTGATTACACAGTGACTGCACCATGTGATTACACTGAGATGTATCATGTGATTGCACAGAGAGACTGCACCATGTGATTAGAGGGAGGCTGCACCACGTGATTACATGTGATTGCACCATGTGATTACAGAGTGACTGCACCATGTCATTACACTGAGATGTACCATGTGATTGCACAGAGAGACCTCACCACGTGATTACAGTGCGATTGCACCATGTGATTACACAGAGAATGCAACATGTGATTACACAGAGACTGCACCACGTGATTACACTGAGACTGCACCATGTGATTACACAGAGAGACTGCACCATGTGATTACACAGAGAGACTGCACCATGTGATTATACAGAGACTGCACCATGTGATTTCACACAGAGACTTCACCACGTGCTTAGACAGAGACTGCACCATGTGATTCATTGGAGAGACACACCATGTGAATACTCAGAGAGTGATTGCACAGTGACTGCACCAAGTGAATACACAGGGAGACTGCAACACGTGATTACACAGAGCAAGTCTATCCTGTGATTACATCGAGACTGCACCATGTGATTATACAGAGACTGCACCATATGATTATACTTCGACTGCACCATGTGATTACACTGAGAATGCACCATGTGATTACAGAGTGACTGCATCATGTGATTACACGGAGACTGCACCATGTGATTACACAGGGACTGCACCATGTGATTATACTGAGACTACACCATGTGATTAGAGAGAGACTGCACCATGTGATTATACTGAGACTGCACCATGTGAATACACTGAGAATGCACCATATGATTACAGAGTGACTGCATCATGTGATTACACAGAGACTGCACCATGTGATTAAACAGAGACTGCACCATGTGATTACACAGAGAGACTGCACCATGTTATTACACAGACAGACTGCACCATGTGATTACACAGAGAATGTAAATCGTGATTATACAGAGTGACTGCACCATGTGATTACACAGAGAGTTGCACCATGTGATTAGAGAGAGACTGCACCATGTGATTAGAGAGAGACTGCACCATGTGCTTAGAGAGAGACTGCACCACATGATTACACAGAGACTGCAACATGTGATTACACAGAGACTGCACCATGTGATTACACAGAGACTGCACCACGTGATTACACAGAGACTGCACCACGTGATTACACTGAGACTGCAACATGTGATTACACTGAGACTGCATCATGTGATTACACTGAGACTGCACCATGTGATTACACAGAGACAGCACCATGTGAATACACAGTGACTGCACCACGTGATTACACAGAGACTGCACCACGTGACTACCCACTGACTGCACCATGTGATTACACAGAGAGACTGCACCATGTGATTATACAGAGACTGCACCATGTGATTTCACACAGAGACTTAACCACGTGCTTAGACAGAGACTGCACCATGTGATTCATTGGAGAGACACACCATGTGAATACTCAGAGAGTGATTGCACAGTGACTGCACCAAGTGAATACACAGGGAGACTGCAACACGTGATTACACAGAGCAAGTCTATCCTGTGATTACACTGAGACTGCACCATGTGATTACACTGAGACTGCATCATGTGATTAGAGAGAGACTGCACCATGTGATTACACTGAGAATTCACCATTTCATTACACAGAGAGACTGATCCATGTCATTACACAGCGTCTACAACATGTGAATGCACAGAGATTGCACCATGTGATTACACTGAGATGTATCATGTAATTGCACTGAGAGACTGCACCATGTGATTAGAGAGAGACTGCACCATGTGATTAGACAGAGAATGCAAATCGTGATTATACAGAGTGACTGCACCATGTGATTACACAGAGAGACTGCACCATGTGATTACACAGAGACTGCACCATGTGATTAGAGAGAGACTGCACCATGTGCTTAGAGAGAGACTGCACAAAGTCATTACACTGAGACTGCACCATGTGATTACACAGGGAGACTGCACTATGTGATTACACTGAGATGTACCATGTGATTGCACATAGAGACTGCACCATGTAATTAGAGAGAGACTGCACCATGTGATTACACAGAGAGACTGCACCATGTGATTACACTGAGACTGCACCAATGAGTTGCACTGTTACTGTACCATGTGATTACACAGATCGACTGAACCATGTGATCGCATAGAGCGAATGCACCATGTGATTAGAGAGAGACTGCACCATGTGATTACACAGAGACGGCACCATGTGATTACACTGAGACTACACCATGTGATTACACTGGGACTGCACCATGTGATTGCACAGATACTGCACCATGTGATTGCACAGTGACGGCACCATGTGATTACACAGAGAGACACCACCATGTGATTACATTGCGAATGCAACATGTGAATACACAGAGGCTGCACCATGTGATGAGAGAGAGACTGTACCATGTGATTACAAAGAGACAGCACCATGTGACAACACTGTGACTGCACCAGGTGATTACATTGCGAATGCACCATGTGAATACACAAAGGGTGCAACATGTGATCAGAGAGAGACTGTACCATGTGATTAGAGAGAGACTGCACCATGTAATTACACTGAGACTGCACCAAGTCATTACATTGATACTGCACCACATGATTACACAGGGAGAATGCACCATGTGATTGCATAGAGTGACTGCACCATGTGATTAGAGAGAGGCTGCACCACGTGATTACATGTGATTGCACCATGTGACTACACTGAGACTGCACCACCTGATTACACTGAGACTGCAACATGTGATTACACTGAGACTGCATCATGTGATTACACAGAGACTGCACCATGTGATTAGAGAGAGAGTGCACCATGTGATTACACAGAGACTGCACCATGTGATTAGAGAGAGAGTGCACCATGTGATTACACAGAGACTGCACCATGTGATTACGCAGAGAGACTGCACCATGTGATTACACTGAGACTGCACCATGTGATTACACTGAGACGGCACCATGTGATTACACTGAGACTACACCATGTGATTACTCTGAGACTGCACCATGTGATTACACAGAGAGACTGCACCATGTGCTTACACAGTGACTGCACCATGTGATTACAGAGAGACTGCACCATGTGATTACACAGAGAGACTGCATCATGTGATTACACAGAGACTGCACCATGTGATTACGCAGAGAGACTGCACCATGTGATTACACTGAGACTGCACCATGTGATTACACTGAGACTGCACCATGTGATTACACTGAGACTACACCATGTGATTACTCTGAGACTGCACCATGTGATTACACAGAGAGACTGCACCATGTGCTTACACAGTGACTGCACCATGTGATTACAGAGAGACTGCACCATGTGATTACACAGAGAGACTGCATCATGTGATTACACAGAGACTGCACCATGTGATTACGCAGAGAGACTGCACCATGTGATTACACTGAGACTGCACCATGTGATTACACTGAGACGGCACCATGTGATTACACTGAGACTACACCATGTGATTACTCTGAGACTGCACCATGTGATTACACAGAGAGACTGCACCATGTGCTTACACAGTGACTGCACCATGTGATTACAGAGAGACTGCACCATGTGATTACACAGAGAGACTGCACCATGTGATTACAGAGAGACTGCACCATGTGATTACAGAGAGACTGCACCATGTGATTACACAGAGAGACTGCACCATGTGCTTACACAGTGACTGCACCATGTGATTACAGAGAGACTGCACCATGTGACTAGAGAGAGACTGCACCATGTGATTACACAGAGACGGCACCATGTGATTACACTGAGACTGCACTATGTGATTACACAGAGAGACTGCACCATGTGATTACACAGAGAGACTGCACCATGTGATTACACAGAGACTGCGCCATGTGAATATACAGAGACTGCGCCATGTCATTATAGACAGACTGCACCATGTGATTACACAGAGAGACTGCTCCATGTGATTATACAGAGACTGCATCATGTGATTACACAGAGACTGCACAATGTGATTACACAGAGAGACTGCACCATGTGATTACACAGAGACTGCACCATGTGATTATACAGAGACTGCACCATGTGATTATACAGAGACTGCACCATGTGATTACTCTGATACTGCATCATGTGATTACACTGAGACTGCATCACGTTATTACACTGAAACTGCACCATGTGATTACACAGAGTGCACCATGTGATTACACACAGAGACTGCACCATGTGATTACATAGAGATTGCACCATCTGATTACACAGAGACTGCACCACGTAATTACACAGAGAATGCACCATATAATTGCACAGAGAGACTGCACCATGTGATTAGAGAGAGACTGCACCATGTGATTATAGAGAGACTGCACCATGTGATTATAGAGAGACTACGCCATGTGATTAGAGAGAGACTGCACCACGTGATTACACTGAGACTGCACCATGTGATTACACAGAGAGACTGCTCCATGTGATTACACAGGGAGACTGCACTATGTGATTACACAGAGACTGCACCATGTGGTTACACAGAGACTGCACCATGTGATTACACAGAGACTGCACTATGTGATTACACAGAGACTGCAATATGTGATTACACAGAGACAACTGCACCATGTGATTACACAGAGACTGCACCATGTGATTATACAGAGACTGCACCATGTGATTACACAGAGACTGCAACATGTGATTATACAGAGACTGTACCATGTGATTATACAGAGACTGCACCACGTGATTGCACTGAGACTGCACCACGTGATTGCACTCAGACTGCACCATGTGATTATGCTGAGACTGCACCATGTGATTACACAGAGAGACTGCACCATGTGATTACACTGAAACTGCACCATGTAATTGCACTGTTACTGCACCATGTGATTACACAGAGACTGCACCATTTGATACACAGAGACTTCACCATATGATTGCACAGATACTGCACCATGTGATTACACTGAGACTGCACCATGTGATTGCACAGATACTGCACCATGTGACTAGAGAGAGACTGCACCATGTGATTACACAGAGACTGCACCATGTGATTACACCGAGACTGCACCATGTGATTACACATAGCGACTGCACCATGTGATTACACAGACTGCACCATGTGATTACACCGAGACTGCACCATGTGATTCCACACAGAGAGTGTAACATGTGATTCCTCACAGAGAGTGCACCATGTGATGATACAGTGACTGCACCATGTGATTACACAGAGACAGCACCATGTGATTACACAGAGAGACTGCACCATGTGATTATACAGTGACTGCACCATGTGATTAGAGGGAGGCTGCACCACGTGATTACATGTGATTGCACCATGTGATTACAGAGTGACTGCACCATGTCATTACACTGAGATGTACCATGTGATTGCACAGAGAGACTGCACCACGTGATTACAGTGCGATTGCACCATGTGATTACACAGAGACTGCACCACGTGATTACACTGAGACTGCACCATGTGATTACACAGAGAGACTGCACCATGTGATTACACAGAGAGACTGCACCATGTGATTATACAGAGACTGCACCATGTGATTTCACACAGAGACTTCACCACGTGCTTAGACAGAGACTGCACCATGTGATTCATTGGAGAGACACACCATGTGAATACTCAGAGAGTGATTGCACAGTGACTGCACCAAGTGAATACACAGGGAGACTGCAACACGTGATTACACAGAGCAAGTCTATCCTGTGATTACATCGAGACTGCACCATGTGATTATACAGAGACTGCACCATATGATTATACTTCGACTGCACCATGTGATTACACTGAGAATGCACCATGTGATTACAGAGTGACTGCATCATGTGATTACACAGAGACTGCACCATGTGATTACACAGAGACTGCACCATGTGATTATACTGAGACTACACCATGTGATTAGAGAGAGACTGCACCATGTGATTATACTGAGACTGCACCATGTGAATACACTGAGAATGCACCATATGATTACAGAGTGACTGCATCATGTGATTACACAGAGACTGCACCATGTGATTATATAGAGACTGCACCATGTGATTACACAGAGAGACTGCACCATGTTATTACACAGACAGACTGCACCATGTGATTACACAGAGAATGTAAATCGTGATTATACAGAGTGACTGCACCATGTGATTACACAGAGAGTTGCACCATGTGATTAGAGAGAGACTGCACCATGTGATTAGAGAGAGACTGCACCATGTGCTTAGAGAGAGACTGCACCACATGATTACACAGAGACTGCAACATGTGATTACACAGAGACTGCACCATGTGATTACACAGAGACTGCACCACGTGATTACACTGAGACGGCACCATGTGATTACACTGAGACTACACCATGTGATTACTCTGAGACTGCACCATGTGATTACACAGAGAGACTGCACCATGTGCTTACACAGTGACTGCACCATGTGATTACAGAGAGACTGCACCATGTGATTACACAGAGAGACTGCACCATGTGATTACAGAGAGACTGCACCATGTGATTACACAGAGTGACTGCACCATGTGCTTACACAGTGACTGCACCATGTGATTACAGAGAGACTGCACCATGTGACTAGAGAGAGACTGCACCATGTGATTACACAGAGACGGCACCATGTGATTACACTGAGACTGCACTATGTGATTACACAGAGAGACTGCACCATGTGATTACACAGAGGGACTGCACCATGTGATTACACAAAGTGACTGCACCATGTGATTACACTGAGACTGCACCATGTGATTACACTGAGACTACACCATGTGATTACTCTGAGACTGCACCACGTGATTACCCTGTGACTGTACCACGTGATTACACTGAGACTGCACCATGTGAATAGACAGTGACTGCACCATGTGATTATACATAGACTGCGCCATGTGATTGTACAGAGACTGCACCATGTGATTACACTGAGACTACACCATGTGATTACAGCGTGACTGCACCATGTGATTACACAGAGTGACTGCACCATGTGATTACACTGAGACTGCACCATGTGATTACACTGAGACTACACCATGTGATTACTCTGAGACTGCACCACATGATTACCCTGTGACTGTACCACGTGATTACACTGAGACTGCACCATGTGAATAGACAGTGACTGCACCATGTGATTACACAGAGAGACTGCACCATGTGATGACACTGAGACTGCACCAATGAGTTGCACTGTTACTGTACCATGTGATTACACAGATCGACTGAACCATGTGATCGCATAGAGCGAATGCACCATGTGATTAGTGAGAGACTGCACCATGTGATTACACAGAGACGGCACCATGTGATTACACTGAGACTACACCATGTGATTACACTGGGACTGCACCATGTGATTACACAGAGACAGCACCATGTGATTACACAGAGACTGCACCATGTGATTACACAGAGAGACTGCACCATGTGATAACACAGAGACACTGCACCATGTGATTACAATGTGACTGCACCATGTGATTATACAGTGACTGCACCATGTGATTACACATAGAGACTGCACCATGTAATTAGACAGACACTGCACCATGTGATTGCACAGTGACGGCACCATGTGATTACACAGAGAGACACCACCATGTGATTACATTGCGAATGCAACATGTGAATACACAGAGGCTGCACCATGTGATGAGAGAGAGACTGTACCATGTGATTACAAAGAGACAGCACCATGTGACAACACTGTGACTGCACCATGTGATTACATTGCGAATGCACCATGTGAATACACAGAGGGTGCAACATGTGATCAGAGAGAGACTGTACCATGTGATTAGAGAGAGACTGCACCATGCAATTACACTGAGACTGCACCAAGTCATTATATTGATACTGCACCACATGATTACACAGGGAGAATGCACCATGTGATTGCATAGAGTGACTGCACCATGTGATTAGAGAGAGGCTGCACCACGTGATTACATGTGATTGCACCATGTGACTACACTGAGACTGCACCACGTGATTACACTGAGACTACACCACGTGATTACACAGAGAATGCACCATGTGATTAGAGAGAGACTTCACCATGTGATTAGAGAGAGACTGCACCATGTGATTACACTGAGACTGCACCATGTGATTAGAGAGAGACTGCACCATGTGATTAGAGAGAGAGACGGCACCATGTGATTAGAGAGAGACTGCACCAATCATTACACTGAGACTGCACCACATGATTACACTGAGCCTGCACCAGGTGATTACACTGAGATGTACCATGTGATCTCATACAGAGACTGCACCATGTGATTCCACAGAGAGACTGCACGATATGATTACACAGAGAGACTGCACCATGTGATTACACAGAGAGACTGCACCACGTGATTACACAGAGAGACTGCACCATGTGATTACACAGAGAGGCTACACCATGTGATTACACAGAGAGACTGCACCATGTGATTACACAGAGAGGCTACACCATGTGATTACACAGAGACTGCACCATGTGATTACACAGAGAAACTGCACCATGTGATTACACAGGGAGACTGCAACACATGATTACACAGAGCGAGTCTATCTTGTGATTACACAGAGAATGCACCATGTGATTATACGGAGACTGCACCATATGATTACACAGAGACTGCAACATGTGATTACACTGAGAATGCACCATGTGATTACACAGAGACTGCACCATGTGATTATACAGAGCCTGCGCCATGTGATTACACTGGGACTGCACCATGTGACTACACACAGAGACTGCACCATGTGATTAAGTAGAGACTGCACCATATGATTCGAGAGTGACTGCACCATGTGATTACACTGAGAGGCTGCAACAGGTGATTACACAGAGTGACTGCGCCATGTGATTACAATGAGACTGCACCACGTGATTTCACTGTGACTGTACCGTGTGGTTACAGAGTGACTGCACCGTGTGAATACTCAGTGACTGCACAATATGATTACACAGAGAGACTGCACCAAGTGATTACACTGAGACTGCACCATGTGATCGCATAGAGCGACTGCACCATGTGATTACACAGACTGCACCATGTGATTACACAGAGCGACTGCACCATGTGATTACACAGACTGCACCATGTGATTACACCGAAACTGCACCATGTGATTCCACACAGAGAGTGTAACATGTGATTCCTCACAGAGAGTGCACCATGTGATGATACAGTGACTGCACCATGTGATTACACAGAGACAGCACCATGTGATTACACAGAGACTGCACCATGTGATTACACAGAGAGACTGCACCATGTGATTACACAGAGACTGCACCATGTGATTACACAGAGACTGCACCATGTGATTACACAGAGACTGCACCATGTGATAACACAGAGAGACTGCACCATGTGATAACACAGAGACTGCACCATGTGATTACACAGAGACTGCACCATGTGATTACACATAGAGACTGCACCATGTGATTAGACAGACACTGCACCATGTGATTGCACAGTGACGGCACCATGTGATTACACAGAGAGACACCACCATGTGATTACATTGCGAATGCAACATGTGAATACACAGAGGCTGCACCATGTGATGAGAGAGAGACTATACCATGTGATTACAAAGAGACAGCACCATGTGACAACACTGTGACTGCACCATGTGATTACATTGCGAATGCACCATGTGAATACACAAAGGGTGCAACATGTGATCAGAGAGAGACTGTACCATGTGATTAGAGAGAGACTGCACCATGTAATTACACTGAGACTGCACCAAGTCATTACATTGATACTGCACCACATGATTACACAGGGAGAATGTACCATGTGATTGCATAGAGTGACTGCACCATGTGATTAGAGAGAGGCTGCACCACGTGATTACATGTGATTGCACCATGTGACTACACTGAGACTGCGCCACCTGATTACACTGAGACTGCAACATGTGATTACACTGAGACTGCATCATGTGATTACACAGAGACTGCACCATGTGATTAGAGAGAGACTGCACCATGTGATTACACAGAGACTGCTCCATGAGATTAGACAGAGACTGCAGGATGTGATTACACAGAGACTGCACCATGTGATTACGCAGAGAGACTGCACCATGTGATTACACTGAGACTGCACCATGTGATTACACTGAGACGGCACCATGTGATTACACTGAGACTACACCATGTGATTACTCTGAGACTGCACCATGTGATTACACAGAGAGACTGCACCATGTGCTTACACAGTGACTGCACCATGTGATTACAGAGAGACTGCACCATGTGATTACACAGAGAGACTGCATCATGTGATTACACAGAGACTGCACCATGTGATTACGCAGAGAGACTGCACCATGTGATTACACTGAGACTGCACCATGTGATTACACTAGGACGGCACCATGTGATTACACTGAGACTACACCATGTGATTACTCTGAGACTGCACCATGTGATTACACAGAGAGACTGCACCATGTGCTTACACAGTGACTGCACCATGTGATTACAGAGAGACTGCACCATGTGATTACACAGAGAGACTGCACCATGTGATTACAGAGAGACTGCACCATGTGATTACACAGAGAGACTGCACCATGTGCTTACACAGTGACTGCACCATGTGATTACAGAGAGACTGCACCATGTGACTAGAGAGAGACTGCACCATGTGATTACACAGAGACGGCACCATGTGATTACACTGAGACTGCACTATGTGATTACACAGAGAGACTGCACCATGTGATTACACAGAGAGACTGCACCATGTGATTACACAGAGACTGCGCCATGTGAATATACAGAGACTGCGCCATGTCATTATAGACAGACTGCACCATGTGATTACACAGAGACTACACCATGTGATTACAGAGTGACTGCACCATGTGATTACACAAAGTGACTGCACCATGTGATTACACTGAGACTACACCATGTGATTACTCTGAGACTGCACCACGTGATTACCCTGTGACTGTACCACGTGATTACACTGAGACTGCACCATGTGAAGAGACAGTGACTGCACCATGTGATTATACATAGACTGCGCCATGTGATTGTACAGAGACTGCACCATGTGATTACACTGAGACTACACCATGTGATTACAGAGTGACTGCACCATGTGATTACACAGAGTGACTGCACCATGTGATTACACTGAGACTGCACCATGTGATTACACTGAGACTACACCATGTGATTACTCTGAGACTGCACCACGTGATTACCCTGTGACTGTACCACGTGATTACACTGAGACTGCACCATGTGAATAAACAGTGACTGCACCATGTGATTACACAGAGAGACTGCACCATGTGATTACACTGAGACTGCACCAATGAGTTGCACTGTTACTGTACCATGTGATTACACAGATCGACTGAACCATGTGATCGCATAGAGCGAATGCACCATGTGATTAGAGAGAGACTGCACCATGTGATTACACAGAGACGGCACCATGTGATTACACTGAGACTACACCATGTGATTACACTGGGACTGCACCATGTGATTGCACAGATACTGCACCATGTGATTGCACAGTGACGGCACCATGTGATTACACAGAGAGACACCACCATGTGATTACATTGCGAATGCAACATGTGAATACACAGAGGCTGCACCATGTGATGAGAGAGAGACTGTACCATGTGATTACAAAGAGACAGCACCATGTGACAACACTGTGACTGCACCAGGTGATTACATTGCGAATGCACCATGTGAATACACAAAGGGTGCAACATGTGATCAGAGAGAGACTGTACCATGTGATTAGAGAGAGACTGCACCATGTAATTACACTGAGACTGCACCAAGTCATTACATTGATACTGCACCACATGATTACACAGGGAGAATGCACCATGTGATTGCATAGAGTGACTGCACCATGTGATTAGAGAGAGGCTGCACCACGTGATTACATGTGATTGCACCATGTGACTACACTGAGACTGCACCACCTGATTACACTGAGACTGCAACATGTGATTACACTGAGACTGCATCATGTGATTACACAGAGACTGCACCATGTGATTAGAGAGAGACTGCACCATGTGATTACACAGAGACTGCTCCATGAGATTAGACAGAGACTGCAGGATGTGATTACACAGAGACTGCACCATGTGATTACGCAGAGAGACTGCACCATGTGATTACACTGAGACTGCACCATGTGATTACACTGAGACTACACCATGTGATTACTCTGAGACTGCACCATGTGATTACACAGAGAGACTGCACCATGTGCTTACACAGTGACTGCACCATGTGATTACAGAGAGACTGCACCATGTGATTACACAGAGAGACTGCATCATGTGATTACACAGAGACTGCACCATGTAATTACGCAGAGAGACTGCACCATGTGATTACACTGAGACTGCACCATGTGATTACACTGAGACTGCACCATGTGATTACACTGAGACTACACCATGTGATTACTCTGAGACTGCACCATGTGATTACACAGAGAGACTGCACCATGTGCTTACACAGTGACTGCACCATGTGATTACAGAGAGACTGCACCATGTGATTACACAGAGAGACTGCACCATGTGATTACAGAGAGACTGCACCATGTGATTACAGAGAGACTGCACCATGTGATTACAGAGAGACTGCACCATGTGATTACACAGAGAGACTGCACCATGTGCTTACACAGTGACTGCACCATGTGATTACAGAGAGACTGCACCATGTGACTAGAGAGAGACTGCACCATGTGATTACACAGAGACGGCACCATGTGATTACATTGAGACTGCACTATGTGATTACACAGAGAGACTGCACCATGTGATTACACAGAGAGACTGCACCATGTGATTACACAGAGACTGCGCCATGTGAATATACAGAGACTGCGCCATGTCATTATAGACAGACTGCACCATGTGATTACACAGAGAGACTGCTCCATGTGATTATACAGAGACTGCACCATGTGATTATACAGAGACTGCATCATGTGATTACACAGAGACTGCACCATGTGATTATACAGAGACTGCATCATGTGATTACACAGAGACTACACAATGTGATTACACAGAGAGACTGCACCATGTGATTACACGGAGACTGCACCATGTGATTATACAGAGACTGCACCATGTGATTATACAGAGACTGCACCATGTGTTTATACAGAGACTGCATCATGTGATTACACAGAGACTGCACCATCTGATTACACAGAGAGACTGCACTATGTGATTATACAGAGACTGCACCAAGTGATTATACAGAGACTGCAACATGTGATTACACACAGAGACTGCGCCATGTGATTGCACAGAGAGACTGCACCATGTAATTAGAGAGAGACTGAAACATGTGATTACATAGAGAGACTGCACCATGTGATTAGAGAGAGACTGCACCATGTGATTATACAGAGAGACTGCACCATGTGATTACACAGAGTCAGCACCCTGTGATTACACTGAGAATGCACCATGTGAATAAACAGAGACTGCACCATGTGATGAGAGAGAGACTGCACCATGTGATTACACATAGTTACTGCCCCATGTGATTACACAGCGAGATTGCACCATATGATTACACACAGAGACTGCACCATATGATTACACACAGAGAATGCACCATGTGATTACACTGTGACTGCACCACGTGATTACAGAGTGACTGCATCATGTGATTACACTGAGAATGCACCATTTGATTACACAGAGAGACTGAACCATGTCATTACACAGCGTCAACATCATGTGAACGCACAGAGACTGCACCATTTGATTAGAGAGAGACTGCACCATGTGCTTAGCGAGAGACTGCACAAAGTCATTACACTGAGACTGCACCATGTGATTACACAGGGAGACTGCACTATGTGATTACACTGAGATGTACCTTGTGATTGCACATAGAGACTGCACCATGTAATTAGAGAGAGACTGCAACATGTGATTACACAGAGAGACTGCACCATGTGATTACAGAGTGACTGCACCATGTGAATACACAGAGAGACGGCACCATGTGATTACACAGAGTGACTGCACCATGTGATTACACAGAGAGACTGCACCACGTGATTACACAGAGACTGCACCACGTGATTACACAGAGACTGAACAATGTAATTACACTGAGACTGCACCAAGTCATTACACTGAGACTGCACCATGTGATTACACAGTGACTGCACCATGTGATTACACTGAGATGTACCATGTGATTGCACAGAGAGACTGCACCACGTGATTACAGTGCGATTGCACCATGTGATTACACAGAGACTGCAACATGTGATTACACAGAGACTGCACCACGTGATTACACTGAGACTGCACCATGTGATTACACAGAGAGACTGCACCATGTGATTACACAGAGAGACTGCACCATGTGATTATACAGAGACTGCACCATGTGATTTCACACAGAGACTTCACCACGTGCTTAGACAGAGACTGCACCATGTGATTCACTGGAGAGACACACCATGTGAATACTCAGAGATTGATTGCACAGTGACTGCACCAAGTGATTACACAGGGAGACTGCAACACGTGATTACACAGAGCAAGTCTATCTTGTGATTACACAGAGACTGCACCATGTGATTATACAGAGACTGCACCATATGATTATACTGAGACTGCACCATGTGATTGCACTGAGAATGCACCCTGTGATTACACAGAGACTGCACCATGTGATTATACTGAGACTACACCACGTGATTAGAGAGAGACTGCACCATGTGATTACACAGTGACTGCACCATGTGATTATACTGAGACTGCACCATGTGAATACACTGAGAATGCACCATATGATTACAGAGTGACTGCACCATGTGATTACACAGAGAATGCAAATTGTGATTATACAGAGTGACTGCACCATGTGATTACACAGAGAGTTGCACCATGTGATTAGAGAGCGACTGCACCATGTGATTAGAGAGCGACTGCACCATGTGCTTAGAGAGAGACTGCACCACGTGATTACACAGAGACTGCACCATGTGATTACACAGAGACTGCACCATGTGATTACACAGAGACTGCACCACGTGATTACACTGAGACTGCACAATGTGATTACACTGAGACTGCAACATGTGATTACACTGAGACTGCACCATGTGATTACACTGAGACTACACCATGTGATTACACTGAGACTGCATCATGTGATTACACAGAGACTGCACCACGTGATTACACTGAGACTGCACAATGTGATTACACTGAGACTGCAACATGTGATTACACTGAGACTGCACCATGTGATTACACTGAGACTACACCATGTGATTACACTGAGACTGCATCATGTAATTACACAGAGACTGCACCATGTGATTAGACAGAGACAACACCATGTGATTACACAGAGACTGCAACATGTGATTACACTGAGACTGCACTATGTGATTACACTGAGACTGCACCATGTGATTACACTGAGACTACACTATGTGATTACACTGAGACTGCACCATGTGATTACACAGAGACTGCACCATGTGATTACACAGAGACAGCACCATGTGATTACACAGAGACTGCACCATGTGAATACACAGTGACTGCACCACGTGATTACACAGAGACTGCACCACGTGACTACACAGAGACTGCATCATGTGATTACACTGAGACTGCACCATGTGATTACACTGAGACTGCATCATGTGATTACACAGAGACTGCACCATGTGATTACACTGAGAATTCACCATTTGATTACACAGAGAGACTGATCCATGTCATTACACAGCGTCTACAACATGTGAATGCACAGAGATTGCACCATGTGATTACACTGAGATGTATCATGTGATTGCACAGAAAGACTGCACCATGTGATTAGAGAGAGACTGCACCATGTGATTACACAGAGAATGCAACATGTGATTACAGAGACTGCACCATGTGATTACACTGAGACTACACCATGTAATTACACAGAGACTGCACCATGTGATTAAACAGAAACAGCACCATGTGAATACACAGTGACTGCAACATGTGATTACACAAAGACTGCACCACGTGAATACACTGAGACGTCACCATTTGACTACACAGAGACTGCACCATGTGATTACACTGAGCCTGCACCATGTGATTACACTGAGACTGCATCATGTGATTACACAGAGAATGCACCATTTGATTACACAGAGAGACTGATCCATGTCATTACACAGCGTCTACATCATGTGATTGCACAGAGACTGCACCATGTGATTACCCTGAGACTGCACCATGTGATTAGAGAGAGACTGCACCATTTGATTAGAGAGAGACTGCACCATGTGATTAGAGAGAGACTGTACCAATCATTACATTGAGACTGCACCACATGATTACACTGAGCCTGCACCAGGTGATTACACTGAGATGTACCATGTGATCTCATACAGAGACTGCAACATGTGATTATACAGAGAGACTGCACCATGTGATTACACAGAGACTGTACCATGTGATTACACAGAGACTGCTCCATGTGATTACACAGAGAAACTGCACCATGTGATTACACAGAGACTGCACCATGTGATTACACAGAGAGACAGTACCATGTGATTAGACAGAGACTGCACCATGTGATTACACAGAGAGACGGCACCATGTGATTATACAGAGACTGCACCATGTGATTACACAGGGAGACTGCAACACGTGATTACACAGAGCGAGTCTATCTTGTGATTACACAGAGATTGCACCATGTGATTATACAGAGACTGCACCATATGATTATACTGAGACTGCACCATGTGATTACACTGAGAATGGACCATGTGATTACAGAGTGACTGTATCATGTGATTACACAGAGACTGCAACATGTGATTAGAGAGAGACTGCGCCATGTGATTATACAGAGACTGCGCCATGTGATTATACAGAGACTGCACCACGTGATTGCACTGAGACTGCACCATGTGATTGCACTGAGACTGCACCATGTGATTACACAGAGAATGCACAACGTGATTATACAGAGTGACTGCACCATGTGATTACAATGAGACTGCACCATGTGATTAAACTGAGACTACACCATGTGATTACTCTGAGACTGCACCATGTGATTACACTGTGACTGCACTATGTAATTGCACTGTTACTGCATCCTGTGATTACACAGAGACTGCACCATGTGATTACACAGAGACTGAACCATGTGATCGCATAGAGCGACTGCACCATGTGATTACTCAGAGCGACTGCACCATGTAATTACACAGAGAATGCACCATGTGACTAGAGAGAGACTGCACCATGTGATTACACAGAGACGGCACCATGTGATTACACTGAGACTGCACCATGTGATTACACAGATACTGCACCATGTGATTACACTGGGACTGCACCATGTGATTGCACAGATACTGCACCATGTGATTACACTGGGACTGTACCATGTGATTACACACAGAGACTGCACCATGTGATTAAACACAAAGACTGCACCATGTGTTTACACAAAGAGACTGCACCATGTGATTACACAAAGAGACTGCACCATGTGATTACACAGAGACTGCACCAAGTCCTTACACTGAGATGCACCATGTGATTACTCTGAGACTGCATCATGTGATTACACTGAGACTGCATCACATGATTACACTGAAACTGCACCATTTGATTACACAGAGAGTGCACCATGTGATTACACACAGAGACTGCACCATGTGATTACATAGAGATTGCACCATCTGATTACACAGAGACTGCACCACGTGATTACACAGAGACTGCACCATATAATTGCACAGAGAGACTGCACCATGTGATTAGAGAGAGACTGCACCATGTGATTATAGAGAGACTGCACCATGTGATTATAGAGTGACTGCGCCATGTGATTAGAGACAGACTGCACCACGTGATTACACTGAGACTGCACCATGTGATTACACAGAGAGACTGCTCCATGTGATTACACAGGGAGACTGCACTATGTGATTACACTGAGACTGCACTTTGTGATTACGCAGAGACACTGCACCATGTGATTACACAGGGAGACTGCACTATGTGATTACACAGAGACTGCACTATGTGATTACACAGAGACTGCACTATGTGATTACACAGAGACAACTGCACCATGTGATTTCACAGAGACTGCACCATGTGATTACACTGAGACTGCACCATGTGATTACACAGGGTGACTACACCAAGTGATAACACAGAGACACTGCACCATGTACTTAGAGAGAGACTGCAACATGTGATTACACAGAGAGACTGAACCATGTGAATACACAGAGAATGCACCATGTGATTATACAGAGACTGCACCATGTGATTACACAGAGACTGCAACATGTGATTATACAGAGACAGTACCATGTGATTATACTGAGACTGCACCACGTGATTGCACTGAGACTGCACCATGTGATTATGCTGAGACTGCGCTATGTGATTACACTGTGACTGTACCGCGTGATTACACTGAGACTGCACCGTGTGAATACACTGTGACTGCACCATGTGATTACACAGAGAGACTGCACCATGTGATTACACTGAGACTGCACCATGTGATTGCACAGATACTGCACCATGTGATTACACTGGGACTGCACCATCTGATTGCACAGATACTGCACCATGTGATTACACTGAGACTGCGCCATGCGATTGCACAGATACTGCACCATGTGACTAGAGAGAGACTGCACCATGTGACTAGAGAGAGACGGCACCATGTGATTACACCGAGACTGCACCATTTGCTTACACAGAGCGACTGCACCATGTGATTACACAGACTGCACCATGTGATTACACCGAGACTGCACCATGTGATTCCACACAGAGACTGCACCATGTGATTACACAGAGAGACTGCACCATGTGATAACACAGAGACACTGCACCATGTGATTACAATGTGACTGCACCATGTGATTATACAGTGACTGCACCATGTGATTACACATAGAGACTGCACCATGTAATTAGACAGAGACTGCACCATGTGATTGCACAGTGACGGCACCATGTGATTACACTGAGACAGCACCATGTGATTACATTGCGAATGCAACATGTGAATACACAGAGGCTGCACCATGTGATCAGAGAGAGACTGCACCATGTGATTACACAGAGACAGCACCATGTGACTACACTGAGACTGCACCATGTGATTACATTGCGAATGCAACAAATGAATACACAGAGGGTGCACCATGTGATGAGAGAGAGACTGCACCATGTGATTACACAGAGAATGCAACACGTGATTAGAGAGAGAGACTGCGCCATGTCATTACACTGAGAATGCACCATTTGATTACACAGAGAGACTGCACCATGTGATTACGCAGAGACTGCACCATGTGATTACACAGAGACTGCACCATTTGATTACACAGAGAGACTGCACCATGTGATTACACAGAGACTGCACCATGTGATTACACAGAGACTGCACCATATAATTGCACAGAGAGACTGCACCATGTGATTAGAGAGAGACTGCACCATGTGATTATAGAGAGACTGCACCATGTGATTAGAGACAGACTGCACCACGTGATTACACTGAGACTGCACCATGTGATTACACAGAGAGACTGCTCCATGTGATTACACAGGGAGACTGCACTATGTGATTACACTGAGACTGCACTTTGTGATTACGCAGAGACACTGCACCATGTGATTACACAGGGAGACTGCACTATGTGATTACACAGAGACTGCACTATGTGATTACACAGAGACTGCACTATGTGATTACACAGAGACAACTGCACCATGTGATTACACAGAGACTGCACCATGTGATTACAATGAGACTGCACCATGTGATTACACAGGGAGACTACACCAAGTGATAACACAGAGACACTGCACCATGTACTTAGAGAGAGACTGCAACATGTGATTACACAGAGAGACTGAACCATGTGAATGCACAGAGAATGCACCATGTGATTATACAGAGACTGCACCATGTGATTACACAGAGACTGCAACATGTGATTATACAGAGACTGCACCATGTGATTATACTGAGACTGCACCACGTGATTGCACTGAGACTGCACCATGTGATTATGCTGAGACTGCGCTATGTGATTACACTGTGACTGTACCGCGTGATTACACTGAGACTGCACCATGTGAATACACTGTGACTGCACCATGTGATTACACAGAGAGACTGCACCATGTGATTACACTGAGACTGCACCATGTAATTGCATTGTTACTGCACCATGTGATTACACAGAGACTGCACCATTTGATACACAGAGAGTGCACCATATGATTGCACAGATACTGCACCATGTGATTACACTGAGACTGCGCCATGCGATTGCACAGATTCTGCACCATGTGACTAGAGAGAGACTGCACCATGTGATTACACCGAGACTGCACCATTTGCTTACACAGAGCGACTGCACCATGTGATTACACAGACTGCACCATGTGATTACACCGAGACTGCACCATGTGATTCCACACAGAGACTGCACCATGTGATTACACAGAGAGACTGCACCATGTGATAACACAGAGACACTGCACCATGTGATTACAATTTGACTGCACCATGTGATTATACAGTGACTGCACCATGTGATTACACATAGAGACTGCACCATGTAATTAGACAGAGACTGCACCATGTGATTACATTGCGAATGCAACATGTGAATACACAGAGGCTGCACCATGTGATCAGAGAGAGACTGCACCATGTGATTACACAGAGACAGCACCATGTGACTACACTGAGACTGCACCATGTGATTACATTGCGAATGCAACAAATGAATACACAGAGGGTGCACCATGTGATGAGAGAGAGACTGCACCATGTGATTACACAGAGAATGCAACACGTGATTAGAGAGAGAGACTGCGCCATGTCATTACACTGAGAATGCACCATTTGATTACACAGAGAGACTGCACCATGTGATTACGCAGAGACTGCACCATGTGATTACACAGAGAGACTGCACCATGTGATTACACAGAGACTGCACCATGTGATAAGAGAGAGACTGCACCATGTGATTAGAGAGAGACTGCACCATGTGATTAGACTGAGAATGCACCATGTGATTACAGAGTGACTGCATCATGTGATTACACAGAGACTGCACCATATGATTATACAGAGACTGCGCCATGTGATTGTACAGAGACTGCACCATGTGATTGTACTGAGACTGTACCACGTGATTACACAGACTGCACCATGTGATTAGAGAGAGAGACTGCACCATGTGACTACACTGAGACTGCACCACCTGATTACACTGAGACTGCAACATGTGATTACACTGAGACTGCATCATGTGATTACACAGAGACTGCACCATGTGATTAGAGAGAGACTGCACCATGTGATTACACAGAGACTGCTCCATGAGATTAGACAGAGACTGCAGGATGTGATTACACAGAGACTGCACCATGTGATTACGCAGAGAGACTGCACCATGTGATTACACTGAGACTGCACCATGTGATTACACTGAGACGGCACCATGTGATTACTCTGAGACTACACCATGTGATTACTCTGAGACTGCACCATGTGATTACACAGAGAGACTGCACCATGTGCTTACACAGTGACTGCACCATGTGATTACACTGAGACTGCACCATGTGATTACACTGAGACTGCACCATGTGATTACTCTGAGACTGCACCATGTGATTACACAGAGAGACTGCACCATGTGCTTACACAGTGACTGCACCATGTGATTACAGAGAGACTGCACCATGTGATTACACAGAGAGACTGCACCATGTGATTACAGAGAGACTGCACCATGTGATTACAGAGAGACTGCACCATGTGATTACACAGAGAGACTGCACCATGTGCTTACACAGTGACTGCACCATGTGATTACAGAGAGACTGCACCATGTGACTAGAGAGAGACTGCACCATGTGATTACACAGAGACGGCACCATGTGATTACACTGAGACTGCACTATGTGATTACACAGAGAGACTGCACCATGTGATTACACAGAGAGACTGCACCATGTGATTACACAGAGACTGCGCCATGTGAATATACAGAGACTGCGCCATGTCATTATAGACAGACTGCACCATGTGATTACACAGAGAGACTGCTCCATGTGATTATACAGAGACTGCACCATGTGATTATACAGAGACTGCATCATGTGATTACACAGAGACTGCACCATGTGATTATACAGAGACTGCATCATGTGATTACACAGAGACTGCACAATGTGATTACACAGAGAGACTGCACCATGTGATTACACGGAGACTGCACCATGTGATTATACAGAGACTGCACCATGTGATTATACAGAGACTGCACCATGTGTTTATACAGAGACTGCATCATGTGATTACACAGAGACTGCACCATCTGATTACACAGAGAGACTGCACCATGTGATTATACAGAGACTGCACCAAGTGATTATACAGAGACTGCAACATGTGATTACACACAGAGACTGCGCCATGTGATTGCACAGAGAGACTGCACCATGTAATTAGAGAGAGACTGAAACATGTGATTACATAGAGAGACTGCACCATGTGATTAGAGAGAGACTGCACCATGTGATTATACAGAGAGACTGCACCATGTGATTACACAGAGTCAGCACCCTGTGATTACACTGAGAATGCACCATGTGAATAAACAGAGACTGCACCATGTGATGAGAGAGAGACTGCACCATGTGATTACACATAGTTACTGCCCCATGTGATTACACAGCGAGATTGCACCATATGATTACACACAGAGACTGCACCATATGATTACACACAGAGAATGCACCATGTGATTACACTGTGACTGCACCACGTGATTACAGAGTGACTGCATCATGTGATTACACTGAGAATGCACCATTTGATTACACAGAGAGACTGAACCATGTCATTACACAGCGTCAACATCATGTGAACGCACAGAGACTGCACCATTTGATTAGAGAGAGACTGCACCATGTGCTTAGCGAGAGACTGCACAAAGTCATTACACTGAGACTGCACCATGTGATTACACAGGGAGACTGCACTATGTGATTACACTGAGATGTACCTTGTGATTGCACATAGAGACTGCACCATGTAATTAGAG
The DNA here is from genome assembly GCF_964194155.1 of Cetorhinus maximus. NCBI lineage: Eukaryota > Metazoa > Chordata > Chondrichthyes > Lamniformes > Cetorhinidae > Cetorhinus > Cetorhinus maximus. The sequence goes on along the minus strand of NC_135905.1, from coordinate 22,332,920 downwards.
AGAGACTGCAACATGTGATTACACAGAGAGACTGCACCATGTGATTACAGAGTGACTGCACCATGTGAATACACAGAGAGACGGCACCATGTGATTACACAGAGTGACTGCACCATGTGATTACACAGAGAGACTGCACCACGTGATTACACAGAGACTGCACCACGTGATTACACAGAGACTGAACAATGTAATTACACTGAGACTGCACCAAGTCATTACACTGAGACTGCACCATGTGATTACACAGTGACTGCACCATGTGATTACACTGAGATGTACCATGTGATTGCACAGAGAGACTGCACCACGTGATTACAGTGCGATTGCACCATGTGATTACACAGAGACTGCAACATGTGATTACACAGAGACTGCACCACGTGATTACACTGAGACTGCACCATGTGATTACACAGAGAGACTGCACCATGTGATTACACAGAGAGACTGCACCATGTGATTATACAGAGACTGCACCATGTGATTTCACACAGAGACTTCACCACGTGCTTAGACAGAGACTGCACCATGTGATTCACTGGAGAGACACACCATGTGAATACTCAGAGATTGATTGCACAGTGACTGCACCAAGTGATTACACAGGGAGACTGCAACACGTGATTACACAGAGCAAGTCTATCTTGTGATTACACAGAGACTGCACCATGTGATTATACAGAGACTGCACCATATGATTATACTGAGACTGCACCATGTGATTGCACTGAGAATGCACCCTGTGATTACACAGAGACTGCACCATGTGATTATACTGAGACTACACCACGTGATTAGAGAGAGACTGCACCATGTGATTACACAGTGACTGCACCATGTGATTATACTGAGACTGCACCATGTGAATACACTGAGAATGCACCATATGATTACAGAGTGACTGCACCATGTGATTACACAGAGAATGCAAATTGTGATTATACAGAGTGACTGCACCATGTGATTACACAGAGAGTTGCACCATGTGATTAGAGAGCGACTGCACCATGTGATTAGAGAGCGACTGCACCATGTGCTTAGAGAGAGACTGCACCACGTGATTACACAGAGACTGCACCATGTGATTACACAGAGACTGCACCATGTGATTACACAGAGACTGCACCACGTGATTACACTGAGACTGCACAATGTGATTACACTGAGACTGCAACATGTGATTACACTGAGACTGCACCATGTGATTACACTGAGACTACACCATGTGATTACACTGAGACTGCATCATGTGATTACACAGAGACTGCACCACGTGATTACACTGAGACTGCACAATGTGATTACACTGAGACTGCAACATGTGATTACACTGAGACTGCACCATGTGATTACACTGAGACTACACCATGTGATTACACTGAGACTGCATCATGTAATTACACAGAGACTGCACCATGTGATTAGACAGAGACAACACCATGTGATTACACAGAGACTGCAACATGTGATTACACTGAGACTGCACTATGTGATTACACTGAGACTGCACCATGTGATTACACTGAGACTACACTATGTGATTACACTGAGACTGCACCATGTGATTACACAGAGACTGCACCATGTGATTACACAGAGACAGCACCATGTGATTACACAGAGACTGCACCATGTGAATACACAGTGACTGCACCACGTGATTACACAGAGACTGCACCACGTGACTACACAGAGACTGCATCATGTGATTACACTGAGACTGCACCATGTGATTACACTGAGACTGCATCATGTGATTACACAGAGACTGCACCATGTGATTACACTGAGAATTCACCATTTGATTACACAGAGAGACTGATCCATGTCATTACACAGCGTCTACAACATGTGAATGCACAGAGATTGCACCATGTGATTACACTGAGATGTATCATGTGATTGCACAGAAAGACTGCACCATGTGATTAGAGAGAGACTGCACCATGTGATTACACAGAGAATGCAACATGTGATTACACTGAGACTGCACCATGTGATTACACTGAGACTACACCATGTAATTACACAGAGACTGCACCATGTGATTAAACAGAAACAGCACCATGTGAATACACAGTGACTGCAACATGTGATTACACAAAGACTGCACCACGTGAATACACTGAGACGTCACCATTTGACTACACAGAGACTGCACCATGTGATTACACTGAGCCTGCACCATGTGATTACACTGAGACTGCATCATGTGATTACACAGAGAATGCACCATTTGATTACACAGAGAGACTGATCCATGTCATTACACAGCGTCTACATCATGTGATTGCACAGAGACTGCACCATGTGATTACCCTGAGACTGCACCATGTGATTAGAGAGAGACTGCACCATTTGATTAGAGAGAGACTGCACCATGTGATTAGAGAGAGACTGTACCAATCATTACATTGAGACTGCACCACATGATTACACTGAGCCTGCACCAGGTGATTACACTGAGATGTACCATGTGATCTCATACAGAGACTGCAACATGTGATTATACAGAGAGACTGCACCATGTGATTACACAGAGACTGTACCATGTGATTACACAGAGACTGCTCCATGTGATTACACAGAGAAACTGCACCATGTGATTACACAGAGACTGCACCATGTGATTACACAGAGAGACAGTACCATGTGATTAGACAGAGACTGCACCATGTGATTACACAGAGAGACGGCACCATGTGATTATACAGAGACTGCACCATGTGATTACACAGGGAGACTGCAACACGTGATTACACAGAGCGAGTCTATCTTGTGATTACACAGAGATTGCACCATGTGATTATACAGAGACTGCACCATATGATTATACTGAGACTGCACCATGTGATTACACTGAGAATGGACCATGTGATTACAGAGTGACTGTATCATGTGATTACACAGAGACTGCAACATGTGATTAGAGAGAGACTGCGCCATGTGATTATACAGAGACTGCGCCATGTGATTATACAGAGACTGCACCACGTGATTGCACTGAGACTGCACCATGTGATTGCACTGAGACTGCACCATGTGATTACACAGAGAATGCACAACGTGATTATACAGAGTGACTGCACCATGTGATTACAATGAGACTGCACCATGTGATTAAACTGAGACTACACCATGTGATTACTCTGAGACTGCACCATGTGATTACACTGTGACTGCACTATGTAATTGCACTGTTACTGCATCCTGTGATTACACAGAGACTGCACCATGTGATTACACAGAGACTGAACCATGTGATCGCATAGAGCGACTGCACCATGTGATTACTCAGAGCGACTGCACCATGTAATTACACAGAGAATGCACCATGTGACTAGAGAGAGACTGCACCATGTGATTACACAGAGACGGCACCATGTGATTACACTGAGACTGCACCATGTGATTACACAGATACTGCACCATGTGATTACACTGGGACTGCACCATGTGATTGCACAGATACTGCACCATGTGATTACACTGGGACTGTACCATGTGATTACACACAGAGACTGCACCATGTGATTAAACACAAAGACTGCACCATGTGTTTACACAAAGAGACTGCACCATGTGATTACACAAAGAGACTGCACCATGTGATTACACAGAGACTGCACCAAGTCCTTACACTGAGATGCACCATGTGATTACTCTGAGACTGCATCATGTGATTACACTGAGACTGCATCACATGATTACACTGAAACTGCACCATTTGATTACACAGAGAGTGCACCATGTGATTACACACAGAGACTGCACCATGTGATTACATAGAGATTGCACCATCTGATTACACAGAGACTGCACCACGTGATTACACAGAGACTGCACCATATAATTGCACAGAGAGACTGCACCATGTGATTAGAGAGAGACTGCACCATGTGATTATAGAGAGACTGCACCATGTGATTATAGAGTGACTGCGCCATGTGATTAGAGACAGACTGCACCACGTGATTACACTGAGACTGCACCATGTGATTACACAGAGAGACTGCTCCATGTGATTACACAGGGAGACTGCACTATGTGATTACACTGAGACTGCACTTTGTGATTACGCAGAGACACTGCACCATGTGATTACACAGGGAGACTGCACTATGTGATTACACAGAGACTGCACTATGTGATTACACAGAGACTGCACTATGTGATTACACAGAGACAACTGCACCATGTGATTTCACAGAGACTGCACCATGTGATTACACTGAGACTGCACCATGTGATTACACAGGGTGACTACACCAAGTGATAACACAGAGACACTGCACCATGTACTTAGAGAGAGACTGCAACATGTGATTACACAGAGAGACTGAACCATGTGAATACACAGAGAATGCACCATGTGATTATACAGAGACTGCACCATGTGATTACACAGAGACTGCAACATGTGATTATACAGAGACAGTACCATGTGATTATACTGAGACTGCACCACGTGATTGCACTGAGACTGCACCATGTGATTATGCTGAGACTGCGCTATGTGATTACACTGTGACTGTACCGCGTGATTACACTGAGACTGCACCGTGTGAATACACTGTGACTGCACCATGTGATTACACAGAGAGACTGCACCATGTGATTACACTGAGACTGCACCATGTGATTGCACAGATACTGCACCATGTGATTACACTGGGACTGCACCATCTGATTGCACAGATACTGCACCATGTGATTACACTGAGACTGCGCCATGCGATTGCACAGATACTGCACCATGTGACTAGAGAGAGACTGCACCATGTGACTAGAGAGAGACGGCACCATGTGATTACACCGAGACTGCACCATTTGCTTACACAGAGCGACTGCACCATGTGATTACACAGACTGCACCATGTGATTACACCGAGACTGCACCATGTGATTCCACACAGAGACTGCACCATGTGATTACACAGAGAGACTGCACCATGTGATAACACAGAGACACTGCACCATGTGATTACAATGTGACTGCACCATGTGATTATACAGTGACTGCACCATGTGATTACACATAGAGACTGCACCATGTAATTAGACAGAGACTGCACCATGTGATTGCACAGTGACGGCACCATGTGATTACACTGAGACAGCACCATGTGATTACATTGCGAATGCAACATGTGAATACACAGAGGCTGCACCATGTGATCAGAGAGAGACTGCACCATGTGATTACACAGAGACAGCACCATGTGACTACACTGAGACTGCACCATGTGATTACATTGCGAATGCAACAAATGAATACACAGAGGGTGCACCATGTGATGAGAGAGAGACTGCACCATGTGATTACACAGAGAATGCAACACGTGATTAGAGAGAGAGACTGCGCCATGTCATTACACTGAGAATGCACCATTTGATTACACAGAGAGACTGCACCATGTGATTACGCAGAGACTGCACCATGTGATTACACAGAGACTGCACCATTTGATTACACAGAGAGACTGCACCATGTGATTACACAGAGACTGCACCATGTGATTACACAGAGACTGCACCATATAATTGCACAGAGAGACTGCACCATGTGATTAGAGAGAGACTGCACCATGTGATTATAGAGAGACTGCACCATGTGATTAGAGACAGACTGCACCACGTGATTACACTGAGACTGCACCATGTGATTACACAGAGAGACTGCTCCATGTGATTACACAGGGAGACTGCACTATGTGATTACACTGAGACTGCACTTTGTGATTACGCAGAGACACTGCACCATGTGATTACACAGGGAGACTGCACTATGTGATTACACAGAGACTGCACTATGTGATTACACAGAGACTGCACTATGTGATTACACAGAGACAACTGCACCATGTGATTACACAGAGACTGCACCATGTGATTACAATGAGACTGCACCATGTGATTACACAGGGAGACTACACCAAGTGATAACACAGAGACACTGCACCATGTACTTAGAGAGAGACTGCAACATGTGATTACACAGAGAGACTGAACCATGTGAATGCACAGAGAATGCACCATGTGATTATACAGAGACTGCACCATGTGATTACACAGAGACTGCAACATGTGATTATACAGAGACTGCACCATGTGATTATACTGAGACTGCACCACGTGATTGCACTGAGACTGCACCATGTGATTATGCTGAGACTGCGCTATGTGATTACACTGTGACTGTACCGCGTGATTACACTGAGACTGCACCGTGTGAATACACTGTGACTGCACCATGTGATTACACAGAGAGACTGCACCATGTGATTACACTGAGACTGCACCATGTAATTGCATTGTTACTGCACCATGTGATTACACAGAGACTGCACCATTTGATACACAGAGAGTGCACCATATGATTGCACAGATACTGCACCATGTGATTACACTGAGACTGCGCCATGCGATTGCACAGATTCTGCACCATGTGACTAGAGAGAGACTGCACCATGTGATTACACCGAGACTGCACCATTTGCTTACACAGAGCGACTGCACCATGTGATTACACAGACTGCACCATGTGATTACACCGAGACTGCACCATGTGATTCCACACAGAGACTGCACCATGTGATTACACAGAGAGACTGCACCATGTGATAACACAGAGACACTGCACCATGTGATTACAATTTGACTGCACCATGTGATTATACAGTGACTGCACCATGTGATTACACATAGAGACTGCACCATGTAATTAGACAGAGACTGCACCATGTGATTACATTGCGAATGCAACATGTGAATACACAGAGGCTGCACCATGTGATCAGAGAGAGACTGCACCATGTGATTACACAGAGACAGCACCATGTGACTACACTGAGACTGCACCATGTGATTACATTGCGAATGCAACAAATGAATACACAGAGGGTGCACCATGTGATGAGAGAGAGACTGCACCATGTGATTACACAGAGAATGCAACACGTGATTAGAGAGAGAGACTGCGCCATGTCATTACACTGAGAATGCACCATTTGATTACACAGAGAGACTGCACCATGTGATTACGCAGAGACTGCACCATGTGATTACACAGAGAGACTGCACCATGTGATTACACAGAGACTGCACCATGTGATAAGAGAGAGACTGCACCATGTGATTAGAGAGAGACTGCACCATGTGATTAGACTGAGAATGCACCATGTGATTACAGAGTGACTGCATCATGTGATTACACAGAGACTGCACCATATGATTATACAGAGACTGCGCCATGTGATTGTACAGAGACTGCACCATGTGATTGTACTGAGACTGTACCACGTGATTACACAGACTGCACCATGTGATTAGAGAGAGAGACTGCACCATGTGATTACACTGAGACTGCACCATGTGATTATACTGAGACTGCACCATGTGATTACACTGAGAATGTACCATGTGATTACAGAGTGACTGCATCATGTGATTACACAGAGACTGCACCATGTGATTATACAGAGACTGTGCCATGTGATTGTACAGAGACTGCACCATGTGATTACATAGAGACTGCACCATGTGATTATACATAGACTGCGCCATGTGATTGTACAGAGACTGCACCATGTGATTTACACTGAGACTGCACCATGTGGTTACACAGAGACTGCAGCATGTGATTACACAGACACTGCACCATGTGATTACACAGAGTGACTGCACCATGTGATTACACTGAGACTGCACCATGTGATTACACTGAGACTACACCATGTGATTACTCTGAGACTGCACCACGTGATTACCCTGTGACTGTACCACGTGATTACACTGAGACTGCACCGTGTGAATAGACGGTGACTGCACCATGTGATTACACAGAGAGACTGCACCATGTGATTACACTGAGACTGCACCATGTAGTTGCACTGTTACTGCACCATGTGATTACACAGATCGACTGAACCTGGTGATCGCATAGAGCGAATGCACCATGTGATTAGAGAGAGACTGCAGCATGTTATTACACAGAGACGGCACCATGTGATTACACTGAGACTACACCATGTGATTACACTGGGACTGCACCATGTGATTGCACAGATACTGCACCATGTGATTACACTGGGACTGCACCATCTGATTGCACAGATACTGCACCATGTGATTGCACTGGGACTGCACCATCTGATTGCACAGATACTGCACCATGTGATTACACTGGGACTGCACCATCTGATTGCACAGATACTGCACCATGTGATTACACTGAGACTGCGCCATGCGATTGCACAGATACTGCACCATGTGACTAGAGAGAGACTGCACCATGTGACTAGAGAGAGACGGCACCATGTGATTACACCGAGACTGCACCATTTGCTTACACAGAGCGACTGCACCATGTGATTACACAGACTGCACCATGTGATTACACAGAGAGACTGCACCATGTGATAACACAGAGACATTGCACCATGTGATTACAATGTGACTGCACCATGTGATTATACAGTGACTGCACCATGTGATTACACATAGAGACTGCACCATGTAATTAGACAGCGACTGCACCATGTGATTGCACAGTGACGGCACCATGTGATTACACTGAGACAGCACCATGTGATTACATTGCGAATGCAACATGTGAATACACAGAGACTGCACCATGTGATTATAGAGAGACTGCGCCATGTGATTAGAGACAGACTGCACCACGTGATTACACTGAGACTGCACCATGTGATTACACAGAGAGACTGCTCCATGTGATTACACAGGGAGACTGCACTATGTGATTACACTGAGACTGCACTTTGTGATTACGCAGAGACACTGCACCATGTGATTACACAGGGAGACTGCACTATGTGATTACACAGAGACTGCGCTATGTGATTACACAGAGACTGCACTATGTGATTACAGAGAGACAACTGCACCATGTGATTACACAGAGACTGCACCATGTGATTACACTGAGACTGCACCATGTGATTACACAGGGAGACTACACCAAGTGATAACACAGAGACACTGCACCATGTACTTAGAGAGAGACTGCAACATGTGATTACACAGAGAGACTGAACCATGTGAATACACAGAGAATGCACCATGTGATTATACAGAGACTGCACCATGTGATTACACAGAGACTGCAACATGTGATTATACAGAGACAGTACCATGTGATTATACTGAGACTGCACCACGTGATTGCACTGAGACGGCACCATGTGATTATGCTGAGACTGCGCTATGTGATTACACTGTGACTGTACCGCGTGATTACACTGAGACTGCACCGTGTGAATACACTGTGACTGCACCATGTGATTACACAGAGAGACTGCACCATGTGATTACACTGAGACTGCACCATGTGATTACACTGAGACTGCACCATGTGATTACACAGAGACTGCACCATTTGATACACAGAGAGACTGCACCATGTGATTACACTGAGACTGCACCATGTGATTACACAGAGACTGCACCATTTGATACACAGAGACTGCACCATATGATTGCATACATACTGCACCATGTGATTACACTGAGACTGCGCCATGCGATTGCATAGATACTGCACCATGTGACTAGAGAGAGACTGCACCATGTGACTAGAGAGAGACGGCACCATGTGATTACACCGAGACTGCACCATTTGCTTACACAGAGCGACTGCACCATGTGATTACACAGATTGCACCATGTGATTACACCGAGACTGCACCATGTGATTCCACACAGAGACTGCACCATGTGATTACACAGAGAGACTGCACCATGTGATAACACAGAGACACTGCACCTTGTGATTACAATGTGACTGCACCATGTGATTATGCAGTGACTGCACCATGTGATTACACATAGAGACTGCACCATGTAATTAGACAGAGACTGCACCATGTGATTGCACAGTGACGGCACCATGTGATTACACTGAGACAGCACCATGTGATTACATTGCGAATGCAACATGTGAATACACAGAGGCTGCACCATGTGATCAGAGAGAGACTGCACCATGTGATTATACAGAGACAGCACCATGTGACTACACTGAGACTGCACCATGTGATTACATTGCGAATGCAACAAATGAATACACAGAGGGTGTACCATGTGATGAGAGAGAGACTGCACCATGTGATTACACAGAGAATGCAACACGTGATTAGAGAGAGAGACTGCGCCATGTCATTACACTGAGAATGCACCATTTGATTACACAGAGAGACTGCACCATGTGATTACGCAGAGACTGCACCATGTGATTACACAGAGACTGCACCATGTGATTACACAGAGAGACTGCACCATGTGATTACACAGAGACTGCACCACGTGATTACGCAGAGACTGCACCATATAATTGCACAGAGAGACTGCACCATGTGATTAGAGAGAGACTGCACCATGTGATTATAGAGAGACTGCACCATGTGATTATAGAGAGACTGCGCCATGTGATTAGAGACAGACTGCACCACGTGATTACACTGAGACTGCACCATGTGATTACACAGAGAGACTGCTCCATGTGATTACACAGGGAGACTGCACTATGTGATTACACTGAGACTGCACTTTGTGATTACGCAGAGACACTGCACCATGTGATTACACAGGGAGACTGCACTATGTGATTACACAGAGACTGCACTATGTGATTACACAGAGACTGCACTATGTGATTACACAGAGACAACTGCACCATGTGATTACACAGAGACTGCACCATGTGATTACACTGAGACTGCACCATGTGATTACACAGGGAGACTACACCAAGTGATAACACAGAGACACTGCACCATGTACTTAGAGAGAGACTGCAACATGTGATTACACAGAGAGACTGAACCATGTGAATGCACAGAGAATGCACCATGTGATTATACAGAGACTGCACCATGTGATTACACAGAGACTGCAACATGTGATTATACAGAGACTGCACCATGTGATTATACTGAGACTGCACCACGTGATTGCACTGAGACTGCACCATGTGATTATGCTGAGACTGCGCTATGTGATTACACTGTGACTGTACCGCGTGATTACACTGAGACTGCACCGTGTGAATACACTGTGACTGCACCATGTGATTACACAGAGAGACTGCACCATGTGATTACACTGAGACTGCACCATGTAATTGCACTGTTACTGCACCATGTGATTTACACTGAGACTGCACCATTTGATACACAGAGACTGCACCATATGATTGCACAGATACTGCACCATGTGATTACACTGAGACTGCGCCATGCGATTGCACAGATTCTGCACCATGTGACTAGAGAGAGACTGCACCATGTGATTACACCGAGACTGCACCATTTGCTTACACAGAGCGACTGCACCATGTGATTACACAGACTGCACCATGTGATTACACTGAGACTGCACCATGTGATTCCACACAAAGACTGCACCATGTGATTACACAGAGAGACTGCACCATGTGATAACACAGAGACACTGCACCATGTGATTACAATTTGACTGCACCATGTGATTATACAGTGACTGCACCATGTGATTACACATAGAGACTGCACCATGTAATTAGACAGAGACTGCACCATGTGATTACATTGCGAATGCAACATGTGAATACACAGAGGCTGCACCATGTGATCAGAGAGAGACTGCACCATGTGATTACACAGAGACAGCACCATGTGACTACACTGAGACTGCACCATGTGATTACATTGCGAATGCAACAAATGAATACACAGAGGGTGCACCATGTGATGAGAGAGAGACTGCACCATGTGATTACACAGAGAATGCAACACGTGATTAGAGAGAGAGACTGCGCCATGTCATTACACTGAGAATGCACCATTTGATTACACAGAGAGACTGCACCATGTGATTACGCAGAGACTGCACCATGTGATTACACAGAGAGACTGCACCATGTGATTAGAGAGAGACTGCACCATGTGATAAGAGAGAGACTGCACCATGTGATTAGAGAGAGACTGCACCATGTGATTAGACTGAGAATGCACCATGTGATTACAGAGTGACTGCATCATGTGATTACACAGAGACTGCACCATATGATTATACAGAGACTGCGCCATGTGATTGTACAGAGACTGCACCATGTGATTATACTGAGACTGTACCACGTGATTACACAGACTGCACCATGTGATTAGAGAGAGAGACTGCACCATGTGATTACACTGAGACTGCACCATGTGATTATACTGAGACTGCACCATGTGATTACACTGAGAATGTACCATGTGATTACAGAGTGACTGCATCATGTGATTACACAGAGACTGCACCATGTGATTATACAGAGACTGCGCCATGTGATTGTACAGAGACTGCACCATGTGAATACATAGAGACTGAACCATGTGATTATACATAGACTGCGCCATGTGATTGTACAGAGACTGCACCATGTGATTTACACTGAGACTGCACCATGTGGTTACACAGAGACTGCAGCATGTGATTACACAGACACTGCACCATGTGATTACACAGAGTGACTGCACCATGTGATTACACTGAGACTGCACCATGTGATTACACTGAGACTACACCATGTGATTACTCTGAGACTGCACCACGTGATTACCCTGTGACTGTACCACGTGATTACACTGAGACTGCACCGTGTGAATAGACGGTGACTGCACCATGTGATTACACAGGGAGACTGCACCATGTGATTACACTGAGACTGCACCATGTAGTTGCACTGTTACTGCACCATGTGATTACACAGATCGACTGAACCTGGTGATCGCATAGAGCGAATGCACCATGTGATTAGAGAGAGACTGCAGCATGTTATTACACAGAGACGGCACCATGTGATTACACTGAGACTACACCATGTGATTACACTGGGACTGCACCATGTGATTGCACAGATACTGCACCATGTGATTACACTGGGACTGCACCATCTGATTGCACAGATACTGCACCATGTGATTACACTGAGACTGCACCATGTAATTGCACTGTTACTGCACCATGTGATTACACAGAGACTGCACCATTTGATACACAGAGACTGCACCATATGATTGCACAGATACTGCACCATGTGATTACGCTGAGACTGCGCCATGCGATTGCACAGATTCTGCACCATGTGACTAGAGAGAGACTGCACCATGTGATTACACCGAGACTGAACCATTTGCTTACACAGAGCGACTGCACCATGTGATTACACAGACTGCACCATGTGATTCCACACAGAGACTGCACCATGTGATTACACAGAGAGACTGCACCATGTGATAACACAGAGACACTGCACCATGTGATTACAATTTGACTGCACCATGTGATTATACAGTGACTGCACCATGTGATTACACATAGAGACTGCACCATGTAATTAGACAGAGACTGCACCATGTGATTGCACAGTGACGGCACCATGTGATTACACTGAGACAGCACCATGTGATTACATTGCGAATGCAACATGTGAATACACAGAGGCTGCACCATGTGATCAGAGAGAGACTGCACCATGTGATTGCACAGAGACAGCACCATGTGACTACACTGAGACTGCACCATGTGATTACATTGCGAATGCAACAAATGAATACACAGAGGGTGCACCATGTGATGAGAGAGAGACTGCACCATGTGATTACACAGAGAATGCAACACGTGATTAGAGAGAGAGACTGCGCCATGTCATTACACTGAGAATGCACCATTTGATTACACAGAGAGACTGCACCATGTGATTACGCAGAGACTGCACCATGTGATTACACAGAGACTGCACCATGTGATTACACAGAGAGACTGCACCATGTGATTACACAGAGACTGCACCATGTGATAAGAGAGAGACTGCACCATGTGATTAGAGAGAGACTGCACCATGTGATTAGACTGAGAATGCACCATGTGATTACAGAGTGACTGCATCATGTGATTACACAGAGACTGCACCATATGATTATACAGAGACTGCGCCATGTGATTGTACAGAGACTGCACCATGTGATTATACTGAGACTGTACCACGTGATTACACAGACTGCACCATGTGATTAGAGAGAGAGACTGCACCATGTGATTACACTGAGACTGCACCATGTGATTATACTGAGACTGCACCATGTGATTACACTGAGAATGTACCATGTGATTACAGAGTGACTGCATCATGTGATTACACAGAGACTGCACCATGTGATTATACAGAGACTGCGCCATGTGATTGTACAGAGACTGCACGATGTGAATACATAGAGACTGAACCATGTGATTATACATAGACTGCGCCATGTGATTGTACAGAGACTGCACCATGTGATTTACACTGAGACTGCACCATGTGGTTACACAGAGACTGCAGCATGTGATTACACAGACACTGCACCATGTGATTACACAGAGTGACTGCACCATGTGATTACACTGAGACTGCACCATGTGATTACACTGAGACTACACCATGTGATTACTCTGAGACTGCACCACGTGATTACCCTGTGACTGTACCACGTGATTACACTGAGACTGCACCGTGTGAATAGACGGTGACTGCACCATGTGATTACACAGGGAGACTGCACCATGTGATTACACTGAGACTGCACCATGTAGTTGCACTGTTACTGCACCATGTGATTACACAGATCGACTGAACCTGGTGATCGCATAGAGCGAATGCACCATGTGATTAGAGAGAGACTGCAGCATGTTATTACACAGAGACGGCACCATGTGATTACAATGAGACTACACCATGTGATTACACTGGGACTGCACCATGTGATTGCACAGATACTGCACCATGTGATTACACTGGGACTGCACCATCTGATTGCACAGATACTGCACCATGTGATTACACTGAGACTGCGCCATGCGATTGCACAGATACTGCACCATGTGACTAGAGAGAGACTGCACCATGTGACTAGAGAGAGACGGCACCATGTGATTACACCGAGACTGCACCATTTGCTTACACAGAGCGACTGCACCATGTGATTACACAGACTGCACCATGTGATTACACCGAGACTGCACCATGTGATTCCACACAGAGACTGCACCATGTGATTACACAGAGAGACTGCACCATGTGATAACACAGAGACACTGCACCATGTGATTACAATGTGACTGCACCATGTGATTATACAGTGACTGCACCATGTGATTACACATAGAGACTGCACCATGTAATTAGACAGAGACTGAACCATGTGATTGCACAGTGACGGCACCATGTGATTACACTGAGACAGCACCATGTGATTACATTGCGAATGCAACATGTGAATACACAGAGGCTGCACCATGTGATCAGAGAGAGACTGCACCACGTGATTACACAGAGACAGCACCATGTGACTACACTGAGACTGCACCATGTGATTACATTGCGAATGCAACAAATGAATACACAGAGGGTGCACCATGTGATGAGAGAGAGACTGCACCATGTGATTACACAGAGAATGCAACACGTGATTAGAGAGAGAGACTGCGCCATGTCATTACACTGAGAATGCACCATTTGATTACACAGAGAGACTGCACCATGTGATTACGCAGAGACTGCACCATGTGATTACACAGAGACTGCACCATGTGATTACACAGAGAGACTGCACCATGTGATTACACAGAGACTGCACCACGTGATTACACAGAGACTGCACCATATAATTGCACAGAGAGACTGCACCATGTGATTAGAGAGAGACTGCACCATGTGATTATAGAGAGACTGCACCATGTGATTATAGAGAGACTGCGCCATGTGATTAGAGACAGACTGCACCACGTGATTACACTGAGACTGCACCATGTGATTACACAGAGAGACTGCTCCATGTGATTACACAGGGAGACTGCACTATGTGATTACACTGAGACTGCACTTTGTGATTACGCAGAGACACTGCACCATGTGATTACACAGGGAGACTGCACTATGTGATTACACAGAGACTGCACTATGTGATTACACAGAGACTGCACTATGTGATTACACAGAGACAACTGCACCATGTGATTACACAGAGACTGCACCATGTGATTACACTGAGACTGCACCATGTGATTACACAGGGAGACTACACCAAGTGATAACACAGAGACACTGCACCATGTACTTAGAGAGAGACTGCAACATGTGATTACACAGAGAGACTGAACCATGTGAATACACAGAGAATGCACCATGTGATTATACAGAGACTGCACCATGTGATTACACAGAGACTGCAACATGTGATTATACAGAGACTGCACCATGTGATTATACTGAGACTGCACCACGTGATTGCACTGAGACTGCACCATGTGATTATGCTGAGACTGCGCTTTGTGATTACACTGTGACTGTACCGCGTGATTACACTGAGACTGCACCGTGTGAATACACTGTGACTGCACCATGTGATTACACAGAGAGACTGCACCATGTGATTACACTGAGACTGCACCATGTAATTGCACTGTTACTGCACCATGTGATTACACAGAGACTGCACCATTTGATACACAGAGACTGCACCATATGATTGCACAGATACTGCACCATGTGATTACACTGAGACTGCGCCATGCGATTGCACAGATTCTGCACCATGTGACTAGAGAGAGACTGCACCATGTGATTACACCGAGACTGCACCATTTGCTTACACAGAGCGACTGCACCATGTGATTACACAGACTGCACCATGTGATTACACCGAGACTGCACCATGTGATTCCACACAGAGACTGCACCATGTGATTACACAGAGAGACTGCACCATGTGATAACACAGAGACACTGCACCATGTGATTACAATGTGACTGCACCATGTGATTATACAGTGACTGCACCATGTGATTACACATAGAGACTGCACCATGTAATTAGACAGAGACTGCGCCATGTGATTACATTGCGAATGCAACATGTGAATACACAGAGGCTGCACCATGTGATCAGAGAGAGACTGCACCATGTGATTACACAGAGACAGCACCATGTGACTACACTGAGACTGCACCATGTGATTACATTGCGAATGCAACAAATGAATACACAGAGGGTGCACCATGTGATGAGAGAGAGACTGCACCATGTGATTACACAGAGAATGCAACACGTGATTAGAGAGAGAGACTGCGCCATGTCATTACACTGAGAATGCACCATTTGATTACACAGAGAGACTGCACCATGTGATTACGCAGAGACTGCACCATGTGATTACACAGAGAGACTGCACCATGTGATTAGAGAGAGACTGCACCATGTGATTACACAGAGAGACTGCACCATGTGATTAGAGAGAGACTGCACCATGTGATTAGACTGAGAATGCACCATGTGATTACAGAGTGACTGCATCATGTGATTACACAGAGACTGCACCATATGATTATACAGAGACTGCGCCATGTGATTGTACAGAGACTGCACCATGTGATTGTACTGAGACTGTACCACGTGATTACACAGACTGCACCATGTGATTAGAGAGAGAGACTGCACCATGTGATTACACTGAGACTGCACCATGTGATTATACTGAGACTGCACCATGTGATTACACTGAGAATGTACCATGTGATTACAGAGTGACTGCATCATGTGATTACACAGAGACTGCACCATGTGATTATACAGAGACTGTGCCATGTGATTGTACAGAGACTGCACCATGTGATTACATAGAGACTGCACCATGTGATTATACATAGACTGCGCCATGTGATTGTACAGAGACTGCACCATGTGATTTACACTGAGACTGCACCATGTGGTTACACAGAGACTGCAGCATGTGATTACACAGACACTGCACCATGTGATTACACAGAGTGACTGCACCATGTGATTACACTGAGACTGCACCATGTGATTACACTGAGACTACACCATGTGATTACTCTGAGACTGCACCACGTGATTACCCTGTGACTGTACCACGTGATTACACTGAGACTGCACCGTGTGAATAGACGGTGACTGCACCATGTGATTACACAGAGAGACTGCACCATGTGATTACACTGAGACTGCACCATGTAGTTGCACTGTTACTGCACCATGTGATTACACAGATCGACTGAACCTGGTGATCGCATAGAGCGAATGCACCATGTGATTAGAGAGAGACTGCAGCATGTTATTACACAGAGACGGCACCATGTGATTACACTGAGACTACACCATGTGATTACACTGGGACTGCACCATGTGATTGCACAGATACTGCACCATGTGATTACACTGGGACTGCACCATCTGATTGCACAGATACTGCACCATGTGATTACACTGAGACTGCGCCATGCGATTGCACAGATACTGCACCATGTGACTAGAGAGAGACTGCACCATGTGACTAGAGAGAGACGGCACCATGTGATTACACCGAGACTGCACCATTTGCTTACACAGAGCGACTGCACCATGTGATTACACAGACTGCACCATGTGATTACACAGAGAGACTGCACCATGTGATAACACAGAGACATTGCACCATGTGATTACAATGTGACTGCACCATGTGATTATACAGTGACTGCACCATGTGATTACACATAGAGACTGCACCATGTAATTAGACAGAGACTGCACCATGTGATTGCACAGTGACGGCCCCATGTGATTACACTGAGACAGCACCATGTGATTACATTGCGAATGCAACATGTGAATACACAGAGACTGCACCATGTGATTATAGAGAGACTGCACCATGTGATTATAGAGAGACTGCGCCATGTGATTAGAGACAGACTGCACCACGTGATTACACTGAGACTGCACCATGTGATTACACAGAGACACTGCACCATGTGATTACACAGGGAGACTGCACTATGTGATTACACAGAGACTGCGCTATGTGATTACACAGAGACTGCACTATGTGATTACAGAGAGACAACTGCACCATGTGATTACACAGAGACTGCACCATGTGATTACACTGAGACTGCACCATGTGATTACACAGGGAGACTACACCAAGTGATAACACAGAGACACTGCACCATGTACTTAGAGAGAGACTGCAACATGTGATTACACAGAGAGACTGAACCATGTGAATACACAGAGAATGCACCATGTGATTATACAGAGACTGCACCATGTGATTACACAGAGACTGCAACATGTGATTATACAGAGACAGTACCATGTGATTATACTGAGACTGCACCACGTGATTGCACTGAGACGGCACCATGTGATTATGCTGAGACTGCGCTATGTGATAACACTGTGACTGTACCGCGTGATTACACTGAGACTGCACCGTGTGAATACACTGTGACTGCACCATGTGATTACACAGAGAGACTGCACCATGTGATTACACTGAGACTGCACCATGTGATTACACAGAGACTGCACCATTTGATACACAGAGACTGCACCATATGATTGCATACATACTGCACCATGTGATTACACTGAGACTGCGCCATGCGATTGCACAGATACTGCACCATGTGACTAGAGAGAGACTGCACCATGTGACTAGAGAGAGACGGCACCATGTGATTACACCGAGACTGCACCATTTGCTTACACAGAGCGACTGCACCATGTGATTACACAGATTGCACCATGTGATTACACCGAGACTGCACCATGTGATTCCACACAGAGACTGCACCATGTGATTACACAGAGAGACTGCACCATGTGATAACACAGAGACACTGCACCATGTGATTACAATGTGACTGCACCATGTGATTATACAGTGACTGCACCATGTGATTACACATAGAGACTGCACCATGTAATTAGACAGAGACTGCACCATGTGATTGCACAGTGACGGCACCATGTGATTACACTGAGACAGCACCATGTGATTACATTGCGAATGCAACATGTGAATACACAGAGGTTGCACCATGTGATCAGAGAGAGACTGCACCATGTGATTATACAGAGACAGCACCATGTGACTACACTGAGACTGCACCATGTGATTACATTGCGAATGCAACAAATGAATACACAGAGGGTGCACCATGTGATGAGAGAGAGACTGCACCATGTGATTACACAGAGAATGCAACACGTGATTAGAGAGAGAGACTGCGCCATGTCATTACACTGAGAATGCACCATTTGATTACACAGAGAGACTGCACCATGTGATTACGCAGAGACTGCACCATGTGATTACACAGAGACTGCACCATGTGATTACACAGAGAGACTGCACCATGTGATTACACAGAGACTGCACCACGTGATTACACAGAGACTGCACCATATAATTGCACAGAGAGACTGCACCATGTGATTAGAGAGAGACTGCACCATGTGATTATAGAGAGACTGCACCATGTGATTATAGAGAGACTGCGCCATGTGATTAGAGACAGACTGCACCACGTGATTACACTGAGACTGCACCATGTGATTACACAGAGAGACTGCTCCATGTGATTACACAAGGAGACTGCACTATGTGATTACACTGAGACTGCACTTTGTGATTACGCAGAGACACTGCACCATGTGATTACACAGGGAGACTGCACTATGTGATTACACAGAGACTGCACTATGTGATTACACAGAGACTGCACTATGTGATTACACAGAGACAACTGCACCATGTGATTACACAGAGACTGCACCATGTGATTACACTGAGACATGCATTATGTGATTACACAGGGAGACTACACCAAGTGATAACACAGAGACACTGCACCATGTACTTAGAGAGAGACTGCAACATGTGATTACACAGAGAGACTGAACCATGTGAATGCACAGAGAATGCACCATGTGATTATACAGAGACTGCACCATGTGATTACACAGAGACTGCAACATGTGATTATACAGAGACTGCACCACGTGATTACACAGAGACTGCAACATGTGATTGCACTGAGACTGCACCATGTGATTATGCTGAGACTGCGCTATGTGATTACACTGTGACTGTACCGCGTGATTACACTGAGACTGCACCGTGTGAATACACTGTGACTGCACCATGTGATTACACTGAGACTGCACCATGTGATTACACTGAGACTGCACCATGTAATTGCACTGTTACTGCACCATGTGATTACACAGAGACTGCACCATTTGATACACAGAGACTGCACCATATGATTGCACAGATACTGCACCATGTGATTACACTGAGACTGCGCCATGCGATTGCACAGATTCTGCACCATGTGACTAGAGAGAGACTGCACCATGTGATTACACCGAGACTGCACCATTTGCTTACACAGAGCGACTGCACCATGTGATTACACAGACTGCACCATGTAATTCCACACAGAGACTGCACCATGTGATTACACAGAGAGACTGCACCATGTGATAACACAGAGACACTGCACCATGTGATTACAATTTGACTGCACCATGTGATTATACAGTGACTGCACCATGTGATTACACATAGAGACTGCACCATGTAATTAGACAGAGACTGCACCATGTGATTGCACAGTGACGGCACCATGTGATTACACTGAGACAGCACCATGTGATTACATTGCGAATGCAACATGTGAATACACAGAGGCTGCACCATGTGATCAGAGAGAGACTGCACCATGTGATTACACAGAGACAGCACCATGTGACTACACTGAGACTGCACCATGTGATTACATTGCGAATGCAACAAATGAATACACAGAGGGTGCACCATGTGATGAGAGAGAGACTGCACCATGTGATTACACAGAGAATGCAACACGTGATTAGAGAGAGAGACTGCGCCATGTCATTACACTGAGAATGCACCATTTGATTACACAGAGAGACTGCACCATGTGATTACGCAGAGACTGCACCATGTGATTACGCAGAGACTGCACCATGTGATTACACAGAGAGACTGCACCATGTGATTAGAGAGAGACTGCACCATGTGATAAGAGAGAGACTGCACCATGTGATTAGAGAGAGACTGCACCATGTGATTAGACTGAGAATGCACCATGTGATTACAGAGTGACTGCATCATGTGATTACACAGAGACTGCACCATATGATTATACAGAGACTGCGCCATGTGATTGTACAGAGACTGCACCATGTGATTATACTGAGACTGT
Organism: Cetorhinus maximus; assembly: GCF_964194155.1. Lineage (NCBI taxonomy): Eukaryota > Metazoa > Chordata > Chondrichthyes > Lamniformes > Cetorhinidae > Cetorhinus > Cetorhinus maximus. The sequence goes on along the minus strand of NC_135905.1, from coordinate 22,310,812 downwards.
ACCACGTGATTACACAGACTGCACCATGTGATTAGAGAGAGAGACTGCACCATGTGATTACACTGAGACTGCACCATGTGATTATACTGAGACTGCACCATGTGATTACACTGAGAATGGACCATGTGATTACAGAGTGACTGCATCATGTGATTACACAGAGACTGCACCATGTGATTATACAGAGACTGTGCCATGTGATTGTACAGAGACTGCACGATGTGAATACATAGAGACTGAACCATGTGATTATACATAGACTGCGCCATGTGATTGTACAAAGACTGCACCATGTGATTTACACTGAGACTGCACCATGTGGTTACACAGAGACTGCAGCATGTGATTACACAGACACTGCACCATGTGATTACACAGAGTGACTGCACCATGTGATTACACTGAGACTGCACCATGTGATTACACTGAGACTACACCATGTGATTACTCTGAGACTGCACCACGTGATTACCCTGTGACTGTACCACATGATTACACTGAGACTGCACCGTGTAAATAGACGGTGACTGCACCATGTGATTACGCAGAGACTGCACCATGTGATTACACAGAGAATGCAACACGTGATTAGAGAGAGAGACTGCGCCATGTCATTACACTGAGAATGCACCATTTGATTACACAGAGAGACTGCACCATGTGATTACGCAGAGACTGCACCATGTGATTACACAGAGACTGCACCATGTGATTACACAGAGAGACTGCACCATATGATTACACAGAGACTGCACCACGTGATTACACAGAGACTGCACCATATAATTGCACAGAGAGACTGCACCATGTGATTAGAGAGAGACTGCACCATGTGATTATAGAGAGACTGCACCATGTGATTATAGAGAGACTGCGCCATGTGATTAGAGACAGACTGCACCACGTGATTACACTGAGACTGCACCATGTGATTACACAGAGAGACTGCTCCATGTGATTACACAGGGAGACTGCACTATGTGATTACACTGAGACTGCACTTTGTGATTACGCAGAGACACTGCACCATGTGATTACACAGGGAGACTGCACTATGTGATTACACAGAGACTGCACTATGTGATTACACAGAGACTGCACTATGTGATTACACAGAGACAACTGCACCATGTGATTACACAGAGACTGCACCATGTGATTACACTGAGACTGCACCATGTGATTACACAGGGAGACTACACCAAGTGATAACACAGAGACACTGCACCATGTACTTAGAGAGAGACTGCAACATGTGATTACACAGAGAGACTGAACCATGTGAATGCACAGAGAATGCACCATGTGATTATACAGAGACTGCACCATGTGATTACACAGAGACTGCAACATGTGATTATACAGAGACTGCACCATGTGATTATACTGAGACTGCACCACGTGATTGCACTGAGACTGCACCATGTGATTATGCTGAGACTGCGCTATGTGATTACACTGTGACTGTACCGCGTGATTACACTGAGACTGCACCGTGTGAATACACTGTGACTGCACCATGTGATTACACAGAGAGACTGCACCATGTGATTACACTGAGACTGCACCATGTAATTGCACTGTTACTGCACCATGTGATTACACAGAGACTGCACCATTTGATACACAGAGACTGCACCATATGATTGCACAGATACTGCACCATGTGATTACACAGAGACTGCGCCATGCGATTGCACAGATTCTGCACCATGTGACTAGAGAGAGACTGCACCATGTGATTACACCGAGACTGCACCATTTGCTTACACAGAGCGACTGCACCATGTGATTACACAGACTGCACCATGTGATTACACCGAGACTGCACCATGTGATTCCACACAGAGACTGCACCATGTGATTACACAGAGAGACTGCACCATGTGATAACACAGAGACACTGCACCATGTGATTACAATTTGACTGCACCATGTGATTATACAGTGACTGCACCATGTGATTACACATAGAGACTGCACCATGTAATTAGACAGAGACTGTACCATGTGATTACATTGCGAATGCAACATGTGAATACACAGAGGCTGCACCATGTGATCAGAGAGAGACTGCACCATGTGATTACACAGAGACAGCACCATGTGACTACACTGAGACTGCACCATGTGATTACATTGCGAATGCAACAAATGAATACACAGAGGGTGCACCATGTGATGAGAGAGAGACTGCACCATGTGATTACACAGAGAATGCAACACGTGATTAGAGAGAGAGACTGCGCCATGTCATTACACTGAGAATGCACCATTTGATTACACAGAGAGACTGCACCATGTGATTACGCAGAGACTGCACCATGTGATTACACAGAGAGACTGCACCATGTGATTACACAGAGACTGCACCATGTGATAAGAGAGAGACTGCACCATGTGATTAGAGAGAGACTGCACCATGTGATTAGACTGAGAATGCACCATGTGATTACAGAGTGACTGCATCATGTGATTACACAGAGACTGCACCATATGATTATACAGAGACTGCGCCATGTGATTGTACAGAGACTGCACCATGTGATTGTACTGAGACTGTACCACGTGATTACACAGACTGCACCATGTGATTAGAGAGAGAGACTGCACCATGTGATTACACTGAGACTGCACCATGTGATTATACTGAGACTGCACCATGTGATTACACTGAGAATGTACCATGTGATTACAGAGTGACTGCATCATGTGATTACACAGAGACTGCACCATGTGATTATACAGAGACTGTGCCATGTGATTGTACAGAGACTGCACCATGTGATTACATAGAGACTGCACCATGTGATTATACATAGACTGCGCCATGTGATTGTACAGAGACTGCACCATGTGATTTACACTGAGACTGCACCATGTGGTTACACAGAGACTGCAGCATGTGATTACACAGACACTGCACCATGTGATTACACAGAGTGACTGCACCATGTGATTACACTGAGACTGCACCATGTGATTACACTGAGACTACACCATGTGATTACTCTGAGACTGCACCACGTGATTACCCTGTGACTGTACCACGTGATTACACTGAGACTGCACCGTGTGAATAGACGGTGACTGCACCATGTGATTACACAGAGAGACTGCACCATGTGATTACACTGAGACTGCACCATGTAGTTGCACTGTTACTGCACCATGTGATTACACAGATCGACTGAACCTGGTGATCGCATAGAGCGAATGCACCATGTGATTAGAGAGAGACTGCAGCATGTTATTACACAGAGACGGCACCATGTGATTACACTGAGACTACACCATGTGATTACACTGGGACTGCACCATGTGATTGCACAGATACTGCACCATGTGATTACACTGGGACTGCACCATCTGATTGCACAGATACTGCACCATGTGATTACACTGGGACTGCACCATCTGATTGCACAGATACTGCACCATGTGACTAGAGAGAGACTGAACCATGTGACTAGAGAGAGACGGCACCATGTGATTACACCGAGACTGCACCATTTGCTTACACAGAGCGACTGCACCATGTGATTACACAGACTGCACCATGTGATTACACAGAGAGACTGCACCATGTGATAACACAGAGACATTGCACCATGTGATTACAATGTGACTGCACCATGTGATTATACAGTGACTGCACCATGTGATTACACATAGAGACTGCACCATGTAATTAGACAGCGACTGCACCATGTGATTGCACAGTGACGGCCCCATGTGATTACACTGAGACAGCACCATGTGATTACATTGCGAATGCAACATGTGAATACACAGAGACTGCACCATGTGATTATAGAGAGACTGCACCATGTGATTATAGAGAGACTGCGCCATGTGATTAGAGACAGACTGCACCACGTGATTACACTGAGACTGCACCATGTGATTACACAGAGAGACTGCTCCATGTGATTACACAGGGAGACTGCACTATGTGATTACACTGAGACTGCACTTTGTGATTACGCAGAGACACTGCACCATGTGATTACACAGGGAGACTGCACTATGTGATTACACAGAGACTGCGCTATGTGATTACACAGAGACTGCACTATGTGATTACAGAGAGACAACTGCACCATGTGATTACACAGTGACTGCACCATGTGATTACACTGAGACTGCACCATGTGATTACACAGGGAGACTACACCAAGTGATAACACAGAGACACTGCACCATGTACTTAGAGAGAGACTGCAACATGTGATTACACAGAGAGACTGCACCATGTGATTACACAGAGACTGCACCATGTGATTATACAGAGACTGCACCATGTGATTACACAGAGACTGCAACATGTGATTATACAGAGACAGTACCATGTGATTATACTGAGACTGCACCACGTGATTGCACTGAGACGGCACCATGTGATTATGCTGAGACTGCGCTATGTGATTACACTGTGACTGTACCGCGTGATTACACTGAGAGACTGCACCATGTGATTACACTGAGACTGCACCATGTGATTACACAGAGACTGCACCATTTGATACACAGAGACTGCACCATATGATTGCATACATACTGCACCATGTGATTACACTGAGACTGCGCCATGCGATTGCACAGATACTGCACCATGTGACTAGAGAGAGACTGCACCATGTGACTAGAGAGAGACGGCACCATGTGATTACACCGAGACTGCACCATTTGCTTACACAGAGCGACTGCACCATGTGATTACACAGATTGCACCATGTGATTACACCGAGACTGCACCATGTGATTCCACACAGAGACTGCACCATGTGATTACACAGAGAGACTGCACCATGTGATAACACAGAGACACTGCACCATGTGATTACAATGTGACTGCACCATGTGATTATACAGTGACTGCACCATGTGATTACACATAGAGACTGCACCATGTAATTAGACAGAGACTGCACCATGTGATTGCACAGTGACGGCACCATGTGATTACACTGAGACAGCACCATGTGATTACATTGCGAATGCAACATGTGAATACACAGAGGCTGCACCATGTGATCAGAGAGAGACTGCACCATGTGATTACACAGAGACAGCACCATGTGACTACACTGAGACTGCACCATGTGATTACATTGCGAATGCAACAAATGAATACACAGAGGGTGCACCATGTGATGAGAGAGAGACTGCGCCATGTCATTACACTGAGAATGCACCATTTGATTACACAGAGAGACTGCACCATGTGATTACGCAGAGACTGCACCATGTGATTACACAGAGACTGCACCATGTGATTACACAGAGAGACTGCACCATGTGATTACACAGAGACTGCACCACGTGATTACACAGAGACTGCACCATATAATTGCACAGAGAGACTGCACCATGTGATTAGAGAGAGACTGCACCATGTGATTATAGAGAGACTGCACCATGTGATTATAGAGAGACTGCGCCATGTGATTAGAGACAGACTGCACCACGTGATTACACTGAGACTGCACCATGTGATTACACAGAGAGACTGCTCCATGTGATTACACAGGGAGACTGCACTATGTGATTACACTGAGACTGCACTATGTGATTACACTGAGACTGCACTATGTGATTACACAGAGACAACTGCACCATGTGATTACACAGAGACTGCACCATGTGATTACACTGAGACTGCACCATGTGATTACACAGGGAGACTACACCAAGTGATAACACAGAGACACTGCACCATGTACTTAGAGAGAGACTGCAACATGTGATTACACAGAGAGACTGAACCATGTGAATGCACAGAGAATGCACCATGTGATTATACAGAGACTCCACCATGTGATTACACAGAGACTGCAACATGTGATTATACAGAGACTGCACCATGTGATTATACTGAGACTGCACCACGTGATTGCACTGAGACTGCACCATGTGATTATGCTGAGACTGCGCTATGTGATTACACTGTGACTGTACCGCGTGATTACACTGAGACTGCACCGTGTGAATACACTGTGACTGCACCATGTGATTACACAGAGAGACTGCACCATGTGATTACACTGAGACTGCACCATGTAATTGCACTGTTACTGCACCATGTGATTACACAGAGACTGCACCATTTGATACACTGAGACTGCACCATATGATTGCACAGATACTGCACCATGTGATTACACTGAGACTGCGCCATGCGATTGCACAGATTCTGCACCATGTGACTAGAGAGAGACTGCACCATGTGATTACACCGAGACTGCACCATTTGCTTACACAGAGCGACTGCACCATGTGATTACACAGACTGCACCATGTGATTCCACACAGAGACTGCACCATGTGATTACACAGAGAGACTGCACCATGTGATAACACAGAGACACTGCACCATGTGATTACAATTTGACTGCACCATGTGATTATACAGTGACTGCACCATGTGATTACACATAGAGACTGCACCATGTAATTAGACAGAGACTGCACCATGTGATTGCACAGTGACGGCACCATGTGATTACACTGAGACAGCACCATGTGATTACATTGCGAATGCAACATGTGAATACACAGAGGCTGCACCATGTGATCAGAGAGAGACAGCACCATGTGACTACACTGAGACTGCACCATGTGACTACACTGAGACTGCACCATGTGATTACATTGCGAATGCAACAAATGAATACACAGAGGGTGCACCATGTGATGAGAGAGAGACTGCACCATTTGATTACACAGAGAATGCAACACGTGATTAGAGAGAGAGACTGCGCCATGTCATTACACTGAGAATGCACCATTTGATTACACAGAGAGACTGCACCATGTGATTACGCAGAGACTGCACCATGTGATTACGCAGAGACTGCACCATGTGATTACACAGAGAGACTGCACCATGTGATTACACAGAGACTGCACCATGTGATAAGAGAGAGACTGCACCATGTGATTAGAGAGAGACTGCACCATGTGATTACACAGAGACTGCACCATATGATTATACAGAGACTGCGCCATGTGATTGTACAGAGACTGCACCATGTGATTATACTGAGACTGTACCACGTGATTACACAGACTGCACCATGTGATTAGAGAGAGAGACTGCACCATGTGATTACACTGAGACTGCACCATGTGATTATACTGAGACTGCACCATGTGATTACACTGAGAATGTACCATGTGATTACAGAGTGACTGCATCATGTGATTACACAGAGACTGCACCATGTGATTATACAGAGACTGCGCCATGTGATTGTACAGAGACTGCACCATGTGAATACATAGAGACTGAACCATGTGATTATACATAGACTGCGCCATGTGATTGTACAGAGACTGCACCATGTGATTTACACTGAGACTGCACCATGTGGTTACACAGAGACTGCAGCATGTGATTACACAGACACTGCACCATGTGATTACACAGAGTGACTGCACCATGTGATTACACTGAGACTGCACCATGTGATTACACTGAGACTACACCATGTGATTACTCTGAGACTGCACCACGTGATTACCCTGTGACTGTACCACGTGATTACACTGAGACTGCACCGTGTGAATAGACGGTGACTGCACCATGTGATTACACAGGGAGACTGCACCATGTGATTACACTGAGACTGCACCATGTGATTACACAGATCGACTGAACCTGGTGATCGCATAGAGCGAATGCACCATGTGATTAGAGAGAGACTGCAGCATGTTATTACACAGAGACGGCACCATGTGATTACACTGAGACTACACCATGTGATTACACTGGGACTGCACCATGTGATTGCACAGATACTGCACCATGTGATTACACTGGGACTGCACCATCTGATTGCACAGATACTGCACCATGTGATTACACTGAGACGGCGCCATGCAATTGCACAGATACTGCACCATGTGACTAGAGAGAGACTGCACCATGTGACTAGAGAGAGACGGCACCATGTGATTACACCGAGACTGCACCATTTGCTTACACAGAGCGACTGCACCATGTGATTACACAGACTGCACCATGTGATTACACAGAGAGACTGCACCATGTGATAACACAGAGACACTGCACCATGTGATTACACATAGAGACTGCACCATGTAATTAGACAGAGACTGCACCATGTGATTGCACAGTGACGGCACCATGTGATTACACTGAGACAGCACCATGTGATTACATTGCGAATGCAACATGTGAATGCACAGAGGCTGCACCATGTGATCAGAGAGAGACTGCACCATGTGATTACACAGAGACAGCACCATGTGACTACACTGAGACTGCACCATGTGATTACATTGCGAATGCAACAAATGAATACACAGAGGGTGCACCATGTGATGAGAGAGAGACTGCATCATGTGATTACACAGAGAATGCAACACGTGATTAGAGAGAGAGACTGCGCCATGTCATTACACTGAGAATGCACCATTTGATTACACAGAGAGACTGCACCATGTGATTACGCAGAGACTGCACCATGTGATTACACAGAGACTGCACCATGTGATTACACAGAGAGACTGCACCATGTGATTACACAGAGACTGCACCACGTGATTACACAGAGACTGCACCATATAATTGCACAGAGAGACTGCACCATGTGATTAGAGAGAGACTGCACCATGTGATTATAGAGAGACTGCACCATGTGATTATAGAGAGACTGCGCCATGTGATTAGAGACAGACTGCACCACGTGATTACACTGAGACTGCACCATGTGATTACACAGAGAGACTGCTCCATGTGATTACACAGGGAGACTGCACTATGTGATTACACTGAGACTGCACTTTGTGATTACGCAGAGACACTGCACCATGTGATTACACAGGGAGACTGCACTATGTGATTACACAGAGACTGCACTATGTGATTACACAGAGACTGCACTATGTGATTACACAGAGACAACTGCACCATGTGATTACACAGAGACTGCACCATGTGATTACACTGAGACTGCACCATGTGATTACACAGGGAGACTACACCAAGTGATAACACAGAGACACTGCACCATGTACTTAGAGAGAGACTGCAACATGTGATTACACAGAGAGACTGAACCATGTGAATGCACAGAGAATGCACCATGTGATTATACAGAGACTGCACCATGTGATTACACAGAGACTGCAACATGTGATTATACAGAGACTGCACCATGTGCTTACACAGAGACTGCACCATGTGATTACACAGAAAGACTGCACCATGTGATTACACAAAGGGACTGCACCATGTCATTACAGAGAGAGACTGCACCATGTGATTACACAGAGACTGCACCATGTGATTGCACAGAAACTGCACCATCTAATTACACAAATAATGCACCATGTGATTACAAGGAGAGACTGCACCATGTGTTTAGACAGAGACTGCATCGTGTGATTACACTGAGACTGCAGAATGTGATTTCACAGAGACTGCACCAGGTGCTTACACAGAGAGACTGCACCATGTGATTACACAAAGAGACTGCATCATGTGCTTACACAGAGACTGCACCATGTGATTACACAGAGAGTCTCCACCATGTGATTTTTCAGTGAGACTGCACCTTGTGCTTTTACTGGTAATGCACCATGTGATTGCCCATAGACTGCACGATGTGATTACTCAGAGAGACTGCACCATGTGATTTCACAATGAGACTGCACCATGTGATTACACAGAGAGACTGCACCGTGTGTTAGACAGAGAGACTGCACAATGTGATTATACAGAAAGACTGCACCATGTGATTACACAGAGACTGCACCATGTGATTACACAGAAACTGCACCATGTGGTTACACAGAGAATGCACCATGTGATTACACAGAGACTGCACCATGTGGTTACACAGAGAATGCACCATGTGATTACATAGAGAAGGCACCATGTGGTTACACAGAGAATGCAGCATGTGATTACACAGAGACTGCACCATGTGATTACACAGAGAATGCACCATGTGATTACACAGAGACTGCACCATGTGGTTATACAGAGAATGCACCATGTGATTACACTGAGACTGCACCATGTGGTTACACAGTCATTGCACTATGTGATTACACAGAGACTGCACCATGTGATTACACAGAGACTGCACCATGTGATTACACAGAGACTGCACCATATGGTTACACAGAGAATGCACCATGTGATTACACAGAGACTGCACCATGTGGTTACACAGAGAATGCACCATGTGATTACACAGAGAGACTGCACCATGTGATTACAAAGATAATGCACCATGTGATTACAAGGAGAGACTGCACCATGTGTTTGGACAGAGACTGCATCGTGTGATTACACTAAGACTGCACCATGTGATTACACTGAGGCTGCACCATCTGATTACACAGAGAGGCTGAACCATGTGATTACACAGAGAGACTGCACCAAGTGTTTACACAGAGACTGCACCATGTGCTTACGCAGAGGGACTGCACCATGTGCTTACAAAGAGACTTCACCAGGTGCTTACACAGAGAGACTGCACCATGTGATTACACAGTAAGACTGCACCATGTGATTACACAGAGACTGCACCGTGTGATTACACAGAGACTGCACCATGTGATTACACAGAGACTGCACCATGTGATTACACAAAGACTGCAGCATGTGATTACACAGAGAGACTGCACCATGTAATTTCACAGAGACTGCACCATGAGATTACTCATAGAGACTGCATCATGTGATTGCACTTATACTGCACCATGTGATTAGACAGACACTGCACCATGTGATTGCACAGTGATGCACCATGTGATTACACAGAGAGACTGCACCATGTGTTAGACAGAGAGACTGCACCATGTGATTAAACAGAGACTGCACCATGTGATTTCATAAAACCTGCATCACGTGATTACACAGAGACGGCACCATGTGATTTCACAATGAGACTGCAGCATGTGATTATACACAGAGACTGCACCATGTGATTACACAGAGACTGCACCATGTGCTCTCACTGGGAATGCAGCATGTAATTACACAAAGACTGCACCATCTGATTACACAGAGACTGCACCATCTGATTTCACAGAGAGTCTGCACCATGTGATTACACAGAGAGACTGCACCATGTGATTATACAGAGACTGCACCATGTGCACTCACTGGGAATGCAGCATGTGATTACACAGAGACTGCACCATCTGATTACACAGAGACTGCACCTTGTGATTACACAGAGACTGCACCATGTGATTACACTTAGACTGCACCATGTGATTACACAGTGACTGGACCATGTGATTCCACAGTGACTGGACCATGTGCTTTTACAGAGACTGCACCATGTGATTACACAGTGATTGCACCATGTGATTATACAGAGAGACTGCACCGTGTGTTATACAGAGAGACTGCACCGTGTGATTAGACAGAGAGACTGCACCGTGTGTTATACAGAGAGACTGCACCGTGTGATTAGACAGAGACGGCACCATGTGATTACACAGAGAGACTGCACCATCTTATTACACACAGAGACTTCACCATGTTATTACACAGAAAAACTGCACCATGAGATTACTCATAGAGACTGCATCATGTGATTACACTTAGACTGCACCATGTGATTCCAGAGAGAAATTGCACAATGAGATTAATCAGAGAGACTGCACCATGTGATTACACTGGGAGACTGCACCATGTGATTAGACAGAGATTGCACCATGTGATTAGACAGAGACTGCATCATGTGATTACACAGAGAGACTGCACCATGTGATTACACAGAGTCTGCACCATGTGATTACACATAGAGACTGCACCATGTGCTTACGCAGAGACTACACCTTGTGATTATACAGAGAGACTGCACCATGTGCTTACACAGAGACTGCACCATGTGATTACACAGAGAGACTGCACCATGTGATTACACAAAGGGACTGCACCATGTCATTACAGAGAGAGACTGCACCATGTGATTACACAGAGACTGCAACATCTGATTACACAGAGACTGCATCATGTGATTACACAGAGACTGCACCATTTGATTACATAAAAACTGCAGCATGTGATTACACAGAGACTGCACCATGTGATTACACAAAGACTGCAACATCTGATTACACAGAGACTGCACCATTTGATTACATAAACACTGCAGCATGTGATTACACAGAGACTGCATCATTTGATTACATAAAAACTGCACCATGTGATTACACAGAGAATTCACCATGTGGTTACACAGGGAATGCACCATGTCATTACAAGGAGAGACTGCACCATGTGTTTAGACATAGACTGCATCGTGTGATTACACTGAGACTGCACCATGTGATTACACAGACAGACGGCACCATGTGATTTCACAATGAGACTGCACCATGTATTTAGTCATAGACTGCACCATGTGATTACACAGAGACTGCACCATGTGATTACAGAGAGACTGCACCATGTGATTAAACAGAGACTGCACCATGTGATTACATAAAACCTGCAGCGTGTGATTACACAGAGACTGCACCATGTGATTACACAGAAAGACTGCACGATGTGATTTCACAATGAGACTGCAGCGTGTGATTACATAGAGACTGCACCATGTGATTACAGAGAGAGACTGCACCATGTGCTCTCACTGGGAACGCAGCATGTAATTACACAAAGACTACACCATGTGATTACAATGAGAATGCACCATGTGATTACAGAGAGAGGCTGCACCATGTGATTAAACAGAGTGACTGCACCATTTGATTACACAGCGAGACTGCACCATGTGCTTACAGAGACTGCATCGTGTGATTACACAGAGACTGCACCATGTGATTACACAGAGAGACTGCACCATGTGATTACACAGAGACTGCATCGTGTGATTACACAGAGACTACATCATGTGATTTCACAGAGACTGCACCATGTGATTACACAGACAGACTGCACCAAGTGATTACACTGAGAGTGCACCATGTGATTATACAAAGACTGCACCATGTGAATACACACAGAGACTGCACAATGTGATTACACAGAGAGACTGCACCATGTGATTACACAGAGAATGCACCATGTGATTACAGAGAGAGACTGCACCATGTGATTACAGAGACTGCACCATGTGATTACAGAGAGAGACTGCACTATGTGATTACAGAGACTGCACCATGTGATTACAGAGCGAGATTGCACCATGTGATTACACAGAGAATGCACCATGTGATTACAGAGAGAGACTGCACCATGTGATTACAGAGACTGCACCATGTGATTACAGAGAGAGACTGCACCATGTGACTATACAGAGACTGCACCATGTGATTAGTCAGAGACTGCACCATGTGATTACACAGAGACTACACCATGTGATTACACAGAGACTGCACCATGTGATTACAGAGAGAGACTGCACCATGTGCTTACACAGGGACTGCACCATGTGATTAAACAGAGAGACTGCACCATGTGCTTACACAGAGACTGCACCATGTGATTACACAGAGACTGCACCATGTGATTACACAGAGACTGCACCATGTGATTAAACAGAGAGACTGCACCATGTGCTTACACAGAGACTGCACCATGTGATTAAACAGAGAGACTGCGTCATGTGATTAAACAGAGAGACTGCACCATGTGCTTACACAGAGAGACTGCACCATGTGATTACACAGAGAGACTGCACCATGTGATTACACAGGGAGACTGCACCATGTGATTACACAGACAGACTGCACCATGTGATTACACAGAGAGACTGCACCATGTGATTACACAGAGAGACTGCACCATGTGATTACACAGAGACTGCACCACGTGATTACACAGAGACTGCACCATATAATTGCACAGAGAGACTGCACCATGTGATTAGAGAGAGACTGCACCATGTGATTATAGAGAGACTGCACCATGTGATTATAGAGAGACTGCGCCATGTGATTAGAGACAGACTGCACCACGTGATTACACTGAGACTGCACCATGTGATTACACAGAGAGACTGCTCCATGTGATTACACAGGGAGACTGCACTATGTGATTACACTGAGACTGCACTTTGTGATTACGCAGAGACACTGCACCATGTGATTACACAGGGAGACTGCACTATGTGATTACACAGAGACTGCACTATGTGATTACACAGAGACTGCACTATGTGATTACACAGAGACAACTGCACCATGTGATTACACAGAGACTGCACCATGTGATTACACTGAGACTGCACCATGTGATTACACAGGGAGACTACACCAAGTGATAACACAGAGACACTGCACCATGTACTTAGAGAGAGACTGCAACATGTGATTACACAGAGAGACTGAACCATGTGAATGCACAGAGAATGCACCATGTGATTATACAGAGACTGCACCATGTGATTACACAGAGACTGCAACATGTGATTATACAGAGACTGCACCATGTGCTTACACAGAGACTGCACCATGTGATTACACAGAAAGACTGCACCATGTGATTACACAAAGGGACTGCACCATGTCATTACAGAGAGAGACTGCACCATGTGATTACACAGAGACTGCACCATGTGATTGCACAGAAACTGCACCATCTAATTACACAAATAATGCACCATGTGATTACAAGGAGAGACTGCACCATGTGTTTAGACAGAGACTGCATCGTGTGATTACACTGAGACTGCAGAATGTGATTTCACAGAGACTGCACCAGGTGCTTACACAGAGAGACTGCACCATGTGATTACACAAAGAGACTGCATCATGTGCTTACACAGAGACTGCACCATGTGATTACACAGAGAGTCTCCACCATGTGATTTTTCAGTGAGACTGCACCTTGTGCTTTTACTGGTAATGCACCATGTGATTGCCCATAGACTGCACGATGTGATTACTCAGAGAGACTGCACCATGTGATTTCACAATGAGACTGCACCATGTGATTACACAGAGAGACTGCACCGTGTGTTAGACAGAGAGACTGCACAATGTGATTATACAGAAAGACTGCACCATGTGATTACACAGAGACTGCACCATGTGATTACACAGAAACTGCACCATGTGGTTACACAGAGAATGCACCATGTGATTACACAGAGACTGCACCATGTGGTTACACAGAGAATGCACCATGTGATTACATAGAGAAGGCACCATGTGGTTACACAGAGAATGCAGCATGTGATTACACAGAGACTGCACCATGTGATTACACAGAGAATGCACCATGTGATTACACAGAGACTGCACCATGTGGTTATACAGAGAATGCACCATGTGATTACACTGAGACTGCACCATGTGGTTACACAGTCATTGCACTATGTGATTACACAGAGACTGCACCATGTGATTACACAGAGACTGCACCATGTGATTACACAGAGACTGCACCATATGGTTACACAGAGAATGCACCATGTGATTACACAGAGACTGCACCATGTGGTTACACAGAGAATGCACCATGTGATTACACAGAGAGACTGCACCATGTGATTACAAAGATAATGCACCATGTGATTACAAGGAGAGACTGCACCATGTGTTTGGACAGAGACTGCATCGTGTGATTACACTAAGACTGCACCATGTGATTACACTGAGGCTGCACCATCTGATTACACAGAGAGGCTGAACCATGTGATTACACAGAGAGACTGCACCAAGTGTTTACACAGAGACTGCACCATGTGCTTACGCAGAGGGACTGCACCATGTGCTTACAAAGAGACTTCACCAGGTGCTTACACAGAGAGACTGCACCATGTGATTACACAGTAAGACTGCACCATGTGATTACACAGAGACTGCACCGTGTGATTACACAGAGACTGCACCATGTGATTACACAGAGACTGCACCATGTGATTACACAAAGACTGCAGCATGTGATTACACAGAGAGACTGCACCATGTAATTTCACAGAGACTGCACCATGAGATTACTCATAGAGACTGCATCATGTGATTGCACTTATACTGCACCATGTGATTAGACAGACACTGCACCATGTGATTGCACAGTGATGCACCATGTGATTACACAGAGAGACTGCACCATGTGTTAGACAGAGAGACTGCACCATGTGATTAAACAGAGACTGCACCATGTGATTTCATAAAACCTGCATCACGTGATTACACAGAGACGGCACCATGTGATTTCACAATGAGACTGCAGCATGTGATTATACACAGAGACTGCACCATGTGATTACACAGAGACTGCACCATGTGCTCTCACTGGGAATGCAGCATGTAATTACACAAAGACTGCACCATCTGATTACACAGAGACTGCACCATCTGATTTCACAGAGAGTCTGCACCATGTGATTACACAGAGAGACTGCACCATGTGATTATACAGAGACTGCACCATGTGCACTCACTGGGAATGCAGCATGTGATTACACAGAGACTGCACCATCTGATTACACAGAGACTGCACCTTGTGATTACACAGAGACTGCACCATGTGATTACACTTAGACTGCACCATGTGATTACACAGTGACTGGACCATGTGATTCCACAGTGACTGGACCATGTGCTTTTACAGAGACTGCACCATGTGATTACACAGTGATTGCACCATGTGATTATACAGAGAGACTGCACCGTGTGTTATACAGAGAGACTGCACCGTGTGATTAGACAGAGAGACTGCACCGTGTGTTATACAGAGAGACTGCACCGTGTGATTAGACAGAGACGGCACCATGTGATTACACAGAGAGACTGCACCATCTTATTACACACAGAGACTTCACCATGTTATTACACAGAAAAACTGCACCATGAGATTACTCATAGAGACTGCATCATGTGATTACACTTAGACTGCACCATGTGATTCCAGAGAGAAATTGCACAATGAGATTAATCAGAGAGACTGCACCATGTGATTACACTGGGAGACTGCACCATGTGATTAGACAGAGATTGCACCATGTGATTAGACAGAGACTGCATCATGTGATTACACAGAGAGACTGCACCATGTGATTACACAGAGTCTGCACCATGTGATTACACATAGAGACTGCACCATGTGCTTACGCAGAGACTACACCTTGTGATTATACAGAGAGACTGCACCATGTGCTTACACAGAGACTGCACCATGTGATTACACAGAGAGACTGCACCATGTGATTACACAAAGGGACTGCACCATGTCATTACAGAGAGAGACTGCACCATGTGATTACACAGAGACTGCAACATCTGATTACACAGAGACTGCATCATGTGATTACACAGAGACTGCACCATTTGATTACATAAAAACTGCAGCATGTGATTACACAGAGACTGCACCATGTGATTACACAAAGACTGCAACATCTGATTACACAGAGACTGCACCATTTGATTACATAAACACTGCAGCATGTGATTACACAGAGACTGCATCATTTGATTACATAAAAACTGCACCATGTGATTACACAGAGAATTCACCATGTGGTTACACAGGGAATGCACCATGTCATTACAAGGAGAGACTGCACCATGTGTTTAGACATAGACTGCATCGTGTGATTACACTGAGACTGCACCATGTGATTACACAGACAGACGGCACCATGTGATTTCACAATGAGACTGCACCATGTATTTAGTCATAGACTGCACCATGTGATTACACAGAGACTGCACCATGTGATTACAGAGAGACTGCACCATGTGATTAAACAGAGACTGCACCATGTGATTACATAAAACCTGCAGCGTGTGATTACACAGAGACTGCACCATGTGATTACACAGAAAGACTGCACGATGTGATTTCACAATGAGACTGCAGCGTGTGATTACATAGAGACTGCACCATGTGATTACAGAGAGAGACTGCACCATGTGCTCTCACTGGGAACGCAGCATGTAATTACACAAAGACTACACCATGTGATTACAATGAGAATGCACCATGTGATTACAGAGAGAGCTGCACCATGTGATTAAACAGAGTGACTGCACCATTTGATTACACAGCGAGACTGCACCATGTGCTTACAGAGACTGCATCGTGTGATTACACAGAGACTGCACCATGTGATTACACAGAGAGACTGCACCATGTGATTACACAGAGACTGCATCGTGTGATTACACAGAGACTACATCATGTGATTTCACAGAGACTGCACCATGTGATTACACAGACAGACTGCACCAAGTGATTACACTGAGAGTGCACCATGTGATTATACAAAGACTGCACCATGTGAATACACACAGAGACTGCACAATGTGATTACACAGAGAGACTGCACCATGTGATTACACAGAGAATGCACCATGTGATTACAGAGAGAGACTGCACCATGTGATTACAGAGACTGCACCATGTGATTACAGAGAGAGACTGCACTATGTGATTACAGAGACTGCACCATGTGATTACAGAGCGAGATTGCACCATGTGATTACACAGAGAATGCACCATGTGATTACAGAGAGAGACTGCACCATGTGATTACAGAGACTGCACCATGTGATTACAGAGAGAGACTGCACCATGTGACTATACAGAGACTGCACCATGTGATTAGTCAGAGACTGCACCATGTGATTACACAGAGACTACACCATGTGATTACACAGAGACTGCACCATGTGATTACAGAGAGAGACTGCACCATGTGCTTACACAGGGACTGCACCATGTGATTAAACAGAGAGACTGCACCATGTGCTTACACAGAGACTGCACCATGTGATTACACAGAGACTGCACCATGTGATTACACAGAGACTGCACCATGTGATTAAACAGAGAGACTGCACCATGTGCTTACACAGAGACTGCACCATGTGATTAAACAGAGAGACTGCGTCATGTGATTAAACAGAGAGACTGCACCATGTGCTTACACAGAGAGACTGCACCATGTGATTACACAGAGAGACTGCACCATGTGATTACACAGGGAGACTGCACCATGTGATTACACAGACAGACTGCACCATGTGATTACACAGAGAGACTGCACCATGTGATTACACAGAGAGACTGCACCATGTGATTACACTGAGACTGCGCCATGTGATTAGACAGAGATTGCACCATGTGATTACACAGAGAGACTGCACCATGTGATTAAACAGAGTGACTGCACCATGTGATTACACAGAGACGGCACCATGTGATTACACAGAGACTGCACCATGTGATTACACATAGACTGCAGCATGTGATTAAACAGAGACTGCACCATGTGATCACATAAAACCTGCAGCGTGTGATTACACAGAGACTGCACCATGTGATTACACAATGAGACTGCACCATGTGATTTCACAATGAGTCTGCATCATGCGATTATACACAGAGACTGCACCATGTGATTACACAGAGACTGCACCATGTGATTACAGAGAGAGACTGCACCATGTGCTCTCACTGGGAATGCAGCATGTAATTACACAAAGACTGCACCATCTGATTACACAGAGCCTGCACCATGTGATTACACAGAGACTGCACCATCTGATTACACAGAGACTGCACCATCTGATTTCACAGAGAGACTGCACCATGTGTTTACACAGAGACTGCACCATGTGATTACACAGAAAGACTGCACCATGTGATTATACAGAGACTGCACCATGTGCACTCACTGGGAATGCAGCATGTGATTACACAAAGACTGCACCATCTGATTACACAGAGACTGCACCTTGTGATTACACAGAGACTGCACCATGTGATTACACAGTGACTGGACCATGTGATTCCACAGTGACTGGACCATGTGCTTTCACAGAGACTGCACCACGTGATTAGACAGTGACTGCACCATGAGTTTACTCATAGAGATTGCACCATGTGATTGCACAGTGATGCACAATGTGATTACACAGAGAGACTGCACCGTGTGTTATACAGAGAGACTGCACCATGTGATTAGACAGAGACGGCACCATGTGATTACACACACAGACTGCACCATCTTCTTACACACAGAGACTTCACCATGTGATTACACAGAGAGACTGCACCATGTGATTACACAGAGACTGCACCATGTGATTACACAGAGAGACTGCACCATGTGATTACACAGATAGACTGCACCATGTGATTATACAGAGAGACTGCACCATGTGATTATACAGAGAGACTGCATCATGTGATTACACAGAGAGGCTGCACCATGTCATTACAGAGAGACTGCACCATGTGATTATTCAGAGTGACAGCACCATGTGATTACACAGTGAGACTGCAACATGTGATTACACAAAGACTGCACCATGTGATTACACTGAGAGACTGCACCATGTGATTACACAGAGACTGCACCATTTGATTACATAAAAACTGCAACATGTGATTACACAGAGACTGCACCATGTGATTACACAAAGACTGCAACATCTGATTATACAGAGTCTGCACCATGTGATTACACAAAGACTGCAACATCTGATTACACAGAGACTGCACCATGTGATTACACAAAGACTGCAACATCTGATTACACAGAGACTGCACCATTTGATTACATAAACACTGCACCATGTGATTACACAGAGACTGTACCATTGGATTACATAAAAACTGCACCATGTGATTACACAGAGACTGCACCATGTGCTTACACAGAAACTGCACCATGTGATTACACAGAGACTTCACCATGTGATTACACAGAGACTGCACCATGTTATTACACAGAAACTGCAGCATGTGATTACACAGAGAGACTGCACCATGTGATTATACAGAGAATGCACCATGAGATTACTCATAGAGACTGCATCATGTGATTACACTTAGACTGCACCATGTGATTAGACAGACACTGCACCATGTGACTGCACAGTGATGCACCATGTGATTACAGAGAGAGACTGCACCATGTGATTACACAGAGACCGCACCATGTGATTACATAGAAAGACTGCACCATGTGGTTACACAGAGACTGCACCATGTGAATACACACAGAGAATGCACAATGTGATTAGACAGAGAGACTGCACCGTGTGTTAGACAGAGAGACTGCACCATGTGATTAGACAGAGAGACTGCAGCATGTGATTACACAAAGAGACTGCACCATGTGATTACGCAAAGAGACTGACCATGTGCTTACAAAGAGACTGCACCATGTGATTACACAGAGAGATTACACCATGTGATTACACAGAGAGACTGCACCATGTGATTTCACTGGGAATAGACCATGTGATTACACAGAGACTGCACCATGTAATTACAGAGAGAGACTGCACCATGTGATTTCACTGGGTATGCACCATGTGATTACACAGAGACTGCACCATGTAATTACAGAGAGAGACTGCACCATGTGATTTCACTGGGAATGCACCATGTGATTACACAGAGACTGCATCATGTGATTACACAGAGACTGCACCATGTGATTACACAGAAAGACTGCACCATGTGATTACACAGAGACAGCACCATGTGAATAGACAGAAACTGCACCATCTGATTACACAGAGAGACTGCACCATGTGATTACACAGATAATGCACCGTGTGATTACAAGGAGTGACTGCACCATGTGTTTAGACAGAGACTGCATCATGTGATTGCACAGTGATGCACCATGTGATTACAGAGAGAGACTGCACCATGTGATTTCACAGAGACTGCACCATGTAATTACAGAGAGAGACTGCACCATGTGATTACACAGAGAGACTGCACCATGTGTTAGACAGAGACTGCACCATGTGCTTAAACAGAGACTGCACCATGTGATTACTCAGAGACTGCACCATGTAATTACACAGATAATGCACCATGTGATTACACGGAGTGACTGCACCATGTGTTTAGACAGAGACTGCATCGTGTGATTACACTGAGACTAAAACATGTGATTTCACAGAGACTGCGCCATGTGATTACACTGAAGCTTTACCATCTGATTACACAGAGAGGCTGCACTATGTGATTACACAGAGAGACTGCACTATGTGATTACACAGAGAGACTGCACCATGTGATTACACCGAGAGACTGCACCATGTGCTTACACAGCGACTGCACCAGGTGCTTACACAGAGTGTCTCCACCATGAGATTTTACAGTGAGACTGCACCATGTGCTTTCACTGGGAATACACCATGTGATTACACAGAGACTGCAGCATGTGATTACACACAGAGACTGCACCATGTAATTACACAGAGACTGCACCATGTAATTACACAAAGACTGCACCATGAGATTACTCATAGAGACTGCATCATGTGATTACACAGTGACTGGATCATGTGCTTTCACAGAGACTGCACCATGTGATTACACAGTGACTGCACCAGGAGATTACTCATAGAGACTGCATCATGTGATTGCACTTAGCCTGCACCATGTGATTAGACAGACACTGCACCATGTGATTAGACAAACACTGGACCATGTGATTACATTAAACCTGCAGCGTGTGATTACAGAAAGACTGCACCATGTGATTACACAGAGACAGCTCCATGTGAATACACAGAAACTGCACCATGTGCTTACACAGAGAGACTGCACCAAGTGATTAGACAGAGAGACTGCACCATGTGATTACACAGAGAGACTGCACCATGTGTTTACACAGAGAGACTACACCATGTGATTATACAGAGAGACTGCACCATGCGCTTACACAGAGACTGCACCATGTGCTTACACAGATACTGCACCATGTGATTACACAGAGAGACTGCACCATGTGATTTCACAGTGAAACTGCACCATGTGATTACACAAAGGGACTGCACCCTGTCATTACAGAGAGAGACTGCACCATGTGATTTCACAGGGAGACTGCACCATGTGACTACACACAGAGACTGCACCATGTGATTAAT
Organism: Cetorhinus maximus; assembly: GCF_964194155.1. Lineage (NCBI taxonomy): Eukaryota > Metazoa > Chordata > Chondrichthyes > Lamniformes > Cetorhinidae > Cetorhinus > Cetorhinus maximus. The sequence continues at coordinate 22,287,961 of NC_135905.1, read as the reverse complement.
AAAGACTGCAACATCTGATTACACAGAAACTGCACCATGTGATTACACAGAGACTGCACCATTTGATTGCATAAAAACTGCAGCATGTGATTACACAGAAAGACTGCACCATGTGATTACACAGATAATGCAACATGTCATTACAAGGAGAGACTGCATCATGTGTTTAGACATAGACTGCATCGTGTGATTACACAGAGACTGCGCCATGTGATTACACAGAAACAGCACCATGAGATTATTCACAGAGACTGCACCATGTGATTACACAGAGAGTCTACACCATGTGATTTTACAGTGAGACTGCACCATGTGCTTTTACTGGGAATGCACATGTGATTGCACAGAGACTGCACGATGTGATTACACAGAGAGAATGCACCATGTGATTACACAAAGACTGCACCATCTGATTACACAGAAACTGCACCATCTGATTGCACAGAGCACTGCACCATGTGATTTCACTCAAAGTCTGCACCATGTGAGTACACAGAGACTGCACCATGTTATTACAGAGAGACTGCACCATGTGATTACACAGAGAGAATGCACCATGTGATTATACAGAGACTGCACCATGTGATTGCACAGAGAGACTGCACCATGTGATTACACAGAGAGACTGCACCATGTGATTACAAAGGGAGACTGCACCATGTGATTACAAAGGGAGACTGCACCATGTGATTACACAGAGATTGCACCACGTGATTACAAAGAAAGACTGCACCATGTGATTGCAAAGTGAGACTGCACCATGTGATTACACAGAGACTGCACCATGTGATTTCAAAGAAAGACTGCACCATGTGATTGCAAAGTGAGACTGCACCATGTGATTACAAAGAGAGACTGCACCATGTGATTACACAGGGAGACTGCAGCATGTGATTACACTGAGACTGCACCATGTGATTACACAGATCGTCTGCACCATGTGATTACACAGTGAGACTGCACCATGTTATTACAAAGAGACTGCACCATGTGATTACACAGAGAGACTGCACCATGTGATTATACAGAGACTGCACCATGTGATTACACAGAGACTGCACCATGTGATTATTCAGAGTGACAGCACCATGTGATTACACAGTGAGACTGCAACATGTGATTACACAAAGACTGCACCATGTGATTACACTGAGAGACTGCACCATGTGATTACACAGAGAGACTGCACCATGTGATTACACAGAGAGACTGCACCATGTGATCACAGAGAGACTGCACCATGTGATTGCAGAGAGACTGCACCATGTGATTACAGAGAGACTGCACCATGTGATTACACAGAGACTGCACCATGTGATTACAAAGAAAGACTGCAACATGTGATTACACAGAGACTGCACCATGTGATTACACAGAGATTGTATCATGTGATTACAAAGAGAGACTGCACCATGTGATTACACAGAATGACTGCACCATGTGATTACACAGAGACTGCATCATGTGAATACACGCATATTGCACCATGTAATTACAGAGTGAGACTGCACCATGTGATTACAGAGAGAGACTGCACCATGTGATTACACAGAGACTGCACCATTGGATTACACAGAAAGACTGCACCATGTGGTTACACAGAGACTGCACCATGTGAATACACACAGAGAATGCACAATGTGATTAGACAGAGAGACTGCACCGTGTGTTAGACAGAGAGACTGCACCGTGTGATTAGACAGAGACTGCACCATGTGATTACACCGATAGACTGCACCATGTGATTACACAGAAACTGAAGCATCTGATTACACAGAGAGACTGCAGCATGTGATTACACAAAGAGACTGCACCATGTGATTACGCAAAGAGACTGACCATGTGCTTACAAAGAGACTGCACCATGTGATTACACAGAGAGATTGCACCATGTGATTACACAGAGAGACTGCACCATGTGATTTCACTGGGTATGCACCATGTGATTACACAGAGACTGCACCATGTAATTACAGAGAGAGACTGCACCATGTGATTTCACTGGGTATGCACCATGTGATTACACAGAGACTGCACCATGTAATTACAGAGAGAGACTGCACCATGTGATTTCACTGGGAATGCACCATGTGATTACACAGAGACTGCATCATGTGATTACACAGAGACAGCACCATGTGATTACACAGAAAGACTGCACCATGTGATTACACAGAGACAGCACCATGTGAATACACAGAAACTGCACCATCTGATTACACAGAGAGACTGCACCATGTGACTACACAGATAATGCACCATCTGATTACAAGGAGAGACTGCACCATGTGTTTAGACAGAGACTGCATCATGTGATTACACTGAGACTGCACCATGTGATTACACAAAGACTGCACCATCTGATTACACAGAGAGACTGCATCATGTATTTACACAGAGACTGCACCATGTGATTACACAGAGACTGCACCATCTGATTACACAGAGAGACTGCACCATGTGATTACACTTAGATTGCACCATGTGATTACACGGTGACTGGACCATGTGATTACACAGTGACTGGACCACGTGTTTTCACAGTGATGCACCATGTGATTACCCAGAGAGACTGTACCATGTGATTTCACTGGGAATGCACCATGTGATTTCACAGAGACTGCACCATGTAATTACAGAGAGAGACTGCACCATGTGATTACACAGAGAGACTGCACCATGTGTTAGACAGAGACTGCACCATGTGCTTAAACAGAGACTGCACCATGTGATTACTCAGAGACTGCACCATGTAATTACACAGATAATGCACCATGTGATTACACGGAGTGACTGCACCATGTGTTTAGACAGAGACTGCATCGTGTGATTACACTGAGACTGAAACATGTGATTTCACAGAGACTGCGCCATGTGATTACACTGAAGCTTTACCATCTGATTACACAGAGAGGCTGCACTATGTGATTACACAGAGAGACTGCACTATGTGATTACACAGAGAGACTGCACCATGTGATTACACCGAGAGACTGCACCATGTGCTTACACAGCGACTGCACCTGGTGCTTACACAGAGAGTCTCCACCATGAGATTTTACAGTGAGACTGCACCATGTGCTTTCACTGGGAATACACCATGTGATTACACAGAGACTGCAGCATGTGATTACACACAGAGACTGCACCACGTGATTACACAGAGACTGCACCATGTGATTACACAGAGACTGCACCATGTAATTACACAGAGACTGCACCATGTAATTACACAAAGACTGCACCATGAGATTACTCATAGAGACTGCATCATGTGATTACACAGTGACTGGATCATGTGCTTTCACAGAGACTGCACCATGTGATTACACAGTGACTGCACCAGGAGATTACTCATAGAGACTGCATCATGTGATTGCACTTAGCCTGCACCATGTGATTAGACAGACACTGCACCATGTGATTAGACAAACACTGGACCATGTGATTACATTAAACCTGCAGCGTGTGATTACAGAAAGACTGCACCATGTGATTACACAGAGACAGCTCCATGTGAATACACAGAAACTGCACCATGTGCTTACACAGAGAGACTGCACCAAGTGATTAGACAGAGAGACTGCACCATGTGATTACACAGAGAGACTGCACCATGTGCTTACACAGAGACTGCACCATGTGTTTACACAGAGAGACTACACCATGTGATTATACAGAGAGACTGCACCATGTGCTTACACAGAGACTGCACCATGTGCTTACACAGATACTGCACCATGTGATTACACAGAGAGACTGCACCATGTGATTTCACAGTGAAACTGCACCATGTGATTACACAAAGGGACTGCACCCTGTCATTACAGAGAGAGACTGCACCATGTGATTTCACAGGGAGACTGCACCATGTGACTACACACAGAGACTGCACCATGTGATTAATAAAGACTGCAACATCTGATTACACAGAAACTGCACCATGTGATTACACAGAGACTGCACCATTTGATTGCATAAAAACTGCAGCATGTGATTACACAGAAAGACTGCACCATGTGATTACACAGATAATGCAACATGTCATTACAAGGAGAGACTGCATCATGTGTTTAGACATAGACTGCATCGTGTGATTACACAGAGACTGCGCCATGTGATTACACAGAAACAGCACCATGAGATTATTCACAGAGACTGCACCATGTGATTACACAGAGAGTCTACACCACGTGATTTTACAGTGAGACTGCACCATGTGCTTTTACTGGGAATGCACATGTGATTGCACAGAGACTGCACGATGTGATTACACAGAGAGAATGCACCATGTGATTACACAAAGACTGCACCATCTGATTACACAGAAACTGCACCATCTGATTGCACAGAGCACTGCACCATGTGATTTCACTCAAAGTCTGCACCATGTGAGTACACAGAGACTGCACCATGTTATTACAGAGAGACTGCACCATGTGATTACACAGAGAGAATGCACCATGTGATTATACAGAGACTGCACCATGTGATTGCACAGAGAGACTGCACCATGTGATTACACAGAGAGACTGCACCATGTGATTACAAAGGGAGACTGCACCATGTGATTACAAAGGGAGACTGCACCATGTGATTACAAAGTGAGACTGCACCATGTGATTACACAGAGATTGCACCACGTGATTTCAAAGAAAGACTGCACCATGTGATTGCAAAGTGAGACTGCACCATGTGATTACAAAGAGAGACTGCACCATGTGATTACACAGGGAGACTGCAGCATGTGATTACACTGAGACTGCACCATGTGATTACACAGATGGTCTGCACCATGTGATTACACAGTGAGACTGCACCATGTTATTACAAAGAGACTGCACCATGTGATTACACAGAGAGACTGCACCATGTGATTATACAGAGACTGCACCATGTGATTACACAGAGACTGCACCATGTGATTATTCAGAGTGACAGCACCATGTGATTACACAGTGAGACTGCAACATGTGATTACACAAAGACTGCACCATGTGATTACACTGAGAGACTGCACCATGTGATTACACAGAGAGACTGCACCATGTGATTACACAGAGAGACTGCACCATGTGATTACACAGAGAGACTGCACCATGTGATTGCAGAGAGACTGCACCATGTGATTACACAGAGACTGCACCATGTGATTACAGAGAGACTGCACCATGTGATTACACAGAGACTGCACCATGTGATTACAAAGAAAGACTGCAACATGTGATTACACAGAGACTGCACCATGTGATTACACAGAGATTGTATCATGTGATTACAAAGAGAGACTGCACCATGTGATTACACAGAATGACTGCACCATGTGATTACACAGAGAGACTGCATCATGTGAATACACGCATATTGCACCATGTGATTACACAGTGAGACTGCACCATGTGATTACAGAGAGAGACTGCACCATGTGATTACACAGAGACTGCACCATTGGATTACACAGAAAGACTGCACCATGTGGTTACACAGAGACTGCACCATGTGAATACACACAGAGAATGCACAATGTGATTAGACAGAGAGACTGCACCGTGTGTTAGACAGAGAGACTGCACCATGTGATTAGACAGAGACTGCACCATGTGATTACACCGATAGACTGCACCATGTGATTACACAGAAACTGAACCATCTGATTACACAGAGAGACTGCAGCATGTGATTACACAAAGAGACTGCACCATGTGATTACGCAAAGAGACTGACCATGTGCTTACAAAGAGACTGCACCATGTGATTACACAGAGAGATTGCACCATGTGATTACACAGAGAGACTGCACCATGTGATTTCACTGGGTATGCACCATGTGATTACACAGAGACTGCACCATGTAATTACAGAGAGAGACTGCACCATGTGATTTCACTGGGTATGCACCATGTGATTACACAGAGACTGCACCATGTAATTACAGAGAGAGACTGCACCATGTGATTTCACTGGGAATGCACCATGTGATTACACAGAGACTGCATCATGTGATTACACAGAGACAGCACCATGTGATTACACAGAAAGACTGCACCATGTGATTACACAGAGACAGCACCATGTGAATACACAGAAACTGCACCATCTGATTACACAGAGAGACTGCACCATGTGACTACACAGATAATGCACCATCTGATTACAAGGAGAGACTGCACCATGTGTTTAGACAGAGACTGCATCATGTGATTACACTGAGACTGCACCATGTGATTACACAAAGACTGCACCATCTGATTACACAGAGAGACTGCATCATGTATTTACACAGAGACTGCACCATCTGATTACACAGAGAGACTGCATCATGTATTTACACAGAGACTGCACCATGTGATTACACAGAGACTGCACCATCTGATTACACAGAGAGACTGCACCATGTGATTACACTTAGATTGCACCATGTGATTACACGGTGACTGGACCATGTGATTACACAGTGACTGGACCACGTGTTTTCACAGTGATGCACCATGTGATTACCCAGAGAGACTGTACCATGTGATTTCACTGGGAATGCACCATGTGATTTCACAGAGACTGCACCATGTAATTACAGAGAGAGACTGCACCATGTGATTACACAGAGAGACTGCACCATGTGTTAGACAGAGACTGCACCATGTGCTTAAACAGAGACTGCACCATGTGATTACTCAGAGACTGCACCATGTAATTACACAGATAATGCACCATGTGATTACACGGAGTGACTGCACCATGTGTTTAGACAGAGACTGCATCGTGTGATTACACTGAGACTGAAACATGTGATTTCACAGAGACTGCGCCATGTGATTACACTGAGGCTTTACCATCTGATTACACAGAGAGGCTGCACTATGTGATTACACAGAGAGACTGCACTATGTGATTACACAGAGAGACTGCACCATGTGATTACACCGAGAGACTGCACCATGTGCTTACACAGCGACTGCACCAGGTGCTTACACAGAGAGTCTCCACCATGAGATTTTACAGTGAGACTGCACCATGTGCTTTCACTGGGAATGCACCATGTGATTACACAGAGACTGCAGCATGTGATTACACACAGAGACTGCACCACGTGATTACACAGAGACTGCACCATGTGATTACACAGAGACTGCACCATGTAATTACACAGAGACTGCACCATGTAATTACACAAAGACTGCACCATGAGATTACTCATAGAGACTGCATCATGTGATTACACAGTGACTGGATCATGTGCTTTCACAGAGACTGCACCATGTGATTACACAGTGACTGCACCAGGAGATTACTCATAGAGACTGCATCATGTGATTGCACTTAGCCTGCACCATGTGATTAGACAGACACTGCACCATGTGATTAGACAAACACTGGACCATGTGATTACATTAAACCTGCAGCGTGTGATTACAGAAAGACTGCACCATGTGATTACACAGAGACAGCTCCATGTGAATACACAGAAACTGCACCATGTGCTTACACAGAGAGACTGCACCAAGTGATTAGACAGAGAGACTGCACCATGTGATTACACAGAGAGACTGCACCATGTGCTTACACAGAGACTGCACCATGTGTTTACACAGAGAGACTACACCATGTGATTATACAGAGAGACTGCACCATGTGCTTACACAGAGACTGCACCATGTGCTTACACAGATACTGCACCATGTGATTACACAGAGAGACTGCACCATGTGATTTCACAGTGAAACTGCACCATGTGATTACACAAAGGGACTGCACCCTGTCATTACAGAGAGAGACTGCACCATGTGATTTCACAGGGAGACTGCACCATGTGACTACACACAGAGACTGCACCATGTGATTAATAAAGACTGCAACATCTGATTACACAGAAACTGCACCGTGTGATTACACAGAGACTGCACCATTTGATTGCATAAAAACTGCAGCATGTGATTACACAGAAAGACTGCACCATGTGATTACACAGATAATGCAACATGTCATTACAAGGAGAGACTGCATCATGTGTTTAGACATAGACTGCATCGTGTGATTACACAGAGACTGCGCCATGTGATTACACAGAAACAGCACCATGAGATTATTCACAGAGACTGCACCATGTGATTACACAGAGAGTCTACACCATGTGATTTTACAGTGAGACTGCACCATGTGCTTTTACTGGGAATGCACATGTGATTGCACAGAGACTGCACGATGTGATTACACAGAGAGACTGCACCATGTGATTACACAAAGACTGCACCATCTGATTACACAGAAACTGCACCATCTGATTGCACAGAGCACTGCACCATGTGATTTCACTCAAAGTCTGCACCATGTGAGTACACAGAGACTGCACCATGTTATTACAGAGAGACTGCACCATGGGATTGCACAGAGAGACTGCACCATGTGATTACACAGAGAGACTTCACCGTGTGATTACACAGAGAGAATGCACCATGTGATTATACAGAGACTGCACCATGTGATTGCACAGAGAGACTGCACCATGTGATTACACAGAGAGACTGCACCATGTGATTACAGAGAGACTGCACCATGTGATTACACAGAGAGACTGCACCATGTGATTACAAAGAGAGACTGCACCATGTGATTACACAGAGAGAATGCACCATGTGATTATACAGAGACTGCACCATGTGATTGCACAGAGAGTCTGCACCATGTGATTACACAGAGAGACTGCACCATGTGATTACAAAGGGAGACTGCACCATGTGATTACAAAGGGAGACTGCACCATGTGATTACACAGAGAGACTGCACCATGTGATTACACAGAGATTGCACCACGTGATTACAAAGAAAGACTGCACCATGTGATTGCAAAGTGAGACTGCACCATGTGATTACACAGAGACTGCACCATGTGATTTCAAAGAAAGACTGCACCAGGTGATTGCAAAGTGAGACTGCACCATGTGATTACAAAGAGAGACTGCACCATGTGATCACACAGGGAGACTGCAGCATGTGATTACACTGAGACTGCACCATGTGATTACACAGATGGTCTGCACCATGTGATTACACAGTGAGACTGCACCATGTTATTACAAAGAGACTGCACCATGTGATTACACAGAGAGACTGCACCATGTGATTATACAGAGACTGCACCATGTGATTACACAGAGACTGCACCATGTGATTATTCAGAGTGACAGCACCATGTGATTACACAGTGAGACTGCAACATGTGATTACACAAAGACTGCACCATGTGATTACACTGAGAGACTGCACCATGTGATTACACAGAGAGACTGCACCATGTGATTACACAGAGAGACTGCACCATGTGATTACACAGAGAGACTGCACCATGTGATTGCAGAGAGACTGCACCATGTGATTACACAGAGACTGCACCATGTGATTACAGAGAGACTGCACCATGTGATTACACAGAGACTGCACCATGTGATTACAAAGAAAGACTGCAACATGTGATTACACAGAGACTGCACCATGTGTTTACACAGAGATTGTATCATGTGATTACAAAGAGAGACTGCACCATGTGATTACACAGAATGACTGCACCATGTGATTACACAGAGAGACTGCATCATGTGAATACACGCATATTGCACCATGTGATTACACAGTGAGACTGCACCATGTGATTACAGAGAGAGACTGCACCATGTGATTACACAGAGACTGCACCATTGGATTACACAGAAAGACTGCACCATGTGGTTACACAGAGACTGCACCATGTGAATACACACAGAGAATGCACAATGTGATTAGACAGAGAGACTGCACCGTGTGTTAGACAGAGAGACTGCACCATGTGATTAGACAGAGACTGCACCATGTGATTACACCGATAGACTGCACCATGTGATTACACAGAAACTGAACCATCTGATTACACAGAGAGACTGCAGCATGTGATTACACAAAGAGACTGCACCATGTGATTACGCAAAGAGACTGACCATGTGCTTACAAAGAGACTGCACCATGTGATTACACAGAGAGATTGCACCATGTGATTACACAGAGAGACTGCACCATGTGATTTCACTGGGTATGCACCATGTGATTACACAGAGACTGCACCATGTAATTACAGAGAGAGACTGCACCATGTGATTTCACTGGGTATGCACCATGTGATTACACAGAGACTGCACCATGTAATTACAGAGAGAGACTGCACCATGTGATTTCACTGGGAATGCACCATGTGATTACACAGAGACTGCATCATGTGATTACACAGAGACAGCACCATGTGATTACACAGAAAGACTGCACCATGTGATTACACAGAGACAGCACCATGTGAATACACAGAAACTGCACCATCTGATTACACAGAGAGACTGCACCATGTGACTACACAGATAATGCACCATCTGATTACAAGGAGAGACTGCACCATGTGTTTAGACAGAGACTGCATCATGTGATTACACTGAGACTGCACCATGTGATTACACAAAGACTGCACCATCTGATTACACAGAGAGACTGCATCATGTATTTACACAGAGACTGCACCATCTGATTACACAGAGAGACTGCATCATGTATTTACACAGAGACTGCACCATGTGATTACACAGAGACTGCACCATCTGATTACACAGAGAGACTGCACCATGTGATTACACTTAGATTGCACCATGTGATTACACGGTGACTGGACCATGTGATTACACAGTGACTGGACCACGTGTTTTCACAGTGATGCACCATGTGATTACCCAGAGAGACTGTACCATGTGATTTCACTGGGAATGCACCATGTGATTTCACAGAGACTGCACCATGTAATTACAGAGAGAGACTGCACCATGTGATTACACAGAGAGACTGCACCATGTGTTAGACAGAGACTGCACCATGTGCTTAAACAGAGACTGCACCATGTGATTACTCAGAGACTGCACCATGTAATTACACAGATAATGCACCATGTGATTACACGGAGTGACTGCACCATGTGTTTAGACAGAGACTGCATCGTGTGATTACACTGAGACTGAAACATGTGATTTCACAGAGACTGCGCCATGTGATTACACTGAGGCTTTACCATCTGATTACACAGAGAGGCTGCACTATGTGATTACACAGAGAGACTGCACTATGTGATTACACAGAGAGACTGCACCATGTGATTACACCGAGAGACTGCACCATGTGCTTACACAGCGACTGCACCAGGTGCTTACACAGAGAGTCTCCACCATGAGATTTTACAGTGAGACTGCACCATGTGCTTTCACTGGGAATGCACCATGTGATTACACAGAGACTGCAGCATGTGATTACACACAGAGACTGCACCACGTGATTACACAGAGACTGCACCATGTGATTACACAGAGACTGCACCATGTAATTACACAGAGACTGCACCATGTAATTACACAAAGACTGCACCATGAGATTACTCATAGAGACTGCATCATGTGATTACACAGTGACTGGATCATGTGCTTTCACAGAGACTGCACCATGTGATTACACAGTGACTGCACCAGGAGATTACTCATAGAGACTGCATCATGTGATTGCACTTAGCCTGCACCATGTGATTAGACAGACACTGCACCATGTGATTAGACAAACACTGGACCATGTGATTACATTAAACCTGCAGCGTGTGATTACAGAAAGACTGCACCATGTGATTACACAGAGACAGCTCCATGTGAATACACAGAAACTGCACCATGTGCTTACACAGAGAGACTGCACCAAGTGATTAGACAGAGAGACTGCACCATGTGATTACACAGAGAGACTGCACCATGTGCTTACACAGAGACTGCACCATGTGTTTACACAGAGAGACTACACCATGTGATTATACAGAGAGACTGCACCATGTGCTTACACAGAGACTGCACCATGTGCTTACACAGATACTGCACCATGTGATTACACAGAGAGACTGCACCATGTGATTTCACAGTGAAACTGCACCATGTGATTACACAAAGGGACTGCACCCTGTCATTACAGAGAGAGACTGCACCATGTGATTTCACAGGGAGACTGCACCATGTGACTACACACAGAGACTGCACCATGTGATTAATAAAGACTGCAACATCTGATTACACAGAAACTGCACCGTGTGATTACACAGAGACTGCACCATTTGATTGCATAAAAACTGCAGCATGTGATTACACAGAAAGACTGCACCATGTGATTACACAGATAATGCAACATGTCATTACAAGGAGAGACTGCATCATGTGTTTAGACATAGACTGCATCGTGTGATTACACAGAGACTGCGCCATGTGATTACACAGAAACAGCACCATGAGATTATTCACAGAGACTGCACCATGTGATTACACAGAGAGTCTACACCATGTGATTTTACAGTGAGACTGCACCATGTGCTTTTACTGGGAATGCACATGTGATTGCACAGAGACTGCACGATGTGATTACACAGAGAGACTGCACCATGTGATTACACAAAGACTGCACCATCTGATTACACAGAAACTGCACCATCTGATTGCACAGAGCACTGCACCATGTGATTTCACTCAAAGTCTGCACCATGTGAGTACACAGAGACTGCACCATGTTATTACAGAGAGACTGCACCATGGGATTGCACAGAGAGACTGCACCATGTGATTACACAGAGAGACTTCACCGTGTGATTACACAGAGAGAATGCACCATGTGATTATACAGAGACTGCACCATGTGATTGCACAGAGAGACTGCACCATGTGATTACACAGAGAGACTGCACCATGTGATTACAGAGAGACTGCACCATGTGATTACACAGAGAGACTGCACCATGTGATTACAAAGAGAGACTGCACCATGTGATTACACAGAGAGAATGCACCATGTGATTATACAGAGACTGCACCATGTGATTGCACAGAGAGTCTGCACCATGTGATTACACAGAGAGACTGCACCATGTGATTACAAAGGGAGACTGCACCATGTGATTACAAAGGGAGACTGCACCATGTGATTACACAGAGAGACTGCACCATGTGATTACACAGAGATTGCACCACGTGATTACAAAGAAAGACTGCACCATGTGATTGCAAAGTGAGACTGCACCATGTGATTACACAGAGACTGCACCATGTGATTTCAAAGAAAGACTGCACCAGGTGATTGCAAAGTGAGACTGCACCATGTGATTACAAAGAGAGACTGCACCATGTGATCACACAGGGAGACTGCAGCATGTGATTACACTGAGACTGCACCATGTGATTACACAGATGGTCTGCACCATGTGATTACACAGTGAGACTGCACCATGTGATTACAAAGAGACTGTACCTTGTGATTACACAGAGAGACTGCACCATGTGATTATACAGAGACTGCACCATGTGATTACACAGAGACTGCACCATGTGATTATTCAGAGTGACTGCACCATGTGATTACACAGTGAGACTGCAACATGTGATTACACAAAGACTGCACCATGTGATTACACTGAGAGACTGCACCATGTGATTACACAGAGAGACTGCACCATGTGATTACACAGAGAGACTGCACCATGTGATTGCAGAGAGACTGCACCATGTGATTACACAGAGCCTGCACCATGTGATTACAGAGAGACTGCACCATGTGATTACACAGAGACTGCACCATGTGGTTACAAAGAAAGACTGCAACATGTGATTACACAGAGACTGCACCATGTGATTACACAGAGATTGTATCATGTGATTACAAAGAGAGACTGCACCATGTGATTACACAGAATGACTGCACCATGTGATTACACAGAGACTGCATCATGTGAATACACGCATATTGCACCATGTGATTACACAGTGAGACTGCACCATGTGATTACAGAGAGAGACTGCACCATGTGATTACACAGAGACTGCACCATTGGATTACACAGAAAGACTGCACCATGTGGTTACACAGAGACTGCACCATGTGAATACACACAGAGAATGCACAATGTGATTAGACAGAGAGACTGCACCGTGTGTTAGACAGAGAGACTGCACCATGTGATTAGACAGAGACTGCACCATGTGATTACACCGATAGACTGCACCATGTGATTACACAGAAACTGAAGCATCTGATTACACAGAGAGACTGCAGCATGTGATTACACAAAGAGACTGCACCATGTGATTACGCAAAGAGACTGACCATGTGCTTACAAAGAGACTGCACCATGTGATTACACAGAGAGATTGCACCATGTGATTACACAGAGAGACTGCACCATGTGATTTCACTGGGAATACACCATGTGATTACACAGAGACTGCACCATGTAATTACAGAGAGAGACTGCACCATGTGATTTCACTGGGTATGCACCATGTGATTACACAGAGACTGCACCATGTAATTACAGAGAGAGACTGCACCATGTGTTTTTACTGGGAATGCACCATGTGATTACACAGAGACTGCATCATGTGATTACACAGAGACAGCACCATGTGATTACACAGAAAGACTGCACCATGTGATTACACAGAGACAGCACCATGTGAATACACAGAAACTGCACCATCTGATTACACAGAGAGACTGCACCATGTGACTACACAGATAATGCACCATCTGATTACAAGGAGAGACTGCACCATGTGTTTAGACAGAGACTGCATCATGTGATTACACTGAGACTGCACCATGTGATTACACAAAGACTGCACCATCTGATTACACAGAGAGACTGCATCATGTATTTACACAGAGACTGCACCATCTGATTACACAGAGAGACTGCATCATGTATTTACACAGAGACTGCACCATGTGATTACACAGAGACTGCACCATCTGATTACACAGAGAGACTGCACCATGTGATTACACTTAGATTGCACCATGTGATTAAACGGTGACTGGACCATGTGATTACACAGTGACTGGACCACGTGCTTTCACAATGATGCACCATGTGATTACCCAGAGAGACTGCACCATGTGATTTCACTGGGAATGCACCATGTGATTTCACAGAGACTGCACCATGTAATTACAGAGAGAGACTGCACCATGTGATTACACAGAGAGACTGCACCATGTGTTAGACAGAGACTGCACCATGTGCTTAAACAGAGACTGCACCATGTGATTACTCAGAGACTGCACCATGTAATTACACAGATAATGCACCATGTGATTACACGGAGTGACTGCACCATGTGTTTAGACAGAGACTGCATCGTGTGATTACACTGAGACTGAAACATGTGATTTCACAGAGACTGCGCCATGTGATTACACTGAGGCTTTACCATCTGATTACACAGAGAGGCTGCACTATGTGATTACACAGAGAGACTGCACTATGTGATTACACAGAGAGACTGCACCATGTGATTACACCGAGAGACTGCACCATGTGCTTACACAGCGACTGCACCAGGTGCTTACACAGAGAGTCTCCACCATGAGATTTTACAGTGAGACTGCACCATGTGCTTTCACTGGGAATGCACCATGTGATTACACAGAGACTGCAGCATGTGATTACACACAGAGACTGCACCACGTGATTACACAGAGACTGCACCATGTGATTACACAGAGACTGCACCATGTAATTACACAGAGACTGCACCATGTAATTACACAAAGACTGCACCATGAGATTACTCATAGAGACTGCATCATGTGATTACACAGTGACTGGATCATGTGCTTTCACAGAGACTGCACCATGTGATTACACAGTGACTGCACCAGGAGATTACTCATAGAGACTGCATCATGTGATTGCACTTAGCCTGCACCATGTGATTAGACAGACACTGCACCATGTGATTAGACAAACACTGGACCATGTGATTACATTAAACCTGCAGCGTGTGATTACAGAAAGACTGCACCATGTGATTACACAGAGACAGCTCCATGTGAATACACAGAAACTGCACCATGTGCTTACACAGAGAGACTGCACCAAGTGATTAGACAGAGAGACTGCACCATGTGATTACACAGAGAGACTGCACCATGTGCTTACACAGAGACTGCACCATGTGTTTACACAGAGAGACTACACCATGTGATTATACTGAGAGACTGCACCATGTGCTTACACAGAGACTGCACCATGTGCTTACACAGATACTGCACCATGTGATTACACAGAGAGACTGCACCATGTGATTTCACAGTGAAACTGCACCATGTGATTACACAAAGGGACTGCACCCTGTCATTACAGAGAGAGACTGCACCATGTGATTTCACAGGGAGACTGCACCATGTGACTACACACAGAGACTGCACCATGTGATTAATAAAGACTGCAACATCTGATTACACAGAAACTGCACCATGTGATTACACAGAGACTGCACCATTTGATTGCATAAAAACTGCAGCATGTGATTACACAGAAAGACTGCACCATGTGATTACACAGATAATGCAACATGTCATTACAAGGAGAGACTGCATCATGTGTTTAGACATAGACTGCATCGTGTGATTACACAGAGACTGCGCCATGTGATTACACAGAAACAGCACCATGAGATTATTCACAGAGACTGCACCATGTGATTACACAGAGAGTCTACACCATGTGATTTTACAGTGAGACTGCACCATGTGCTTTTACTGGGAATGCACATGTGATTGCACAGAGACTGCACGATGTGATTACACAGAGAGAATGCACCATGTGATTACACAAAGACTGCACCATCTGATTACACAGAAACTGCACCATCTGATTGCACAGAGCACTGCACCATGTGATTTCACCGAAAGACTGCGCCATGTGATTATACAGAGACTGCACCATGCGATTACACAAAGACTGCACCATCTGATTACACAGAGACGGCACCATCTGATTGCACAGAGCGACTGCACCATGTGATTTCACCGAAAGACTGCACCATGTGATTATACAGAGACTGCACCATGTGATTACATAAAGACTGCACTATGTGATTACACAGAGAGACTGTTCCATGTGCTTTCGCAGAGATTGCACCATGAGATTACTCATAGAGACTGCATCATGTGATTACACTTAGATTGCACCATGTGATTAGACAGACACTGGACCATGTGATTGCACAGAGAGACTGCACCATGCGTTAGACAGAGAGACTGCACCATGTGATTACACAGAAACTGCACCATCTGATTACACACATAGACGGCACCATCTTATTACACACAGAGACTTCACCATGTGGTTACACAGAGAGACTGCACCATGTGATTACACAGAGACTGCACCATGTGATTACACATGGAGATTGAACCATGTGATTACACAGAGAGGCTGCACCATGTGATTACACAGAGAGACTGCACCATGTGATTACACAGAGAGACTGCACCATGTGATTATACAGAGACTGCACCATGTACTTACACTTAGACTGCATCATGTGATTACACAGTGACTGTACCATGAGATTACTCATAGAGACTGCATCATGTGATTACACTTAGACTGCACCATTTGATTAGACAGACACTGCACCATGTGATTGCACAGTTATGCACCATGTGATTCCATAAAACCTGCAGCGTGTGATTACACAGAGACTGCACCATGTGATTACACAGAGACTGCACCATATGATTCCATAAAACCTGCAGCGTGTGATTACACAGAGACTGCACCATGTGATTACACAGAAAGACTGCACCATCTGATTACACACATAGACGGCACCATCTTATTACACACAGAGATTTCACCGTGTGGTTACACAAAGAGAATGCACCATGTGATAACACAGATAATGCACCATGTGATTACACAGAGAGGCTGCACTATGTGATTACACGGAGAGGCTGCACCATGTGATTACAAGGAGAGACTGCACCATGTGTTTAGACAGAGACTGCATCGTGTGATTGCACTGAGACTGCACCATGTGATTTCACAGAGACTGCGCCATGTGATTACAATAAGGCTGCACCATGTGATTAAACAGAGAGACTGCACCATGTGTTTACACAGAGACTGCACCATGTGCTTACACAGAGAGACTGCACCATGACATTACACAGAGAGACTGCACCATGTGCTTACAAAGAGACTGCACCATGTGCTTACACAGAGAGACTGCACCATGACATTACACAGAGAGACAGCACCATGTGCTTACACAGAGACTGCACCATGTGATTACACAGATAGTCTCCACCATGTGATATTACAGTGAGACTGCACCATGTGCTTTTACTGGGAATGCACCATGTGATTACACAGAGACTGCACCATCTGATTACACAGAGACTGCACCATCTGATTACACAGAGAGACTTCACCATCTGATTACACAGAGAGACTGCACCATCTGATTACACAGAGACTGCACCATCTGATTACACAGAGAGACTTCACCATCTGATTACACAGAAAGAATGCACCATGTGATTTTACAGAGACTGCACCATGTGCTTAAACAGAGACTGCACCATGTTATTACACAGAGACTGCACCATGTGATTACACAGAAAGACTGCACCGTGTGATTTTACAGAGACTGCACCATGTGCTTATACAGAGACTGCACCATCTGATTACACAGAGACTGCACCATCTGATTACACAGAGAGACTGACCATCTGATTACACAGAGAGACTGCACCATGTGATTACAGAGAGACTGCACCATGTGATTACACAGATAGACTGCACCATGTGATTATACAGAGACTGCACCATGTGCTTAAACAGAGACTGAGCCATGTGATTACACAGACAGACTGCACCATGTGATTACACAGAGAGAGTGCACCATGTGATTATTAAAAGAGACGGCCCCATGTGATTACACAGAGACTGCACCATGGGATTACAAAGAGAGACCGCACCATGTGATTACACAGAGACTGCACCATGTGATTACACAGAGACTGCACCATGTGATTACAAAGAGAGAATGCACCATGTGATTGCACAGAGACTGCACCATGTGATTACACAGAGAGACTGCACCATGTGATTTCATAGTGAGACTGCACCATGTGATTACACAGAAAGACTGCACCATGTGATTATACAGAGACTGCACCATGTAATTACACAAAGACTGCACCATGTGATTACACAGAGAGACTGCACCATGTGCTTTCACAGAGACTGCACCATGAGAATACTCATAGAATCTGCATCATGTGATTACACTTAGACTGCACCATGTGATTACACAATGACTGCACCATGAGATTACTCATAGAGACTGCATCATGTGATTACACTTAGTCTGAACCATGTGATTAGACAGACACTGCACCATGTGATTGCACAGTGATGCACCATGTGATTACACAGAGAGACTGCACCATGTGATTACACAGAGACTGCACCATGTGATTCCATAAAACCTGCAGCGTGTGATTACACAGGGACTGCACCATGTGATTACACAGAAAGACTGCACCATGTGATTACGCACAGAGACAGCACCATGTGATTAGACAGAAACTGCACCATCTTATTACACACAGAGACTTCACCATGTGGTTACACAGAGAATGCACCATGTGATTAGACAAAGAGAATGCACCATGTGATGATACTGAGAGACTGCACCATGTGATTACACAGGTAATGCACCATGTGATTACAAGGAGAGACTGCACCATGTGTTTAGACAGAGACTGCATCGTGTGATTGCACTGAGACTGCACCATGTGATTTCACAGAGACTGCGCCATGTGATTATACTGAGGCTGCACCATCTGATTACACAGAGAGGCTGCACCATGTGATTAAACAGAGAGACTGCACCATGTGTTTACACAGAGACTGCACCATGTGCTTACACAGAGAGACTGCATCATGTCATTACACAGAGAGACTGCACCATGTGCTTACAAAGAGACTGCACCAGGTGCTTACACAGAGAGACTGCACCATGTGCTTACACAGAGACTGCACCATGTGATTACACAGAGAGTCTCCACCATGTGTTATTACAGTGAGACTGCACCATGTGCTTTTACTGGGAATGGACCATGTGATTGCACAGAGACTGCACGATGTGATTACCCAGAGAGACTGCACCATGTGATTTCACAATGAGACTGCACCATCTGCTTTCACTGGAAATGCACCATGTGATTACACAGAGACTGCAGCATGTAATTACACACAGAGACTGCACCATGTGATTACACAGAGAGACTGCACCATGTGATTACAGAGAGACTGCACCATGTGATTACACAGAGACTGCACCATGTGATTACAGACTGCACCATGTGATTATACAGAGACTGCACCAAGTGATTATACAGAGACTGCACCATGTGATTACATAAAGACTGCACCATGTGATTACACAGAGAGACTGTTCCATGTGCTTTCGCAGAGATTGCACCATGAGATTACTCATAGAGACTGCATCATGTGATTACACTTAGATTGCACCATGTGATTAGACAGACACTGGACCATGTGATTGCACAGAGAGACTGCACCATGCGTTAGACAGAGAGACTGCACCATGTGATTACACAGAAACTGCACCATCTGATTACACACATAGACGGCACCATCTTATTACACACAGAGACTTCACCATGTGGTTACACAGAGAGACTGCACCATGTGATTACACAGAGACTGCACCATGTGATTACACATGGAGATTGAACCATGTGATTACACAGAGAGGCTGCACCATGTGATTACACAGAGAGACTGCACCATGTGATTACACAGAGAGACTGCACCATGTGATTATACAGAGACTGCACCATGTACTTACACTTAGACTGCATCATGTGATTACACAGTGACTGTACCATGAGATTACTCATAGAGACTGCATCATGTGATTACACTTAGACTGCACCATTTGATTAGACAGACACTGCACCATGTGATTGCACAGTTATGCACCATGTGATTCCATAAAACCTGCAGCGTGTGATTACACAGAGACTGCACCATGTGATTACACAGAGACTGCACCATATGATTCCATAAAACCTGCAGCGTGTGATTACACAGAGACTGCACCATGTGATTACACAGAAAGACTGCACCATCTGATTACACACATAGACGGCACCATCTTATTACACACAGAGATTTCACCGTGTGGTTACACAAAGAGAATGCACCATGTGATAACACAGATAATGCACCATGTGATTACACAGAGAGGCTGCACTATGTGATTACACGGAGAGGCTGCACCATGTGATTACAAGGAGAGACTGCACCATGTGTTTAGACAGAGACTGCATCGTGTGATTGCACTGAGACTGCACCATGTGATTTCACAGAGACTGCGCCATGTGATTACAATAAGGCTGCACCATGTGATTAAACAGAGAGACTGCACCATGTGTTTACACAGAGACTGCACCATGTGCTTACACAGAGAGACTGCACCATGACATTACACAGAGAGACTGCACCATGTGCTTACAAAGAGACTGCACCATGTGCTTACACAGAGAGACTGCACCATGACATTACACAGAGAGACAGCACCATGTGCTTACACAGAGACTGCACCATGTGATTACACAGATAGTCTCCACCATGTGATATTACAGTGAGACTGCACCATGTGCTTTTACTGGGAATGCACCATGTGATTACACAGAGACTGCACCATCTGATTACACAGAGACTGCACCATCTGATTACACAGAGAGACTTCACCATCTGATTACACAGAGAGACTGCACCATCTGATTACACAGAGACTGCACCATCTGATTACACAGAGAGACTTCACCATCTGATTACACAGAAAGAATGCACCATGTGATTTTACAGAGACTGCACCATGTGCTTAAACAGAGACTGCACCATGTTATTACACAGAGACTGCACCATGTGATTACACAGAAAGACTGCACCGTGTGATTTTACAGAGACTGCACCATGTGCTTATACAGAGACTGCACCATCTGATTACACAGAGACTGCACCATCTGATTACACAGAGAGACTGACCATCTGATTACACAGAGAGACTGCACCATGTGATTACAGAGAGACTGCACCATGTGATTACACAGATAGACTGCACCATGTGATTATACAGAGACTGCACCATGTGCTTAAACAGAGACTGAGCCATGTGATTACACAGACAGACTGCACCATGTGATTACACAGAGAGAGTGCACCATGTGATTATTAAAAGAGACGGCCCCATGTGATTACACAGAGACTGCACCATGGGATTACAAAGAGAGACCGCACCATGTGATTACACAGAGACTGCACCATGTGATTACACAGAGACTGCACCATGTGATTACAAAGAGAGAATGCACCATGTGATTGCACAGAGACTGCACCATGTGATTTCATAGTGAGACTGCACCATGTGATTACACAGAAAGACTGCACCATGTGATTATACAGAGACTGCACCATGTAATTACACAAAGACTGCACCATGTGATTACACAGAGAGACTGCACCATGTGCTTTCACAGAGACTGCACCATGAGAATACTCATAGAATCTGCATCATGTGATTACACTTAGACTGCACCATGTGATTACACAATGACTGCACCATGAGATTACTCATAGAGACTGCATCATGTGATTACACTTAGTCTGAACCATGTGATTAGACAGACACTGCACCATGTGATTGCACAGTGATGCACCATGTGATTACACAGAGAGACTGCACCATGTGATTACACAGAGACTGCACCATGTGATTCCATAAAACCTGCAGCGTGTGATTACACAGGGACTGCACCATGTGATTACACAGAAAGACTGCACCATGTGATTACGCACAGAGACAGCACCATGTGATTAGACAGAAACTGCACCATCTTATTACACACAGAGACTTCACCATGTGGTTACACAGAGAATGCACCATGTGATTAGACAAAGAGAATGCACCATGTGATGATACAGAGAGACTGCACCATGTGATTACACAGGTAATGCACCATGTGATTACAAGGAGAGACTGCACCATGTGTTTAGACAGAGACTGCATCGTGTGATTGCACTGAGACTGCACCATGTGATTTCACAGAGACTGCGCCATTTGATTATACTGAGGCTGCACCATCTGATTACACAGAGAGGCTGCACCATGTGATTAAACAGAGAGACTGCACCATGTGTTTACACAGAGACTGCACCATGTGCTTACACAGAGAGACTGCATCATGTCATTACACAGAGAGACTGCACCATGTGCTTACAAAGAGACTGCACCAGGTGCTTACACAGAGAGACTGCACCATGTGCTTACACAGAGACTGCACCATGTGATTACACAGAGAGTCTCCACCATGTGTTATTACAGTGAGACTGCACCATGTGCTTTTACTGGGAATGCACCATGTGATTGCACAGAGACTGCACGATGTGATTACCCAGAGAGACTGCACCATGTGATTTCACAATGAGACTGCACCATCTGCTTTCACTGGAAATGCACCATGTGATTACACAGAGACTGCAGCATGTAATTACACACAGAGACTGCACCATGTGATTACACAGAGAGACTGCACCATGTGATTACAGAGAGACTGCACCATGTGATTACACAGAGACTGCACCATGTGATTACAGACTGCACCATGTGATTATACAGAGACTGCACCAAGTGATTATACAGAGACTGCACCATGTGATTACACAGTCAGACTGCAACATGTGATTACACAGAGACTGCACCATGTGATTGCACAGAGAGACTGCACCATGTGATTACACAGATACTGCAGCATGTGATTACACAGAGACTGCACCATGTGATTATTAAAAGAGACGGCCCCATGTGATTACACAGAGACTGCACCATGGGATTACAAAGAGAGACCGCACCATGTGATTACACAGAGACTGCACCATGTGATTACACAGAGACTGCACCATGTGATTACAAAGAGAGAATGCACCATGTGATTGCACAGAGACTGCACGATGTGATTACACAGAGAGACTGCACCATGTGATTTCATAGTGAGACTGCACCATGTGATTACACAGAAAGACTGCACCATGTGATTATACAGAGACTGCACCATGTAATTACACAAAGACTGCACCATGTGATTTCACAGAGACTGCGCCATGTGATTACACTGAGGCTACACCATCTGACTACACAGAGAGGCTGCACCATGTGATTACACAGAGAGACTGCACCATGTGCTTACACAGAGAGACTGCACCATGTGATTACACAGAGAGGCTGCACCATGTGCTTACAAAGAGACTGCAGCAGGTGCTTACACAGAGAGACTGCACCATGTGATTATACAAAGAGACTGCACCATGTGCTTACACAGAGACTGCACCATGTGATTACACAGAGAGTCTCCACCATGTGATTTTACAGTGAGACTGCACCATGTGCTTTTACTGGGAATGCACCATGTGATTGCACAGAGACTGCACGATGTGATTACACAGAGAGACTGCACCATGTGATTTCACAATGAGACTGCACCATGTGCTTTCACTGGGAATGCACCATGTGATTACACAGAGACTGCAGCATGTGATTACACACAGAGACTGCACATTGTGATTACACAGAGACTGCACCATGTGATTACAGAGAGAGACTGCACCATGTGCTCTCACTGGCAATGCAGCATGTGATTACACAAAGAATGCACCATCTGATTACACAGAGACTGCACCATCTGATTACACAGAGAGACTGCACCATGTGATTACACAGA
Source organism: Cetorhinus maximus (assembly GCF_964194155.1). Taxonomy (NCBI): domain Eukaryota; kingdom Metazoa; phylum Chordata; class Chondrichthyes; order Lamniformes; family Cetorhinidae; genus Cetorhinus; species Cetorhinus maximus. Next base: position 22,263,280 of record NC_135905.1, on the reverse strand, counting down.
GACTGCACCATGTGATTACACAGAAAGACTGCACCATGTGATTATACAGAGACTGCACCATGTGCTTGCACAGAGACTGCACCATGTGATTACACAGAGAGACTGCACCATGTGATTATACAGTGACTACACCATGTGATTACACAAAGACTGCACCATGTGATTACACAGAGAGACTGCACCATCTGATTACACAGAGACTGCACCATGTGATTATACAGTGACTGCACCATGTGATTACACAAAGACTGCACCATGTGATTACACAGAGAGACTGCACCATCTGATTACACAGATAATGCACCATGTGATTAAAAGGGGAGACTGCACCATCTGATTACACAGAGAGGCTGCACTATGTGATTACACAGAGAGACTGCACTATGTGATTACACAGAGACGGCAGCCTGTGATTATACAGAGAGACTGCACCATGTGCTTACAAAGAGACTGCACCAGGTGCTTACACAGAGAGACTGCACCATGTGCTTACACAGAGACTGCACCATGTGTTTAGACAGAGACTGCATCGTGTGATTACACTGAGACTGCACCATGTGATTACACATAGAGACTGCACCATGTGATTTCACAGTGAGACTGCACCATGTGGTTACACAGATATTGCACAATGTGATTACACAGAAATTGCACCATGTGATTACACAGAGACTGCACCATGTGATTACACAGAGATTGCACCATGTGATTACAGAGATTGCACCATGTGATTACACCGAGATTGCACCATGTGATTACACAGAGACTGCACCATGTTATTACAAAGAGAGTCTGCACCATGTGATTACACAGAGACTGCACCATGTGATTACACAGAAATTGTACCATGTGATTACACAGAGACTGCACCATGTGATTACAAAGAGAGTCTGCACCATGTGATTACACAGATACTGCATCATGTGATTATAAAGAAAGACTGCACCATGTGATTGCAAAGTGAGACTGTACCATGTGATTACACAGAGAGACTGCAGCATGTGATTACACAGAGACTGCACCATATGATTACAAAGGGAGACTGCACCATGTGATTACAAAGGGAGACTGCACCATGTGATTACAAAGTGAGACTGCACCATGTGATTTCACAGAGAGACTGCACCATGTGATTACACAGAGATTGCACCAAGTGATTACAAAGAAAGACTGCACCATGTGATTACACAGAGACTGCACCATGTGATTACAACGAAAGACTGCACCATGTGATTGCAAAGTGAGACTGCACCATGTGATTACAAAGAGAGGCTGCACCATGTGATCACACAGGGAGACTGCAGCATGTGATTACACAGAGACTGCACCATGTGATTACACAGAGACTGCACCATGTGATTACACAGTGAGACTGCACCATATGATAACAGAGAGACTGCACCATGTGATTACAAAGGGAGACTGCACCATGTGATTACAAAGTGAGACTGCACCATGTGATTTCACAGAGAGACTGCACCATGTGATTACACAGAGACTGCACCATATGATTACAAAGGGAGACTGCACCATGTGATTACAAAGGGAGACTGCACCATGTGATTACAAAGTGAGACTGCACCATGTGATTTCACAGAGAGACTGCACCATGTGATTACACAGAGATTGCACCATGTGATTACAAAGAAAGACTGCACCATGTGATTACACAGAGACTGCACCATGTGATTACAACGAAAGACTGCACCATGTGATTGCAAAGTGAGACTGCACCATGTGATTACAAAGAGAGGCTGCACCATGTGATCACACAGGAAGACTGCAGCATGTGATTACACAGAGACTGCACCATGTGATTACACAGAGACTGCACCATGTGATTACACAGTGAGACTGCACCATATGATAACAGAGAGACTGCACCATGTGATTACAAAGAGACTGCACCATGTGATTACACAGAGAGACTGCACCATGTGATTATACAGAGACTGCACCATCTGTTTACACAGAGAGACTGCACCATGTGATTATACAGAGACTGCACCATGTGATTACACAGAGACTGCACCATGTGATTACACAGAGACTGCACCATGTGATTACACAGAGAGACTGCACCATGTGATTACACAGAGACTGCACCATGTGATTACACAGAGAGACTGCACCATGTGATTACACAGAGAGACTGCACCATGTGATTACACAGAGACTGCACCATGTGATTACACAGGGATTGCACCATGCGATTACACAGAGACTGCACCATGTGATTACACCGAGATTGCACCATGTGATTACACAGAGATTGCACCATGTGATTTCACAGAGACTGAACCATGTGATTACAAAGAGAGTCTGCACCATGTGATTACACAGATACTGCATCATGTGATTACAAAGAAAGACTGCACCATGTGATTGCAAAGTGAGACTGTACCATGTGATTACACAGAGAGACTGCAGCATGTGATTACACAGTGAAACTGCACCATACGATTACACAGAGACTGCACCATGTGATTGCAAAGTAAGACTGCACCATGTGATTACACAGGGACACTGTACCATGTGATTACAGAGGGAGACTGCACCATATGATTTCACTCAAAGTCTGCACCATGTGAGTACACAGAGACTGCACCATGTTATTACAGAGAGACTGCACCATGGGATTGCACAGAGAGACTGCACCATGTGATTACACAGAGAGACTGCACCATGTGATTACACAGAGAGAATGCACCATGTGATTATACAGAGACTGCACCATGTGATTGCACAGAGAGACTGCACCATGTGATTACACAGAGAGACTGCACCATGTGATTACAGAGAGACTGCACCATGTGATTACACAGAGAGACTGCACCATGTGATTACAAAGAGAGACTGCACCATGTGATTACACAGAGAGAATGCACCATGTGATTATACAGAGACTGCACCATGTGATTGCACAGAGAGACTGCACCATGTGATTACACAGAGAGACTGCACCATGTGATTACAAAGGGAGACTACACCATGTGATTACAAATGGAGACTGCACCATGTGATTACAAAGTGAGACTGCACCATGTGATTACACAGAGAGACTGCACCATGTGATTACACAGAGACTGCACCATGTGCTTACACAGAGACTGCACCATGTGATTACACAGAGAGTCTACACCATGTGATTTTACAGTCAGACTGCACCATGTGCTTTTACTGGGAATGCACCATGTGATTGCACAGAGACTGCACGATGTGATTACACAGAGAGACTGCACCATGTGATTTCACAATGAGACTGCACCATGTGCTTTCACTGGGAATGCACCATGTGATTACACAGAGACTGCAGCATGTGATTACACACAGAGACTGCACATTGTGATTACACAGAGACTGCACCATGTGATTACAGAGAGAGACTGCACCATGTGCTCTCACTGGCAATGCAGCATGTGATTACACAAAGAATGCACCATCTGATTACACAGAGACTGCACCATCTGATTACACAGAGAGACTGCACCATGTGATTACACAGAGACTGCACCATGTGATTACACAGAAAGACTGCACCATGTGATTATACAGAGACTGCACCATGTGCTTGCACAGAGACTGCACCATGTGATTACACAGAGAGACTGCACCATGTGATTATACAGTGACTGCACCATGTGATTACACAAAGACTGCACCATGTGATTACACAGAGAGACTGCACCATCTGATTACACAGAGACTGCACCATGTGATTATACAGTGACTGCACCATGTGATTACACAAAGACTGCACCATGTGATTACACAGAGAGACTGCACCATCTGATTACACAGATAATGCACCATGTGATTAAAAGGGGAGACTGCACCATCTGATTACACAGAGAGGCTGCACTATGTGATTACACAGAGAGACTGCACTATGTGATTACACAGAGACGGCAGCCTGTGATTATACAGAGAGACTGCACCATATGCTTACAAAGAGACTGCACCAGGTGCTTACACAGAGAGACTGCACCATGTGCTTACACAGAGACTGCACCATGTGTTTAGACAGAGACTGCATCGTGTGATTACACTGAGACTGCACCATGTGATTACACATAGAGACTGCACCATGTGATTTCACAGTGAGACTGCACCATGTGCTTTCACTGGGAATGCACCATGTGATAACACAGAGACTGCAGCATGTGATTACACACAGAGATTGCACCATGTGATTACACAAAGACTGCACCATCTGATTACACAGAGACTGCACCATCTGATTACACAGAGAGACTGCACCATGTGATTACACAGAGACTACACCATGTGATTACACAGAAAGACTGCACCATGTGATTACACAGAAAGACTGCACCATGTGATTATACAGAGATGCACCATGTGCTTACACTTAGACAGCACCATGCGATTACACAGTGACTGCACCATGTGTTTTCTCAGAGATTGCATCATGTGATTACACAGTGACTGTACCATGAGATTACTCATAGAGACTGCATCATGTGATTACACTTAGACTGCACCATGTGATTAGACAGACACTGCACCACGTGATTGCACAGTGATGCACCATGTGATTACACAGAGAGACTGCACCATGTGATTACACAGAGACTGCACCATGTGATTCCATAAAACCTGCAGCGTGTGATTACACAGAGACTGCACCATGTGATTACACAGAAAGACTGCACCATGTGATTACGCACAGAGACAGCACCATGTGATTAGACAGAAACTGCACCATCTTATTACACACAGAGACTTCACCATGTGGTTACACAGAGAATGCACCATGTGATTAGACAAAGAGAATGCACCATGTGATGATACAGAGAGACTGCACCATGTGATTACACAGGTAATGCACCATGTGATTACAAGGAGAGACTGCACCATGTGTTTAGACAGAGACTGCATCGTGTGATTGCACTGAGACTGCACCATGTGATTTCACAGAGACTGCGCCATGTGATTATACTGAGGCTGCACCATCTGATTACACAGAGAGGCTGCACCATGTGATTAAACAGAGAGACTGCACCATGTGTTTACACAGAGACTGCACCATGTGCTTACACAGAGAGACTGCATCATGTCATTACACAGAGAGACTGCACCATGTGCTTACAAAGAGACTGCACCAGGTGCTTACACAGAGAGACTGCACCATGTGCTTACACAGAGACTGCACCATGTGATTACACAGAGAGTCTCCACCATGTGTTATTACAGTGAGACTGCACCATGTGCTTTTACTGGGAATGCACCATGTGATTGCACAGAGACTGCACGATGTGATTACCCAGAGAGACTGCACCATGTGATTTCACAATGAGACTGCACCATCTGCTTTCACTGGAAATGCACCATGTGATTACACAGAGACTGCAGCATGTAATTACACACAGAGACTGCACCATGTGATTACACAGAGAGACTGCACCATGTGATTACAGAGAGACTGCACCATGTGATTACACAGAGACTGCACCATGTGATTACAGACTGCACCATGTGATTATACAGAGACTGCACCAAGTGATTATACAGAGACTGCACCATGTGATTACACAGTCAGACTGCAACATGTGATTACACAGAGACTGCACCATGTGATTGCACAGAGAGACTGCACCATGTGATTACACAGATACTGCAGCATGTGATTACACAGAGACTGCACCATGTGATTATTAAAAGAGACAGCCCCATGTGATTACACAGAGACTGCACCATGGGATTACAAAGAGAGACCGCACCATGTGATTACACAGAGACTGCACCATGTGATTACACAGAGACTGCACCATGTGATTACAAAGAGAGAATGCACCATGTGATTACACAGAGACTGCACCATGTGATTACACAGAAAGACTGCACCATGTGATTACAAAGAGAGTCTGCACCATGTGGTTACACAGATATTGCACAATGTGATTACACAGAAATTGCACCATGTGATTACACAGAGACTGCACCATGTGATTACACAGAGATTGCACCATGTGATTACAGAGATTGCACCATGTGATTACACCGAGATTGCACCATGTGATTACACAGAGACTGCACCATGTTATTACAAAGAGAGTCTGCACCATGTGATTACACAGAGACTGCACCATGTGATTACACAGAAATTGTACCATGTGATTACACAGAGACTGCACCATGTGATTACAAAGAGAGTCTGCACCATGTGATTACACAGATACTGCATCATGTGATTATAAAGAAAGACTGCACCATGTGATTGCAAAGTGAGACTGTACCATGTGATTACACAGAGAGACTGCAGCATGTGATTACACAGAGACTGCACCATATGATTACAAAGGGAGACTGCACCATGTGATTACAAAGGGAGACTGCACCATGTGATTACAAAGTGAGACTGCACCATGTGATTTCACAGAGAGACTGCACCATGTGATTACACAGAGATTGCACCAAGTGATTACAAAGAAAGACTGCACCATGTGATTACACAGAGACTGCACCATGTGATTACAACGAAAGACTGCACCATGTGATTGCAAAGTGAGACTGCACCATGTGATTACAAAGAGAGGCTGCACCATGTGATCACACAGGGAGACTGCAGCATGTGATTACACAGAGACTGCACCATGTGATTACACAGAGACTGCACCATGTGATTACACAGTGAGACTGCACCATATGATAACAGAGAGACTGCACCATGTGATTACAAAGGGAGACTGCACCATGTGATTACAAAGTGAGACTGCACCATGTGATTTCACAGAGAGACTGCACCATGTGATTACACAGAGACTGCACCATATGATTACAAAGGGAGACTGCACCATGTGATTACAAAGGGAGACTGCACCATGTGATTACAAAGTGAGACTGCACCATGTGATTTCACAGAGAGACTGCACCATGTGATTACACAGAGATTGCACCATGTGATTACAAAGAAAGACTGCACCATGTGATTACACAGAGACTGCACCATGTGATTACAACGAAAGACTGCACCATGTGATTGCAAAGTGAGACTGCACCATGTGATTACAAAGAGAGGCTGCACCATGTGATCACACAGGAAGACTGCAGCATGTGATTACACAGAGACTGCACCATGTGATTACACAGAGACTGCACCATGTGATTACACAGTGAGACTGCACCATATGATAACAGAGAGACTGCACCATGTGATTACAAGGAGACTGCACCATGTGATTACACAGAGAGACTGCACCATGTGATTATACAGAGACTGCACCATCTGTTTACACAGAGAGACTGCACCATGTGATTATACAGAGACTGCACCATGTGATTACACAGAGACTGCACCATGTGATTACACAGAGACTGCACCATGTGATTACACAGTGAGACAGCAACATTTGATTACACAAAGACTGCACCATGTGATTACACTGAGAGAATGCACCATGTGATTACACAGAGAGACTGCACCATGTGATTACACAGAGAGACTGCACCATGTGATTACACAGAGACTGCACCATGTGATTACACAGGGATTGCACCATGCGATTACACAGAGACTGCACCATGTGATTACACCGAGATTGCACCATGTGATTACACAGAGATTGCACCTTGTGATTTCACAGAGACTGAACCATGTGATTACAAAGAGAGTCTGCACCATGTGATTACACAGATACTGCATCATGTGATTACAAAGAAAGACTGCACCATGTGATTGCAAAGTGAGACTGTACCATGTGATTACACAGAGAGACTGCAGCATGTGATTACACAGTGAAACTGCACCATACGATTACACAGAGACTGCACCATGTGATTGCAAAGTAAGACTGCACCATGTGATTACACAGGGACACTGTACCATGTGATTACACAGGGAGACTGCACCATATGATTTCACTCAAAGTCTGCACCATGTGAGTACACAGAGACTGCACCATGTTATTACAGAGAGACTGCACCATGGGATTGCACAGAGAGACTGCACCATGTGATTACACAGAGAGACTGCACCATGTGATTACACAGAGAGAATGCACCATGTGATTATACAGAGACTGCACCATGTGATTGCACAGAGAGACTGCACCATGTGATTACACAGAGAGACTGCACCATGTGATTACAGAGAGACTGCACCATGTGATTACACAGAGAGACTGCACCATGTGATTACAAAGAGAGACTGCACCATGTGATTACACAGAGAGAATGCACCATGTGATTATACAGAGACTGCACCATGTGATTGCACAGACAGACTGCACCATGTGATTACACAGAGAGACTGCACCATGTGATTACAAAGGGAGACTACACCATGTGATTACAAATGGAGACTGCACCATGTGATTACAAAGTGAGACTGCACCATGTGATTACACAGAGAGACTGCACCATGTGATTACACAGAGATTGCACCACGTGATTACAAAGAAAGACTGCACCATGTGATTGCAAAGTGAGACTGCACCATGTGATTACACAGAGACTGCACCATGTGATTTCAAAGAAAGGCTACACCATGTGATTGCAAAGTGAGACTGCACCATGTGATTACAAAGAGAGACTGCACCATGTGATCACACAGGGAGACTGCAGCATGTGATTACACTGAGACTGCACCATGTGATTACACAGATGGTCTGCACCATGTGATTACACAGTGAGACTGCACCATGTGATTACAAAGAGACTGCACCATGTGATTACACAGAGAGACTGCACCATGTGATTATACAGAGACTGCACCATGTCATTACACAGAGACTGCACCATGTGATTATTCAGAGTGACTGCAACATGTGATTACACAGTGAGACTGCAACATGTGATTACACAAAGACTGCACCATGTGATTACACAGAGAGACTGCACCATGTGATTACACAGAGAGACTGCACCATGTGATTACACAGAGAGACTGCACCATGTGATTGCAGAGAGACTGCACCATGTGATTACACAGAGACTGCACCATGTGATTACAGAGAAACTGCACCATGTGATTACACAGAGACTGCACCATGTGATTACAAAGAAAGACTGCAACATGTGATTACACAGAGTCTGCACCATGTGATTACACAGTGATTGTATCATGTGATTACAAAGAGAGACTGCACCATGTGATTACACAGAATGACTGCACCATGTGATTACACAGAGACTGCATCATGTGAATACACGCATATTGCACCATGTGATTACACAGTGAGACTGCACCATGTGATTACAGAGGGAGAATGCACCATGTGATTACACAGAGAGACTGAATCAGATCATTACATAGAGACTGCATCATGTGATTACCCAGAGATTGTATCATTTGATTACAGAGGGACTGTACCATGTGAATATAAAGAGATTGCACCATGTGATTACACATAGAGACTGAACCATGTGATTAAACTGAGAGACTGCACCATATGACTACCTAGAGTATACACCATGTGATTATACAGAGTGACTGCATCATGTGGTTACACAGAGATTGTATCATGTGATTACAGAGACACTGCATCATGTGATTACAGAGACAATGCCTCATGTGAATACAGAGAGACTGCATCTTGTGATTATACAGAGATTGCAACATGTGATTACACAGAGACTGCCCCATGTGATTACACAGAGACTGTACCATGTGATTTCACAGGTAGTGCACCATGTGATTACACAGTGAGACTCCACCATGTGATTACAGAGGAAGACTGCAACATGTGATTCCACAGAGATTGCAACATGTGATTGCACAGAGAGACTGCACCATGTGATTACACAGAGAGACTGAAACATGTGATCACACTGGGAGACTGCAGCATGTGATTACACAGTGAAACTGCACCATGCGATTACACAGAGACTGCACCATGTGATTGCAAAGTGAGACTGCACCATGTGATTACACAGGGAGACTGCAGCATGTGATTACACACTGAAACTGCACCATGTGATTACACAGAGACGGCACCATGTGATTACACAGGGAGACTGTACCATGTGATTACAGAGGGAGACTGCACCATGTGATTTCACTCAAAGACTGCACCATGTGTTTGCACAGAGAGTCTGCATCATGTGATTATTCAGAGACTGCACCATGTATTTCAAAAGAGAGACTGCACCATGTGATTACACAGAGAGACTGCACCACGTGATTACACAGGCGGACTGCACCATGTGATTACACAGATACTGCAGCATGTGATTACACAGAGACTGCACCATGTGATTACACAGAGAGACTGCACCATGTGATTACAGAGAGACTGCACCATGTGATTGCACAGAGAGACTGCACCATTTGATTACACAGAGAGACTGCACCATGTGATTACAGAGAGACTGCACCATGTGATTACACAGAGAGACGGCACCATGTGATTATACAGAGACTGCACCAAGTGATTATACAGAGACTGCACCATGTGATTACACATGGAGACTGCACCACGTGATTACACAGGCGGACTGCACCATGTGATTACACAGATACTGCAGCATGTGATTACACATAGACTGCAGCATGTGATTACAAAGAGAGACTGCACCATGTGATTACAAAGAGAGACTGCACCATGTGATTACACACAGAGTCTGCACCATGTGATTACACAGAGAGACTGCACCATGTGATTACACAGAGATTGCACCATGTGATTACAAAGAAAGACTGCACCATGTGATTGCAAAGTGAGACTGCACTATGTGATTACACAGAGACTGCACCATGTGATTACAAAGAAAGACTGCACCATGTGATTGCAAAGTGAGACTGCACCATGTGATTACAAAGAGAGACTGCACCATGTGATCACACAGGGAGACTGCAGCATGTGATTACACAGAGAGACTGCACCATGTGATTACACAGAAGGTCTGCACCATGTGATTACACAGTGAGACTGCACCATGTGATTACAGAGAGACTGCACCATGTGATTACAAAGAGACTGCACCATGTGATTACACAGAGAGACTGCACCATGTGATTATACAGAGACTGCACCATGTGATTACACAGAGACTGCACCATGTGATTATTCAGAGTGACTGCATCATGTGATTACACAGTGAGACTGCAACATGTGATTACACAGAGACTGCACCATGTGATTAGACAGAGAGAATGCACCATGTGATTACACAGAGAGACTGCACCATGTGATTACACAGAGAGACTGCACCATGTGATTACGGAGAGACTGCACCATGTGATTGCACTGAGAAACTGCAACATGTGATTATGCAGTGATTGCACAGAGAGATTGTACCATGTTATTATACAGAGATTGCACCATGTGATTACACAGTGAGACAGCAACATGTGATTACACGGAGACTGCACCATGTGATTACACAGTGATTGCATCATTTGATTACACTGAGACTGCATCATGTGATTACACAGAGACTGCACCATGTGATAACATAGAGACCGCACCATGTGATTACACAGGGAGACTGCACCAAGTGATTATACAGAGATTGCATCATGTGATTACACAGTGAGACAGCAACATGTGATTACACAGAGATTGCAACATGTGATTACACAGAGACTGCACCATGTGATTACACAGAGATTGCATCATTTGATTACACAGAGACTGAATCATGTGATTACACAGTGAGACTGCAACATGTGATTACACAGAGATTGCATCATGTGATTACACAGTGAGACTGCAACATGTGATCAACATGTGATTACACAGAGACTGCACCATGTGATTACACAGAGATTACATCATTTGATTACACAGAGACTGTATCATGTGATTACACAGAGACAGCACCATGTGATTACATAGAGACTGTACCATGTGATTAAACAGATATTGCACCATCTGATTACACAGGGAGACTGCACCATGTGATTACACAGAGCCTGCACCATGTGATTTCACAGAGATTGCACCATGTATTTCAACAGAGACTGCACCATGTGATTAAACAGAGCGACTGCACCATGTGATTACACAGAGACTGCACCATGTGATTACATAGAGATTGCACCATGTGATTGAACATAGATACTGCCCCATGTGATTACACAGATAGTGCACCATGTGACTTCACAGAGATTGCAACATGTGATTACACAGAGACTACACCATCCGATTGAACAGAGAGACTGCACGAAGTGATTACACTGAGACTGCACCATGTGCTTCTACAGAGACTGCACCAAGTGATTACACTGAGACTGCACCATGTGATTACTCAGAGTGACTGCACCGTGTGATTACACAGTGAGACTGCACCAAGTGATAACACAGAGACTGCACCATGTGATTGCACAGAGATTGCAACATGTGATTACACAAAGACTGCACCATCCGATTGAAAAGAGAGATTGCACCATCTGATTATTCAGAGACTGCACCATGTGATTACACAGAGAGTGCACCACGTGATTGCACGGAGAGACTGCACCATGTGATTACACAGGGAGACTGCACCATGTGATTACACAGTGATTGCATCATTTGATTACACAGAGACTGCATCATGTGATTACACAGAGAGACTGCACCATGTGATTACACTGAGAGACTGCAACATGTGATTACACAGAGATTGCAACAGGTGATTACACAGAGACTGCAACAGGTGATTACACAGATACTGGACCATGTGATTACACAGAGAGACTGCACCATGTGATTACACAGATACTGCACCATGTGATTAAACTGAGAGTGCACCGTGTGATTATTCAGAGCGACTGCATCATATGATTACACAGAGAGTGCACCATGTGATTACACAGAGACTGCACCATGTGATTATATAGAGACTGCATCATGTGATTACACAGAGATTGTATCATTTGATTACAGAGAGACTGCATCATGTGATTACAGAGACTGCACCATGTGTTTACACTGAGATTGTACCATGTAATTACACAGAGACTGTAGCATGTGATTACACAGAGACTGCAGCATATGATTACACAGAGATTGTATCATGTGATTTCACAGAGAGACTGCACCATGTGATTACACAGAGACTGCACCATGTGATTACACAGAGACTGCACCATGTGATTACATCGATACTGCACCATGTGATTACACAGAGAGTGCATCATGTGATTACACATAAAGACTGCACCATGTGATTTCACACAAAAACTGCACCAAGTGATTACACAGAAATTGCACCATGTATTTACACAGAGAGACTGCACCATGTGAATATACAGAGATTGCATCATTTGATTACACAGAGTCTGCACCATGTGATTACACAGAGAGACTGCACCATGTGATTACACAGAGATTGCACCATGTGATTACAAAGAAAGACTGCACCATGTGATTGCAAAGTGAGACTGCACTATGTGATTACACAGAGACTGCACCATGTGATTACAAAGAAAGACTGCACCATGTGATTGCAAAGTGAGACTGCACCATGTGATTACAAAGAGAGACTGCACCATGTGATCACACAGGGAGACTGCAGCATGTGATTACACAGAGAGACTGCACCATGTGATTACACAGAAGGTCTGCACCATGTGATTACACAGTGAGACTTCACCATGTGATTACAGAGAGACTGCACCATGTGATTACAAAGAGACTGCACCATGTGATTACACAGAGAGACTGCACCATGTGATTATACAGAGACTGCACCATGTGATTACACAGAGACTGCACCATGTGATTATTCAGAGTGACTGCATCATGTGATTACACAGTGAGACTGCAACATGTGATTACACAGAGACTGCACCATGTGATTAGACAGAGAGAATGCACCATGTGATTACACAGAGAGACTGCACCATGTGATTACACAGAGAGACTGCACCATGTGATTACGGAGAGACTGCACCATGTGATTGCACTGAGAAACTGCAACATGTGATTATGCAGTGATTGCACAGAGAGATTGTACCATGTTATTATACAGAGATTGCACCATGTGATTACACAGTGAGACAGCAACATGTGATTACACGGAGACTGCACCATGTGATTACACAGTGATTGCATCATTTGATTACACTGAGACTGCATCATGTGATTACACAGAGACTGCACCATGTGATAACATAGAGACCGCACCATGTGATTACACAGGGAGACTGCACCAAGTGATTATACAGAGATTGCATCATGTGATTACACAGTGAGACAGCAACATGTGATTACACAGAGATTGCAACATGTGATTACACAGAGACTGCACCATGTGATTACACAGAGATTGCATCATTTGATTACACAGAGACTGAATCATGTGATTACACAGTGAGACTGCAACATGTGATTACACAGAGATTGCATCATGTGATTACACAGTGAGACTGCAACATGTGATCAACATGTGATTACACAGAGACTGCACCATGTGATTACACAGAGATTACATCATTTGATTACACAGAGACTGTATCATGTGATTACACAGAGACAGCACCATGTGATTACATAGAGACTGTACCATGTGATTAAACAGATATTGCACCATCTGATTACACAGGGAGACTGCACCATGTGATTACACAGAGCCTGCACCATGTGATTTCACAGAGATTGCACCATGTATTTCAACAGAGACTGCACCATGTGATTAAACAGAGCGACTGCACCATGTGATTACACAGAGACTGCACCATGTGATTACATAGAGATTGCACCATGTGATTGAACATAGATACTGCCCCATGTGATTACACAGATAGTGCACCATGTGACTTCACAGAGATTGCAACATGTGATTACACAGAGACTACACCATCCGATTGAACAGAGAGACTGCACGAAGTGATTACACTGAGACTGCACCATGTGCTTCTACAGAGACTGCACCAAGTGATTACACTGAGACTGCACCATGTGATTACTCAGAGTGACTGCACCGTGTGATTACACAGTGAGACTGCACCAAGTGATAACACAGAGACTGCACCATGTGATTGCACAGAGATTGCAACATGTGATTACACAAAGACTGCACCATCCGATTGAAAAGAGAGATTGCACCATCTGATTATTCAGAGACTGCACCATGTGATTACACAGAGAGTGCACCACGTGATTGCACGGAGAGACTGCACCATGTGATTACACAGGGAGACTGCACCATGTGATTACACAGTGATTGCATCATTTGATTACACAGAGACTGCATCATGTGATTACACAGAGAGACTGCACCATGTGATTACACTGAGAGACTGCAACATGTGATTACACAGAGATTGCAACAGGTGATTACACAGAGACTGCAACAGGTGATTACACAGATACTGGACCATGTGATTACACAGAGAGACTGCACCATGTGATTACACAGATACTGCACCATGTGATTAAACTGAGAGTGCACCGTGTGATTATTCAGAGCGACTGCATCATATGATTACACAGAGAGTGCACCATGTGATTACACAGAGACTGCACCATGTGATTATATAGAGACTGCATCATGTGATTACACAGAGATTGTATCATTTGATTACAGAGAGACTGCATCATGTGATTACAGAGACTGCACCATGTGTTTACACTGAGATTGTACCATGTAATTACACAGAGACTGTAGCATGTGATTACACAGAGACTGCAGCATATGATTACACAGAGATTGTATCATGTGATTTCACAGAGAGACTGCACCATGTGATTACACAGAGACTGCACCATGTGATTACACAGAGACTGCACCATGTGATTACATCGATACTGCACCATGTGATTACACAGAGAGTGCATCATGTGATTACACATAAAGACTGCACCATGTGATTTCACACAAAAACTGCACCAAGTGATTACACAGAAATTGCACCATGTATTTACACAGAGAGACTGCACCATGTGAATATACAGAGATTGCATCATTTGATTACACAGAGACTGTATCATGTGATTACACAGAGACTGCACCATGTGATTACCCAGAAATTGCACCATGTGATTACTCAGAGTGACGGCACCATCTGATTACACAGGGAGACTGCACCATGTGCTTACACAAGTTGAATGCACCATGTGATTACACAGAGAGACTGCATCATGTGATTTCATAGAGACTGCACCATGTGATTATACAGGGATACTGCACCAGGTGATTACACAGATATTGCACCATGTGATTATTCAGAGCGACTGCATCATGTGATTACACAGAGACTGCACCATGTGATTACACTGAGATTGCACCATGAGATTATATAGAGACTGCATCATGTTATTACACAGGGAGACTGCACCATGTGATTAAACAGAGAGACTGCACCATATGACTACATAGAGAATACACCATGTGAATACACTAGGAGACTGCACCATGAGACTATATAGAGACTGCATTATGTGATTACACAGAGATTGTATTATTTGATTACAGAGAGACTGCATCATGTGATTACAGAGACTGCACCATGTGATTACTCAGAGTGACGGCACCATGTGATTACACAGTGAGAATGCACCATGTAATTAAACAGAGAGTCTGCCCCATGTTATTAGACAGACACTGCACCATGATATTACGCAGTGAGACTGCACCATGTGTTTACACAGAGACTGCACCATGTGATTACACAGAGACTGCACCATGTGATTACACAGAGACTGCACCATGTGATTACTCAGAGACTGCACCATGTGCTTACACAGAGACTGCACCATGTGCTTACACAGAGAGACTGCAGCATGTGATTACACAGAGATTGTTTCATGTGATTACAGAGAGATTGCCTCATGTGATTACAAGGAGAGACTGCACCATGTGATTACACAGATACTGCACGATGTGATTACACAGAGACTGCACCTTCTGATTACACAGAGAAAATGCACCATGTGATTACACAGAGAGACTGCAACATGTGATTACACAGAGACTGCACCATGTGATTACACAGAGAAAATGCACCATGTGATTACACAGAGAGACTGCAACATGTGATTACACAGAGACTGAACCATGTGATTACACAGAGAAAATGCACCATGTGATTACTCAGAGAGACTGCAACATGTGATTACACAGAGACTGCACCATGTGATTACACAGAGATTGTACCATGTGATTACTCAGAGTGACGGCACCATGTGATTACACAGAGATTGTACCATGTGATTACTCAGAGTGACGGCACCATGTGATTACTCAGAGTGACGGCACCATGTGATTACACAGAGACTGTATCATGTGATTACACAGAGACTGCACCATGTGATTACACAAAGACTGCAGCATGTGATGAGACAGGGAGACAGCAGCATGTGATTACATAGAGACTGCACCATGCGATTACACCGTGAAACTGCACCATGTGATTACACAGAGACTGCACCATGAGATTACACTGAGATTGCACCATGTGATTGCACAGAGAGACTTTACCATGTGATTACACAGAAACTGCACCATGTGTTTACACAGAGACACTGCACCATGTGATTACACAGAGATTGCACCATGTGATTACACAAGGTTTGCACTATGTGATTGCACAGAAGGTCTGTACCATGTGATTATTCAGAGACTGCACCATGTGATTACGCAGTGAGACTTTTCCATGTGATTACAAGGGAGACTGCACCATGTGATTATTCAGAGTAACTGCACCATCTAATTACACAGAGAGACTACACCATATGACTACATAGAATACACATTTGATTATACAGAGTGACTACATCATCTGATTACACAGAGTGACTGCACCATGTGATTATTCAGAGTAACTGCACCATTTGATTACACAGAGAGACTACACCATATGACTACATAGAATACACATTTGATTATACAGAGTGACTACATTATCTGATTACACAGAGTGACTGCACCATGTGATTACACCGTGAGACTGTAACATGTGATTACACAGGGACTGCACCATGTGATTGCACAGAGATTGCAACGTGTGATTACACAGAGAGTGCACCACGTGATTGAACAGAGAGACTGCACCATGTGATTACACAGGGAGGCTGCACCATGTGATTACAGAGAGAGATTTTATCATGTGATTACACAGGGACTGCACCATGTGATTGCACAGAGATTACATCATTTGATTACACAGAGACTGCACCATGTGATTACACTGAAAGACTGCGACATGTGTTTACACAGAGATTGCCTCATTTGATTACACATAATCTGTACCATGTGATTACACAGAGAGACTGCACCATGTGATTATGCAGAGACTGCAACATGTAATTATACAGAGATTGCACCATGTGATTACACAGAGAGACTGCATCTTGTGATTATTCAGAGAGACTGCACCATGTGATTACACAGTGAGACTGCACCATGTGATTGCACAGAGAGACTGCACCATGTGATTACACAGAGTGACTGCACCATGTGATTGCACAGAGAGACTGCACGATGTAATTACACAGAGACAGTACCATGTGATTGAACAGAGAGACTGCACCATGTGATTACACAGAGTGACTGCACAATGTGATTACACAGAGACTGCAACATGTGATTGCACAGATAGACTGCACCTTGTGATTATTCAGTGAGACTTCACCATGTGATTACTCAGTGCACCATGTGAATTCACATGGAGAGTGCACCATGTGATTAAACACAGAGACTTTGCCATGGGATTACACAGAGAGACTGCACCATGTAATTAAACAGAGAGACGGCACCATATGATGACACAGAGAGACTTCACCATGTGATTATACAGAGACTGCACCGTGTGATTACACAGAGAGACTGCACAATGTGATTACAGAAGGAGACTGCACCAAGTGATTACACAAAGAGACTGCAGCATGTGATTACACAGAAACTGTACCGTGTGATTACACAGAGAATGCACCATGTGATTGCACAGATACTGCACAATGTGATTATGCAGTGAGACTGCAACATGTGATCACACAGGGAACACTGCACCATGTGATTATACAGAGACTGCAACATGTGATTACACAGAGAATGCACCATGTGATTATACAGAGAATGCACCATGTGATTATACAGATACTGCACCATGTGATTATACAGAGAATGCACCATGTGATTACACAGAGACTGCACCATGTGATTACACAGAGAGACTGCATCTTGTGATTATTCAGAGAGACTGCACCATGTGATTACACAGTGAGACTGCACCATGTGATTATCCAGAGACTGCACCATGTGATTGCACAGATACTGCACCATGTGATTACACAGAGACTGCACCATGTGATTGCACAGCGATTGAACCATGTGATTACACAGAGACTGCACCATGTTATTACACAGAGTGACTGCACCATGTGATTGCACAGAGAGACTGCACCATGTGATTACACAGAGAATGCACCATGTGATTACACAGAGAGACTGCACCATGTGATTACACAGAGTGACTGCACCATGTGATTGCACAGAGAGACTGCACCATGTGATTACACAGAGTGACTGCACCATGTGATTGCACAGAGAGTCTGCACCATGTAATTACACAGAGACAGCACCATGTGATTGCACAGAGAGACTGCACCATGTGATTACACAGAGTGACTGCACCATGTGATTACACAGAGACTGCACCATGTGATTGCACAGATAGACTGCACCTTGTGATTATTCAGTGAGACTTCACCATGTGATTACTCAGATAGTGCACCATGTGATTACACATGGAGAGAGCACCATGTGATTAAACACAGAGACTGCGCCATGGGATTACACAGAGAGACTGCACCATGTAATTAAACAGAGAGACGGCACCATATGATGACACAGAGAGACTTCACCATGTGATTATACAGAGACTGCACCATGTGATTACACAGAGAGACTGCACGATGTGATTACAGAAGGAGACTGCACGAAGTGATTACACAAAGAGACTGCAGCATGTGATTACACAGAAACTGTACCGTGTGATTACAAAGAGACTGCACCATGTGATTATACAGAGACTGCAACATGTGATTACACAGAGAATGCACCATGTGATTGCACAGATACTGCACAATGTGATTACGCAGTGAGACTGCAACATGTGATCACACAGGGAGACTGCACCATGTGATTATACAGAGACTGCAACATGTGATTACACAGAGAATGCACCATGTGATTATACAGAGAATGCACCATGTGATTATACAGATACTGCACCATGTGATTATACAGAGAATGCACCATGTGATTATACAGAGACTGCACCATGTGATTACACAGAGACTTCACCATGTGATTACACAGAGACTGCACCATGTGATTACACAGAGAGACTGCACCATGTGATTACACAGAGACTGCACCATGTGATTATACAGAGACTGCATCATTTGATTACGCAGACTGCACCATGTGATTACACAGAGACTGCACCATGTGGTTACACAGTGACTGCACCATGTGATTACACAGAGACTGCACCATGTGATTACACAGAGACAGCACCATGTGATTACACAGAGACTGCACCATGTGATTACACAGAGACTGCAACATGTGATTACACAGAAAATGCACCATGTAATTACACAGAGACTGCATCATTTGATTACACAGAGACTGCACCATGTGATTACAGAGAGACTGCACCATGTGATTGCACATAGACTGCACCATGTGATTACACAGATAATGCACCATGTGATTACACAGAGAGACTGCACCATGTGATTACACAGAGAGACTGCACCATGTGATTACACAGAGAGAATGCACCATGTGATTACATTGAGAGACTGCACCATGTGATCACACTGATACTGCACCATGTTATTAAAGAGAGACATGCACCATGTGATTACACAGAGACTGCACCATGTGATTGCACAGAGAGACTGCACCATGTGATTTCACTCTGAGACTGCATTATGTGATTACACAGAGACTGTTACATGTGATTGCACCAAGATTGCAACATGTGATTGCAAAGAGATAGGAACATGTGATTACACAGAGACTGCACCATGTGATTGCACAGAGAGACTGCATCATGTGATTACAAAGAGAGTCTGCACCTTGTGATTATACAGAGACTGCACCATGTGATTACACAGAGATTGCAGCATGTGATTACGAAGAGAGTCTGCACCATGTGATTACACAGAGAGACTGCACCATGTGATTGCATAGGGAGACTGCAACATGTGATTACAAACAGAGACTGCATCATGTGATTACACAGATACTGCACCATGTGATTGCATGGAGAGACTGCATCATGTGATTATTCAGAGACTGCACCATGTAATTAAACACAGAGACTGCGCCATGTGATTACTCAGGGAGGCTGCACCATGTGATTACACAGAGACTGCGCCTTGGGGATACACAGATACTGCACAATGTGATTATGCAGTGAGACTGCACCATGTGATTACACAGAGAGATTGCACCATGTGATTACACAGAGATTGCAACATGTGATTACACAGAGACTGCACCATGTGATTACACAGAGACTGCACCATGTGATTACACAGAGATTGCACCATGTCATTATACAGAGAATGCACCGTGTCATTACACAGAGAGACTGCAACTTGTGATTTCACTCAGAGAGTGCACGATGTGATTACAGAGGGAGAGTGCAACATGTCATTTCATACAGAGACTGCACCATGTGATTTCACTCTGAGACTGCATTATGTGATTACACAGAGACTGTTACATGTGATTGCACCGAGATTGCAACATGTGATTGCAAAGAGATAGGACCATGTGATTACACAGAGACTGCATCATGTGATTCCACAGAGAGACTGCATCATGTGATTACACAGAGACTGCACCTTGGGGTTACACAGATACTGCACAATGTGATTATGCAGTGAGACTGCACCATGTGATTACACAGAGAGATTGCACCATGTGATTACACAGAGATTGCAACATGTGATTACACAGAGACTGCACCATGTGATTACACAGAGACTGCACCATGTGATTACACAGAGGTTGCACCATATGATTACACAGAGACTGCACCAATTGATTATACAGAGTGCCTGCACCTTGTGATTACACAGAGACTGCACCATGTCATTATACAGAGAATGCACCATGTGATTACACAGAGAGACTGCAACTTGTGATTTCACTCAGAGACTGCACGATGTGATTACAGAGGGAGAGTGCAACATGTCATTTCATACAGAGACTGCACCATGTGATTTCACTCTGAGACTGCATTATGTGATTACACAGAGACTGTACCATGTGATTGCAAAGAGATAGGACCATGTGATTACAAAGAGAGTCTGCACATTGTGATCATACAGAGAATGCACCATGTGATTACACAGAGACTGCACCATGTGATTGCACAGAGACTGCACCATGTGATTACAAAGAGAGTCTGCACCATGTGATTACACAGAGAGACTGCACCATGTGATTACACAGGGAGACTGCAACATGTGATTACAAACAGAGACTGCACCAAGTTTTTTCACACTGGGACTGCACCATGTGATTACACAGATACTGCACCATGTGATTACACAGAGACGGCACCATGTGATTACACAGGGAGACTGCACCATGTGATGACACAGAGGCTGCACCATGTGATTACACAGAGACTGCACCATGTGATTACACAGATAATGCACCATGTGATTACACAGAGAGACTGCACCATGTGATTACACAGAGAGACTGCACCATGTGATTACACAGAGAGAATGCACCATGTGATTACATTGAGAGACTGCACCATGTGATCACACAGATACTGCACCATGTTATAAAAGAGAGACATGCACCATGTGATTACACAGAGACTGCACCATGTGATTGCACAGAGAGACTGCACCATGTGATTGCACAGAGAGACTGCACTATGTGATTGCACAGAGTGACTGCACCATGCGATTACACAGAGACTGCACCATGTGATTGCACAGAGAGACTGCACTATGAGATTACACAGAGACAGCACCATATGATTGCACAGAGACAGCACCATGTGATTGCATAGAGAGACTGCACCATGTGGTTACACAGAGTGACTCACCATGTGATTACATAGTGACAGCACCATGTGATTACACAGAGTCTGCACCATGTGATTACAAAGAGAGACTGCACCATGTGATTACACAGGGAGACTGCAACATATGATTACACTCAGAGGTTGCACCATGTGATTACACAGATACTGCACCATGTGATTACACAGAGACTACACCATGTTATTAAACAGAGAGACTGCAACATGTGATTACAAAGAGACTGCACCATGTGATTACACATGGAGACTGCACCATGTGATTACACAGAGACTGCACCATGTGATTACACAGAGACTGCACCATGTGATTACACAGAGACTGCATCATTTGATTACACAGAGACTGCACCAGGTGATTACACAGAGACTGCATCATTTGATTACACATGGACTGCACCATGTGATTTCACAGAGACTGCACCATGTGGTTACACAGTGACTGCGCCATGTGATTACACAGAGACTGCACCATGTGATTACACAGAGACTGCACCATGTGATTACACAGAGATTGCAACATATGATTACACAGAAACTGCACCATGTAATTACACAGAGACTGCATCATTTGATTACACAGAGACTGCACCATGTGATTACACAGAGACTGCAACATGTGATTGCACAGAGACTGCACCATATGATTACACAGATTGACTGCACCATGTGATTGCACTGAGAGACAGCACCATGTGATTACACAGAGTGACTGCACCATGTGATTGCACTGAGAGACAGCACCATGTGATTACACAGAGTGACTGCACCATGTGATTACACAGAGAGACTGCACCAGGTATTTGAACAGAGAGACTGCACCATGTGATTATGCAGAGACTGCACCAGGAGATTTCACAGAGAGACTGCATCTTGTGATTATTCAGAGAGACTGCACCATGTGATTACACAGTGAGACGGCATCATGTGACTATCCAGAGACTGCACCATGTGATTGCACAGATTCTGCACCATGTGATTACACAGAGACTGCACCATGTGATTGCACGGAGAGACTGCACCATGTGATTACACAGCGATTGAACCATGTGATTACACAGAGACTGCACCATGTGATTACACAGAGTGACTGCACCATGTGATTACACAGAGAGACTGCACCATGTGATACACAGAGACTGCACCATGTGATTACACAGAGAGACTGCACCATGTGATACACAGAGACTGCACCATGTGATTACACAGAGACTGCACCATGTGATTACACAGAGACTGCACCATTTGATTAAACAGAGACTGCACCATGTGATTACAAAGAGAGACTGCACCATGTGATTATACAGGGAGACTGCACCATGTGATTACACAGAGACTACACTATGTGATTACACAGAGACTGCACCATGTGATTACACAGAGAAAGCACCATATGATTACACAGAAAATGCACCATGTAATTACACAGAGTGCATCATTTGATTACACAGAGACTGCACCATGTGATTACAGAGAGACTGCACCATGTGATTGCACAGAGACTGCACCATGTGATTACACAAAGACTCCATCATTTGATTACACTTACTCTGTACCATGTGATTACACAAAGAGACTGCACCATGTGATTGCACATAAACTGTACCATGTGATTGCACTGAGATTGTATCATGTGATTACACAGAGAGACTGCACCATGTGATTACACAGAGACTCTACCATGTGATTACACAAAGACTGCACCATGTGATTACACAGAGCGACTGCACCAGGTGATTTCACAGAGAGACTGCACCATGTGATTACACTGAGACTGCACCATGTGATTGCACAGAGAAACTGCACAATGTGATTATTCAGAGACTGCACCATGTGATTACACAAAGACTGCACCATGTGATTACACAGAGCGACTGCACCAGGTGATTCCACAGTTCGACTGCACCATGTGATTACACAGAGACAGCACCATGTGATTACACAGAAAATGCACCATGTAATTACACAGAGAATGCATCATTTGATTGCACAGAGACTGCACCATGTGATTACAGAGAGACTGCACCATGTGATTGCACAGAGACTGCACCATGTGATTACACAGAGACTGCACCATTTGATTACACAGAGACTGCACCATGTGATTACACAGAGACTGCATCATTTGATTACACATACTCTGTACCATGTGATTACACAGAGACTGCACCATGTGATTACACAGAGACTGCACCATGTGATTACACAGAGACTGCACCATGTGATTACACAGAGATTGCACCATGTGATTGCACAGAGACTGCACCATGTGATTACACAGAGAGACTGCACCTTGTGATTATACAAAGACTGCACCATGTGATTACACAGAGACTGCACCATGTGATTACACAGAGACTGCATCATTTGATTACACATACTCTGTACCATGTGATTACACAAAGAGACTGCAGCATGTGATTACACTGGGAGACTGCACCATGTGATAGCACAGAAACTGTACCATGTGATTGCACCGAGATTGTATCATGTGATTACACAGAGAGACTGCACCATGTGATTACACAGAGACTGTACCATGTGATTGCACCGACATTGCACAATGTGATTACACAGAGACTGCACCATGTGATTACACAAAGACTGCACCATGTAATTGCAAAGAGACTGCACCATGTGATTACACTGAGCGACTGCACCAGGTGATTACACAGAGAGGCTGCACCAGGTGATTACACAGAGAGACTGCACCATGTGATTACACAGAGACTGCACCATGTGATTACACAGAGACTGCACCATGTGATTACACAGAGAAACTGCACAATGTGATTATTCAGAGACTGCACCATGTGATTACACAAAGACTGCACCATGTGATTACACAGAGCGACTGCACCAGGTGATTCCACAGTTCGACTGCACCATGTGATTACACAGAGACAGCACCATGTGATTACACAGAAAATGCACCATGTAATTACACAGAGAATGCATCATTTGATTGCACAGAGACTGCACCATGTGATTACAGAGAGACTGCACCATGTGATTGCACAGAGACTGCACCATGTGATTACACAGAGACTGCACCATTTGATTACACAGAGACTGCACCATGTGATTACACAGAGACTGCATCATTTGATTACACATACTCTGTACCATGTGATTACACAAAGAGACTGCACCATGTGATTGCACAGAAACTGTACCATGTGATTGCACCGAGATTGTATCATGTGATTACACAGAGAGAATGCACCATGTGATTACACAGAGACTGTACCATGTGATTGCACAGAAACTGTACCATGTGATTGCACCGAGATTGTATCATGTGATTACACAGAGAGAATGCACCATGTGATTACACAGAGACTGTACCATGTGATTGCACCGAAATTGCACAATGTGATTAAACAGAGACTGCACCATGTAATTGCACAGAGACTGCACCAGGTGATTGCACAGAGAGACTGCACCATGTGATTACACAGAGCGACTGCACCAGGTGATTACACAGAGAGGCTGCACCAGGTGATTACACAGAGAGACTGCATCATGTGATTACACAGAGAGACTGCACCATGTGACTACAGCGAGAGACTGCACCAGGTGATTACACAGAGAGACTGCACCATGTGATTACACAGAGAGACTGCACCAGGTGATTATACAGAGAGACTACACCATGTGATTATACAGGGAGACTGCACTGGTGATTACACAGAGAGACTGCACCATGTGATTACACAGAGACTGCCCCATTGGATTACACAGAGAGACTGCACCATGTGATTACACAGAGATTGAACCATGTGATTACACAGAGAAACTGCACAATGTGATTATTCTGAGACTGCACCAGGTGATTACACAGAGAGACTGCACCATGTGATTACACAGAGAGACTGCAACATGTGATTACACAGAGTGACTCCACCAGGTAATTACACAGAGAGACTGCACCATGTGATTACACAGAGACTGCACCATGTGATTGCACAGAGAAACTGCACAATGTGAATATTCAGAGACTGCACCATGTGATTACACAGAGACTGCACCATGTGATTACACAGAGACTGCACCATGTGATTACACAGTGAGACTGCACCATGTGGTTACACAGAGTGACTGCACCATGTGATTACAAACAGAGACTGCACCAAGTTATTTCACAGTGGGACTGCACCATGTGATTACACAGATACTGCACCATGTGATTACACAGAGACTGCACCATGTGATTACACAGAGACTGCAACATGTGATTACACAGAGACTGCAACATGTGATTACAAAGATACTGCACCATGTGATTACACAGGGAGACTGCACCATGTGATTACACTGAGGCTGCACCATGTGATTACACAGAGACTGCACCATGTTATTTCACAGAGTGACGGCACTATGTGTTTGCACATTGAGACTGCACCATGTGATTACACAGAGACTGCACCATGTGATTACACAGATACTGCACCATGTGATTACACAGAGACTGCATCATTTGATTGCACAGTGACAGCACCATGTGATTACACAGAGACAGCACCATGTGATTACACAGATACTGCACCATGTGATTACACAGATACTGCACCATGTGATTACACAGATACTGCACCATGTGATTACACAGAGACAGCACCATGTGATTGCACAGGGAGACTGCCCCATGTGATTACGCAGAGTGACTGCACCCTGTGATTACACAGAGACATCACCATGTGATTGCACAGAGAGACTGCGCCATGTGATTGCACAGAGAGACTGCACCTTGTGATTATTCAGAGAGACTGCACCATGTGATTTCACTCTGAAACTGGATCATGTGATTACACAGAGACTGCATCATGTGATTGCACCGAGAGACTGCACCATGTGATTACAAAAAGAGACTGCACCAAGTGATTACACAAAGAGACTGCACCATGTGATTACACAGAGAATGCACCATGTGATTGCACAAATACTGCACAATGTGATTACGCAGTGAGACTGCAACATGTGATCACACAGGGAGACTGCACCATGTGATTATACTGAGACTGCAACATGTGATTAGACAGAGAATGCACCATGTGATTACACAGAGACTGCACCATGTGATTATACCGAGAATGCACCATGTGATTATACAGAGACTGCACCATGTGATTACACAGAGACTACACCATGTGATTACACAGAGAGACTGCACCATGTGATTACACAGGGAAACTGCACCATGTGATTATACTGAGACTGCAACATGTGATTAGACGGAGAATTCACCATGTGATTATACAGAGAATGCACCATGTGATTATACAGATACTGCACCATGTGATTATACCGAGAATGCACCATGTGATTATACAGAGACTGCACCATGTGATTACACAGAGACTGCACCATGTGATTACACAGAGACTGCACCATGTGATTACACAGAGATTGCACCATGTGATTGCACAGAGACTGCACCATGTGATTACACAGAGAGACTGCACCTTGTGATTATACAAAGACTGCACCATGTGATTACACAGAGACTGCACCATGTGATTACAAAGAGACTGCATCATTTGATTACACATACTCTGTACCATGTGATTACACAAAGAGACTGCAGCATGTGATTACACTGGGAGACTGCACCATGTGATAGCACAGAAACTGTACCATGTGATTGCACCGAGATTGTATCATGTGATTACACAGAGAGACTGCACCATGTGATTACACAGAGACTGTACCATGTGATTGCACCGACATTGCACAATGTGATTACACAGAGACTGCACCATGTGATTACACAAAGACTGCACCATGTAATTGCAAAGAGACTGCACCATGTGATTACACTGAGCGACTGCACCAGGTGATTACACAGAGAGGCTGCACCAGGTGATTACACAGAGAGACTGCACCATGTGATTACACAGAGACTGCACCATGTGATTACACAGAGACTGCACCATGATGATTACACAGAGAAACTGCACAATGTGATTATTCAGAGACTGCACCATGTGATTACACAAAGACTGCACCATGTGATTACACAGAGCGACTGCACCAGGTGATTCCACAGTTCGACTGCACCATGTGATTACACAGAGACAGCACCATGTGATTACACAGAAAATGCACCATGTAATTACACAGAGAATGCATCATTTGATTGCACAGAGACTGCACCATGTGATTACAGAGAGACTGCACCATGTGATTGCACAGAGACTGCACCATGTGATTAC
Organism: Cetorhinus maximus; assembly: GCF_964194155.1. Lineage (NCBI taxonomy): Eukaryota > Metazoa > Chordata > Chondrichthyes > Lamniformes > Cetorhinidae > Cetorhinus > Cetorhinus maximus. The sequence goes on along the minus strand of NC_135905.1, from coordinate 22,234,090 downwards.
ACAGAGACTGCACCATTTGATTACACAGAGACTGCACCATGTGATTACACAGAGACTGCATCATTTGATTACACATACTCTGTACCATGTGATTACACAAAGAGACTGCACCATGTGATTGCACAGAAACTGTACCATGTGATTGCACCGAGATTGTATCATGTGATTACACAGAGAGAATGCACCATGTGATTACACAGAGACTGTACCACGTGATTGCACCGAAATTGCACAATGTGATTAAACAGAGACTGCACCATGTAATTGCACAGAGACTGCACCAGGTGATTGCACAGAGAGACTGCACCATGTGATTACACAGAGCGACTGCACCAGGTGATTACACAGAGAGGCTGCACCAGGTGATTACACAGAGAGACTGCATCATGTGATTACACAGAGAGACTGCACCATGTGACTACAGCGAGAGACTGCACCAGGTGATTACACAGAGAGACTGCACCATGTGATTACACAGAGAGACTGCACCAGGTGATTATACAGAGAGACTACACCATGTGATTATACAGGGAGACTGCACTGGTGATTACACAGAGAGACTGCACCATGTGATTACACAGAGACTGCCCCATTGGATTACACAGAGAGACTGCACCATGTGATTACACAGAGATTGAACCATGTGATTACACAGAGAAACTGCACAATGTGATTATTCTGAGACTGCACCAGGTGATTACACAGAGAGACTGCACCATGTGATTACACAGAGAGACTGCAACATGTGATTACACAGAGTGACTCCACCAGGTAATTACACAGAGAGACTGCACCATGTGATTACACAGAGACTGCACCATGTGATTGCACAGAGAAACTGCACAATGTGAATATTCAGAGACTGCACCATGTGATTACACAGAGACTGCACCATGTGATTACACAGAGACTGCACCATGTGATTACACAGTGAGACTGCACCATGTGGTTACACAGAGTGACTGCACCATGTGATTACAAACAGAGACTGCACCAAGTTATTTCACAGTGGGACTGCACCATGTGATTACACAGATACTGCACCATGTGATTACACAGAGACTGCACCATGTGATTACACAGAGACTGCAACATGTGATTACACAGAGACTGCAACATGTGATTACAAAGAGACTGCACCATGTGATTACACAGGGAGACTGCACCATGTGATTACACTGAGGCTGCACCATGTGATTACACAGAGACTGCACCATGTTATTTCACAGAGTGACGGCACTATGTGTTTGCACATTGAGACTGCACCATGTGATTACACAGAGACTGCACCATGTGATTACACAGATACTGCACCATGTGATTACACAGAGACTGCATCATTTGATTGCACAGTGACAGCACCATGTGATTACACAGAGACAGCACCATGTGATTACACAGATACTGCACCATGTGATTACACAGATACTGCACCATGTGATTACACAGATACTGCACCATGTGATTACACAGAGACAGCACCATGTGATTGCACAGAGAGACTGCCCCATGTGATTACGCAGAGTGACTGCACCATGTGATTACACAGAGACATCACCATGTGATTGCACAGAGAGACTGCACCATGTGATTGCACAGAGAGACTGCACCTTGTGATTATTCAGAGAGACTGCACCATGTGATTTCACTCTGAAACTGGATCATGTGATTACACAGAGACTGCATCATGTGATTGCACCGAGAGACTGCACCATGTGATTACAAAAAGAGACTGCACCAAGTGATTACACAAAGAGACTGCACCATGTGATTACACAGAGAATGCACCATGTGATTGCACAAATACTGCACAATGTGATTACGCAGTGAGACTGCAACATGTGATCACACAGGGAGACTGCACCATGTGATTATACTGAGACTGCAACATGTGATTAGACAGAGAATGCACCATGTGATTACACAGAGACTGCACCATGTGATTATACCGAGAATGCACCATGTGATTATACAGAGACTGCACCATGTGATTACACAGAGACTACACCATGTGATTACACAGAGACTGCACCATGTGATTACACAGAGAGACTGCACCATGTGATTACACAGGGAAACTGCACCATGTGATTATACTGAGACTGCAACATGTGATTAGACGGAGAATTCACCATGTGATTATACAGAGAATGCACCATGTGATTATACAGATACTGCACCATGTGATTATACCGAGAATGCACCATGTGATTATACAGAGACTGCACCATGTGATTACACAGAGACTGCACCATGTGATTACACAGAGACTGCACCATGTGATTACACAGAGATTGCACCATGTGATTGCACAGAGACTGCACCATGTGATTACACAGAGAGACTGCACCATGTGATTGCATGGAGAGACTGCATCATGTGATTATTCAGAGTCTGCGCCATGTAATTAAACACAGAGACTGCGCCATGTGATTACTCAGGGAGGCTGCACCTTGTGATTACACAGAGACTGCACCATGTGATTACACAGAGAGACTGCAACTTGTGATTTCACTCAGAGACTGCACGATGTGATTACAGAGGGAGAGTGCACCATGTGATTTCACTCTGAGACTGCACCATGTGATTTCACTCTGAGACTGCATTATGTGATTACACAGAGACTGTACCATGTGATTGCACCGAGAATGCAACATGTGATTGCAAAGAGATAGGACCATGTGACTACAAAGAGAGTCTGCACCTTGTGATTATACAAAGACTGCACCATGTGATTACACAGAGACTGCACCATGTGATTACACAGAGACTGCATCATTTGATTACACATACTCTGTACCATGTGATTACACAAAGAGACTGCAGCATGTGATTACACTGGGAGACTGCACCATGTGATAGCACAGAAACTGTACCATGTGATTGCACCGAGATTGTATCATGTGATTACACAGAGAGACTGCACCATGTGATTACACAGAGACTGTACCATGTGATTGCACCGACATTGCACAATGTGATTACACAGAGACTGCACCATGTGATTACACAAAGACTGCACCATGTAATTGCAAAGAGACTGCACCATGTGATTACACTGAGCGACTGCACCAGGTGATTACACAGAGAGGCTGCACCAGGTGATTACACAGAGAGACTGCACCATGTAATTACACAGAGACTGCACCATGTGATTACACAGAGACTGCACCATGTGATTACACAGAGACTGCATCATTTGATTACACAAACTCTGTACCATGTGATTACACAAAGAGACTGCAGCATGTGATTACACAGGGAGACTGCACCATGTGATTACACAGAGTGACTGCACCATGTGATTACACAGAGTGACTGCACCATGTGATTACAGAGAGACTGCACCATGTGATTACACAGAGAGACTGCACCATGTAATTACACAGAGACAGCACTATGTGATTGCACAGAGAGACTGCACCATGTGATTACACAGAGAGACTGCACCTTGTGATTATTCAGAGAGACTTCACCATGTGATTACTCAGATAGTCCACCATGTGATTACACAGAGAGACTGCACCATGTGATTAAACACAGAGACTGCGCCATGGGATTACACAGAGAGACTGCACCATGTAATTAAACAGAGAGACTGCAGCATGTGATTACACAGAGAGACGGCACCATATGATGACACAGAGAGACTTCACCATGTGATTATACAGAGACTGCACCATGTGATTATACAGAGAGACTGCACGATGTGATTACAGAAGGAGACTGCACGAAGTGATTACACAAAGAGACTGCAGCATGTGATTACACAGAAACTGTACCGTGTGATTACAAAGAGACTGCACCATGTGATTATACAGAGACTGCAACATGTGATTACACAGAGAATGCACCATGTGATTGCACAGATACTGCACAATGTGATTACGCAGTGAGACTGCAACATGTGATCACACAGGGAGACTGCACCATGTGATTATACAGAGACTGCAACATGTGATTACACAGAGAATGCACCATGTGATTATACAGAGAATGCACCATGTGATTATACAGATACTGCACCATGTGATTATACAGAGAATGCACCATGTGATTATACAGAGACTGCACCATGTGATTACACAGTGACTTCACCATGTGATTACACAGAGACTGCACCATGTGATTACACAGAGAGACTGCACCATGTGATTACACAGAGACTACACCATGTGATTACACAGAGATTGCACCATGTGATTACACAGAGACAGCGCCATGTGATTGCACAGAGAGACTGCACCATGTGATTGCATGGAGAGACTGCACCATGTGATTATTCAGAGACTGCACCATGTATTTCAACAGAGAGACTGCACCATGTGATTATAAAGAGACTGCACCATGTAATTAAACACAGATACTGCGCCTTGGGGTTACACAGATACTGCACATTGTGATTAAGCAGTCAGACTGCACAATGTGATTAGACGGAGATTGCAACTTGTGATTACACAGAGACTGCACCATGTGTTTACACAGAGACTGCACCATGTGATTACAAAGAGATTGCACCATGTTATTACACAGAGACTGCACCAATTGATTATACAGAGTGCCTGCACCTTGTGATTACACAGAGACTGCACCATGTGATTACACAGAGAGACTGCAACTTGTGATTTCACTCAGAGACTGCACGATGTGATTACAGAGGGAGAGTGCAACATGTCATTTCATACAGAGACTGCACCATGTGATTTCACTCTGAGACTGCATTATGTCATTACACAGAGAGACTGCACCATGTGATTACACAGAGACTGCACCATGTGCTTGCTCAGAGAGACTGCATCATGTGATTACAAAGAGAGTCTGCACCTTGTGATTATACAGAGACTGCAACATGTGATTACACAGAGACTGCACCAGGTGATTACACAGAGAGACTGCACCATGTGATTATACAGAGAGACTGCAGTGGTAATTACACAGAGAGACTGCACCATGTGATTACACAGAGACTGCACCATGTGATTACACAGTGATTGCACCATGTGATTACACAGAGACTGCACCATGTGATTACAAAGAGACTGCACGATGTGATTGCACAGAGAAACTGCACAATGTGATTAGTCAGAGACTGCACCATGTTAATACACAGAGAGACTGCACCATGTGATTACGCAGAGACTGCACCATGTGATTACACAGAGAGACTGCATCATGTGATTACACAGAGACTACACCATGTGATTACACAGAGACTGCAACATGTGATTACACAGAGACTGTACCATGTGATTATTCAGAGGTTGCACCATGTGATTACAAATAGACTGCACCATGTGACTATTCAGAGACTGCACCATGTGATTATAAAGAGACTGAACCATGTAATTAGACAGAGACTGCACCATGTGATTACACAGAGACAGGACCATGTGATTACACAGAGAGACAGCACCATGTGATTACACATGGAGACTGCACCATGTGATTAAACAGAGACCCCACCATGTGATTGCACAGAGACTGCCCCATGTGATTACACAGAGACTGCACCATGTGATTACACAGAGCCTGCACCATGTGATTACACAGAGGCCGCACCATGTGATTACACAGAGAGACTGCACCATTTGATTACACAGAGACTGCACCATGTGATTACACAGAGACTGCCCCATGTGATTACAAAGAGGCTGCACCATGTGATTACACAGAGAGACTGCACCATGTGATTACACAGAGACTGCACCATGTGATTACACAGAGACTGCACCATGTGATTGCACAGTGATTGCACCATGTGATTACACAGAGTCTGCACCATGTGATTACATAGCGAGATTGCACCATGCGGTTACACGGAGAGGCTGCACCATGTGATTACACAGAGAGACTGCACCATGTGATTACACAGAGACTGCACCATGTGATTGTACAGAGACTGCACCATGTGATTTCACAGAGAAATTGCACCATGTGATTGTTCAGAGAGACTGCACCATATTTTCAAAGAGAGAGACTGCACCATGTGATTACGCAGAGAGACTGCACCATGTGATTACGCAGAGAGACTGCACAATTTGATTACACAGAGACTGCACCATTTGATTACACAGAGAGACTGCACCATGTTTTTAAGCAGAGAGACTGCACCATGTGATTACTCAGAGACTGCACCATGTGATTACGCAGAGAGACTGCACCATGTGATTACGCAGAGAGACTGCACCATTTGATTACACAGAGACTGCAACATTTGATTATACAGAGAGACTGCACCATGTGATTACGCAGAGAGACTGCACCATGTGATTACGCAGAGAGACTGCACCATTTGATTATACACAGAGACTGCACCATTTGATTATACAGAGAGACGTCACCATGTGATTACGCAGAGAGACTGCTCCATTTGATTACACAGAGACTGCACCATTTGATTATACAGAGAGACTGCACCATGTGATTTCACAGAGAGACTGCACCATGTGATTACACAGAGACTTCGCCATTTGATTACACAGAGACTGCACCATGTGATTACGCAGAGAGACTGCACCATGAGATTAAAGAGAGAGACTGCACCATGTGATTGCACAGAGATTGCACCATGTGATTGCACTGAGAGACTGCACCATGTGATTGCACAGAGACTGCACCATTTGATTGTACAGAGACTGCACCATGTGATTTCACAGAGAGACTACACCATGTGATTGCACAGAGACTGCACCATTTTATTGTACAGAGACTGCACCAGGTAATTACACAGAGAGACTGCACCATGTGATTTCACAGAGAAACTGCACCATGTGATTACACAGAGACTGCACCATGTGATTACACAGAGAGATTGCACCATGTGATTACACAGAGAGGCTGCACCATGTGATTACACAGTGAGGCTGCACCATGTGATTTCACCATGAGACTTCACCATGTGATTACACAGATAATGCACCATGTGATTACACAGATACTGCACCATGTGATTACACAGTGAGGCTGCACCATGTGATTTCACGATGAGACGTCACCATGTGATTACACAGATAATGCACCATGTGATTACACAGATACTGCACCATGTGATTACACAGATAATTCACCATGTGATTACACCGAGACTGCACCATGTGATTACACAGAAAATACACCATGTGATTACGCAAAGACGGCACCATGTGATTACATGAGACGGCACCATGTGATTACACAGATAATACACCATGTGATTACAAAGAGAATGCATCATGTGATTACAAAGTGACTGCAGCATGTGATTACACAGAGACGGCACCATGTGATTACAAAGAGACTGCACCATGTGATTATGCAGAGATGGCACCATGTGATTACAAAGAGAATGCATCATGTGATTACAAAGTGACAGCAGCATGTGATTACACTGAGACCATACACCATGTGATTACGCAGAGACGGCACCATGTGATTACACAGAGACGGCAACATGTCATTACTCAAAGAGTGCAACATGTGATTACACAGAGACAGCACCATGTGATTACACAAAGAGTGCAACATTTGATTACACAGAGAACTTGCACCATGTGATTACACAAAGACTGCAACATGTGATTACACAGAGACTGCATCATGTGATTAACACAGTGAGACTGCAACATGTGATTACACAGAGACTTCACCATGTGATTACAAAAAGAGACTGCACCATGTGATTATGCAGAGAGACTGCACCATGTGATTACACAGAGTCTGCACCATGTGATTACACAGAGACTGCACCATGTGATTACGCAGAGACTGCACCATGTGATTACGCAGAGACTGCACCATGTGATTACACAGTGACTGCACCATGTGATTGCACAGTGACTGCACCATGTGATTACACAGAGGCTGCACCATGTAATTACACAGAGAGACTGCACCATGTGATTACACAGAGAGGCTGCACCATGTGATTACACAGAGAGACTGCTCCATACGATTACACAGTGAGGCTGCACCATGTGATTTGGCAGAGGGACTGCACAATGTGATTGCACAGGTACTGCACCATGTGATTACACAGAGACTGCACCATGTGATTGCACAGTGACTGCACCGTGTGATTACACAGAGACTGTACCATGTGATTATTCAGAGGTTGCTTCCATGTGATTACACATAGAATGCACCATGTGATTATTCAGAACTTGCACCATGTGATTACACAGAGACTGCGCCATGTGATTGCGCAGAGACTGCACCATGTGATTACACAGAGACTGCACCATGTGATTACACAGAGACTGCACCATGTGATTACGCAGAGACTGCACCATGTGATTACACAATGTGACTGCACCATGTGATTACACAGAGACAGGACCATGTGATTACACAGAGATTGCACCATTTGATTACACAGAGACTGCATCATGTGACTACACAGTGAGAATGCACCATGTGGTTACACATAGATGGCACCATGTGATTATACAGAGAGACTGCACCATGTGATTACACAGAGAATGCACCATGTGATTACAAAGGGAGACTGCACCATGTGATTACACAGAGACTGCACCATGTGATTACACTGGGAGACTGCACCATGTGATTACACATAGACGGCACCATGTGATTATACAGAGAGACTGCACCATGTGATTACACAGAGAATGCACCATGTGATTACAAAGGGAGACTGCACCATGTGATTACACAGAGACTGCACCATGTGATTACACAGGGGGACTGCACCACGTGATTACACATAGACGGCACCATGTGATTATACAGAGAGACTGCACCAGGTGATTACGCAGAGAGACTGCATCATGTGATTACGCAGAGACGGCATCATGTGATTACACACATACTGCACCATGTGATTGCACGGAGACTGCACCATGTGATTACACACATACTGCACCATGTGATTGCATGGAGACTGCACCATGTGATTACACAGACATTGCACCATGTGATTGCACAGAGACTGCATCATGTGATTACGCTGAGAGACAGCACCATGTGATTTCACAGAGAGACTGCACCATGTGATTGCACAGAGATTGCACCATGTGATTGCACAGAGACTGCACCATTTGATTGTACAGAGCCTGCACCATGTGATTACGCAGAGAGACTGCACCATGTGATTTCAGAGAGAAACTGCACCATGTGATTACGCAGGGAGACTGCACCATGTAATTGCACAGAGAGACTGCACCATGTGATTACGCAGGGACTGCACCATGTAATTGCACAGAGAGACTGCACCATGTGATTACACAGAGACTGCACCATGTGATTACGCAGGGAGACTGCACCATGTAATTGCACAGAGAGACTGCACCATGTGATTACGCAGAGAGTCTGCACCATGTGATTACACTGATACTGCACCATGTGATTAAACAGAGAGACTGCACCATGTGATTAAACAGAGAGATTTCACCATGTGATTACACAGATACTGCACCATGTGATTACACAGAGAGATTGCACCATGTGATTACACAGAGAGGCTGCACCATGTGATTACACAGAGAGGCTGCACCATGTGATTAAACAGAGAGGCTGCACCATGTGATTTCACCATGAGACTGCACCATTTGATTTCACAGAGAGACTGCACCATGTGATTACACAGATACTGCATCATGTGATTACAAAGAGATTGCACCATGTGATTACACAGAGACGGCACCATGTGATTACACAGATAATACACCATGTGATTACGCAGAGACGGCACCATGTGATTACAAAGAGAATGCATCATGTGATTACAAGGTGACTGCAGCATGTGATTACACAGAGACCCTGCACCATGAGATTACACAGTGACTGCACCATGTGATTACACAGAGAGACTGCACCATGTGATTATGCAAAGAATGCAACATGTGATTACACAGAGAGTTTGCACCATGTGATTACACAAAGACTGCAACATGTGATTACACAGAGACTGCACCATGTGATTACACAGTGAGACTGCAACATGTGATTACATAGAGACTTCACCATGTGATTACACAGAGAGACTGCACCTTGTGATTACACAGAGAGACTGCACCTTATGATTACACAGAGGCTGCACCATGTGATTACGTAGAGAGACTGCACCATGTGATTACACAGATACTGCACCATGTGATTACACAGAGAGATTGCACCATATGATTACACAGAGAGGCTGCACCATGTGCTTACACAGAGACATTGCACCATGTGATTGCACAGACACTGCACCATGTGATTACACAGAGATTGCACCATGTGATTGCACAGAGACTGTACCATGTGATTATTCAGAGGCTGCACCATGTGATTACACAGAGAGTTTGAACCATGTGATTGCACAGACACTGCACCATGTGATTACACAGAGATTGCACTATGTGATTACACAGAGACAGGACCATGTGATTACACAGAGATTGCACCTTTTGATTACACAGAGGGACAGCACCATGTGATTATACAGGGAATGCACCATGTAATTACACAGAGAGACAGCACCATGTGATTACACAGAGAGGCTGCACCATGTGATTACACAGATACTGCACCATGTGATTACACAGTGAGACTGCACCATGTGATTACACAGAAAGAGAGCAGCATGTGATTATACAGGGAATGCACCATGTGATTACACATAGACTGCACCATGTGATTATTCGGAAGTTGCACCATATGATTACACAGAGACTGCGCCATGTGATTGCGCAGAGAGACTACACCATGTGATTATTCAGAGACTGCACCATGTGATTATAAAGAGACTGCACCATTTGATTACACAGAGAGACAGCACCATGTGATTATGCAGGGACTGCACCATGTGATTACACAGAGAGGCTGCACCATGTGATTACAGAGAGACTGCACCATGTGATTACACAGAGAGGCTGCACCTTGTGATTACACAGAGCGACTGCACCATGTGATTATGCAGAGAGACTGCACCATGTGATTACACAGAGACTGCACCATGTGATTGCACATTGATTGCACCATGTGATTACACAGAGGCTGCACCATGTGATTACACATGGAGATTGAACCATGTGATTACACAGAGACTGCACCATGTGATTACACAGAGACTGCACCTTGTGATTACACAGAGAGACTGCACCTTGTGATTACACAGAGACTGCACACCTTGTGATTACACAGAGACTGCACCTTGTGATTACACAGAGCGGCTGCACCATATTATTATGCAGCGAGACTGCACCATGTGATAACACAGAGACTGCACCATGTGATTGCACAGTGATTACACCATGTGATTACGCAGAGAGACTGCACCAAGTGATTTCACAGAGAAACTGCACCATGTGATTATTCAGAGAGACTGCACCATGTTTTTAAACAGAGACACTGCACCATGTGATTATTCAGAGAGACTGCACCATGTTTTTAAACAGAGAGACTGCACCATGTGATTACTCAGAGACAGCACCATGTGATTACGCAGAGAGACTGCACCATGTGATTACGCAGAGAGACTGCACCATTTGATTACACAGAGACTGCACCATTTGATTATACCGAGAGACTGCACCATGTGATTTCACAGAGAGACGGCACCATGTTATTACGCAGGGAGACTGCACCATGTGATTGCACAGACACTGCACCATGTGATTACACAGAGATTGCACCATGTGATTGCATTGAGACTGTACCATGTGATTATTCAGAGGTTGCACCATGTGATTACACATAGACTGCACCATGTGATTATTCGGAGGTTGCACCATGTGATTACACAGAGACTGCGCCATGTGATTGAGCAGAGAGACGACACTATGTGATTATTCAGAGACTGCACCATGTGATTATAAAGAGACTGCACTATGTGATTACACAGAGACAGGACCATGTGATTACACAGAGATTGCACCATTTGATTACACAGAGGGACAGGACCATGTGATTATACAGGGAATGCACCATGTGATTACACAGAGAGGCTGCACCATGTGATTACACAGAGACTGCACCATGTGATTACGCAGAGAGACTGCAACATGTGATTACACAAGGTGACTGCACTTTGTGATTACATAGGTTCTGCACCATGTGATTACACAGAGACTGCACAATGTGATTACACAGTGAGACTGCACCATGTGATTACACAGAAAGAGAGCAGCATGTGATTATACAGGGAATGCACCATGTGATTATTCGGAAGTTGCACCATGTGATTACACAGAGACTGCGCCATGTGATTGCGCAGAGAGACTACACCATGTGATTATTCAGAGACTGCACCATGTGATTATAAAGAGACTGCACCATTTGATTGCACAGAGAGACAGCACCATGTGATTATACAGGGAATGCACCATGTGATTACTCAGAGACTGCACCATGTGATTACACAGAGACTGCACCATGTGATTGCACAGTGATTGCACCATGTGATTACACAGAGGCTGCACCATGTGATTACACATGGAGATTGAACCATGTGATTACACAGAGACTGTACCATGTGATTATTCAGAGGTTGCACCATGTGATTACACATAGACTGCACCATGTGACTATTCAGAGACTGCACCATGTGATTATAAAGAGACTGAACCATGTAATTAGACAGAGACTGCACCATGTGATTACACAGAGACAGGACCATGTGATTACACAGAGAGACAGCACCATGTGATTACACATGGAGACTGCACCATGTGATTAAACAGAGACCCCACCTGTGATTGCACAGAGACTGCCCCATGTGATTACACAGAGGCTGCACCATGTGATTACACAGAGCCTGCCCCATGTGATTACACAGAGGCCGCACCATGTGATTACACAGAGAGACTGCACCATGTGATTACACAGAGACTGCACCATGTGATTACACAGAGACTGCCCCATGTGATTACAAAGAGGCTGCACCATGTGATTACACAGAGAGACTGCACCATGTGATTACACAGAGACTGCACCGTGTGATTACACAGAGACTGCACCATGTGATTAGACAGAGCGACTGCACCATGTGATTATGCAGAGACACTGCACCATGTGATTACACAGAGACTGCACCATGTGATTGCACAGTGATTGCACCATGTGATTACACACGGGCTGCACCATGTGATTACACAGAGAGATTGCACCATGCGATTACACGGAGAGGCTGCACCATGTGATTACACAGAGAGACTGCACCATGTGATTACACAGAGACTGCACCATGTGATTGTACAGAGACTGCACCATGTGATTACGCAGAGAGACTGCACCAAGTGATTTCACAGAGAAATTGCACCATGTGATTGTTCAGAGAGACTGCACCATATTTTCAAACAGAGAGACTGCACCATGTGATTACGCAGAGAGACTGCACCATGTGATTACGCAGAGAGACTGCACCATTTGATTACACAGAGACTGCACCATTTGATTATACAGAGAGACTGCACCATGTGATTACGCAGAGAGACTGCACCATGTGATTACGCAGAGAGACTGCACCATTTGATTATACTCAGAGACTGCACCATTTGATTATACGGAGAGACGTCACCATGTGATTACGCAGAGAGACTGCGCCATTTGATTACACAGAGACTGCACCATTTGATTATACAGAGAGACTGCACCATGTGATTTCACAGAGACTGCGCCATTTGATTACACAGAGACTGCACCATGTGATTATGGCAGAGAGACTGCACCGTGTGATTAAAGAGAGAGACTGCACCATGCGATTAAAGAGAGAGACTGCACCATGTGATTGCACTGAGAAACTGCACCATGTGATTGCACAGAGACTGCACCATTTGATTGTACAGAGACTGCACCATGTGATTTCACAGAGAGACTGCACCATGTGATTGCACAGAGACTGCACCATTTTATTGTACAGAGACTGCACCATGTGATTACACAGAGACTGCACCAGGTGATTACGCAGAGAGACTGCACCATGTGATTTCACAGAGAAACTGCACCATGTGATTACACAGAGACTGCACCATGTGATTACACAGAGAGATTGCACCACGTGATTACACAGAGAGGCTGCACCATGTGATTACACAGTGAGGCTGCACCATGTGATTTCACCATGAGACTTCACCATGTGATTACACAGATAATGCACCATGTGATTACACAGATACTGCACCATGTGATTACACAGTGAGGCTGCACCATGTGATTTCACCATGAGACTTCACCATGTGATTACACAGATAATGCACCATGTGATTACAGCGAGACTGCACCATGTGATTACACAGAAAATACACCATGTGATTACACAGATAATACACCATGTCATTACAAAGAGAATGCATCATGTGATTACAAAGTGACAGCAGCATTTGATTACACTGAGACCCTGCACCATGTGATTACACAGAGACGGCACCATGTGATTACACAAAGAGTGCAACATTTGATTACACAGAGAGATTGCACCATGTGATTACACAAAGACTGCAACATGTGATTACACAGAGACTGCATCATGTGATTACACAGTGAGACTGCAACATGTGATTACACAGAGACTTCACCATGTGATTACAAAAAGAGACTGCACCTTGTGATTACACACAGAGACTGCACCATGTGATTATGCAGAGAGACTGCACCATGTGATTACGCAGAGAGACTGCACCTTGTGATTACACAGATACTACACCATGTGATTGCGCAGAGACTGCACCATGTGATTACACAGAGACTGCACCATGTGATTACACAGCGACTGCACCATGTGATTGCACAGAGACTGCACCATGTGATTACACAGAGGCTGCACCATGTGATTACACAGAGAGGCTGCACCATGTGATTACACAGAGAGACTGCACCATACGATTACACAGTGAGGCTGCACCATGTGATTTGGCAGAGGGACTGCACCATGTGATTGCACAGGTACTGCACCATGTGATTACACAGAGACTGCACCATGTGATTGCACAATGACTGAACCGTGTGATTACACAGAGACTGCGCCATGTGATTGCGCAGAAACTGCACCATGTGATTACACAGAGACTGCACCATGTGATTACACAGAGACTGCACCATGTGATTACGCAGAGACTGCACCATGTGATTACGCAGAGACTGCACCATGTGATTACACAATGTGACTGCACTATGTGTTTACACAGAGACTGCACCATGTGATTACACAGACTGCACCATGTGATTGCACAGTGATTGCACCATGTGATTACACAGAGGCTGCACCATGTGATTACATAGAGAGATTGCACCATGCGATTACACGGAGTGGCTGCACCATGTGATTACACAGAGAGACTGCTCCATGTGATTGTACAGAGACTGCACCATGTGATTACGCAGAGAGACTGCACCAAGTGATTTCACAGAGAAATTGCACCATGTGATTGTTCAGAGAGACTGCACCATATTTTCAAACAGAGAGACTGCACCATGTGATTACGCAGAGAGACTGCACCATGTGATTACGCAGAGAGTCTGCACCATTTGATTACACTGAGACTGCACCATGTGATTACACAGAGAGGCTGCACCATGTGATTTCACCGTGAGACTGCACCATGTGATTTCACAGAGTGACTGCACCATGTGATTACACAGATAATTCACCATGTGAATACACCGAGACTGCACCATGTGATTACACAGAGACTGCACCATGTGATTACACAGAGACCGCACCATGTGATTACACAAAGACTGCACCATGTGATTGCACAGAGACTGCACCATGTGATTACAAAAAGACTGCACCATGTGATTGCACAGAGACTGCACCATGTGATTACACAGAGACTGTACCATGTGATTTTTCAGAGGTTGCACCATGTGATTACACATAGACTGCACCATGTGACTATTCAGAGACTGCACCATGTGATTATAAAGAGACTGAACCATGTAATTAGACAGAGACTGCATCATGTGATTATACTGAGACTGCACCATGTGATTACACAGAGACAGGACCATGTGATTACACAGAGAGACAGCACCATGTGATTACACAGAGACAGGACCATGTGATTACACAGAGAGACAGCACCATGTGATTACACATGGAGACTGCACCATGTGATTAAACAGAGACCCCACCATGTGATTACACAGAGAGACTGCACCATGTGATTACACAGAGACTGCACCATGTGATTACACAGAGACTGCCCCATGTGATTACAAAGAGGCTGCACCATGTGATTACACAGAGAGACTGCACCATGTGATTACACAGAGACTGCACCGTGTGATTACACAGAGACTGCACCATGTGATTAGACAGAGCGACTGCACCATGTGATTAGACAGAGCGACTGCACCATGTGATTATGCAGAGACACTGCACCATGTGATTGCACAGTGATTGTACCATGTGATTACACAGAGGCGGCACCATGTGATTACATAGAGAGATTGCACCATGCGATTACACGGAGTGGCTGCACCATGTGATTACACAGAGAGACTGCACCATGTGATTACACAGAGACTGCACCATGTGATTGTACAGAGACTGCACCATGTGATTACGCAGAGAGACTGCACCAAGTGATTTCACAGAGAAATTGCACCATGTGATTGTTCAGAGAGACTGCACCATATTTTCAAACAGAGAGACTGCACCATGTGATTACGCAGAGAGACTGCACCATGTGATTACGCAGAGAGACTGCACCATTTGATTACACAGAGACTGCACCATTTGATTATACAGAGAGACTGCACCATGTGATTACGCAGAGAGACTGCACCATGTGATTACGCAGAGAGACTGCACCATTTGATTATACACAGAGACTGCACCATTTGATTATACAGAGAGACGTCACCATGTGATTACGCAGAGAGACTGCGCCATTTGATTACACAGAGACTGCACCATTTGATTATACAGAGAGACTGCACCATGTGATTTCACAGAGAGACTGCACCATGTGATTACACAGAGACTGCGTCATTTGATTACACAGAGACTGCACCATGTGATTACGCAGAGAGACTGCACCGTGTGATTAAAGAGAGAGACTGCACCATGTGATTGCACAGAGATTGCACCATGTGATTGCACTGAGAGACTGCACCATGTGATTGCACAGAGACTGCACCATTTGATTGTACAGAGACTGCACCATGTGATTTCACAGAGAGACTGCACCATGTGATTGCACAGAGACTGCACCATTTTATTGTACAGAGACTGCACCATGTGATTACACAGAGACTGCACCAGGTGATTACGCAGAGAGACTGCACCATGTGATTTCACAGAGAAACTGCACCATGTGATTACACAGAGACTGCACCATGTGATTACACAGAGAGATTGCACCATGTGATTACACAGAGAGGCTGCACCATGTGATTACACAGTGTGGCTGCATCATGTGATTTCACCATGAGACTTCACCATGTGATTACACAGATAATGCACCATGTGATTACACAGATACTGCACCATGTGATTACACAGTGAGGCTGCACCATGTGATTTCACCATGAGACTTCACCATGTGATTACACAGATAATGCACCATGTGATTACACAGATACTGCACCATGTGATTGCACTGATAATTCACCATGTGATTACACCGAGACTTCACCATGTGATTACACAGAAAATACACCATGTGATTACGCAGAGACGTCACCATGTGATTACATGAGACGGCACCATGTGATTACACAGATAATACACCATGTGATTACAAAGAGACTGCACCATGTGATTATGCAGAGATGGCACCATGTGATTACAAAGAGAATGCATCATGTGATTACAAAGTGACAGCAGCATGTGATTACACTGAGACCTTGCACCATGTGATTACGCAGAGACGGCACCATGTGATTACACAGAGACGGCACCATGTCATTACTCAAAGAGTGCAACATGTGATTACACAGAGACAGCACCATGTGATTACACAAAGAGTGCAACATTTGATTACACAGAGAGATTGAACCATGTGATTACACAAAGACTGCAACAGGTGATTACACAGAGACTGCATCATGTGATTACACAGTGAGACTGCAACATGTGATTACACAGAGACTTCACCATGTGATTACAAAAAGAGACTGCACCTTGTGATTACACAGAGAGACTGCACCATGTGATTATGCAGAGAGACTGTACCATGTGATTACACAGAGACTGCACCATGTGATTACACAGAGACTGCACCATGTGATTACGCAGAGACTGCACCATGTGATTACGCAGAGACTGCACCATGTGATTACACAGTGACTGCACCATGTGATTGCACAGTGCCTTCACCATGTGATTACACAGAGGCTGCACCATGTGATTACACAGAGAGACTGCACCATGTGATTGCACAGAGACTGCACCATGTGATTACACAGAGACTGCACCATGTGATTACACAGCGACTGCACCATGTGATTGCACAGAGACTGCACCATGTGATTACACAGAGGCTGCACCATGTGATTACACAGTGAGGCTGCACCATGTGATTTGGCAGAGGGACTGCACCATGTGATTGCACAGGTACCGCATCATGTGATTACACAGAGACTGCACCATGTGATTACGCAGAGAGACAGCACCATATGATTTCACAGAGACTGCATCATGTGATTACACAGAGACTGCATCATGTGACTACACAGAGAGAATGCACCATGTGGTTACACATAGATGGCACCATGTGATTATACAGAGAGACTGCACCATGTGATTACACAGAGAATGCACCATGTGATTACACAGCGAGGCTGCACCATTTGATTACACAGAGACTGCACCAAGTGATTATACAGAGACTGCACCTTGTGATTACACAGAGACTGCACCATGTGATTACACAGAGACTGCACCTTGTGATTACACGGAGAATGCACCATGTGATTACACAGAGAGACTGCACCATGTGATTACACAGAGCCTGCACCATGTGATTACACAGAGCCTGCACCATGTGATTACACAGAGACTGCACCATGTAATTACACAGAGACAGCATCTTGTGATTACACAGAGACTGCAACTTGTGATTACACAGACACTGCACCATGTGATTACACAGAGACTGCACCATGTGATTACACAGAGAGGCTGCACCATTTGATGACACAGAGACTGCACCAGCTGATTAGACTGTGACTGCACCATGTGATTACACAGAGACTGCACCATGTGATTACACTGTGACTGCACCATGTGATTACACAGAGACTGCACCATGTGATTACAGAGAGACTGCACCATGTGATTACACAGAGACTGCACCATGTGATTACACAGAGACTGCACCATGTGATTACAGAGAGGCTGCACCATGTGATTACACAGAGAGGATGCACCATGTTTTTAAACAGAGAGACTGCACCATGTGATTACACAGAGAGACTACGCCATGTGATTACACAGAGACTGCACCATGTGATTACACAGAGACTGCACCATGTGATTACACAGAGAGGCTGCACCATGTGATTAAACAAAGAGGCTGCACCATGTGATTACACTGAGAGGCTGCACCATGTGATTACGCAGAGAGGCTGCACCATGTGATTGCACAGAGAGGCTGCACCATGTGATTACGCAGAGAGGCTGCACCATGTGATTACACAGAGACTGCACCATGTGATTACACAGAGACTGCACCTTGTGATTACACAGAGAATGCACCATGTGATTACACAGAGCGACTGCACCATGTGATTACACAGAGCCTGCACCATGTGATTACACAGAGCCTGCACCATGTGATTACACGGAAACTTCACCATGTGATTACACAGAGACTGCAGAATGTGATTACACAGAGACTGCACCATTGGATTACAGAGAGACTGCACCATGTGATTACACAGAGACTGCACCATGTAATTACACAGAGACAGCACCTTGTGATTACACAGAGACTGCACCTTGTGATTACACAGAGACTGCACCATGTGATTACACAGAGACTGCACCATGTGATTACACAGAGAGACTGCACCAGGTGATTACACAGAGACTGCACCATCTGATTAGACTGTGACTGCACCATGTGATTACACAGAGACTGCACCATGTGATTACACTGTGACTGCACCATGTGATTACACAGAGACTGCACCATGTGATTACACAGAGAGGCTGCACCATGTGATTACACAGAGAGACTGCGCAATGTGATTACACAGAGACTGCACCATGTGATTACACAGAGAGGCTGCACCATGTGATTAAACAGAGAGGCTGCAACATGTGATTACACAGAGAGGCTGCACCATGTGATTACGCAGAGAGGCTTCACCATGTGATTGCACAGAGAGGCTGCACCATGTGATTACGCAGAGAGGCTGCACCATGTGATTACACAGAGACTGCACCATGTGATTACACAGAGACTGCACCATGTGATTACACAGAGAGACTGCACCATGTGATTACACAGAGAATGCACCATGTGATTACACAGAGAGGCTGCACTATGTGATTACACAGAGAGACTGCACCATGTGATTACACACAGAGGCTGCACCATGTGATTACACAGAGACTGCACCATGTGATTACACTGTGACTGCACCATGTGATTACACAGAGACTGCACCATGTGATTACACAGAGAGGCTGCACCATGTGATTACTCAGAGAGGATGCACCATGTTTTTAAACAGAGAGACTGCACCATGTGATTACACAGAGAGACTGCACCATGTGATTACACAGAGACTGCACCATGTGATTACACAGAGACTGCAACATGTAATTACACAGAGACTGCACCTTGTGATTACACAGAGACTGCACCTTGTGATTACACAGAGAAGCTGCACCATGTGATTACACAGAGCGACTGCACCATGTGATTACACAGAGAGGCTGCACCATGTGATTACACAGAGACTGCACCATTTGATTAAACAGAGAGGCTGCACCATGTGATTACACGGAGAGGCTGCACCATGTGATTTCGCAGAGAGGCTGAACCATGTGATTACACAGAGACTGCACCATCTGATTACGCAGAGAGACTGCACCATGTGATTACACTGAGACTGCACCATGTGATTACACAGAGACTGCACCATGTGATTACACAGAGACTGCACCATGTGCTTACACAGAGAGACTGCACCATTGGGTTACACAGAGACTGCACCATGTGATTACACTGTGACTGCACCATGTGATTACACAGAGAGGCTGCACCATGTGATTACACAGGGCCTGCACCATGTGATTACACAGAGACTGCACCATGTGCTTACACAGAGAGACTGCAACATGTGATTACACAGAGAGATTGCACCATGTGATTACACAGAGACTGCACCATGTGATCACACTGTGACTGCACCATGTGATTACACAGAGAGATTGCACCATGTGATTACACAGAGAGATTGCACCATGTGATTACACAGAGACTGCACCATGTGATCACACTGTGACTGCACCATGTGATTACACAGAGAGACTGCACCATGTGATTACACAGAGACTGCACCACGTGATTACACAGAAAATACACCATGTAATTATACAGAGAGACTGCACCATGTGATTACACAGAGAGACTGCACCATGTGATTACATAGAGACTGCACCATGTGGTTACACATAAAATACACCATGTGATTACACAGAGAGACTGCACCATGTGATTGTACAGAGACTGCTCCATGTGATTACACAGAGAGATTGCACCATGTGATTACACAGAGAGACTGCACCATGTGATTGTACAGAGACTGCTCCATGTGATTACACTGAGAGATTGCACCATGTGATTACACAGAGACTGCACCATGTGATTGTACAGAGACTGCTCCATGTGATTACACAGAGAGATTGCACCATGTGATTACACATAGACTGCACCATGTGATTACACATTGAGGCTGCACCATGTGATTACACAGAGACTGCTCCATGTGGTTGCACAGAGGTTGCACCATGTGATTACACAGAGACTGCACCATGTGATTACACAGAGGTTGCACCATGTGATTACACAGAGACTGCACCATGTGGTTACACAGAAAATACACCATGTAATTACACAGAGACTGCACCATGTGATGACACAGAAAATACACCATGTAATTACACAGAGACTGCACCATGTGAATACACAGAAAATACACCATGTGATTACACAGAGAGACTGCACCATGTAATTACACAGAGACTGCACCATCTGATTACACAGAGAGACTGCACCATGTGATTACACAGAGACTGCACCATGTGATTACACAGAGAGACTGCAGCTTGTGATTACACTGAGCGGCTGCACCATATTATTATGCAGAGAGACTGTACCATGTGATTGCACAGTGATTGCACCATGTGATTACACAGAGACAGCACCATGTGATTACACAGAGACTGCACCATGTGATTACACAGAGAGACTGCACCATGTGATTACAGAGAGACTGCACCATGTGATTACACAGAGACTGCACCATGTGATTACACATTGAGGATGTACCATGTGATTACACAGAGAGACTGCACCATGTGATTACACAGAGAGACTGCACCATGTGATTACACAGATACTGCACCATGTGATTACACATTGAGGCTGCACCATGTGATTACACAGAGAGACTGCACCATGTGATTACACAGAGAGATTGGACCATGTGATTATACAGAGTCTGCACCATGTGTTTACACAGAGAGACTGCACCATGTGATTACACAGAGAGACTGCACCATGTGATTACACAGAGTCTGCACCATTTGATTATACAGATAGGCAGCACCATGTGATTACACAGAGAGTCTGCAGCATGTGCTTACACAGAGTCTGCACCATGTGATTACACAGAGAGACTGCACCATGTGATTACACAGAGAGACTGCACCATGTGATTACACAGAGACTGCACCATGTGAATTCACAGAGACACTGCACCATGTGATTACACAGAGACTGCACCATTTGATTATACAGATAGGCAGCACCATGTGATTACACAGGGAGACTGCACCATGTGATTACACAGAGAGACTGCACCATGTGATTACACAGAGAGGCTGCACCATGTGATTACACAGAGAGACTGCAACTTGTGATTACACAGAGACTGCACCATGTGATTACACAGAGACTGCACCATGTGATTACACAGAGAGACTTCACCAAGTGATTACACAGAGAGGATGCACCATGTTTTTAAACAGAGAGACTGCACCATGTGATTACACAGAGACTGCACCATGTGATTACACAGAGACTGCACCATGTGATTACACAGAGAGGCTGCACCATCTGATTACACAGAGAGAGTGCACCATGTGATTACACAGAGACTGCACCATGTGATTACACAGAGACTGCAACTTGTGATTACACGGAGACTGCACCATGTGATTACACAGAGACTGCACCATGTGATTACACAGAGAGACTGCATCATGTGATTACACAGAGACTGCACCATGTGATTACACAGAGAGGCTGCACCATGTGATTACACAGAGACTGCACCATGTGATTACACAGAGACTGCACCATGTGATTTCACCGAGACTGCAACTTGTGATTACACAGAGACTGCACCATGTGATTACACAGAGACTGCACCATGTGATTACACAGAGAGGCTGCACCATGTGATTACACAGAGACTGCACCATGTGATTACACAGAGAGACTGCACCGTGTGATTACACATAGACTGCACCATGTGATTATGCAGAGAGACTGCACCATGTGATTACACAGAGACTGCACCATGTGATTACACATGGAGATTGAACCATGTGATTACACAGAGACTGCACCATGTGATTACACAGAGACTGCACCATGTGATTACACAGAGAGACTGCACCATGTGATTACACAGAGACTGCACCATGTGATTACACAGAGAGACGGCAGCTTGTGATTACACAGAGCGGCTGCACCATATTATTATTCAGAGAGACTGTACCATGTGATTGCACAGTGATTGCACCATGTGAGTACACAGAGACAGCACCATGTGATTACACAGAGACTGCACCATGTGATTACACAGAGACTGCACCATGTGATTACGCAGAGAGATTGCACCATGTGATTACACGAAGAGGCAGCACCATGTGATTTCACAGATAGACTGCACCATGTGATTGCATAGAGACTGCACCATGTGATTACACAGAGAGACTGCACCAAGTGCTTTCACAGAGACTGCACCATGTGATTATTGAGAGTGACTGCACCATTTTTTAAACAGAGAGACTGCACCATGTGATTATTCAGAGAGACTGCACCATGTTTTTAAACAAAGAGACTGCACCATGTGATTTCACAGAGAGACTGCACCATGTGATTTCACAGAGAGACTGCACCATGTGATTACGCAGAGGGACTGCACCATTTGATTACACAGAGACTGCTCCATGTGATTACACAGAGCCTGCACCATGTGATTAAACAGAGAGACTGCACCATGTGATTACACATAGACTGCAAATGTGATTACACAGAGACTGCACCATTTGATTATACAGAGACTGCAACATGTGATTACACAGAGCGACTGCACCATGTGATTGCACAGAGACTGCAACATGTGATTACACAGAGACTGCACCATGCGATTACACAGAGAGACTGCACCATGTGATTGCACAGAGACTGCAACATGTGATTACACAGAGACTGCACCATTTGATTATACAGAGACTGCACCATGTGATTACACAGAGAGACTGCACCATGCGATTGCACAGAGACTGCAACATGTGATTACACAGAGACTGCACCATTTGATTATACAGAGACTGCACCATGTGATTACACAGAGAGACTGCACCTTGTGATTACACAGAGATTGCACCATGTGATTGCACAGAGACTGTACCATGTGATTATTCAGAGGCTGCACCATGTGATTACACAGAGAGATTGCACCATGTGATTGCACAGACACTGCACCATGTGATTACACAGAGATTGCACTATGTGATTACACAGAGACAGGACCATGTGATTACACAGAGGCTGCACCATGTGATTACGTAGAGAGACTGCACCATGTGATTACACAGATACTGCACCATGTGATTGCACAGAGACTGCACCATGTGATTACACATAGACTACACCATGTGATTGCTCAGAGACTGCACCATGTGATTACACTGAGGCTGCACCATGTGATTACACAGAGAGATTGCACCATATGATTACACAGAGAGGCTGCACCATGTGCTTACACAGAGAGATTGCACCATGTGATTGTACAGACACTGCACCATGTGATTACACAGAGATTGCACCATGTGATTGCACAGAGACTGTACCATGTGATTATTCAGAGGCTGCACCATGTGATTACACAGAGAGATTGCACCATTTGATTACACAGAGGGACAGCACCATGTGATTATACAGGGAATGCACCATGTGATTACACAGAGAGACAGCACCATGTGATTACACAGAGAGACTGCACCATGTGATTACACAGAGAGGCTGCACCATGTGATTTCACAGAGACTGCACCATGTGATTACACAGTGAGACTGCACCATGTGATTACACAGAGACTGCACCATGTGATTGCACAGTGATTGCACCATGTGATTACACAGAGGCTGCACCATGTGATTACACAGAGAGACTGCACCTTGTGATTCCACAGAGCGGCTGCACCATATTATTATGCAGCGAGACTGCACCATGTGATTACACAGAGACTGCACCATGTGATTGCACAGAGAGACTGCACCTTGTGATTACACATAGCGGCTGCACCATGTGATTACACAGCGACTGCACCATGTGATTACACAGTGAGACTGCACCATGTGATTACACAGAAAGAGAGCAGCATGTGATTATACAGGGAATGCACCATGTGATTACACATAGACTGCACCATGTGATTATTCGGAAGTTGCACCATATGATTACACAGAGACTGCGCCATGTGATTGCGCAGAGAGACTACACCATGTGATTATTCAGAGACTGCACCATGTGATTATAAAGAGACTGCACCATTTGATTACACAGAGAGACAGCACCATGTGATTATACAGAGAGACTGCACCATGTGATTACACAGAGAGGCTGCACCATGTGATTACACAGAGACTGCACCATGTGATTATTCAGAGAGGCTGCACCTTGTGATTACACAGAGAGGCTGCACCATGTGATTACACAGAGACTACACCATGTGATTACACAGAGAGGCTGCACCTTGTGATTACACAGAGACTGCACCATGTGATTGCACAGAGGCTGCACCATGTGATTACACATGGAGATTGAACCATGTGATTACACAGAGACTGCACCATGTGATTACACAGAGCCTGCACCATGTGATTACACAGAGCCTGCACCATGTGATTACACAGAAACTTCACCATGTGATTACACAGAGACTGCACCATTGGATTACAGAGAGACTGCACCATGTGATTACACAGAGACTGCACCATGTAATTACACAGAGACAGCATCTTGTGATTACACAGAGACTGCACCTTGTGATTACACAGACACTGCACCATGTGATTACACAGAGACTGCACCATGTGATTACACAGAGACTGCACCATGTGATTACACAGAGAGGTTGCACCATTTGATGACACAGAGACTGCACCAGCTGATTAGACTGTGACTGCACCATGTGATTACACAGAGACTGCACCATGTGATTACACTGTGACTGCACCATGTGATTACACAGAGACTGCACCATGTGATTTCACAGAGAGGCTGCACCATGTGATTACACAGAGAGGATGCACCATGTTTTTAAACAGAGAGACTGCACCATGTGATTACACAGAGAGACTACGCCATGTGATTACACAGAGACTGCACCATGTGATTACACAGAGACTGCACCATGTGATTACACAGAGAAACTGCACCATGTGATTACACAGAGAGGCTGCACCATGTGATTAAACAAAGAGGCTGCACCATGTGATTACACTGAGAGGCTGCACCATGTGATTACGCAGAGAGGCTGCACCATGTGATTGCACAGAGAGGCTGCACCATGTGATTACGCAGAGAGGCTGCACCATGTGATTACACAGAGACTGCACCATGTGATTACACAGAGACTGCACCTTGTGATTACACAGAGAATGCATCATGTGATTACACAGAGAGACTGCACCATGTGATTACACAGAGCCTGCACCATGTGATTACACAGAGCCTGCACCATGTGATTACACGGAAACTTCACCATGTGATTACACAGAGACTGCAGAATGTGATTACACAGAGACTGCACCATGTAATTACACAGAGACAGCACCTTGTGATTACACAGAGACTGCACCTTGTGATTACACAGAGACTGCACCATGTGATTACACAGAGAGACTGCACCATGTGATTACACAGAGACTGCACCATTTGATTACACAGAGACTGCACCATCTGATTACACAGAGACTGCACCATCTGATTAGACTGTGACTGCACCATGTGATTACACTGTGACTGCACCATGCGATTACACAGAGACTACACCATGTGATTACACAGAGAGGCTGCACCATGTGATTACACAGAGAGACTGCGCCATGTGATTACACAGAGACTGCACCATCTGATTACACAGAGAGGCTGCACCATGTGATTAAACAGAGAGGCTGCAACATGTGATTACACAGAGAGGCTGGACCATGTGATTACGCAGAGAGGCTGCACCATGTGATTGCACAGAGAGGCTGCACCATGTGATTACGCAGAGAGGCTGCACCATGTGATTACACAGAGACTGCACCATGTGATTACACAGAGACTGCACCATGTGATTACACAGAGAGACTGCACCATGTGATTACACAGAGAATGCACCATGTGATTACACAGAGAGGCTGCACTATGTGATTACACAGAGAGACTGCACCATGTGATTACACACAGAGGCTGCACCATGTGATTACACAGAGACTGCACCATGTGATTACACTGTGACTGCACCATGTGATTACACAGAGACTGCACCATGTGAGTACACAGAGCGGCTGCACCATGTGATTACTCAGAGTGGATGCACCATGTTTTTAAACAGAGAGACTGAACCATGTGATTACACAGAGAGACTGCACCATGTGATTACACAGAGACTGCACCATGTGATTACACAGAGATTGCAACATGTAATTACACAGAGACTGCACCTTGTGATTACACAGAGACTGCACCTTGTGATTACACAGAGAAGCTGCACCATGTGATTACACAGAGCGACTGCACCATGTGATTACACAGAGAGGCTGCACCATGTGATTACACAGAGACTGCACCATCTGATTACGCAGAGAGACTGCACCATGTGATTACACTGAGACTGCACCAGGTGATTACACTGAGACTGCACCATGTGATTACACAGAGACTGCACCATGTGATTACACAGAGACTGCACCATGTGCTTACACAGAGAGACTGCACCATTGGGTTACACAGAGACTGCACCATGTGATTACACTGTGACTGCACCATGTGATTACACAGAGAGGCTGCACCATGTGATTACACAGGGCCTGCACCATGTGATTACACAGAGACTGCACCATGTGCTTACACAGAGAGACTGCAACATGTGATTACACAGAGAGATTGCACCATGTGATTACACAGAGACTGCACCATGTGATCACACTGTGACTGCACCATGTGATTACACTGTGACTGCACCATGTGATTACACAGAGAGATTGCACCATGTGATTACACAGAGAGATTGCACCACGTGATTACACAGACACTGCACCATGTGATCACACTGTGACTGCACCATGTGATTACACAGAGAGACTGCACCATGTGATTACACAGAGACTGCACCACGTGATTACACAGAAAATACACCATGTAATTACACAGAGAGACTGCACCATGTGATTACACAGAGAGACTGCACCATGTGATTACACAGAGACTGCACCATGTGGTTACACATAAAATACACCATGTGATTACACAGAGAGACCGCACCATGTGATTGTACAGAGACTGCTCCATGTGATTACACAGAGAGATTGCACCATGTGATTACACAGAGAGACTGCACCATGTGATTGTACAGAGACTGCTCCATGTGATTACACTGACAGATTGCACCATGTGATTACACAGAGACTGCACCATGTGATTGTACAGAGACTGCTCCATGTGATTACACAGAGAGATTGCACCATGTGATTACACAGAGACTGCACCATGTGATTACACAGAGACTGCTCCATGTGGTTGCACAGAGAGACTGCACCATGTGATTACACAGAGACTGCACCATGTGATTACACAGAGGTTGCACCATGTGATTACACAGAGACTGCACCATGTGGTTACACAGAAAATACACCATGTAATTACACAGAGACTGCACCATGTGATGACACAGAAAATACACCATGTAATTACACAGAGACTGCACCATGTGAATACACAGAAAATACACCATGTGATTACACAGAGAGACTGCACCATGTAATTACACAGAGACTGCACCATCTGATTACACAGAGAGACTGCACCATGTGATTACACAGAGACTGCACCATGTGATTACACAGAGAGACTGCAGCTTGTGATTACACTGAGCGGCTGCACCATATTATTATGCAGAGAGACTGTACCATGTGATTGCACAGTGATTGCACCATGTGATTACACAGAGACAGCACCATGTGATTACACAGAGACTGCACCATGTGATTACACAGAGACTGCACCATTGGATTACAGAGAGACTGCACCATGTGATTACACAGAGACTGCACCATGTAATTACACAGAGACAGCATCTTGTGATTACACAGAGACTGCACCTTGTGATTACACAGACACTGCACCATGTGATTACACAGAGACTGCACCATGTGATTACACAGAGACTGCACCATGTGATTACACAGAGAGGTTGCACCATTTGATGACACAGAGACTGCACCAGCTGATTAGACTGTGACTGCACCATGTGATTACACAGAGACTGCACCATGTGATTACACTGTGACTGCACCATGTGATTACACAGAGACTGCACCATGTGATTTCACAGAGAGGCTGCACCATGTGATTACACAGAGAGGATGCACCATGTTTTTAAACAGAGAGACTGCACCATGTGATTACACAGAGAGACTACGCCATGTGATTACACAGAGACTGCACCATGTGATTACACAGAGACTGCACCATGTGATTACACAGAGAAACTGCACCATGTGATTACACAGAGAGGCTGCACCATGTGATTAAACAAAGAGGCTGCACCATGTGATTACACTGAGAGGCTGCACCATGTGATTACGCAGAGAGGCTGCACCATGTGATTGCACAGAGAGGCTGCACCATGTGATTACGCAGAGAGGCTGCACCATGTGATTACACAGAGACTGCACCATGTGATTACACAGAGACTGCACCTTGTGATTACACAGAGAATGCATCATGTGATTACACAGAGAGACTGCACCATGTGATTACACAGAGCCTGCACCATGTGATTACACAGAGCCTGCACCATGTGATTACACGGAAACTTCACCATGTGATTACACAGAGACTGCAGAATGTGATTACACAGAGACTGCACCATGTAATTACACAGAGACAGCACCTTGTGATTACACAGAGACTGCACCTTGTGATTACACAGAGACTGCACCATGTGATTACACAGAGACTGCACCATGTGATTACACAGAGAGACTGCACCATGTGATTACACAGAGACTGCACCATGTGATTACACAGAGAGGCTGCACCATTTGATTACACAGAGA
This sequence comes from Cetorhinus maximus, assembly GCF_964194155.1. NCBI lineage: Eukaryota > Metazoa > Chordata > Chondrichthyes > Lamniformes > Cetorhinidae > Cetorhinus > Cetorhinus maximus. The sequence goes on along the minus strand of NC_135905.1, from coordinate 22,203,369 downwards.
CTGCACCATCTGATTAGACTGTGACTGCACCATGTGATTACACAGAGACTGCACCATGTGATTACACTGTGACTGCACCATGCGATTACACAGAGACTACACCATGTGATTACACAGAGAGGCTGCACCATGTGATTACACAGAGAGACTGCGCCATGTGATTACACAGAGACTGCACCATCTGATTACACAGAGAGGCTGCACCATGTGATTAAACAGAGAGGCTGCAACATGTGATTACACAGAGAGGCTGGACCATGTGATTACGCAGAGAGGCTGCACCATGTGATTGCACAGAGAGGCTGCACCATGTGATTACGCAGAGAGGCTGCACCATGTGATTACACAGAGACTGCACCATGTGATTACACAGAGACTGCACCATGTGATTACACAGAGAGACTGCACCATGTGATTACACAGAGAATGCACCATGTGATTACACAGAGAGGCTGCACTATGTGATTACACAGAGAGACTGCACCATGTGATTACACACAGAGGCTGCACCATGTGATTACACAGAGACTGCACCATGTGATTACACTGTGACTGCACCATGTGATTACACAGAGACTGCACCATGTGATTACACAGAGCGGCTGCACCATGTGATTACTCAGAGTGGATGCACCATGTTTTTAAACAGAGAGACTGAACCATGTGATTACACAGAGAGACTGCACCATGTGATTACACAGAGACTGCACCATGTGATTACACAGAGATTGCAACATGTAATTACACAGAGACTGCACCTTGTGATTACACAGAGACTGCACCTTGTGATTACACAGAGAAGCTGCACCATGTGATTACACAGAGCGACTGCACCATGTGATTACACAGAGAGGCTGCACCATGTGATTACACAGAGACTGCACCATTTGATTAAACAGAGAGGCTGCACCATGTGATTACACGGAGAGGCTGCACCATGTGATTTCGCAGAGAGGCTGCACCATGTGATTACACAGAGACTGCACCATCTGATTACGCAGAGAGACTGCACCATGTGATTACACTGAGACTGCACCAGGTGATTACACTGAGACTGCACCATGTGATTACACAGAGACTGCACCATGTGATTACACAGAGACTGCACCATGTGCTTACACAGAGAGACTGCACCATTGGGTTACACAGAGACTGCACCATGTGATTACACTGTGACTGCACCATGTGATTACACAGAGAGGCTGCACCATGTGATTACACAGGGCCTGCACCATGTGATTACACAGAGACTGCACCATGTGCTTACACAGAGAGACTGCAACATGTGATTACACAGAGAGATTGCACCATGTGATTACACAGAGACTGCACCATGTGATCACACTGTGACTGCACCATGTGATTACACTGTGACTGCACCATGTGATTACACAGAGAGATTGCACCATGTGATTACACAGAGAGATTGCACCACGTGATTACACAGACACTGCACCATGTGATCACACTGTGACTGCACCATGTGATTACACAGAGAGACTGCACCATGTGATTACACAGAGACTGCACCATGTGATTACACAGAGACTGCACCATGTGATTACACAGAGAGACTGCACCATGTGATTACACAGAGAATGCACCATGTGATTACACAGAGAGGCTGCACTATGTGATTACACAGAGAGACTGCACCATGTGATTACACACAGAGGCTGCACCATGTGATTACACAGAGACTGCACCATGTGATTACACTGTGACTGCACCATGTGATTACACAGAGACTGCACCATGTGATTACACAGAGCGGCTGCACCATGTGATTACTCAGAGTGGATGCACCATGTTTTTAAACAGAGAGACTGAACCATGTGATTACACAGAGAGACTGCACCATGTGATTACACAGAGACTGCACCATGTGATTACACAGAGATTGCAACATGTAATTACACAGAGACTGCACCTTGTGATTACACAGAGACTGCACCTTGTGATTACACAGAGAAGCTGCACCATGTGATTACACAGAGCGACTGCACCATGTGATTACACAGAGAGGCTGCACCATGTGATTACACAGAGACTGCACCATTTGATTAAACAGAGAGGCTGCACCATGTGATTACACGGAGAGGCTGCACCATGTGATTTCGCAGAGAGGCTGCACCATGTGATTACACAGAGACTGCACCATCTGATTACGCAGAGAGACTGCACCATGTGATTACACTGAGACTGCACCAGGTGATTACACTGAGACTGCACCATGTGATTACACAGAGACTGCACCATGTGATTACACAGAGACTGCACCATGTGCTTACACAGAGAGACTGCACCATTGGGTTACACAGAGACTGCACCATGTGATTACACTGTGACTGCACCATGTGATTACACAGAGAGGCTGCACCATGTGATTACACAGGGCCTGCACCATGTGATTACACAGAGACTGCACCATGTGCTTACACAGAGAGACTGCAACATGTGATTACACAGAGAGATTGCACCATGTGATTACACAGAGACTGCACCATGTGATCACACTGTGACTGCACCATGTGATTACACTGTGACTGCACCATGTGATTACACAGAGAGATTGCACCATGTGATTACACAGAGAGATTGCACCACGTGATTACACAGACACTGCACCATGTGATCACACTGTGACTGCACCATGTGATTACACAGAGAGACTGCACCATGTGATTACACAGAGACTGCACCACGTGATTACACAGAAAATACACCATGTAATTACACAGAGAGACTGCACCATGTGATTACACAGAGAGACTGCACCATGTGATTACACAGAGACTGCACCATGTGGTTACACATAAAATACACCATGTGATTACACAGAGAGACCGCACCATGTGATTGTACAGAGACTGCTCCATGTGATTACACAGAGAGATTGCACCATGTGATTACACAGAGAGACTGCACCATGTGATTGTACAGAGACTGCTCCATGTGATTACACTGACAGATTGCACCATGTGATTACACAGAGACTGCACCATGTGATTGTACAGAGACTGCTCCATGTGATTACACAGAGAGATTGCACCATGTGATTACACAGAGACTGCACCATGTGATTACACATTGAGGCTGCACCATGTGATTACACAGAGACTGCTCCATGTGGTTGCACAGAGAGACTGCACCATGTGATTACACAGAGACTGCACCATGTGATTACACAGAGGTTGCACCATGTGATTACACAGAGACTGCACCATGTGGTTACACAGAAAATACACCATGTAATTACACAGAGACTGCACCATGTGATGACACAGAAAATACACCATGTAATTACACAGAGACTGCACCATGTGAATACACAGAAAATACACCATGTGATTACACAGAGAGACTGCACCATGTAATTACACAGAGACTGCACCATCTGATTACACAGAGAGACTGCACCATGTGATTACACAGAGACTGCACCATGTGATTACACAGAGAGACTGCAGCTTGTGATTACACTGAGCGGCTGCACCATATTATTATGCAGAGAGACTGTACCATGTGATTGCACAGTGATTGCACCATGTGATTACACAGAGACAGCACCATGTGATTACACAGAGACTGCACCATGTGATTACACAGAGACTGCACCATTGGATTACAGAGAGACTGCACCATGTGATTACACAGAGACTGCACCATGTAATTACACAGAGACAGCATCTTGTGATTACACAGAGACTGCACCTTGTGATTACACAGACACTGCACCATGTGATTACACAGAGACTGCACCATGTGATTACACAGAGACTGCACCATGTGATTACACAGAGAGGTTGCACCATTTGATGACACAGAGACTGCACCAGCTGATTAGACTGTGACTGCACCATGTGATTACACAGAGACTGCACCATGTGATTACACTGTGACTGCACCATGTGATTACACAGAGACTGCACCATGTGATTTCACAGAGAGGCTGCACCATGTGATTACACAGAGAGGATGCACCATGTTTTTAAACAGAGAGACTGCACCATGTGATTACACAGAGAGACTACGCCATGTGATTACACAGAGACTGCACCATGTGATTACACAGAGACTGCACCATGTGATTACACAGAGAAACTGCACCATGTGATTACACAGAGAGGCTGCACCATGTGATTAAACAAAGAGGCTGCACCATGTGATTACACTGAGAGGCTGCACCATGTGATTACGCAGAGAGGCTGCACCATGTGATTGCACAGAGAGGCTGCACCATGTGATTACGCAGAGAGGCTGCACCATGTGATTACACAGAGACTGCACCATGTGATTACACAGAGACTGCACCTTGTGATTACACAGAGAATGCATCATGTGATTACACAGAGAGACTGCACCATGTGATTACACAGAGCCTGCACCATGTGATTACACAGAGCCTGCACCATGTGATTACACGGAAACTTCACCATGTGATTACACAGAGACTGCAGAATGTGATTACACAGAGACTGCACCATGTAATTACACAGAGACAGCACCTTGTGATTACACAGAGACTGCACCTTGTGATTACACAGAGACTGCACCATGTGATTACACAGAGACTGCACCATGTGATTACACAGAGAGACTGCACCATGTGATTACACAGAGACTGCACCATGTGATTACACAGAGAGGCTGCACCATTTGATTACACAGAGACTGCACCATCTGATTAGACTGTGACTGCACCATGTGATTACACAGAGACTGCACCATGTGATTACACTGTGACTGCACCATGCGATTACACAGAGACTACACCATGTGATTACACAGAGAGGCTGCACCATGTGATTACACAGAGAGACTGCGCCATGTGATTACACAGAGACTGCACCATCTGATTACACAGAGAGGCTGCACCATGTGATTAAACAGAGAGGCTGCAACATGTGATTACACAGAGAGGCTGGACCATGTGATTACGCAGAGAGGCTGCACCATGTGATTGCACAGAGAGGCTGCACCATGTGATTACGCAGAGAGGCTGCACCATGTGATTACACAGAGACTGCACCATGTGATTACACAGAGACTGCACCATGTGATTACACAGAGAGACTGCACCATGTGATTACACAGAGAATGCACCATGTGATTACACAGAGAGGCTGCACTATGTGATTACACAGAGAGACTGCACCATGTGATTACACACAGAGGCTGCACCATGTGATTACACAGAGACTGCACCATGTGATTACACTGTGACTGCACCATGTGATTACACAGAGACTGCACCATGTGATTACACAGAGCGGCTGCACCATGTGATTACTCAGAGTGGATGCACCATGTTTTTAAACAGAGAGACTGAACCATGTGATTACACAGAGAGACTGCACCATGTGATTACACAGAGACTGCACCATGTGATTACACAGAGATTGCAACATGTAATTACACAGAGACTGCACCTTGTGATTACACAGAGACTGCACCTTGTGATTACACAGAGAAGCTGCACCATGTGATTACACAGAGCGACTGCACCATGTGATTACACAGAGAGGCTGCACCATGTGATTACACAGAGACTGCACCATTTGATTAAACAGAGAGGCTGCACCATGTGATTACACGGAGAGGCTGCACCATGTGATTTCGCAGAGAGGCTGCACCATGTGATTACACAGAGACTGCACCATCTGATTACGCAGAGAGACTGCACCATGTGATTACACTGAGACTGCACCAGGTGATTACACTGAGACTGCACCATGTGATTACACAGAGACTGCACCATGTGATTACACAGAGACTGCACCATGTGCTTACACAGAGAGACTGCACCATTGGGTTACACAGAGACTGCACCATGTGATTACACTGTGACTGCACCATGTGATTACACAGAGAGGCTGCACCATGTGATTACACAGGGCCTGCACCATGTGATTACACAGAGACTGCACCATGTGCTTACACAGAGAGACTGCAACATGTGATTACACAGAGAGATTGCACCATGTGATTAGACAGAGACTGCACCATGTGATCACACTGTGACTGCACCATGTGATTACACTGTGACTGCACCATGTGATTACACAGAGAGATTGCACCATGTGATTACACAGAGAGATTGCACCACGTGATTACACAGACACTGCACCATGTGATCACACTGTGACTGCACCATGTGATTACACAGAGAGACTGCACCATGTGATTACACAGAGACTGCACCACGTGATTACACAGAAAATACACCATGTAATTACACAGAGAGACTGCACCATGTGATTACACAGAGAGACTGCACCATGTGATTACACAGAGACTGCACCATGTGGTTACACATAAAATACACCATGTGATTACACAGAGAGACCGCACCATGTGATTGTACAGAGACTGCTCCATGTGATTACACAGAGAGATTGCACCATGTGATTACACAGAGAGACTGCACCATGTGATTGTACAGAGACTGCTCCATGTGATTACACTGACAGATTGCACCATGTGATTACACAGAGACTGCACCATGTGATTGTACAGAGACTGCTCCATGTGATTACACAGAGAGATTGCACCATGTGATTACACAGAGACTGCACCATGTGATTACACATTGAGGCTGCACCATGTGATTACACAGAGACTGCTCCATGTGGTTGCACAGAGAGACTGCACCATGTGATTACACAGAGACTGCACCATGTGATTACACAGAGGTTGCACCATGTGATTACACAGAGACTGCACCATGTGGTTACACAGAAAATACACCATGTAATTACACAGAGACTGCACCATGTGATGACACAGAAAATACACCATGTAATTACACAGAGACTGCACCATGTGAATACACAGAAAATACACCATGTGATTACACAGAGAGACTGCACCATGTAATTACACAGAGACTGCACCATGTGATTACACAGAAAATACACCAGGTGATTACACAGAGAGGCTGCACCATGTGATTACACAGAGAGACTGCACCATGTGATTACAGAGAGACTGCACCATGTGATTACACAGAGACTGCACCATGTGATTACACATTGAGGATGTACCATGTGATTACACAGAGAGACTGCACCATGTGATTACACAGAGAGACTGCACCATGTGATTACACAGATACTGCACCATGTGATTACACATTGAGGCTGCACCATGTGATTACACATAGAGACTGCACCATGTGATTACACAGAGACTGCACCATGTGATTACACAGAGACTGCACCATGTGATTATACAGAGACTGCACCATGTGATTACACAGAGAGATTGGACCATGTGATTATACAGAGTCTGCACCATGTGTTTACACAGAGAGACTGCACCATTTGATTACACAGAGAGTCTGCACCATGTGATTACACAGAGTCTGCACCATTTGATTATACAGATAGGCAGCACCATGTGATTACACAGAGAGTCTGCAGCATGTGCTTACACAGAGTCTGCACCATGTGATTACACAGAGAGACTGCACCATGTGAATTCACAGAGACACTGCACCATGTGATTACACAGAGAGACTGCACCAAGTGCTTTAACAGAGACTGCACCATGTGATTATTGAGAGTGACTGCACCATTTTTTAAACAGAGAGACTGCACCATGTGATTATTCAGAGAGACTGCACCATGTTTTTAAACAAAGAGACTGCACCATGTGATTTCACAGAGAGACTGCACCATGTGATTTCACAGAGAGACTGCACCATGTGATTACGCAGAGGGACTGCACCATTTGATTACACAGAGACTGCTCCATGTGATTACACAGAGCCTGCACCATGTGATTAAACAGAGAGACTGCACCATGTGATTACACATAGACTGCAAATGTGATTACACAGAGACTGCACCATTTGATTATACAGAGACTGCAACATGTGATTACACAGAGCGACTGCACCATGTGATTGCACAGAGACTGCAACATGTGATTACACAGAGACTGCACCATGCGATTACACAGAGAGACTGCACCATGTGATTGCACAGAGACTGCAACATGTGATTACACAGAGACTGCACCATTTGATTATACAGAGACTGCACCATGTGATTACACAGAGAGACTGCACCATGCGATTGCACAGAGACTGCAACATGTGATTACACAGAGACTGCACCATTTGATTATACAGAGACTGCACCATGTGATTACACAGAGAGACGGCACCATGTGATTACACAGAGAGACTGCTCCATATGATTACACAGAGAGGATGCAACATGTCTTTAAACAGAGAGACTGCACCATGTGATTACGCAGAGAGTCTGCACCATGTGATTACACTGATACTGCACCATGTGATTAAACAGAGAGACTGCACCATGTGATTAAACACAGAGATTGCACCATGTGATTACACAGATACTGCACCATGTGATTACACAGAGAGATTGCACCATGTGATTACACAAAGACTGCAACATGTGATTACACAGACTGCACCATGTGATTACACAGTGAGACTGCAACATGTGATTACATAGAGACTTCACCATGTGATTACACAGAGAGACTGCACCTTGAGATTACACAGAGATTGCACCATGTGATTGCACAGAGACTGTACCATGTGATTATTCAGAGGCTGCACCATGTGATTACACAGAGAGATTGCACCATGTGATTGCACAGACACTGCACCATGTGATTACACAGAGATTGCACTATGTGATTACACAGAGACAGGACCATGTGATTACACAGAGGCTGCACCATGTGATTACGTAGAGAGACTACACCATGTGATTACACAGATACTGCACCATGTGATTGCACAGAGACTGCACCATGTGATTACACATAGACTACACCATGTGATTGCTCAGAGACTGCACCATGTGATTACACTGAGGCTGCACCATGTGATTACACAGAGAGATTGCACCATATGATTACACAGAGAGGCTGCACCATGTGCTTACACAGAGAGATTGCACCATGTGATTGTACAGACACTGCACCATGTGATTACACAGAGATTGCACCATGTGATTGCACAGAGACTGTACCATGTGATTATTCAGAGGCTGCACCATGTGATTACACAGAGAGATTGCACCATTTGATTACACAGAGGGACAGCACCATGTGATTATACAGGGAATGCACCATGTGATTACACAGAGAGACAGCACCATGTGATTACACAGAGAGACTGCACCATGTGATTACACAGAGAGGCTGCACCATGTGATTTCACAGAGACTGCACCATGTGATTACACAGTGAGACTGCACCATGTGATTACACAGAGACTGCACCATGTGATTGCACAGTGATTGCACCATGTGATTACACAGAGGCTGCACCATGTGATTACACAGAGAGACTGCACCTTGTGATTCCACAGAGCGGCTGCACCATATTATTATGCAGCGAGACTGCACCATGTGATTACACAGAGACTGCACCATGTGATTGCACAGAGAGACTGCACCTTGTGATTACACATAGCGGCTGCACCATGTGATTACGCAGCGACTGCACCATGTGATTACACAGTGAGACTGCACCATGTGATTACACAGAAAGAGAGCAGCATGTGATTATACAGGGAATGCACCATGTGATTACACATAGACTGCACCATGTGATTATTCGGAAGTTGCACCAGATGATTACACAGAGACTGCGCCATGTGATTGCGCAGAGAGACTACACCATGTGATTATTCAGAGACTGCACCATGTGATTATAAAGAGACTGCACCATTTGATTACACAGAGAGACAGCACCATGTGATTATACAGGGAGTGCACCATGTGATTATACAGAGAGACTGCACCATGTGATTACACAGAGAGGCTGCACCATGTGATTACACAGAGACTGCACCATGTGATTATTCAGAGAGGCTGCACCTTGTGATTACACAGAGAGGCTGCACCATGTGATTACACAGAGACTGCACCATGTGATTACACAGAGAGGCTGCACCTTGTGATTACACAGAGCGACTGCACCATGTGATTATGCAGAGAGACTGCACCATGTGATTACACAGAGACTGCACCATGTGATTGCACAGAGGCTGCACCATGTGATTACACATGGAGATTGAACCATGTGATTACACAGAGACTGCACCATGTGATTACAGAGAGAGACTGCACCATATTATTATGCAGCGAGACTGCACCATGTGATTACACAGAGACTGCACCATGTGATTGCACAGTGATTGCACCATGTGATTACGCAGAGAGACTGCACCAAGTGATTTCACAGAGAAACTGCACCATGTGATTATTCAGAGACACTGCACCATGTTTTTAAACAGAGACACTGCACCATGTGATTATTCAGAGAGACTGCACCATGTTTTTAAACAGAGAGACTGCACCATGTGATTACTCAGAGACAGCACCATGTGATTACGCAGAGAGACTGCACCATGTGATTACGCAGAGAGACTGCACCATTTAATTACACAGAGACTGCACCATTTGATTATACCGAGAGACTGCACCATGTGATTTCACAGAGAGACGGCACCATGTGATTACTCAGAGAGACTGCACCATGTGATTACACAGAGATTGCACCATGTGATTGCATAGAGACTGTACCATGTGATTATTCAGAGGTTGCACCATGTGATTACACATAGACTGCACCATGTGATTATTTGGAGGTTGCACCATGTGATTACACAGAGACTGCGCCATGTGATTGAGCAGAGAGACTACATTATGTGATTATTCAGAGACTGCACCATGTGATTACACAGAGACTGCGCCATGTGATTGAGCAGAGAGACTACACTATGTGATTACACAGAGACAGGACCATGTGATTACACAGAGATTGCACCATTTGATTACACAGAGGGACAGCACCATGTGATTATACAGGGAATGCACCATGTGATTACACAGAGAGGCTGCACCATGTGATTACGCAGGGAGACTGCACCATGTAATTGCACAGAGAGACTGCACCATGTGATTACGCAGAGACTGCACCATGTGATTACGCAGGGAGACTGCACCATGTAATTGCACAGAGAGACTGCACCATGTGATTACGCAGAGACTGCACCATGTGATTATGCAGGGAGACTGCACCATGTAATTGCACAGAGAGACTGCACCATGTGATTACACAGAGACTGCACCATGTGATTACGCAGGGAGACTGCACCATGTAATTGCACAGAGAGACTGCACCCTGTGATTACGCAGAGAGTCTGCACCATGTGATTACACTGATACTGCACCATGTGATTAAACAGAGAGACTGCATCATGTGATTAAACACAGAGATTGCACCATGTGATTACACAGATACTGCACCATGTGATTACACAGAGAGATTGCACCATGTAATTGCACAGAGAGACTGCACCATGTGATTACGCAGAGACTGCACCATGTGATTACACATTGAGGCTGCACCATGTGATTACACAGAGAGACTGCACCATGTGATTACACAGAGACTGCACCATGTGATTACACAGAGACTGCACCATGTGATTATACAGAGACTGCACCATGTGATTACACAGAGAGATTGGACCATGTGATTATACAGAGTCTGCACCATGTGTTTACACAGAGAGACTGCACCATGTGATTACACAGAGAGACTGCACCATGTGATTACACAGAGTCTGCACCATTTGATTATACAGATAGGCAGCACCATGTGATTACACAGAGAGTCTGCAGCATGTGCTTACACAGAGTCTGCACCATGTGATTACACAGAGAGACTGCACCATGTGATTACACAGAGAGACTGCACCATGTGATTACACAGAGACTGCACCATGTGAATTCACAGAGACACTGCACCATGTGATTACACAGAGACTGCACCATTTGATTATACAGATAGGCAGCACCATGTGATTACACAGGGAGACTGCACCATGTGATTACACAGAGAGACTGCACCATGTGATTACACAGAGAGGCTGCACCATGTGATTACACAGAGAGACTGCAACTTGTGATTACACAGAGACTGCACCATGTGATTACACAGAGACTGCACCATGTGATTACACAGAGAGACTTCACCAAGTGATTACACAGAGAGGATGCACCATGTTTTTAAACAGAGAGACTGCACCATGTGATTACACAGAGACTGCACCATGTGATTACAAAGATACTGCACCATGTGATTACACAGAGAGACTGCACCATGTGATTACACAGAGACTGCACCATGTGATTACACAGAGAGACTGCAGCTTGTGATTACACAGAGCGGCTGCACCATATTATTATGCAGAGAGACTGTACCATGTGATTGCACAGTGATTGCACCATGTGATTACACAGAGACAGCACCATGTGATTACACAGAGACTGCACCATGTGATTACACAGAGACTGCACCATGTGATTACGCAGAGAGATTGCACCATGTGATTACACGAAGAGGCAGCACCGTGTGATTTCACAGATAGACTGCACCATGTGATTGCATAGAGACTGCACCATGTGATTACACAGGGAGACTGCACCAAGTGCTTTCACAGAGACTGCACCATGTGATTATTGAGAGTGACTGCACCATTTTTTAAACAGAGAGACTGCACCATGTGATTATTCAGAGAGACTGCACCATGTTTTTAAACAAAGAGACTGCACCATGTGATTTCACAGAGAGACTGCACCATGTGATTTCACAGAGAGACTGCACCATGTGATTACGCAGAGGGACTGCACCATTTGATTACACAGAGACTGCTCCATGTGATTACACAGAGCCTGCACCATGTGATTAAACAGAGAGACTGCACCATGTGATTACACATAGACTGCAAATGTGATTACACAGAGACTGCACCATTTGATTATACAGAGACTGCAACATGTGATTACACAGAGCGACTGCACCATGTGATTGCACAGAGACTGCAACATGTGATTACACAGAGACTGCACCATGCGATTACACAGAGAGACTGCACCATGTGATTGCACAGAGACTGCAACATGTGATTACACAGAGACTGCACCATTTGATTATACAGAGACTGCACCATGTGATTACACAGAGAGACTGCACCATGCGATTGCACAGAGACTGCAACATGTGATTACACAGAGACTGCACCATTTGATTATACAGAGACTGCACCATGTGATTACACAGAGAGACGGCACCATGTGATTACACAGAGAGACTGCTCCATATGATTACACAGAGAGGATGCAACATGTCTTTAAACAGAGAGACTGCACCATGTGATTACGCAGAGAGTCTGCACCATGTGATTACACTGATACTGCACCATGTGATTAAACAGAGAGACTGCACCATGTGATTAAACACAGAGATTGCACCATGTGATTACACAGATACAGCACCATGTGATTACACAGAGAGATTGCACCATGTGATTACACAAAGACTGCAACATGTGATTACACAGACTGCACCATGTGATTACACAGTGAGACTGCAACATGTGATTACATAGAGACTTCACCATGTGATTACACAGAGAGACTGCACCTTGTGATTACACAGAGATTGCACCATGTGATTGCACAGAGACTGTACCATGTGATTATTCAGAGGCTGCACCATGTGATTACACAGAGAGATTGCACCATGTGATTGCACAGACACTGCACCATGTGATTACACAGAGATTGCACTATGTGATTACACAGAGACACGACCATGTGATTACACAGAGGCTGCACCATGTGATTACGTAGAGAGACTGCACCATGTGATTACACAGATACTGCACCATGTGATTGCACAGAGACTGCACCATGTGATTACACATAGACTACACCATGTGATTGCTCAGAGACTGCACCATGTGATTACACTGAGGCTGCACCATGTGATTACACAGAGAGATTGCACCATATGATTACACAGAGAGGCTGCACCATGTGCTTACACAGAGAGATTGCACCATGTGATTGTACAGACACTGCACCATGTGATTACACAGAGATTGCACCATGTGATTGCACAGAGACTGTACCATGTGATTATTCAGAGGCTGCACCATGTGATTACACAGAGAGATTGCACCATTTGATTACACAGAGGGACAGCACCATGTGATTATACAGGGAATGCACCATGTGATTACACAGAGAGACTGCACCATGTGATTACACAGAGAGGCTGCACCATGTGATTTCACAGAGACTGCACCATGTGATTACACAGTGAGACTGCACCATGTGATTACACAGAGACTGCACCATGTGATTGCACAGTGATTGCACCATGTGATTACACAGAGGCTGCACCATGTGATTACACAGAGAGACTGCACCTTGTGATTCCACAGAGCGGCTGCACCATATTATTATGCAGCGAGACTGCACCATGTGATTACACAGAGACTGCACCATGTGATTGCACAGAGAGACTGCACCTTGTGATTACACATAGCGGCTGCACCATGTGATTACACAGCGACTGCACCATGTGATTACACAGTGAGACTGCACCATGTGATTACACAGAAAGAGAGCAGCATGTGATTATACAGGGAATGCACCATGTGATTACACATAGACTGCACCATGTGATTATTCGGAAGTTGCACCAGATGATTACACAGAGACTGCGCCATGTGATTGCGCAGAGAGACTACACCATGTGATTATACAGGGAGTGCACCATGTGATTATACAGAGAGACTGCACCATGTGATTACACAGAGAGGCTGCACCATGTGATTACACAGAGACTGCACCATGTGATTACACAGAGAGGCTGCACCATGTGATTACACAGAGACTGCACCATGTGATTATTCAGAGAGGCTGCACCTTGTGATTACACAGAGAGGCTGCACCATGTGATTACACAGAGACTGCACCATGTGATTACACAGAGAGGCTGCACCTTGTGATTACACAGAGCGACTGCACCATGTGATTATGCAGAGAGACTGCACCATGTGATTACACAGAGACTGCACCATGTGATTGCACAGAGGCTGCACCATGTGATTACACATGGAGATTGAACCATGTGATTACACAGAGACTGCACCATGTGATTACAGAGAGAGACTGCACCATATTATTATGCAGCGAGACTGCACCATGTGATTACACAGAGACTGCACCATGTGATTGCACAGTGATTGCACCATGTGATTACGCAGAGAGACTGCACCAAGTGATTTCACAGAGAAACTGCACCATGTGATTATTCAGAGACACTGCACCATGTTTTTAAACAGAGACACTGCACCATGTGATTATTCAGAGAGACTGCACCATGTTTTTAAACAGAGAGACTGCACCATGTGATTACTCAGAGACAGCACCATGTGATTACGCAGAGAGACTGCACCATGTGATTACGCAGAGAGACTGCACCATTTAATTACACAGAGACTGCACCATTTGATTATACCGAGAGACTGCACCATGTGATTTCACAGAGAGACGCCACCGTGTGATTACGCAGAGAGACTGCACCATGTGATTGCATAGAGACTGTACCATGTGATTATTCAGAGGTTGCACCATGTGATTACACATAGACTGCACCATGTGATTATTTGGAGGTTGCACCATGTGATTACACAGAGACAGGACCATGTGATTACACAGAGATTGCACCATTTGATTACACAGAGGGACAGCACCATGTGATTATACAGGGAATGCACCATGTGATTACACAGAGAGGCTGCACCATGTGATTACGCAGGGAGACTGCACCATGTAATTGCACAGAGAGACTGCACCATGTGATTACGCAGAGACTGCACCATGTGATTACGCAGGGAGACTGCACCATGTAATTGCACAGAGAGACTGCACCATGTGATTACGCAGAGACTGCACCATGTGATTACGCAGGGAGACTGCACCATGTAATTGCACAGAGAGACTGCACCCTGTGATTACGCAGAGAGTCTGCACCATGTGATTACACTGATACTGCACCATGTGATTAAACAGAGAGACTGCATCATGTGATTAAACACAGAGATTGCACCATGTGATTACACAGATACTGCACCATGTGATTACACAGAGAGATTGCACCATGTAATTGCACAGAGAGACTGCACCATGTGATTACGCAGAGACTGCACCATGTGATTACACATTGAGGCTGCACCATGTGATTACACAGAGAGACTGCACCATGTGATTACACAGAGACTGCACCATGTGATTACACAGAGACTGCACCATGTGATTATACAGAGACTGCACCATGTGATTACACAGAGAGATTGGACCATGAGATTACACAGAGACTGCACCATGTGATTACGCAGGGAGACTGCACCATGTAATTGCACAGAGAGACTGCACCCTGTGATTACGCAGAGAGTCTGCACCATGTGATTACACTGATACTGCACCATGTGATTAAACAGAGAGACTGCATCATGTGATTAAACACAGAGATTGCACCATGTGATTACACAGATACTGCACCATGTGATTACACAGAGAGATTGCACCATGTAATTGCGCAGAGAGACTGCACCATGTGATTACGCAGAGACTGCACCATGTGATTACACATTGAGGCTGCACCATGTGATTACACAGAGAGACTGCACCATGTGATTACACAGAGACTGCACCATGTGATTACACAGATACTGCACCATGTGATTACAAAGAGAGACTGCACCATCTGATTACACAGAGAGATTGCAACATTTCGATTACACAGAGACTGCACCCTGTGATACTGCACCATGTGATTATACAGAGACTGCATGATGTGATTACACATAGACTGCAAATGTGATTACACAGATACTGCACCATGTGATTACACAGAGAGACTGCACCATGTGATTACACAGATACTGCACCATGTGATTACACAGAGAGACTGCACCATGTGATTACACAGAGAGGCTGCACCATGTGATTACACAGAGGCAGCACCATGTGATTACACAGAGACTGCACCATGTGATTACACAGAGACTGCACCATGTGATTACGCAGAGACTGCTCCATGTGATTACACAGAGAGACTGCACCATGTGATTACACAGAGATCCTGCACCAAGTGATTACACAGAGAGACTGCACCATGTGATTACACAGAGAATGCACCATGTGATTATACAGAGAGGATGCACCATGTCATTATACAGAGACTGCACCATGTGATTACACAGAGAGACTGCACCATGTGATTACACAGAGAGACTGCACCATGTGATTACGCAGAGACTGCTCCATGTGATTACACAGAGAGACTGCACCATGAGATTACACAGAGAGACTGCACCATGTGATTACACAGAGATCCTGCACCATGTGATTACACAGAGAGACTGCACCATGTGATTACACAGAGAATGCACCATGTGATTATACAGAGAGGCTGCACCATGTCATTATACAGAGACTGCACCATGTGATTACACAGAGAGACTGCACCATGTGATTACACAGAGAGACTGCACCATGTGATTACACAGAGAGTCTGCACCATGTGATTACACAGAGAGACTGCACCATGTGATTACACAGGGAGGCTGCACCATGTGATTAAACTGAGACTGCACCATGTGATTACACAGAGAAGGCACCATGTGATTACACTGAGACTGCACCATGTGTTTACACAGAGAGACTGCACCAGGTGATTACACAGAGAGATTGCACCATGTGATTACACAGAGAGACTGCACCATGTGATTACACAGAGAGACTGCACCATGTGATTACACAGAGAGATTGCACCATGTGATTAAACAGAGAGACTGCACTATGTGATTACACAGAGAGGCTGCACCATGTGATTACACAGAGAGACTGCACCATGTGATTACACAGAGAGACTGCACCATGTGATTACACAGAGAGATTGCACCATGTGATTAAACAGAGAGACTGCACTATGTGATTACACAGAGAGACTGCACCATGTGATTACACAGAGAGACTGCACCATGTGATTACACAGAGAGATTGCACCATGTGATTAAACAGAGAGACTGCACTATGTGATTACACAGAGAGGCTGCACCATGTGATTACACAGAGAGACTGCACCATGTGATTACACAGAGAGACTGCACCATGTGATTACACAGAGAGATTGCACCATGTGATTAAACAGAGAGACTGCACTATGTGATTACACAGAGAGACTGCACCATGTGATTACACAGAGACTGCACCATGTGATTACACAGAGAGGCTGCACTATGTGATTACACAGAGAGACTGCACCATGTGATTACACAGAGAGGCTGCACCATGTGATTAAACTGAGAGACTGCACCATGTGATTACACAGAGAGACTGCACCATGTGATTACGCAGAGAGGCTGCACCATGTGATTACACAGAGAGACTGCACCATGTGATTACACAGAGAGGCTGCACCATGTGATTATACAGAGAATGCACCATGTGATTATACAGAGAGGCTGCACCATGTCATTATACAGAGACTGCACCATGTGATTACACAGAGAGACTGCACCATGTGATTACACAGAGAGACTGCACCATGTGATTACACAGAGAGGCTGCACCATGTGATTAAACTGAGACTGCACCATGTGATTACACAGAGACGGCACCTTGTGATTACACTGAGACTGCACCATGTGTTTACACAGAGAGACTGCACCATGTGATTACACAGAGTGACTGCACCATGTGATTACACAGAGAGACTGCACCATGTGATTACACAGAGAGATTGCACCATGTGATTAAACAGAGAGTCTGCACCATGTGATTAAAATGAGACTGCACCATGTGATTACACAGATACTGCACCATGTGATTATACAGAGACTGCATGATGTGATTACACATAGACTGCAAATGTGATTACACAGATACTGCACCATGTGATTGCACAGAGAG
Source organism: Cetorhinus maximus (assembly GCF_964194155.1). NCBI lineage: Eukaryota > Metazoa > Chordata > Chondrichthyes > Lamniformes > Cetorhinidae > Cetorhinus > Cetorhinus maximus. The sequence continues at coordinate 22,184,542 of NC_135905.1, read as the reverse complement.
ACTGCACCATGTGATTACACAGATACTGCACCATGTGATTACACAGAGAGACTGCACCATGTGATTACACAGAGAGACTGCACCATGTGATTACACAGATACTGCACCATGTGATTACGCAGAGAGACAGCGCCATGTGATTTCACAGAGAATGCATCATGTGATTAAACAGAGACTGCTCCATGTGATTACACAGATACTGCACAATGTCATTAAACGGAGAGACTGCACCATGTGATTACACAGATTCTGCACCATGTGATTACAAAGAGAGACTGCACCATGTGATTACACAGAGAGGCTGCACCATGTGATTACACAGAGAGGCTGCACCATATGATTACACAGAGACTGCACCATGAGATTACACAGAGACTGCACCATGTGATTACACAGAGAGACTGCACCATGTGATTACACAGAGACTGCACCATGTGATTGTACAGATACTGCACCATGTGATAACACAGAGAGATTGCACCATGTGATTACACAGCGACTGCACCATGTGATTACACAGAGACTGCACCATGTGATTACACAGAGACTGCACCATGTGATTGTACAGAGAGACTGCACCATGTGATTACACAGAGAGACTGCCCCATGCGTTTACACAGAGAGACTGCACCATGTGATTACACAGAGACTGCACCATGTGATTGTACAGAGAGACTGCACCATGTGATTACACAGAGAGGCTGTACCATGTGATTACACAGCGACTGCCCCATGTGATTACACAGAGAGACTGCACCATGTGATTACACAGAGACTGCACCATGTGATTACACAGACACTGCACATGTGATTACACAGAGGGATTGCACCATGTGATTACACAGAGACTGCACCATGTGATTACACAGAGAGGCTGTACCATGTGATTACACAGAGACTGCACATGTGATTACACAGAGAGATTGCACCATGTGATTACACAGAGACTGCACCATGTGATTACACAGAGAGGCTGTACCATGTGATTACACAGAGACTGCACATGTGATTACACAGAGAGATTGCACCATGTGATTACACAGAGATGCACCATGTGATTACACAGAGAGGCTGCACCATGTGATTACACGGAGAGGCTGCACCATGTGATTACACAGAGACTGCACCATGTGATAACACAGAGAGCCTGCACCATGTGATTACACATTGAGGCTGCACCATGTGATTACACAAAAACTGCACCATGTGATTACACAGAGTGACTGCACCATGTGATTACACAGAGACTGCACCATGTGATTATACAGAGACTGCACCATGTGATTACACAGAGAGACTGCCCCATGTGATTTCACAGAGACTGCACCATGAGATTAAACAAAGAGATTGCACCATGTGATTACACAGAGAGGCTGCACCATGTGATTACACAGAGAGGCTGCATCATATGATTACACAGAGACTGCACCATGTGATTACACAGAGAGACTGCACCATGTGATTACACAGAGAGACTGCACCATGTGATTACACAGAGACTGCACCATGTGATTACACAGAGAGGCTGCACCATGTGATTACACAGAGAGACTGCACCATGTGATTACACAGACAGATTGCACCATGTGATTACACAGACAGATTGCACCATGTGATTACACAGAGAGACTGCACCATGTGATTACACAGAGACAGCACCATGTGATTACACAGAGACTGCACCATGTGATTACACAGAGAGACTGCACCATGTGATTACACAGAGACTGCACCATGTGATTACACAGAGACTGCACCATGTGATTACGCAGAGACTGCTCCATGTGATTACACAGAGAGACTGCACCATGAGATAACACAGAGAGACTGCACCATGTGATTACACAGAGATCCTGCACCATGTGATTACACAGAGAGACTGCACCATGTGATTACACAGAGAGACTGCACCATGTTATTACACAGAGAGGCTGCACCATGTGATTACACAGAGCGATTGCACCATGTGATTACACAGAGACTGCACCATGTGATTACACAGAGACTGCACCATGTGATTACACAGAGAGACTGCACCATGTGATTACACAGAGACTGCACCATGTGATTACACAGAGACTGCACCATGTGATTACACAGAGAGACTGCACCATGTGATTACACAGAGAGGCTGCACCATGTGATTACACAGAGAGGCTGCACCATGTGATTAAACTGAGAGACTGCACCATGTGGTTACGCAGAGAGACTGCACCATGTGATTACACAGAGAGGCTGCACCATGTGATTACACAGAGAATGCACCATGTGATTATACAGAGAGGCTGCACCATGTGATTATACAGAGACTGCACCATGTGATTATACAGAGAGTCTGCACCATGTGATTACACAGAGAGACTGCACCATGTGATTACACAGAGAGACTGCACCATGTGATTACACAGAGAGGCTGCACCATGTGATTAAACTGAGACTGCACCATGTGATTACACAGAGACGGCACCATGTGATTTCACTGAGACTGCACCATGTGATTACACAGAGAGACTGCACCATGTGATTACACAGAGAGACTGCACCATGTCATTACACATGAGACTGCACCATGTGATTAAACAGAGAGACTGCACCATGTGATTACACAGAGACTGCACCATGTGATTACACAGAGAGGCTGCACCATGTGATTAAACTGAGAGACTGCACCATGTGATTACACAGAGAGACTGCACCATGTGATTACTCAGAGAATGCACCATGTGATTATACAGAGAGGCTGCACCATGTGATTATACAGAGACTGCACCATGTGATTATACAGAGAGATTGCACCATGTGATTACACAGAGACTGCACCATGTGATTACACAGAGACTGCACCATGTGATTACACAGAGACTGCACCATGTGATTACACAGAGAGACTGCACCATGTGATTACACAGAGACTGCACCATGTGATTACACAGAGAGACTGCACCATGTGATTACACAGAGACTGCACCATGTGATTACACAGAGAGACTGCACCATGTGATTACACAGAGAGGCTGCACCATGTGATTACACAGAGACTGCACCATGTAATTACACAGAGAGACTGCATCATGTGATTACACAGAGAGCCTGCACCATGTGATTTCACAGAGAGACTGCACCATGTGATTACACAGAGAGGCTGCACCATGTGATTAAACTGAGAGACTGCACCATGTGATTACACAGAGAGACTGCACCATGTGATTACACAGAGAGGCTGCACCATGTGATTACACAGAGAATGCACCATGTGATTATACAGAGAGGCTGCACCATGTGATTATACAGAGACTGCACCATGTGATTATACAGAGAGACTGCACCATGTGATTACACAGAGAGACTGCACCATGTGATTACACAGAGAGACTGCACCATGTGATTACACAGAGAGGCTGCACCATGTGATTAAATTGAGACTGCACCATGTGATTACACAGAGACGGCACCATGTGATTCCACTGAGACTGCACCATGTGTTTACATAGAGAGACTGCACCATGTGATTACACAGAGAGACTGCACCATGTGATTACACAGAGAGACTGCACCATGTGATTACACAGAGTGATTGCACCATGTGATTAAACAGAGAGACTGCACCATGTGATTACAAAGAGAGACTGCACCATCTGATTACACAGCGAGATTGCAACATTTCGATTAAACAGAGACTGCACCATGTGATTACACAGAGACGGCACCATGTGATACTGCACCATGTGATTACACAGCGACTGCACCATGTGATTATACAGAGACTGCACCATGTGTTTACACAGAGAGGCTGCACCATGAGATTAAACAAAGAGATTGCACCATGTGATTACACAGAGTGGCTGCACCATGTGATTACAGAGAGAGTCTGCACCATGTGATTACACAGAGACTGCACCATGTGATTACACAGAGAGACTGCACCATGTGATTACACAGAGACTGCACCATGTGATTACACAGAGAGGCTGCACCATGTGATTACACTGAGAGACTGCACCATGTGATTACACAGAGAGTCTGAACCATGTGATTACACAGAGAGACTGCACCATTTGATTACACAGAGACTGCACCATGTGATTGTGCAGAGACTGCACCATGTGATTACACAGAGAGATTGCACCATGTGATTACACAGAAAGATTGCACCATGTGATTACAAAGAGAGACTGCACCCTGTGATTACACAGAGACAGCACCATGTGATTACACAGAGACTACACCATGTGATTACACAGAGAGGCTGCACCATGTGATTACACAGAGAGATTGCACCATGTGATTTCACAGAGACAGCACCATGTGATTACACAGAGACTGCACCATGTGATTACACAGAGAGGCTGCACCATGTGATTACACAGAGACTGCACCATGTAATTACACAGAGAGACTGCACCATGTGATTACACAGAGAGCCTGCACCATGTGATTACACAGAGAGACTGCACCATGTGATTACACAGAGAGGCTGCACCATGTGATTAAACTGAGAGACTGCACCATGTGATTACACAGAGAGACTGCACCATGTGATTACACAGAGAGGCTGCACCATGTGATTACACAGAGAATGCACCATGTGATTATACAGAGAGGCTGCACCATGTGATTATACAGAGACTGCACCATGTGATTATACAGAGAGACTGCACCATGTGATTACACAGAGAGACTGCACCATGTGATTACACAGAGAGACTGCACCATGTGATTACACAGAGAGGCTGCACCATGTGATTAAATTGAGACTGCACCATGTGATTACACAGAGACGGCACCATGTGATTCCACTGAGACTGCACCATGTGTTTACATAGAGAGACTGCACCATGTGATTACACAGAGAGACTGCACCATGTGATTACACAGAGAGACTGCACCATGTGATTACACAGAGAGATTGCACCATGTGATTAAACAGAGAGACTGCACCATGTGATTACAAAGAGAGACTGCACCATCTGATTACACAGAGAGATTGCAACATTTCGATTAAACAGAGACTGCACCATGTGATTACACAGAGACGGCACCATGTGATACTGCACCATGTGATTACACAGCGACTGCACCATGTGATTATACAGAGACTGCACCATGTGTTTACACAGAGAGGCTGCACCATGAGATTAAACAAAGAGATTGCACCATGTGATTACACAGAGTGGCTGCACCATGTGATTACAGAGAGAGTCTGCACCATGTGATTACACAGAGACTGCACCATGTGATTACACAGAGAGACTGCACCATGTGATTGTGCACAGACTGCACCATGTGATTACACAGAGAGATTGCACCATGTGATTACACAGAGAGATTGCACCATGTGATTACACAGAAAGATTGCACCATGTGATTACAAAGAGAGACTGCACCATGTGATTACACAGAGACAGCACCATGTGATTACACAGAGACTGCACCATGTGATTACACAGAGAGGCTGCACCATGTGATTACACAGAGAGATTGCACCATGTGATTACACAGAGACTGCACCATGTGATTACACAGAGACTGCACCATGTGATTACACAGAGACTCCTCCATGTGATTACACAGAGAGACTGCGCCATGTGATTACACAGAGGCAGCACCATGTGATTACACAGAGACTGCACCATATGATTACACAGAGACTGCACCATGTGATTACGCAGAGACTGCTCCATGTGATTACACAGAGAGACTGCACCATGTGATTACACAGAGAGACTGCACCATGTGATTACACAGAGAGCCTGCACCATGTGATTACACAGAGAGACTGCACCATGTGATTACACAGAGAGGCTGCACCATGTGATTACACAGAGCGATTGCACCATGTGATTACACAGAGACTGCACCATGCGATTACACAGAGACTGCACCATGTGATTACACAGAGACTGCACCATGTGATTACACAGAGAGACTGCACCATGTGATTACACAGAGAGACTGCACCATGTGATTACACAGAGACTGCACCATGTAATTACACAGAGAGACTGCACCATGTGATTACACAGAGAGACTGCACCATGTGATTACACAGAGAGGCTGCACCATGTGATTACACAGAGAGACTGCACCATGTGATTACACAGAGACTGCACCATGTAATTACACAGAGAGACTGCACCATGTGATTACACAGAGAGACTGTACCATGTGATTACACAGAGAGACTGCACCATGTGATTACACAGAGAGGCTGCACCATGTGATTAAACTGAGAGACTGCACCATGTGATTACGCAGAGAGACTGCACCATGTGATTACACAGAGTGGCTGCACCATGTGATTACACAGAGAATGCACCATGTGATTATACAGAGAGGCTGCACCATGTGATTATACAGAGACTGCACCATGTGATTATACAGAGAGACTGCACCATGTGATTACACAGAGAGACTGCACCATGTGATTACACAGAGAGACTGCACCATGTGATTAAACTGAGACTGCACCATGTGATTACACAGAGACGGCACCATGTGATTACACTGAGACTGCACCATGTGTTTACATAGAGAGACTGCACCATGTGATTACACAGAGAGACTGCACCATGTGATTACACAGAGAGGCTGCACCATGTGATTACGCAGAGAGACTGCACCATGTGATTACACAGAGAGGCTGCACCATGTGATTACACAGAGACTGCACCATGTGATTATACAGAAACTGCACCATGTGATTACACAGAGACTGCACCATGTTATTACACAGAGAGACTGCACCATGTGATTACACAGAGACTGCACCATGTGATTACACAGAGAGACTGCACCATGTGATTACACAGAGACTGCACCATGTGATTACACAGAGAGACTGCACCATGTGATTACACAGAGTGACTGCACCATGTGATTACACAGAGACTGCACCATGTAATTACACAGAGAGACTGCACCATGTGATTACACAGAGAGGCTGCACCATGTGATTACACAGAGAGACTGCACCATGTGATTACACAGAGAGGCTGCACAATGTGGTTAAACTGAGAGACTGCACCATGTGATTACACAGAGAGACTGCACCATGTGATTACACAGAGAGGCTTCACCATGTGATTACACAGAGAATGCACCATGTGATTATACAGAGAGGCTGCACCATGTGATTATACAGAGACTGCACCATGTGATTACACAGAGACTGCACCATGTGATTACACAGAGGCTGCACCATGTGATTACACAGAGAGACTGCACCATGTGATTACACAGAGACTGCACCATGTGATTACACAGAGAGACTGCACCATGTGATTACACAGAGACTGCACCATGTGATTACACAGAGAGACTGCACCATGTGATTACACAGAGAGGCTGCACCATGTGATTAAAAGAGAGACTGCACCATGTCATTACACAGAGACTGCACCATGTAATTACACAGAGAGACTGCACCATGTGATTACAGAGAGGCTGCACCATGTGATTACACAGAGAGACTGCACCATGTGATTACACAGAGAAGCTGCACCATGTGATTAAACTGAGAGACTGCACCATGTGATTACACAGAGAGACTGCACCATGTGATTACAGAGAGAGGCTGCACCATGTGATTACGCAGAGCGATTGCACCATGTGATTACACAGAGACTGCACCATGTGATTACACAGAGACTGCACCATGTGATTACAGAGAGACTGCACCATGTTATTACACAGAGAGACTGCACCATGTGATTACACAGAGACTGCACCATGTGATTACACAGAGAGACTGCACCATGTGATTACACAGAGACTGCACCATGTGATTACACAGAGAGACTGCACCATGTGATTACACAGAGAGACTGCACCATGTGATTTCACAGAGACTGCACCATGTAATTACACAGAGAGACTGCACCATGTGATTACACAGAGAGGCTGCACCATGTGATTACACAGATAGACTGCACCATGTGATTACACAGAGAGGCTGCACCATGTGATTAAACTGAGAGACTGCACCATGTTATTACACAGAGAGACTGCACCATGTGATTACACAGAGAGGCTGCACCATGTGATTACACAGAGAATGCACCATGTGATTATACAGAGAGGCTGCACCATGTGATTATACAGAGACTGCACCATGTGATTATACAGAGAGATTGCACCATGTGATTACACAGAGACTGCACCATGTGATTACACAGAGACTGCACCATGTGATTACACAGAGGCTGCACCATGTGATTACACAGAGAGACTGCACCATGTGATTACACAGAGAATGCACCATGTGATTACACAGAGAGACTGCACTATGTGATTACACAGAGAGGCTGTACCATGTGATTAACAGAGAGACTGCACCATGTGATTACACAGAGACTGCACCATGTGATTATACAGAGAGATTGCACCATGTGATTACACAGAGATTGCACCATGTGATTACACAGAGACTGCACCATGTGATTACACAGAGACTGCACCATGTGATTACACAGAGAGACTGCACCATGTGATTACACAGAGACTGCACCATGTGATTACACAGAGAGACTGCACCATGTGATTACACAGAGAGGCTGCACCATGTGATTACACAGAGACTGCACCATGTAATTACACAGAGAGACTGCACCATGTGATTACACAGAGAGCCTGCACCATGTGATTACACAGAGAGACTGCACCATGTGATTACACAGAGAGGCTGCACCATGTGATTAAACTGAGAGACTGCACCATGTGATTACACAGAGATACTGCACCATGTGATTACACAGAGAGGCTGCACCATGTGATTACACAGAGAGACTGCACCATGTGATTACACAGAGAGGCTGCACCATGTGATTAAATTGAGACTGCACCATGTGATTACACAGAGAGACTGCACCATGTGATTACACAGAGAGACTGCACCATGTGATTATACAGAGAGGCTGCACCATGTGATTATACAGAGACTGCACCATGTGATTATACAGAGAGACTGCACCATGTGATTACACAGAGAGACTGCACCATGTGATTACACAGAGAGACTGCACCATGTGATTACACAGAGAGACTGCACCATGTGATTACACAGAGAGGCTGCACCATGTGATTAAATTGAGACTGCACCATGTGATTACACAGAGACGGCACCATGTGATTCCACTGAGACTGCACCATGTGTTTACATAGAGAGACTGCACCATGTGATTACACAGAGAGACTGCACCATGTGATTACACAGAGAGACTGCACCATGTGATTACACAGAGAGATTGCACCATGTGATTAAACAGAGAGACTGCACCATGTGATTACAAAGAGAGACTGCACCATCTGATTACACAGAGAGATTGCAACATTTCGATTAAACAGAGACTGCACCATGTGATTACACAGAGACGGCACCATGTGATACTGCACCATGTCATTACACAGCGACTGCACCATGTGATTATACAGAGACTGCACCATGTGTTTACACAGAGAGGCTGCACCATGAGATTAAACAAAGAGATTGCACCATGTGATTGCACAGAGTGGCTGCACCATGTGATTACAGAGAGAGTCTGCACCATGTGATTACACAGAGACTGCACCATGTGATTACACAGAGAGACTGCACCATGTGATTACACAGAGACTGCACCATGTGATTACACAGAGAGGCTGCACCATGTGATTACACAGAGAGTCTGAACCATGTGATTACACAGAGAGACTGCACCATTTGATTACACAGAGACTGCACCATGTGATTGTGCAGAGACTGCACCATGTGATTACACAGAGAGATTGCACCATGTGATTACACAGAAAGATTGCACCATGTGATTACAAAGAGAGACTGCACCATGTGATTACACAGAGGCAGCACCATGTGATTACACAGAGAGGCTGCACCATGTGATTACACAGAGAGATTGCACCATGTGATTACACAGAGACAGCACCATGTGATTACACAGAGACTGCACCATGTGATTACACAGAGACTGCACCATGTGATTACACAGAGACTCCTCCATGTGATTACACAGAGAGACTGCGCCATGTGATTACACAGAGGCAGCACCATGTGATTACACAGAGACTGCACCATATGATTACACAGAGACTGCACCATGTGATTACGCAGAGACTGCACCATGTGATTACACAGAGACTGCACCATGTGATTACACAGAGAGACTGCACCATGTGATTACACAGAGAGACTGCACCATGTGATTACACAGAGACTGCACCATGTGATTACACAGAGAGACTGCACCATGTGATTACACAGAGACTGCACCATGTGATTACACAGAGAGGCTGCACCATGTGATTACACAGAGAGGCTGCACCATGTGATTACACAGAGAGACTGCACCATGTGATTACACAGAGCGACTGCACCATGTGATTACACAGAGAGAATGCACCATGTGATTACACAGAGAGACTGCACCATGTGATTACACAGAGAGGCTGCACCATGTGATTAAACTGAGAGACTGCACCATGTGATTACGCAGAGTGACTGCACCATGTGATTACACAGAGAGGCTGCACCATATGATTACACAGAGAATGCACCATGTGATTATACAGAGAGGCTGCACCATGTGATTATACAGAGACTGCACCATGTGATTATACAGAGAGACTGCACCATGTGATTACACAGAGAGACTGCACCATGTGATTACACAGAGAGACTGCACCATGTGATTAAACTGAGACTGCACCATGTGATTACACAGAGACGGCACCATGTGATTACACTGAGACTGCACCATGTGTTTACATAGAGAGACTGCACCATGTGATTAGACAGAGACTGCACCATGTGATTACACAGAGAGACTGCACCATGTGATTACACAGAGAGGCTGCACCATGTGATTACGCAGAGCGATTGCACCATGTGATTACACAGAGACTGCACCATGTGATTACACAGAAACTGCACCATGTGATTACACAGAGACTGCACCATGTTATTTCACAGAGAGACTGCACCATGTGATTACACAGAGACTGCACCATGTGATTACACAGAGAGACTGCACCATGTGATTACACAGAGACTGCACCATGTGATTACACAGAGAGACTGCACCATGTGATTACACAGAGTGACTGCACCATGTAATTACACAGAGAGACTGCACCATGTAATTACACAGAGAGGCTGCACCATGTGATTACACAGAGAGACTGCACCATGTGATTACACAGAGAGGCTGCACCATGTGGTTAAACTGAGAGACTGCACCATGTAATTACACAGAGAGACTGCACCATGTGATTACACAGAGAGGCTTCACCATGTGATTACACAGAGAATGCACCATGTGATTATACAGAGAGGCTGCACCATGTGATTATACAGAGACTGCACCATGTGATTAGACAGAGAGATTGCACCATGTGATTACACAGAGACTGCACCATGTGATTACACAGAGGCTGCACCATGTGATTACACAGAGAGAATGCACCATGTGATTACACAGAGACTGCACCATGTGATTACACAGAGAGACTGCACCATGTGATTACACAGAGAGGCTGCACCATGTGATTAACAGAGAGACTGCACCATGCCATTACACAGAGACTGCACCATGTAATTACACAGAGAGACTGCACCATGTGATTACAGAGAGGCTGCACCATGTGATTACACAGAGAGACTGCACCATGTGATTACACAGAGAGGCTGCACCATGTGATTAAACTGAGAGACTGCACCATGTGATTACACAGAGAGACTGCACCATTTGATTACACAGAGAGGCTGCACCATGTGATTACGCAGAGCGAATGCACCATGTGATTACACAGAGACTGCACCATGTGATTACACAGAGACTGCACCATGTGATTACACAGAGACTGCACCATGTTATTACACAGAGAGACTGCACCATGTGATTACACAGAGACTGCACCATGTGATTACACAGAGAGACTGCACCATGTGATTACACAGAGACTGCACCATGTGATTACACAGAGAGACTGCACCATGTGATTACACAGAGAGACTGCACCATGTGATTTCACAGAGACTGCACCATGTAATTACACAGAGAGACTGCACCATGTGATTACACAGAGAGGCTGCACCATGTGATTACACAGAGAGACTGCACCATGTGATTACACAGAGAGGCTGTACCATGTGATTAAACTGAGAGACTGCACCATGTTATTACACAGAGAGACTGCACCATGTGATTACACAGAGAGGCTGCACCATGTGATTACACAGAGAATGCACCATGTGATTATACAGAGAGGCTGCACCATGTGATTATACAGAGACTGCACCATGTGATTATACAGAGAGATTGCACCATGTGATTACACAGAGACTGCACCATGTGATTACACAGAGACTGCACCATGTGATTACACAGAGGCTGCTCCATGTGATTACACAGAGAGACTGCACCATGTGATTACACAGAGAATGCACCATGTGATTACACAGAGAGACTGCACGATGTGATTACACAGTGAGGCTGCACCATGTGATTAACAGAGAGACTGCACCATGTGATTACACAGAGACTGCACCATGTAATTACACCGAGAGACTGCACCATGTGATTACACAGAGAGGCTGCACCATGTGATTACACAGAGAGACTGCACCATGTGATTACACAGAGTGGCTGCACCATGTGATTACACAGAGAGGCTGCACCATGTGATTAAACTGAGAGACTGCACCATGTGATTACACAGAGAGACTGCACCATGTGATTACACAGAGAGGATGCACCATGTGATTACACAGAGAATGCACCATATGATTATACAGAGAGGCTGCACCATGTGATTATACAGAGACAGCACCATGTGATTATACAGAGAGACTGCACCATGTGATTACACAGAGAGACTGCACCATATGATTACACATAGAGACTGCACCATGTGATTACACAGAGAGACTGCACCATGTGATTACACAGAGAGGCTGCACCATGTGATTAAATTGAGACTGCACCATGTGATTACACAGAGACGGCACCATGTGATTCCACTGAGACTGCACCATGTGTTTACATAGAGAGACTGCACCATGTGATTACACAGAGAGACTGCACCATGTGATTACACAGAGAGACTGCACCATGTGATTACACAGAGAGATTGCACCATGTGATTAAACAGAGAGACTGCACCATGTGATTACAAAGAGAGACTGCACCATCTGATTACACAGAGAGATTGCAACATTTCGATTAAACAGAGACTGCACCATGTGATTACACAGAGACGGCACCATGTGATACTGCACCATGTCATTACACAGCGACTGCACCATGTGATTATACAGAGACTGCACCATGTGTTTACACAGAGAGGCTGCACCATGAGATTAAACAAAGAGATTGCACCATGTGATTGCACAGAGTGGCTGCACCATGTGATTACAGAGAGAGTCTGCACCATGTGATTACACAGAGACTGCACCATGTGATTACACAGAGAGACTGCACCATGTGATTACACAGAGACTGCACCATGTGATTACACAGAGAGGCTGCACCATGTGATTACACAGAGAGTCTGAACCATGTGATTACACAGAGAGACTGCACCATTTGATTACACAGAGACTGCACCATGTGATTGTGCAGAGACTGCACCATGTGATTACACAGAGAGATTGCACCATGTGATTACACAGAAAGATTGCACCATGTGATTACAAAGAGAGACTGCACCATGTGATTACACAGAGGCAGCACCATGTGATTACACAGAGAGGCTGCACCATGTGATTACACAGAGAGATTGCACCATGTGATTACACAGAGACAGCACCATGTGATTACACAGAGACTGCACCATGTGATTACACAGAGACTGCACCATGTGATTACACAGAGACTCCTCCATGTGATTACACAGAGAGACTGCGCCATGTGATTACACAGAGGCAGCACCATGTGATTACACAGAGACTGCACCATATGATTACACAGAGACTGCACCATGTGATTACGCAGAGACTGCACCATGTGATTACACAGAGAGACTGCACCATGTGATTACACAGAGACTGCACCATGTGATTACACAGAGAGACTGCACCATGTGATTACACAGAGACTGCACCATGTGATTACACAGAGAGGCTGCACCATGTGATTACACAGAGAGGCTGCACCATGTGATTACACAGAGAGACTGCACCATGTGATTACACAGAGCGACTGCACCATGTGATTACACAGAGAGAATGCACCATGTGATTACACAGAGAGACTGCACCATGTGATTACACAGAGAGGCTGCACCATGTGATTAAACTGAGAGACTGCACCATGTGATTACGCAGAGTGACTGCACCATGTGATTACACAGAGAGGCTGCACCATATGATTACACAGAGAATGCACCATGTGATTATACAGAGAGGCTGCACCATGTGATTATACAGAGACTGCACCATGTGATTATACAGAGAGACTGCACCATGTGATTACACAGAGAGACTGCACCATGTGATTACACAGAGAGACTGCACCATGTGATTAAACTGAGACTGCACCATGTGATTACACAGAGACGGCACCATGTGATTACACTGAGACTGCACCATGTGTTTACATAGAGAGACTGCACCATGTGATTAGACAGAGACTGCACCATGTGATTACACAGAGAGACTGCACCATGTGATTACACAGAGAGGCTGCACCATGTGATTACGCAGAGCGATTGCACCATGTGATTACACAGAGACTGCACCATGTGATTACACAGAAACTGCACCATGTGATTACACAGAGACTGCACCATGTTATTTCACAGAGAGACTGCACCATGTGATTACACAGAGACTGCACCATGTGATTACACAGAGAGACTGCACCATGTGATTACACAGAGACTGCACCATGTGATTACACAGAGAGACTGCACCATGTGATTACACAGAGTGACTGCACCATGTAATTACACAGAGAGACTGCACCATGTAATTACACAGAGAGGCTGCACCATGTGATTACACAGAGAGACTGCACCATGTGATTACACAGAGAGGCTGCACCATGTGGTTAAACTGAGAGACTGCACCATGTAATTACACAGAGAGACTGCACCATGTGATTACACAGAGAGGCTTCACCATGTGATTACACAGAGAATGCACCATGTGATTATACAGAGAGGCTGCACCATGTGATTATACAGAGACTGCACCATGTGATTAGACAGAGAGATTGCACCATGTGATTACACAGAGACTGCACCATGTGATTACACAGAGACTGCACCATGTGATTACACAGAGGCTGCACCATGTGATTACACAGAGAGAATGCACCATGTGATTACACAGAGACTGCACCATGTGATTACACAGAGAGACTGCACCATGTGATTACACAGAGAGGCTGCACCATGTGATTAACAGAGAGACTGCACCATGCCATTACACAGAGACTGCACCATGTAATTACACAGAGAGACTGCACCATGTGATTACAGAGAGGCTGCACCATGTGATTACACAGAGAGACTGCACCATGTGATTACACAGAGAGGCTGCACCATGTGATTAAACTGAGAGACTGCACCATGTGATTACACAGAGAGACTGCACCATTTGATTACACAGAGAGGCTGCACCATGTGATTACGCAGAGCGAATGCACCATGTGATTACACAGAGACTGCACCATGTGATTACACAGAGACTGCACCATGTGATTACACAGAGACTGCACCATGTTATTACACAGAGAGACTGCACCATGTGATTACACAGAGACTGCACCATGTGATTACACAGAGAGACTGCACCATGTGATTACACAGAGACTGCACCATGTGATTACACAGAGAGACTGCACCATGTGATTACACAGAGAGACTGCACCATGTGATTTCACAGAGACTGCACCATGTAATTACACAGAGAGACTGCACCATGTGATTACACAGAGAGGCTGCACCATGTGATTACACAGAGAGACTGCACCATGTGATTACACAGAGAGGCTGTACCATGTGATTAAACTGAGAGACTGCACCATGTTATTACACAGAGAGACTGCACCATGTGATTACACAGAGAGGCTGCACCATGTGATTACACAGAGAATGCACCATGTGATTATACAGAGAGGCTGCACCATGTGATTATACAGAGACTGCACCATGTGATTATACAGAGAGATTGCACCATGTGATTACACAGAGACTGCACCATGTGATTACACAGAGACTGCACCATGTGATTACACAGAGGCTGCTCCATGTGATTACACAGAGAGACTGCACCATGTGATTACACAGAGAATGCACCATGTGATTACACAGAGAGACTGCACGATGTGATTACACAGTGAGGCTGCACCATGTGATTAACAGAGAGACTGCACCATGTGATTACACAGAGACTGCACCATGTAATTACACCGAGAGACTGCACCATGTGATTACACAGAGAGGCTGCACCATGTGATTACACAGAGAGACTGCACCATGTGATTACACAGAGTGGCTGCACCATGTGATTACACAGAGAGGCTGCACCATGTGATTAAACTGAGAGACTGCACCATGTGATTACACAGAGAGACTGCACCATGTGATTACACAGAGAGGATGCACCATGTGATTACACAGAGAATGCACCATATGATTATACAGAGAGGCTGCACCATGTGATTATACAGAGACAGCACCATGTGATTATACAGAGAGACTGCACCATGTGATTACACAGAGAGACTGCACCATATGATTACACATAGAGACTGCACCATGTGATTACACAGAGAGACTGCACCATGTGATTACACAGAGAGGCTGCACCATGTGATTAAATTGAGACTGCACCATGTGATTACACAGAGACGGCACCATGTGATTACACTGAGACTGCACCATGTGTTTACATAGAGAGAATGCACCATGTGATTACACAGAGAGATTGCACCATGTGATTACACAGAGAGGCTGCACCATGTGATTACACAGAGAGGCTGCATCATGTGATTACACAGAGACTGCACCATGTGATTACACAGAGAGACTGCACCATGTGATTACACAGAGAGACTGCACCATGTGATTACACATAGAGTCTGCACCATGTGATTATACAGAGAGATTGCACCATGTGATTACACAGAGACTGCACCATGTGATTATACAGAGAGGCTGCACCATGTGATTACACAGAGAGGCTGCACCATGTGATTACAGAGAGAGGCTGCACCATGTGATTACACAGAGACTGCACCATGTGATTACACAGAGAGACTGCACCATGTGATTACACAGAGACTGCACCATGTGATTACAAAGAGAGGCTGCACCATGGGATTACACAGAGAGACTGCACCATGTGATTACACAGAGAGTCTGCACCATGTGATTGCACAGAGACTGCACCATGTGATTGTGCAGAGACTGCACCATGTGATTACACAGAGAGATTGCACCATGTGATTACACAGACAGATTGCACCATGTGATTACACAGAGAGACTGCACCATGTGATTACACAGAGACAGCACCATGTGATTACACAGAGAGGCTGCACCATGTGATTACACAGAGAGGCGGCACCATGTGATTACACAGAGAGATTGCACCATGCGATTACACAGAGACAGCACCATGTGATTACACAGAGACTGCACCATGTGATTACAAAGAGACTGCATGATGTGATTACACTGAGACTGCACCATGTGATTACACAGAGACTGCACCATGTGATTACACAGAGACTGCACCATGTGATTACACAGAGACTGCACCATGTGATTACACAGAGAGACTGCACCATGTGATTACACAGAGAGATTGCACCATGTGATTACACAGAGACTGCACCATGTGATTACACAGAGAGATTGCACCATGTGATTACACAGAGACTGCACCATGTGATTACACAGAGACTGCGCCATGTGATTACACAGAGACTGCACCATGTGATTACACAGAGACTGCTCCATGTGATTACACAGAGAGACTGCACCATGTGATTAAACAGAGAGGCTGCACCATGTGATTACACAGAGAGGCTGCACCATGTGATTACACAGAGGCAGCACCATGTGATTACACAGAGACTGCACCATGTGATTACACAGAGACTGCACCATGTGATTACGCAGAGACTGCACCATGTGATTACACCGTGAGACTGTACCATGTGATTACACAGAGAAACTGCACCATGTGATTACACAGAGAGCCTGCACCATGTGATTACACAGAGAGACTGCACCATGTGATTACACAGAGAGGCTGCACCATGTGATTACACAGAGCGATTGCACCATGTGATTACACAGAGACTGCACCATGTGATTACACAGAGACTGCACCATGTGATTACACAGAGGCTGCACCATGTGATTACACAGAGAGTCTGCACCATGTGATTACACAGAGACTGCACCATGTGATTACACAGAGAGACTGCACCATGTGATTACACAGAGACTGCACCATGTGATTACACAGAGAGACTGCACCATGTGATTACACAGAGAGACTGCACCATGTGATTACACAGAGACTGCACCATGTAATTACACAGAGAGACTGCACCATGTGATTACACAGAGAGGCTGCACCATGTGATTACACAGAGAGACTGCACCATGTGATTACACAGAGAGGCTGCACCATGTGATTACACAGAGAATGCACCATGTGATTATACAGAGAGGCTGCACCATGTGATTATACAGAGACTGCACCATGTGATTATACAGAGAGACTGCACCATGTGATTACACAGAGAGACTGCACCATGTGATTACACAGAGAGACTGCACCAAGAGATTACACAGAGAGGCTGCACCATGTGATTTAACTGAGACTGCACCATGTGATTACACAGAGACGGCACCATGTGATTACACTGAGACTGCACCATGTGATTACACAGAGAGACTGCACCATGTGATTACACAGAGAGGCTGCACCATGTGATTACACAGAGCGATTGCACCATGTGATTACACAGAGACTGCACCATGTGATTATTCAGAGACTGCACCATGTGATTACACAAAGAGACTGCACCATGTGATTAAACAGAGACTGCACCATGTGATTACACAGAGACTGCTCCATGTGATTACACAGAGAGACTGCACCATGTGATTAAACAGAGAGGCTGCACCATGTGATTACACAGAGACTGCACCATGTGATTACACAGAGACTGCACCATGTGATTACACAGAGACTGCTCCATGTGATTACACAGAGAGACTGCACCATGTGATTAAACAGAGAGGCTGCACCATGTGATTACACAGAGAGGCGGCACCATGTGATTACACAGAGAGATTGCACCATGTGATTACACAGAGGCAGCACCATGTGATTACACAGAGACTGCACCATGTGATTACACAGAGACTGCACCATGTGATTACGCAGAGACTGCTCCATGTGATTACACAGAGAGACTGCACCATGTGATTACACAGAGAGACTGCACCATGTGATTACACAGAGAGACTGCACCATGTGATTACTAAGAGAGACTGCACCATGTGATTACACAGAGTGGCTGCACCATGTGATTACACAGAGCGATTGCACCATGTGATTACACAGAGACTGCACCATGTGATTACACAGAGACTGCACCATGTGATTACACAGAGACTGCACCATTTGATTACACAGAGAGACTGCACCATGTGATTACACAGAGAGACTGCACCATGTGATTACACAGAGACTGCACCATGTGATTGCACAGAGAGACTGCACCATGTGATTACACAGAGACTGCACCATGTGATTACACAGAGAGACTGCACGATGTGATTACACAGAGAGGCTGCACCATGTGATTACACAGAGAGACTGCACCATGTGATTACACAGAGACTGCACCATGTGATTACACAGAGAGGCTGCACCATGTGATTACACAGAGAGACTGCACCATGTGATTACACAGAGAGGCTGCACCATGTGATTAAACTGAGAGACTGCACCATGTGATTACACAGAGAGACTGCACCATGTGATTACACAGAGAGGCTGCACCATGTGATTACACAGAGAATGCACCATGTGATTATACAGAGAGGCTGCACCATGTGATTATACAGAGACTGCACCATGTGATTATACAGAGAGACTGCACCATGTGATTACACAGAGAGACTGCACCATGTGATTACACAGAGAGACTGCACCATGTGATTACACAGAGGCTGCACCATGTGATTAAATTGAGACTGCACCATGTGATTACACAGAGACGGCACCATGTGATTACACTGAGACTGCACCATGTGTTTACATAGAGAGACTGCACCATGTGATTACACAGAGAGACTGCACCATGTGATTACACAGAGAGACTGCACCATGTGATTACACAGAGAGATTGCACCATGTGATTACACAGAGATGCACCATGTGATTACACAGAGAGGCTGCACCATGTGATTACACAGAGAGGCTGCATCATGTGATTACACAGAGACTGCACCATGTGATTACACAGAGACTGCACCATGTGGTTACACAGAGAGATTGCACCATGTGATTACACTGAGAGATTGCACCATGTGATTACACAGAGAGACTGGGATTGCACCATGTGATTACACATAGAGTCTGCACCATGTGATTACACAGAGAGATTGCACCATGTGATTACACAGAGACTGCACTATGTGATTATACAGAGAGGCTGCACCATGTGATTACACAGAGAGGCTGCACCATGTGATTACAGAGAGAGATTGCACCATGTGATTTAACTGAGAGACTGCACCATGTGATTACGCAGAAAGACTGCACCATGTGATTACAGAGAGACTGCACCATGTGATTACACAGAGAGACTGCACCATGTGATTACACAGAGACTGCACCATGTGATTACACTGAGATACTGCACCATGTGATTACACAGAGAGGCTGCACCATGTGATTACACAGAGAGATTGCACCATGTGATTACACAGACAGATTGCACCATGTGATTACACAGAGAGACTGCACCATGTGATTACACAGAGACAGCACCATGTGATTACACAGAGAGGCTGCACCATGTGATTACACAGAGAGGCGGCACCATGTGATTACACAGAGAGATTGCACCATGTGATTACACAGAGACTGCACCATGTGATTACAAAGAGACTGCACCATGTGATTACACAGAGACTGCTCCTTGTGATTACACAGAGAGACTGCTCCTTGTGATTACACAGAGAGACTGCACCATATGATTACACAGAGAGACTGCACCATGTGATTACACAGAGAGACTGCACCATGTGATTACACATAGAGTCTGCACCATGTGATTACACAGAGAGACTGCACCATGTGATTACGCACAGACTGCTCCTTGTGATTACACAGAGAGACTGCACCAAGTGATTTCACAGAGACTGCACCATGTGATTACGCAGAGACTGCACCATGTGATTACACCGTGAGACTGTACCATGTGATTACACAGAGAGACTGCACCATGTGATTACACAGAGAGCCTGCACCATGTGATTACACAGAGAGACTGCACCATGTGATTACACAGAGAGACTGCACCATGTGATTACACAGAGACTGCTCCTTGTGATTACACAGAGAGACTGCTCCTTGTGATTACACAGAGAGACTGCACCATGTGATTACACAGAGAGACTGCACCATGTGATTACACATAGAATCTGCACCATGTGATTACACAGAGAGACTGCACCATGTGTTTACACAGAGAGACTGCACCATGTGATTACACAGAGAGACTGCACCATGTGATTACACAGAGACTGCTCCTTGTGATTACACAGAGAGACTGCTCCTTGTGATTACACAGAGAGACTGCACCATGTGATTACACAGAGAGACTGCACCATGTGATTACACATAGAATCTGCACCATGTGATTACACAGAGAGACTGCACCATGTGATTACACAGAGAGACTGCACCATGTGATTACACAGAGAGACTGCACCATGTGATTACACATAGAGTCTGCACCATGTGATTACACAGAGAGACTGCACCATGTGATTACACAGAGAGGCTGCACCATGTGATTACACAGAGAGGCTGCACCATGTGATTACACAGAGGCAGCACCATGTGATTACACAGAGACTGCACCATGTGATTACACAGAGACTGCACCATGTGATTACGCAGAGACTGCACCATGTGATTACACCGTGAGACTGTACCATGTGATTACACAGAGAGACTGCACCATGTGATTACACAGAGAGCCTGCACCATGTGATTACACAGAGAGACTGCACCATGTGATTACACAGAGAGACTGCACCATGTGATTACACAGAGAGGCTGCACCATGTGATTACACAGAGCGATTGCACCATGTGATTACACAGAGACTGCACCATGTGATTACACAGAGACTGCACCATGTGATTACACAGAGCGTCTGCACCATGTGATTACACAGAGACTGCACCATGTGATTACACAGAGAGACTGCACCATGTGATTACACAGAGACTGCACCATGTGATTACACAGAGAGACTGCACCATGTGATTACACAGAGAGGCTGCACCATGTGATTACACAGAGAGACTGCACCATGTGATTACACAGAGACTGCACCATGTAATTACACAGAGAGACTGCACCATGTGATTACACAGAGAGGCTGCACCATGTGATTACACAGAGAGACTGCACCATGTGATTACACAGAGAGGCTGCACCATGTGATTACACAGAGAATGCACCATGTGATTATACAGAGAGGCTGCACCATGTGATTATACAGAGACTGCACCATGTGATTATACAGAGAGACTGCACCATGTGATTACACAGAGAGACTGCACCATGTGATTACACAGAGAGGCTGCACGATGTGATTAAACTGAGACTGCACCATGTGATTACACAGAGACGGCACCATGTGATTACACTGAGACTGCACCATGTGATTACACAGAGAGACTGCACCATGTGATTACACAGAGAGGCTGCACCATGTGATTACACAGAGCGATTGCACCATGTGATTACACAGAGACTGCACCATGTGATTATTCAGAGACTGCACCATGTGATTACACAGAGAGACTGCACCATGTGATTAAACAGAGACTGCACCATGTGATTACACAGAGCCTGCTCCATGTGATTACACAGAGAGACTGCACCATGTGATTAAACAGAGAGGCTGCACCATGTGATTACACAGAGAGGCGGCACCATGTGATTACACAGAGAGATTGCACCATGTGATTACACAGAGACAGCACCATGTGATTACACAGAGACTGCACCATGTGATTACACAGAGACTGCTCCATGTGATTACACAGAGAGACTGCACCATGTAATTAAACAGAGAGGCTGCACCATGTGATTACACAGAGAGGCTGCACCATGTGATTACACAGAGGCAGCACCATGTGATTACACAGAGACGGCACCATGTGATTACGCAGAGACTGCTCCATGTGATTACACAGAGAGACTGCACCATGTGATTACACAGAGAGACTGCACCATGTGATTACACAGAGAGCCTGCACCATGTGATTACACAGAGAGACTGCACCATGTGATTACTAAGAGAGACTGCACCATGTGATTACACAGAGAGACTGCACCATGTGATTACACAGCGAGATTGCAGCATGTGATTACACAGAGGCGGCACCATGTGATTACACAGAGAGGCTGCACCATGTGATTACACAGAGCGATTGCACCATGTGATTACACAGAGACTGCACCATGTGATTACACAGAGACTGCACCATGTGATTACACAGAGACTGCACCATGTGATTACACAGAGAGACTGCACCATGTGATTACACAGAGAGACTGCACCATGTGATTACACAGAGACTGCACCATGTGATTGCACAGAGAGACTGCACCATGTGATTACACAGAGACTGCACCATGTGATTACACAGAGAGACTGCACGATGTGATTACACAGAGAGGCTGCACCATGTGATTACACAGAGAGACTGCACCATGTGATTACACAGAGACTGCACCATGTAATTACACAGAGAGACTGCACCATGTGATTACACAGTGAGGCTGCACCATGTGATTACACAGAGAGACTGCACCATGTGATTCAACTGAGAGACTGCACCATGTGATTACGCAGAGAGACTGCACCATGTGATTACACAGAGAGGCTGCACCATGTGATTACACAGAGAATTCACCATGTGATTATACAGAGAGGCTGCACCATGTGATTATACAGAGACTGCACCATGTGATTATACAGAGAGACTGCACCATGTGATTACACAGAGAGGCTGCACCATGTGATTAAACTGAGACTGCACCATGTGATTACACAGAGACGGCACCATGTGATTACACTGAGACTGCACCATGTGTTTACATAGAGAGACTGCACCATGTGATTACACAGAGAGACTGCACCATGTGATTACACAGAGAGGCTGCACCATGTGATTACACACAGCGATTGCACCATGTGATTACACAGAGACTGCACCATGTGATTACACAGAGACTGCACCATGTGATTACACAGAGACTGCACCATGTTATTACACAGAGAGACTGCACCATGTGATTACACAGAGACTGCACCATGTGATTACACAGAGAGACTGCACCATGTGATTACACAGAGACTGCACCATGTGATTACACAGAGAGACTGCACCATGTGATTACACAGAGAGGCTGCACCATGTGATTAACAGAGAGACTGCACCATGTGATTACACAGAGACTATACCATGTAATTACACAGAGAGACTGCACCATGTGATTACACAGAGAGGCTGCACCATGTGATTACACAGAGAGACTGCACCATGTGATTACACAGAGAGGCTGCACCATGTGATTAAACTGAGAGACTGCACCATGTGATTACACAGAGAGACTGCACCATGTGATTACACAGAGAGGCTGCACCATGTGATTACACAGAGAATGCACCATGTGATTATACAGAGAGGCTGCACCATGTGATTATACAGAGAGACTGCACCATGTGATTACACAGAGAGACTGCACCATGTGATTACACAGAGAGACTGCACCATGTGATTACACAGAGGCTGCACCATGTGATTAAATTGAGACTGCACCATGTGATTACACAGAGACGGCACCATGTGATTACACTGAGACTGCACCATGTGTTTACATAGAGAGACTGCACCACGTGATTACACAGAGAGACTGCACCATGTGATTACACAGAGAGATTGCACCATGTGATTACACAGAGATGCACCATGTGATTACACAGAGAGGCTGCACCATGTGATTACACAGAGAGGCTGCATCATGTGATTACACAGAGACTGCACCATGTGATTACACAGAGACTGCACCATGTGGTTACACAGAGAGATTGCACCATGTGATTACACTGAGAGATTGCACCATGTGATTACACAGAGAGACTGGGAGTGCACCATGTGATTACACATAGAGTCTGCACCATGTGATTACACAGAGAGATTGCACCATGTGATTACACAGAGACTGCACTATGTGATTATACAGAGAGGCTGCACCATGTGATTACACAGAGAGGCTGCACCATGTGATTACAGAGAGAGATTGCACCATGTGATTAAACTGAGAGACTGCACCATGTGATTACGCAGAAAGACTGCACCATGTGATTACAGAGAGACTGCACCATGTGATTACACAGAGAGACTGCACCATGTGATTATACAGAGACTGCACCATGTGATTACACTGAGATACTGCACCATGTGATTACACAGAGAGGCTGCACCATGTGATTACACAGAGAGGCTGCACCATGTGATTACACAGAGAGGCTGCATCATGTGATTACACAGAGACTGCACCATGTGATTACACAGAGACTGCACCATGTGGTTACACAGAGAGATTGCACCATGTGATTACACTGAGAGATTGCACCATGTGATTACACAGAGAGACTGGGAGTGCACCATGTGATTACACATAGAGTCTGCACCATGTGATTACACAGAGAGATTGCACCATGTGATTACACAGAGACTGCACTATGTGATTATACAGAGAGGCTGCACCATGTGATTACACAGAGAGGCTGCACCATGTGATTACAGAGAGAGATTGCACCATGTGATTAAACTGAGAGACTGCACCATGTGATTACGCAGAAAGACTGCACCATGTGATTATAGAGAGACTGCACCATGTGATTACACAGAGAGACTGCACCATGTGATTACACAGAGACTGCACCATGTGATTACACTGAGATACTGCACCATGTGATTAAACTGAGACTGCACCATGTGATTACACAGAGACGGCACCATGTGATTACACTGAGACTGCACCATGTGTTTACATAGAGAGACTGCACCATGTGATTACACAGAGAGACTGCACCATGTGATTACACAGAGAGGCTGCACCATGTGATTACACACAGCGATTGCACCATGTGATTACACAGAGACTGCACCATGTGATTACACAGAGACTGCACCATGTGATTACACAGAGACTGCACCATGTTATTACACAGAGAGACTGCACCATGTGATTACACAGAGACTGCACCATGTGATTACACAGAGAGACTGCACCATGTGATTACACAGAGACTGCACCATGTGATTACACAGAGAGACTGCACCATGTGATTACACAGAGAGGCTGCACCATGTGATTAACAGAGAGACTGCACCATGTGATTACACAGAGACTATACCATGTAATTACACAGACAGACTGCACCATGTGATTACACAGAGAGGCTGCACCATGTGATTACACAGAGAGACTGCACCATGTGATTACACAGAGAGGCTGCACCATGTGATTAAACTGAGAGACTGCACCATGTGATTACACAGAGAGACTGCACCATGTGATTACACAGAGAGGCTGCACCATGTGATTACACAGAGAATGCACCATGTGATTATACAGAGAGGCTGCACCATGTGATTATACAGAGAGACTGCACCATGTGATTACACAGAGAGACTGCACCATGTGATTACACAGAGAGACTGCACCATGTGATTACACAGAGGCTGCACCATGTGATTAAATTGAGACTGCACCATGTGATGACACAGAGACGGCACCATGTGATTACACTGAGACTGCACCATGTGTTTACATGGAGAGACTGCACCATGTGATTACACAGAGAGACTGCACCATGTGATTACACAGAGAGACTGCACCATGTGATTACACAGAGAGATTGCACCATGTGATTACACAGAGATGCACCATGTGATTACACAGAGAGGCTGCACCATGTGATTACACAGAGAGGCTGCATCATGTGATTACACAGAGACTGCACCATGTGATTACACAGAGACTGCACCATGTGGTTACACAGAGAGATTGCACCATGTGATTACACTGAGAGATTGCACCATGTGATTACACAGAGAGACTGGGAGTGCACCATGTGATTACACATAGAGTCTGCACCATGTGATTACACAGAGAGATTGCACCATGTGATTACACAGAGACTGCACTATGTGATTATACAGAGAGGCTGCACCATGTGATTACACAGAGAGGCTGCACCATGTGATTACAGAGAGAGATTGCACCATGTGATTAAACTGAGAGACTGCACCATGTGATTACGCAGAAAGACTGCACCATGTGATTACAGAGAGACTGCACCATGTGATTACACAGAGAGACTGCACCATGTGATTACACAGAGACTGCACCATGTGATTACACTGAGATACTGCACCATGTGATTACACAGAGAGGCTGCACCATGTGATTACACAGAGAGGCTGCACCATGTGATTACACAGAGAGGCTGCATCATGTGATTACACAGAGACTGCACCATGTGATTACACAGAGACTGCACCATGTGGTTACACAGAGAGATTGCACCATGTGATTACACTGAGAGATTGCACCATGTGATTACACAGAGAGACGGGGAGTGCACCATGTGATTACACATAGAGTCTGCACCATGTGATTACACAGAGAGATTGCACCATGTGATTACACAGAGACTGCACTATGTGATTATACAGAGAGGCTGCACCATGTGATTACACAGAGAGGCTGCACCATGTGATTACAGAGAGAGATTGCACCATGTGATTAAACTGAGAGACTGCACCATGTGATTACGCAGAAAGACTGCACCATGTGATTACAGAGAGACTGCACCATGTGATTACACAGAGAGACTGCACCATGTGATTACACAGAGACTGCACCATGTGATTACACTGAGATACTGCACCATGTGATTACACAGAGAGGCTGCACCATGTGATTACACAGAGAGACTGCACCATGTGATTACACAGAGACTGCACCATGCAATTACACAGAGAGACTGCACCATGAGATTACACAGAGAGGCTGCACCATGTGATTACACAGAGAGACTGCACCATGTGATTACACAGAGAGGCTGCACCATGTGATTAAACTGAGAGACTGCACCATGTGATTACGCAGAGAGACTGCACCATGTGATTACACAGAGAGGCTGCACCATGTGATTACACAGAGACAGCACCATGTGATTACACAGAGACTGCACCATGTGATTACACAGAGACTGCACCATGTGATTACACAGAGAGACTGCACCATGTGATTACACAGAGAGACTGCACCATGTGATTACACAGAGAGGCTGCACCATGTGATTACACAGAGACTGCACCATGTGATTACACAGAGACTGCACCATGTGTTTACATAGAGAGACTGCACCATGTGATTACACAGAGAGACTGCACAATGTGATTACACAGAGAGGCTGCACCATGTGATTACACAGAGCGATTGCACCATGTGATTACACAGAGACTGCACCATGTGATTACACAGAGACTGCACCATGTGATTACACAGAGAGGCTGCACCATGTGATTACACAGAGCGATTGCACCATGTGATTACACAGAGACTGCACCATGTGATTACACAGAGACTGCACCATGTGATTACACTGAGACTGCACCATGTTATTACACAGAGAGACTGCACCATGTGATTACACAGAGACTGCACCATGTGATTACACAGAGAGACTGCACCATGTGATTACACAGAGAGACTGCACCATGTGATTACACAGAGACTGCACCATGTGATTACACTGAGAGATTGCACCATGTGATTACAAAGAGAGATTGCACCATGTGATTACCCAGAGAGACTGCACCATGTGATTACACAGAGACTGCACCATGTGGTTACACAGATAGACTGCACCATGTGATTACACAGAGAGGCTGCACCATGTGATTACACAGAGAGACTGCACCATGTGATTACCCAGTGAGGCTGCACCATGTGATTACACAGAGAATGCACCATGTGATTATACAGAGAGGCTGCACCATGTGATTATACAGAGACTGCACCATGTGATTATACAGAGAGGCTGCACCATGTGATTACACAGAGAGACTGCACCATGTGATTACACAGAGAGGCTGCACCATGTGATTAAACTGAGACTGCACCATGTGATTACACAGAGACGGCACCATGTGATTACACTGAGACTGCACCATGTGTTTACATAGAGAGACTGCACCATGTGATTACACAGAGAGACTGCACCATGTGATTACACAGAGAGGCTGCACCATGTGATTACACAGAGACTGCACCATGTGATTACACAGAGACTGCACCATGTGATTACACAGAGACTGCTCCATGTGATTACACAGAGAGACTGCACCATGTGATTACACAGAGAGACTGCACCATGTGATTACACAGAGACTGCACCATGTGATTACACTGAGAGACTGCACCATGTGATTACACAGAGAGGCTGCACCATGTGATTACACAGAGAGCCTGCACCATGTGATTACACAGAGACTGCACCATGTAATTACACAGAGAGACTGCACCATGTGATTACACAGAGAGGCTGCACCTTGTGATTACACAGAGAGACGGCACCATGTGATTACACAGAGAATGCACCATGTGATTATACAGAGAAGCTGCACCATGTGATTATACAGAGACTGCACCATGTGATTATACAGAGAGATTGCACCATGTGATTAAACTGAGAGACTGCACCATGTGATTACACAGAGAGCCTGCACCATGTGATTACACAGAGACTGCACCATGTAATTACACAGAGAGACTGCACCATGTGATTACACAGAGAGGCTGCACCTTGTGATTACACAGAGAGACGGCACCATGTGATTACACAGAGAATGCACCATGTGATTATACAGAGAGGCTGCACCATGTGATTATACAGAGACTGCACCATGTGATTATACAGAGAGGCTGCACCATGTGATTATACAGAGACTGCAACATGTGATTACACAGAGAGGCTGAACCATGTGATTAAACTGAGAGACTGCACCATGTGATTACACAGAGAGTCTGCACCATGTGATTACACAGAGAGGCTGCACCATGTGATTACACAGAGAATGCACCATGTGATTATACAGAGAGGCTGCACCATGTGATTATACAGAGACTGCACCATGTGATTATACAGAGAGATTGCACCATGTGATTACACAGAGACTGCACCATGTGATTGCACAGAGACCGCACAATGTGATTACACAGAGACTGCACCATGTGATTACACAGAGAGACTGCACCATGTGATTACACAGAGACCGCACCATGTGATTACACAGAGAGACTGCACCATGTGATTACACAGAGACTGCACCAAGTGATTACACAGAGAGACTGCACCATCTGATTACACAGAGAGCCTGCACCATGTGATTACACAGAGAGACTGCACCATGTGATTACACAGAGATTGCACCATGTGATTACACAGAGAGACTGCACCATGTGATTACTCAGAGAGGCTGCACCATGTGATTACACAGAGAGGCTGCACCAGGTGATTACACAGAGAGACTGCACCATGTGATTACACAGAGAGAGTGCACCATGTGATTACACAGAGAATGCACCATGTGATTATACAGAGAGGCTGCACCATGTGATTATACAGAGACTGCACCATGTGATTATACAGAGAGACTGCACCATGTGATTACACAGAGAGACTGCACCACGTGATTACACAGAGAGACTGCACCATGTGATTACACAGAGAGGCTGCACCATGTGATTAAACTGAGACTGCACCATGTGATTACACAGAGCCGGCACCATGTGATTACACTGAGTGACTGCACCATGTGATTACACAGAGAGATTGCACCATGTGATTAAACAGAGAGACTGCACCATGTGATTACACAGATACTGCACCATGTGATTACAAAGAGAGACTGCACCATCTGATTACACAGAGAATTGCAACATTTCGATTACACAGAGACTGCACCATGTGATTACACAGAGACGGCACCATGTGATACTGCACCATGTGATTACACAGATACTGCACCATGTGATTACACAGAGAGACTGCACCATGTGATTACACAGAGAGACTGCACCATGTGATTACACAGATACTGCACCATGTGATTACACAGAGAGACTGCACCATGTGATTACACAGATACTGCACCATGTGATTACACAGAGAGACTGCACCATGTGATTACACAGAGAGACTGCACCATGTGATTACGCAGAGAAACGGCACCATGTGATTTCACAGAGAATGCATCATTTGATTATTCAGAGAGACTGCACCATGTGACTACACAGGAACTGTACGATGTGATTACACAGGGAGACTGCACCAAGTGATTACACAGAGACGGCACCCTGTGATTACACAGACGGAATGCACCATGTGATATAAACAGAGACTGCACCATGTGATTATACAGACACTGCTCCATGTGATTACACAGATACTGCACCATGTGATTAAACAGAGAGACTGCACCATGTGATTACACAGGGAGACTGCACCATCTGATTACACACAGGCTGCACCATGTGATTACACAGAGAGGCTGCACCATGTGATTACACAAAGAGGCTGCACCATGTGATTACACAGAGACTGCACCATGTGATTACACAGAGAGACTGCACCATGTGATTACACAGAGACTGCACCATGTGATTACACAGAGACTGCACCATGTGATTACACAGAGACTGCACCATGTGATTACACAAAGAGGCTGCACCATGTGATTACACAGAGACTGCACCATGTGATTACACAGAGAGACTGCACCATGTGATTACACAGAGACTGCACCATGTGATTACACAGAGACTGCACCATGTGTTTACACAGAGATGCTGCACCATGTGATTACACAGAGACTGCACCATGTGATTACACAGAGACTGCACCAAGTGATTACACAGAGAGATTGCACCATGTGATTACACAGAGACTGCACCATGTGATTGTACAGAGACTGCACCATGTGAGTAAACAGAGAGATTGCACCATGTGATTACACAGCGACTGTACCATGTGATTGTACAGAGACTGCACCATGTGAGTAAACAGAGAGATTGCACCATGTGATTACACAGAGATGCACCATGTGATTACACAGAGAGGCTGCACCATGTGATTACACAGAGACTGCACCATGTGATTACACAGAGAGACTGCACCATGTGATTACACAGAGACTGCATCATGTGATTACACAAGGAGATTGAACCATGTGATTACACAGAGAGATTGCACCATGTTTTTAAACAGAGAGACTGCACCATTTGAGCACACAGAGAGACTGCACCATGTGATTACACAGAGACTGCACCATGTGATTACACAGAGAGGCTGCACCATGTGATTACACAGAGACTGCACCATGTGATTACACAGAGACTGCACCATGTGATTGCACAGAGAGACGGCACCTTGTGATTACACAGAGACTGCACCATGTGATTACACAGAGACTGCACCATGTGATTACACAGAGAGGCTGCACCATGTGATTACACAGAGACTGCACCATGTGATTACACAGAGACTGCACCATGTGATTACACAGAGAGACGGCACCTTGTGATTACACAGAGACTGCACCATGTGATTACACAGAGAGACTGCACCATGTGATTACACAGAGAGACTGCACCATGTGATTACACAAAGAGGCTGCACCATGTGATTACACAGAGACTGCACCATGTGATTACACAGAGGGACGGCACCTTGTGATTACACAGAGACTGCACCATGTGATTACACAGAGGCTGCACCATGTGATTACACAGAGACTGCACCATATGTTTACACAGAGATGCTGCACCATGTGATCACACAGAGACTGCACCATGTGATTACACAGAGAGACTGCACCATGTGATTACTCAGAGAGATTGCACCATGTGATTACACAGAGACTGCACCAAGTGATTACACAGAGAGATTGCACCATGTGATTACACAGAGACTGCACCATGTGATTGTACAGAGACTGCACCATGTGAGTAAATAGAGAGATTGCACCATGTGATTACACAGCGACTGCACCATGTGATTACACAGAGATGCACCATGTGATTACACAGAGAGGCTGCACCATGTGATTACACAGATACTGCACCATGTGATTACACGGAGAGACTGCACCATGTGATTACACAGAGAGGCTGCACCATGTGATTCCACAGAGACTGCACCCTGTGATTACACAGAGAGATTGCACAATGTGATTACACAGAGACTGCACCATGTGATTGTACAGAGACTGCACCATGTGAATACACAGAGAGATTGCACCATGTGATTACACAGAGAGATTGCACCATGTGATTACACAGAGACTGCACCATGTGATTGTACAGAGACTGCACCATGTGATTACACAGAGAGATTGCACCATGTGATTACAAAGAGAGATTGCACCATGTGATTACCCAGAGAGACTGCACCATGTGATTATACAGAGACTGCACCATGTGGTTACACAGAGAGTTTGCAACATGTGATTACTCTGAGAGATTGCACCATGTGATTACACAGAGAGACTGGGATTGCACCATGTGATTACACGGAGACTGCACCATGTGATTACACAGAGACTGCACCATGTGATTAAACATAGACTGCAAATGTTTTTACACAGAGACTGCATCATGTGATTACACAAGGAGATTGAACCATGTGATTACACAGCGAGATTGCACCATGTTTTTAAACAGAGAGACTGCACCATTTGATCACACAGAGAGACTGCACCATGTGATTACACAGAGACTGCACCATGTGATTACACAGAGAGGCTGCACCATGTGATTACACAGAGACTGCACCATGTGATTACACAGACAGGCTGCACCATGTGATTACACAGAGATTGCACCATGTGATTACACAGAGAGACTGCACCATGTGATTATGCAGAGAGACTGCACCATGTGATTACACATGGAGATTGAACCATGTGATTACACAGAGACTGCACCATGTGATTACACAGAGACTGCACCTTGTGATTACACAGAGCGGCTGCACCATATTATTATACAGAGAAACTGCACCATGTGATTACACAGATACTGCACCATGTGATTGCACAGTGAATGCACCATGTGATTACACAGAGCCTGCACCATGTGATTACACAGAGAGATTGCACCATGTGATTACACGAAGAGGCTGCACCATGTGATTACATAGAGAGTCTGCACCATGTGATTACGCAGAGTCTGCACCATGTGATTGCACATAGACTGCACCATTTGATTACACAGAGACTGCACCATGTGATTACTCAGAGAGATTGCACCATGTTATTACACGAAGAGGCTGCACCATGTGATTACACAGAGAGTCTGCACCATGTGAATACACAGAGTCTGCACCATGTGATAGCACAGAGACTGCACCATTTGATTACACAGAGACTGCACCATGTGATTACACAGAGAGATTGCACCATGTTATTACACGAAGAGGCTGCACCATGTGATTACACAGAGAGACTGCACCATGTGATTTCACAGAGACTGCACCATGTGATAATGCAGAGAGACTGCACCAAGTGATTTCACGGAGAAACTGCCCCATGTGATTATTCAGAGAGACTGCACCATGTGATTAGACAGAGACTGCACCATGTGATTTCACAGAGAGATTGCACCATGTGATTACACAGAGAGATTGCTCCATGTGATTGCACAGAGGCTGCACCATGTGATTACACAGAGACTGCACCATGTGATTACACAGAGACTGCACCATGTGATTACACAGTGAGACTGCACCATGTGATTACACAGAGACTGCACCATGTGATTACACAGAGAGACTGCACCATGTGTTTACACAGAGAGACTGCACCATGTGATTAGACAGAGACTGCACAATGTGATTACACAGAGACTGCACTATGTGATTACACAGAGAGACTGCACCATTTGATTACACAGAGACTGCACCATGTGATTGCACAGAGGCTGCACCATGTGATTACACAGAGACTGCACAATGTGATTACACAGTGAGATTGCACCATGTGATTACAAAGAGACTGCACCATGTGACTATACAGAGACTGCACCATGTGATTACACAGAGAGATTGCACCATGTGATTACAAAGAGAATGCACCATGTGACTATACAGAGACTTCACCATGTGATTACATAGAGACTGCACCATGTGATTACACAGAGGCTGCACCATGTGATTACACAGAGACTGCACCATGTGATTACACAGAGAGATTGCACCATGTGATTGCACAGAGACTGCACCATGTGACTATACAGACACTGCACCATGTGATTACACCATGAAATTGCACCATGTGATTACACAGAGACTGCACCATGTGATTACACAGAGACGGTACCATGTGATTACACAGAGACTGCACCATGTGATTACACAGAGACTGTACCATGTGATTACACAGAGACTGCACCATGTGATTACACAGAGAGACTGCACCATGTGATTACACAGTGAGACTGCACCATGTGATTACACAGAGACTGCACCATGTGATTACACAGAGAGACTGCACCATGTGATTGTACAGAGACTGCACCATGTGATTACACAGAGAGACTGCACCATGTGATTACACAGAGAGATTGCACCATGTGATTACACAGAGACTGCACCGTGTGATTACACAGAGTGACTGCACCATGTGATTATGCAGAGAGACTGCACCATGTGATTACACAGAGAGACTGCACCATGTGATTGTACAGAGACTGCACCATGTGATTACACAGAGAGACTGCACCATGTGATTACACAGAGAGATTGCACCATGTGGTTACACAGAGACTGCACCATGTGATTGTACAGAGACTGCACAATGTGATTACACAGAGAGGCAGCACCATGTGATTATACAGAGACTGCACCATGTGATTACACAAAGAGAATGCACCATATGGTTACACAGAGACTGCACCATGTGATTACACAGAGGCTGCACCATGTGATTACACAGAGACTGCACCATGTGATTACACAGAGAGATTGCACCATGTGATTACACAGAGACTGCACCATGTGATTACACCGTGGCTGCACCATGTGATTACACAGAGACTACTCCATGTGATTGCACAGAGAGGCTGCACCATGTGATTTCACTGAGACTGCACCATGTGATTACACAGAGAGAATGCACCATGTGATTACACAGAGAGAATGCACCATGTGATTACACAGAGGCTGCACCATGTGATTACACGGAGACTGCACCATGTGATTACACAAAGACGCTGCGCCATGTGATTACACAGAGAAACTTCACCATGTGAATACACAGAGACTGCACCATGTGATTACACAGAGAGACTGCACCATGTGATTACACAGAGACTGCACCATGTGATTACACAGAGGCTGCACCATGTGATTACACAGAGACTGCACAATGTGATTACACAGAGAGATTGAACCATGTGATTACAAAGAGACTGCACCATGTGAATATACAGAGACTGCACCATGTGATTACACAGAGCGATTGCACCATGTGATTACACAGAGAGACTGCACCATGTGATTACACAGAGAGACTGCACCATGTGATTACACTGGGAGATTGCACCATGTGATTAAACAGAGACACTGCACCATGTGATTACACAGATACTGCACCTTTTGATTACAAAGAGAGACTGCACCATCTGATTTCACAGAGAGATTGCAACATGTGATGACACAGAGACTGCACCATGTGATTACACAGAGACGGCACCATGTGATTACACAGATACTGCACCATGTGATTACGCAGAGAGACTGCACCATGTGATTACACAGATACTGCACCATGTGATTACGCAGAGAGACTGCACCATGTGATTACACAGATACTGCACCATGTGATTACGCAGAGAGACAGCACCATGTGATTTCGCAGAGAATGCATCATGTGATTATACAGAGACTGCATCATCTGACTACACAGAGAGACTGCACCATGTGATTACACAGAGAGACTGCACCATGTGATTACACAGATACTGCACCATGTGATTACATAGAGAGACTGCACCATGTGATGAAACAGAGAGACTGCACCATGTGATGACACAGAGACTGCACCATGTGATTACAAAGAGAGACTGCACCATGTGATTTAACAGAGAGTCTGCACCATTTGATTACACAGAGACTGCAAATGTGATTACACAGATACTGCACCATGTGATTACACAGAGACTGCAAATATGATTACACAGAGAGACAGCACCATGTGATTACACAGAGACTGCACCATGTGATTACACAGAGAGATTGCACCATGTGATTACACAGAGAGGCTGCACCATGTGATTACACAGAGACTGCACCATGTGATTATACAGAGACTGCACCATATGATTACACAGAGACTGCACCATGTGATTACACAGAGAGGCTGCACCATGTGATTACACAGAGACGGCACCATGTGATTACACAGAGAGACTGCACCATGTGATTACACAGAGACGGCACCATGTGATTACACAGAGAGACTGCACCATGTGATTACACAGAGACTGCACCATGTGATTACACAGAGACTGCACCATGTGATTACACACAGACTGCACCATGTGATTACACAGTGAGACTGCAACATGTGATTACACAGAGACTGCACCATGTGATTACACAGAGACTGCACCATGTGATTACACACAGACTGCACCATGTGATTACACAGTGAGACTGCAACATGTGATTACACGACGAGACTGCACCTTGTGATTACACAGAGAGACTGCACCATGTGATTACACAGAGAGATTGCACCATGTGATTACACACAGACTGCACCATGTGATTACAAAGAGACTGCACCATGTGATTACACAGAGAGATTGCACCATGTGATTACACACAGACTGCACCATGTGATTACACAGAGAGATTGCACCATGTGATTACACACAGACTGCACCATGTGATTACAAAGAGACTGCACCATGTGATTACACAGAGAGATTGCACCATGTGATTACACACAGACTGCACCATGTGATTACAAAGAGACTGCACCATGTGATTACACAGAGAGACTACACCGTGTGATTACACAGAGACTGCACCATGTGGTTACACAGAGAGACTGCACCATGTGATTACACAGAGACTGCACAATGTGATTACACAAAAAATACACCATGTAATTACACAGATAGTGCTCCATGTGATTACAAAAAGACTGCATCATGTGATTACACAGAGACTGCACTATGTGATTACACAGAGACTGCACCATGTGATTACACAGAGACTGCCCCATGTGATTACACAGAGACTGCACCATTTGATTACGCAGAGACTGCACCATGTGATTACACAGAGAGACTGCACCTTGTGAATACACTGAGAGACTGCACCATGTGATTATGAAGTGAGACTGCCCCATGTGATTACACAGAGGCTGCACCATGTGATTACAAAGAGACTGCACCATGTGATTACACAGAGAGTCTGCACCATGTGATTACACAGAGACTGCACCATGTGATTACACAGAGAGACTGCACCATGTGAATACACAGAGAGATTGCACCATGTGATTACACAGAGAGGCTGCACCATGTGATTACACAGAGAGATTGCACCATGTGATTACACAGAGACTGCACCATGTGATTATACAGAGACTGCTCCATCTGATTGAACAGAGAGATTGCACCATGTGATTACACAGAGACTGCACCATGTGATTACACAGAGACTGCACCATGTGATTACACAGATACTGCAGCATGTGATTACACAGAGACTGCACCATGCGATTACACAGAGACTGCACCATGTGATTACACAGAGACTGCACCATGTGATTACACAGATACTGCACCATGTGATTTCACAGAGACTGCACCATGTGATTACACAGAGAGACTGCACCATGTGATTTCACAGAGACTGCACCATGTGATTACACAGAGAGACTGCACCATGTGCTTACACAGAGACTGCAC
Source organism: Cetorhinus maximus (assembly GCF_964194155.1). Lineage (NCBI taxonomy): Eukaryota > Metazoa > Chordata > Chondrichthyes > Lamniformes > Cetorhinidae > Cetorhinus > Cetorhinus maximus. The sequence goes on along the minus strand of NC_135905.1, from coordinate 22,145,202 downwards.
CATGTGATTACACAGGGGCTGCACCAGTGATTACACAGATACTGCACCATGTGTTTACACAGATACTGCACCATGTGGTTACACAGAGACTGCGCCATGTGATTACACAGAGACTGCACCATGTGATTACACAGATACTGCACCATGTGATTACACAGATACTGCAGCATGTGGTTACACAGATACTGCACCATGTGATTACACAGGGGCTGCACCAGGTGATTACACAGATACTGCAGCATGTGATTACACAGAGACTGCACCATGTGATTACACAGAGAGGATGCACCATGTGATTACACAGATACTGCACCATGTGATTACACAGTGAGACTGCACCATGTGATTACACAGAGAGACAGCACCATGTGATTACACAGATACTGCACCATGTGATTACGCAGAGAGACAGCACCATGTGATTTCACAGAGAATGCATCATGTGATTATACAGAGACTGCATCATGTGACTACACAGAGAGACAGCACCATGTGATTACACAGAAACTGTACCATGTGATTACACAGAAACTGCACCATGTGATTACACAGAGACGGCACCATGTGATTACACAGAGACGGCACCATGTGATTACACAGACAGATTGCACCATGTGATTAAACAGAGACTACAACGTGTGATTACACAGAGAGATTGCACCATGTGATTAAACAGAGACTACACCGTGTGATTACACAGAGAGACTGCACCATGTGATTACACAGAGACTGCACCATGTGATTACACAGAGACTGCAACATGTGATTACACAGAGAGGCTGCACCATGTGATTACACATAGACTGCACCATGTGATTACACAGAGAGATTGCACCATGTGATTACACACAGACTGCACCATGTGATTACACAGATAGATTGCACCATGTGATTACACACAGACTGCACCATTTGATTACAAAGAGACTGCACCATGTGATTTCACAGAGAGATTACACCATGTGATTACACATCAGACTGCACCATGTGATTACACACAGACTGCACCATGTGATTACACAGAGACACTACACCGTGTGATTACACAGAGACTGCACCATGTGGTTACACAGAGAGACTGCACCATGTGATTACACAGAGACTGCACAATGTGATTACACAAAAAATACACCATGTAATTAGACAGATAGTGCTCCATGTGATTACAAAAAGACTGCATCATGTGATTACACAGAGACTGCACCATGTGATTACACAGAGACTGCACCATGTGATTACACAGAGACTGCCACATGTGATTACACAGAGACTGCACCATGTGATTACGCAGAGACTGCACCATGTGATTACACAGAGAGACTGCACCTTGTGAATATACTGAGAGACTGCACCATGTGATTATGCTGAGAGACTGCCCCATGTGATTACACAGGGGCTGCACCATGTGATTACAAAGAGACTGCACCATGTGATTACACAGAGAGTCTGCACCATGTGATTACACAGAGACTGCACCATGTGATTACACAGAGAGACTGCACCATGTGAATACACAGAGAGATTGCACCATGTGATTACACAGAGACTGCACCATGTGATTACACAGAGAGACTGCACCATGTGAATACACAGAGAGATTGCACCATGTGATTACACAGAGAGGCTGCACCATGTGATTACACAGAGAGATTGCACCATGTGATTACACAGAGACTGCACCATGTGATTACACAGAGAGGCTGCACCATGTGATTACACAGAGAGATTGCACCATGTGATTACACAGAAACTGTACCATGTGATTACACAGAAACTGCACCATGTGATTACACAGAGACGGCACCATGTGATTACACAGAGACGGCACCATGTGATTACACAGACAGATTGCACCATGTGATTAAACAGAGACTACACCGTGTGATTACACAGAGAGACTGCACCATGTGATTACACAGAGACTGCACCATGTGATTACACAGAGACTGCACCATGTGCTTACACAGAGACTGCACCATGTGATTACACAGTGGCTGCACCAGGTGATTACACAGATACTGCCCCATCTGTTTACACAGATACTGCACCATGTGATTACACAGAGACTGCACCATGTGATTACACAGAGACTGCACCATGTGATTACATAGAGAGGATGCACCATGTGATTACACAGATACTGCACCATGTGATTACACCGAGAGACTGCACCATGTGATTACACAGAGGCTGCACCATGTGATTACAAAGAGACTGCACCATGTGATTACACAGAGAGTCTGCACCATGTGATTACACAGAGACTGCACCATGTGATTACACAGAGAGACTGCACCATGTGAATACACAGAGAGATTGCACCATGTGATTACACAGAGAGGCTGCACCATGTGATTACACAGAGAGATTGCACCATGTGATTACACAGAGACTGCACCATGTGATTATACAGAGACTGCTCCATCTGATTGAACAGAGAGATTGCACCATGTGATTACACAGAGACTGCACCATGTGATTACACAGAGACTGCACCATGTGATTACACAGAGACTGCACCATGTGATTACACAGATACTGCAGCATGTGATTACACAGAGACTGCACCATGCGATTACACAGAGACTGCACCATGTGATTACACAGAGACTGCACCATGTGATTACACAGATACTGCACCATGTGATTTCACAGAGACTGCACCATGTGATTACACAGAGAGACTGCACCATGTGCTTACACAGAGACTGCACCATGTGATTTCACAGAGACTGCACCATGTGATTACACAGAGAGACTGCACCATGTGCTTACACAGAGACTGCACCATGTGATTACACAGGGGCTGCACCAGGTGATTACACAGATACTGCACCATGTGTTTACACAGATACTGCACCATGTGGTTACACAGAGACTGCACCATGTGATTACACAGAGACTGCACCATGTGATTACACAGATACTGCACCATGTGATTACACAGATACTGCAGCATGTGGTTACACAGATACTGCACCATGTGATTACACAGGGGCTGCACCAGGTGATTACACAGATACTGCAGCATGTGATTACACAGAGACTGCACCATGTGATTACACAGAGAGGATGCACCATGTGATTACACAGATACTGCACCATGTGATTACACAGAGAGACTGCACCATGTGATTACACAGAGAGACAGCACCATGTGATTACACAGATACTGCACCATGTGATTACGCAGAGAGACAGCACCATGTGATTTCACAGAGAATGCATCATGTGATTATACAGAGACTGCATCATGTGACTACACAGAGAGACAGCACCATGTGATTACACAGAAACTGTACCATGTGATTACACAGAAACTGCACCATGTGATTACACAGAGACGGCACCATGTGATTACACAGAGACGGCACCATGTGATTACACAGACAGATTGCACCATGTGATTAAACAGAGACTACAACGTGTGATTACACAGAGAGATTGCACCATGTGATTACACAGAGACTGCACCATGTGATTACACAGAGACTGCAACATGTGATTACACAGAGAGGCTGCACCATGTGATTACACATAGACTGCACCATGTGATTACACAGAGAGATTGCACCATGTGATTACACACAGACTGCACCATGTGATTACACAGATAGATTGCACGATGTGATTACACACAGACTGCACCATGTGATTACAAAGAGACTGCACCATGTGATTTCACAGAGAGATTACACCATGTGATTACACATCAGACTGCAGCATGTGATTACACACAGACTGCACCATGTGATTACACAGAGAGACTACACCGTGTGATTACACAGAGACTGCACCATGTAGTTACACAGAGAGACTGCACCATGTGATTACACAGAGACTGCACAATGTGATTACACAAAAAATACACCATGTAATTAGGCAGATAGTGCTCCATGTGATTACAAATAGACTGCATCATGTGATTACACAGAGACTGCACCATGTGATTACACAGAGACTGCTCCATGTGATTACACAGAGACTGCCACATGTGATTACACAGAGACTGCACCATGTGATTACGCAGAGACTGCACCATGTGATTACACAGAGAGACTGCACCTTGTGAATATACTGAGAGACTGCACCATGTGATTATGCTGAGAGACTGCCCCATGTGATTACACAGGGGCTGCACCATGTGATTACAAAGAGACTGCACCATGTGATTACACAGAGAGTCTGCACCATGTGATTACACAGAGACTGCACCATGTGATTACACAGAGAGACTGCACCATGTGAATACACAGAGAGATTGCACCATGTGATTACACAGAGAGGCTGCACCATGTGATTACACAGAGAGATTGCACCATGTGATTACACAGAGACTGCACCATGTGATTACACAGAGAGGCTGCACCATGTGATTACACAGAGAGATTGCACCATGTGATTACACAGAAACTGTACCATGTGATTACACAGAAACTGCACCATGTGATTACACAGAGACGGCACCATGTGATTACACAGAGACGGCACCATGTGATTACACAGACAGATTGCACCATGTGATTAAACAGAGACTACACCGTGTGATTACACAGAGAGACTGCACCATGTGATTACACAGTGACTGCACCATGTGATTACACAGATACTGCACCATGTGCTTACACAGAGACTGCACCATGTGATTACACAGTGTCTGCACCAGGTGATTACACAGATACTGCCCCATCTGTTTACACAGATACTGCACCATGTGATTACACAGAGACTGCACCATGTGATTACACAGAGACTGCACCATGTGATTACACAGAGACTGCACCATGTGATTACACAGAGAGGATGCACCATGTGATTACACAGATACTGCACCATGTGATTACACCGAGAGACTGCACCATGTGATTACACAGAGAGACAGCACCATGTGATTACACAGATACTGCACCATCTGATTACGCAGAGAGACAGCACCATGTGATTTCACAGAGAATGCATCATGTGATTATACAGAGACTGCATCATGTGACTACACAGAGAGACTGCACCATGTGATTACACAGAAACTGCACCATGTGATTACACAGAAACTGCACCATGTGATTACACAGAGACGGCACCATGTGATTACACAGAGACGGCACCATGTGATTACACAGACAGATTGCTCCATGTGATTAAACAGAGACTGCACCGTGTGATTACACAGAGAGACTGCATCATGTGATTAAACAGATACTGCACCATGTGATTGCACAGATACTGCACCATGTGATTACACAGAGAGACTGCACCTTGTGATTACACAGAGTGACTGCACCATGTGATTATGCAGAGAGACTGCACCATGTGATTACACAGAGACTGCACCATGTGATTACACAGAGAGATTGCACCATGTGATTACACACAGACTGCACCATGTGATTTCACACAGACTGCACCATGTGATTACAAAGTGACTGCACCATGTGATTACACAGAGAGACTGCACCATGTGATTACACAGAGACTGCACCATGTGATTACACAGAGTGACTGCACCTTGTGATTACACAGAGAGACTGCACCATGTGATTATGCAGAGAGACTGCACCATGTGATTACACAGAGACTGCACCATGTGATTACACAGAGAGATTGCACCATGTGATTACACACAGACTGCACCATGTGATTACACAGAGACTGCACCATGTGATTACAAAGAGACTGCACCATGTGGGTTACACAGAGAGACTGCACCATGTGATTACACAGAGACTGCACAATGTGATTACACAGAAAATACACCATGTAATTACACAGATAGTACTCCATGTGATTACAAAAAGACTGCATCATGTGATTACACAGAGACTGCACCATGTGATTACACAGAGAGACTGCGCCATGTGATTGCACAGATACTGCACCATGTGATTGCACAGATACTGCACCATGTGATTACAAAGAGACTGCAACATGTGATTACACAGAGGCTGCACCATGTGATTACACACAGACTGCACCATGTGATTACAAAGAGACTGCACCATGTGATTACACAGGGACTGCACCATGTGATTACACAGAGACTGCACCATGTGATTACACACAGACTGCACCATGTGATTACAAAGAGACTGCGCGATGTGATTACACAGAGACTGCACCATGTGATTACACAGAGAGACTGCACCATGTGATTACACAGAGACTGCACCATGTGATTACACAGAGAGACTGCAACATGTGATTACACAGAGACTGCACCATGTGATTACATAGAGAGACTGCACCACGTGATTATGCAGAGACTGCACCATGTGATTACACAGAGACTGCACCATGTGATTACACAGAGAAATTGCACCATGTGATTACACACAGACTGCACCATGTGGTTACACACAGACTGAACCATGTGATTACAAAGAGGCTGCACCATGTGATTACACAGAGAGACTGCACCATGTGATTACACAGAGACTGCACCATGTGATTACACAGAGTGACTGCACCTTGTGATTACACAGAGAGACTGCACCATGTGATTATGCAGAGAGACTGCACCATCTGATTACACAGAGACTGCACCATGTGATTACACAGAGAGATTGCACCATCTGATTACACACAGACTGCACCATGTGATTACAAAGAGACTGCACCATGTGGTTACACAGAGAGACTGCACCATGTGATTACACAGAGACTGCACAATGTGATTACACAGAAAATACACCATGTAATTACACAGATAGTGCTCCATGTGATTACAAAAAGACTGCATCATGTGATTACACAGAGACTGCACCATGTAATTACACAGAGAGACTGCACCATGTGATTAAACAGATACTGCACCATGTGATTGCACAGATACTGCACCATGTGATTACACAGAGAGACTGCACCATGTGATTACATAGAGTGACTGCACCATGTGATTAAACAGAGAGACTGCACCATGTGATTACACAGATACTGCACCATGTGATTACAAAGAGAGACTGCACCATCTGATTACACAGAGAGATTGCAACATGTGATTACACAGAGACTGCACCATGTGATTACACAGAGAGGCTGCACCATGGGATTACACAGAGAGACTGCACCATGTGATTACACTGAGACTGCACCAGGTGATTACACAGAGAGATTGCACCTTGTGATTAAACAGATACTGCACCATGTGATCACACAGAGAGACTGCCCCATGTGATTATACAGAGACTGCACCATGTGATTACGCAGAGAGGCTGCACCATGTGATTACACAGAGAGATTGCACCATGTGATTACACGGAGAGGCTGCACCTTGTGATTACACAGAGACTGCACCATGTGATTACACATAGAGGCTGCACCATGTGATTACACAGAGAGATTGCATAATGTGATGACACAGAGAGGCTGCCCCATGTGATTACACAGAGAGAATGCACCATGTCATTACACAGAGAGGCTGCACCATGTGATTACACAGAGAGACTGCACCATGTGATTACACAGAGAGGCTGCACCATGTGATTACACAGAGACTGCAACATGTGATTACACAGAGAGGCTGCACCATGTGATTACACAGAGAGGCTGCACCATGTGATTACACAGAGACTGCAACATGTGATTACACAGAGAGGCTGCACCATGTGATTACACAGAGACTGCAACATGTGATTACACAGAGACTGCACCATGTGATTACACAGAGACTGCACCATGTGATTACACAGAGACTGCACATGTGATTATACAGAGACTGCACCATGTGATTACACAGAGAGGCTGCACCAAGTGATTACACAGAGGCTGCAACATGTGATTACACAGTGAGGCTGCACCATGTGATTACACAGAGACTGCAACATGTGATTAGACAGAGACTGCACCATGTGATTGCACAGAGACTGCACCATGTGATTACACAAAGACTGCACCATGTGATTACACAGAGAGGCTGCACCATGTGAATACACAGAGACTGCACCATGTGATTAAACAGAGAAACTGCACCGTGTGATTGCACAGAGACTGCACCATGTGATTACACATGGAGATTGAACCATGTGATTACACAGAGAGGATGCACCATGTTTGTAAACAGAGAGACTGCACCATGTGATTACACAGAGAGGCTGCACCATCTGATTACACAGAGAGACTGCACCATGTGATTAAACAGAGACTGCACCATATGATTACACAGAGACTGCACCATGTGATTACACAGTGACTGCACCATATGATTACACAGAGACTGTACCATGTGATTACACAGAGAGGCTGCACCATGTGATTACACTGAGACTGCACCATGTGATTACACAGATACTGCACCTTGTGATTACACAGAGACTGCACCATGTGATTAGACAGAGACTGCACCATGTGATTACACAGAGAGACTGCATCATGTGATTACACAGTTACGGCACCATGTGATTACAAAGTGACTGCACCATGTGATTACACAGAGGCTGCACCATCTGATTACACTGAGACTGCACCATGTGATTACAAAGAGACTGCAACATGTGATTACACAGAGGCTGCACCATGTGATTACACACAGACTGCACCATGTGATTACAAAGAGACTGCACCATGTGATTACACAGAGACTGCACCATCTGATTACAGAGAGACTGCACCATGTGATTACACAGAGAGACTGCACCATGTGATTACACAGAGACTGCAACATGTGATTACACAGAGACTGCACCATGTGATTACATAGAGACTGCACCATGTGATTACACAGAGAGACTGCACCATGTGATTACACAGAGACTGCACCATGTGATTACAAAGAGACTGCACCATGTACTTACACAGATAGTGCACCATGTGATTACAAAGAGACTGCATCATGTGATTACCAAGAGACTGCACCATGTGATTACACAGAGACAGCACCATGTGATTACACAGAGACTGCACCATGTGATTACACTGTGAGACTGCAACATGTGATTACACAGCGAGACTGCAGCTTTTGATTACACAGAGAGACTGCACCATGTGATTATGCAGAGAGACTGCACCATGCGATTACACAGAGACTGCACCATGTGATTACACAGTGAGATTGCACCATGTGATTACAAACAGACTGCACCATGTGATTACACACAGACTGCACCATGTGATTACAAAGAGACTGCACCATGTGGTTACACAGAGAGACTGCACCATGTGATTACACAGAGTCTGCACAATGTGATTACACAGAAAATACACCATGTAATTACACAGATAGTGCTCCATGTGATTACAAAAAGACTGCATCATGTGATTACACAGAGATTGCACCATGTGATTACACAGAGACTGCACCATGTGATTACACAGAGACTGCACCATGTGATTACACAGAGACTGCACCATGTGATTACACAGAGAGACTGCACCATGTGAATACACAGGGAGACTGCATCATGTGATTATGCACAGAGACTGCACCATGTGATTATGCAGAGAGACTGCACCATGTGATTACACAGAGACTGCACCATGTGATTACACAGAGAGATTGCACCATGTGATTACACACAGACTGCACCATGTGATTACACACAGACTGCACCATGTGATTACAAAGAGACTGCACCATGTGGTTACGCAGAGAGACTGCACCATGTGATTACACAGAGTCTGCACAATGTGATTACACAGAAAATACACCATATAATTACATAGATAGTGCTCCATGTGATTACAAAAAGACTGCATCATGTGATTACACAGAGATTGCACCATGTGATTACACAGAGACTGCACCATGTGATTACACAGAGACTGCACCATGTGATTACACAGAGAGTCTGCACCATGTGAATACACAGAGAGACTGCATCATGTGATTATGCAGAGAGACTGCCCCATGTGATTACACAGAGAGGCTGCACCATGTGATTACACAGAGACTGCACCATGTGATTACACAGAGAGGCTGCAGCATGTGATTACACAGAGACTGCACCATGTGATTACACAGAGAGACTGCACAATGTGATTACACAGAGAGATTGCACCATGTGATTACACAGAGAGGCTGCACCATGTGATTACACAGAGAGACTGCACCATGTGATTACACAGAGAGGCTGCACCATGTGATTACACAGAGAGACTGCACCATGTGATTGCACAGAGAGACTGCACCATGTGAGTGCACATAGAGACTGCACCATGTGAGTACACAGAGAGACTGCACCTTTTGAATACACAGAGGCTGCGCCATGTGATTACACAGATACTGCAGCATGTTATTATACAGAGAGGACGCACCATGTGAACACACAGAGAGTCTGCACCATGTGATTACACAGAGACTGCAGCATGTCATTACATAGAGAGGATGCACCATGTGATTACACAGAGAGGATACACCATGTGATTACACAGATACTGCACCATGTGATTACACAGAGGGACAGCACCATGTGATTACACAGATACTGCACCATGTAATTATACAGAGACTGCATCGTGTGATTATACAGATACTGCACCATGTGATTAGACAGAGAGACTGCACCATGTGATTACACAGAGACTGCAAATGTGAGTACACAGATACTGCACCATGTGATTACACAGAGACTGCAAATGTGATTACTCAGAGAGACAGCACCATGTGATTACACAGAGACTGCAAATGTGATTACTCAGAGAGACAGCACCATGTGATTTCACAGAGACTTCACCATGTGATTACACAGCGACTTCACCATGTGATTACACAGAGAGTCTGCACCTTGAGATTACACAGAGAGACTGCACCATGTGATTATGCAGAGAGACTGCACGATGTGATTACACAGAGGCTGCACCATGTGATTACACAGAGACTGCACCATGTGATTACAGAGAGAGGCTGCACCATGTGATTACACTGAGAGTCTGCACCATGTGATTACACAGAGAGATTGCACCATGTGATTACACAGAGAGATTGCACCATGTGATTATACAGAGAGACTGCACCATGTGATTACACAGAGACTGCACCATGTGATTATACAGAGAGACTGCACCATGTGATTACACAGAGACTGCACCATGTGATTATACAGAGGCTGCACCATTTGATTACACAGAGAGACTGCACCATGTGATTACACAGAGACTGCACCATTTGATTATACAGAGAGACTGCACCATGTGATTACACAGAGACTGCACCATGTGATTATACAGAGAGACTGCACCATGTGATTACACAGAGACTGCACCATGTGATTACACAGAGAGACTGCACCATGTGATTACACAGAGACTGCACCATGTGATTACACAGAGACTGCAACATTTGATTATACAGAGAGACTGCACCATGTGATTTCACAGAGAGACTGCACCATGTGATTACACAGAGACTGCACCATGTGATTACACAGAGAGACTGCACCATGTGATTACACAGAGACTGCACCATGTGATTACACAGAGACTGCAACATTTGATTATACAGAGAGACTGCACCATGTGATTTCACAGAGAGACTGCACCATGTGATTACACAGAGACTGCACCATGTAATTACACAGAGACTGCAACATTTGATTATACAGAGAGACTGCACCATGTGATTTCACAGAGAGACTGCACCATGTGATTTCACAGAGAGACTGCAGCATGTGATTTCACAAAGAGACTGCACCATATGATTACTCATGGAGATTAAACCATGTGATTACACAGATACTGCACCATGTGATTATGCAAAGAGACTGCACCATGTGATTACACAGATAGACTGCACCATGTGATTACACAGAGAGGATGCACCATGTGAATACACAGAGAGGATGCACCATGTGATTACACAGAGTGAATGCACCATGTGATTATACAGAGACTGCACCATGTGATTACACAGAGTCTGCACTATGTGATTACACAGAGACTGCACAATGTGATTACACAAAGAGATTGCACCATGTGATTACACAGGGAGACTGCACCATGTGATGGCACAGAGACTGCACCATGTGATTACATAGAGAGACTGCGCCATGTGTTTTCAGAGAGACTGCACCATGTGATTACAAAGCGACTGCACGATGTGATTGCACAGAGAAACTGCACAATGTGATTATTCAGAGAATGCACCATGTGATTACACTGTGATTGAACCATGTGATTACACAGAGAAACTGCACAATGTGATTGTTCAGAGACTGCACCACGTGATTACACAGAGAGATTGCACCATGTGATTAAACGGAGAGACTGCAACATGTGATTACACAGAGAGTCTGCACCAGGTAATTACTCAGAGAGACTGCAGCATGTGATTACACAGAGACTGCACCATGTGATTACACAGAGAGATTGCACCATGTGATTACACAGAGACTGAACCATGTGATTACACAGAGAGACTGCACCATGTGATTACACAGAGACTGCAACATATGATTACACAGAGAGATTGTACCATGTGATTACACGGAGAGACTGCACATTGTGATTACACAGAGACTGCACGATGTGATTACACAGAGAGATTGCACCATGTGATTACACAGAGACTGCACCATGTGATTACACAGAGAGATTGCACCATGTGATTACACAGAGAGATTGCACCATGTGATTACACAGAGACTGCAACATGTGATTACACAGAGAGATTGCACCATGTGATTACACAGAGAGGCTGAACCATGTGAATACACAGAGAGATTGCACCATGCGATTACACCGAGACTGCACCATGTGATTACACAGAGCCTGCACCATTTGATTACACAGAGACTTCACCATGTGATTACACAGAGAGGCTGCACCATGTGATTACACAGAGAGACTGCACCATGTGATTATACAGAGACTGCACCATGTGATTACACAGAGAAACTGCACCATGTGATTAAACAGAGAGATTGCGCCATGTGATGACACAGAGACTGCACCATATGATTACGCAGAGACTGCACCACGTGATTACACAGAGAGATTGCACCATGTGATTACACAGAGAGGCTGCACCATGTGATTGAACAGAGAGATTGCACCATGTGATTACACAGAGACTGCACCATGTGATTATGCAGAGACTGCATCATGTGATTACACAGAGACTGCACCATGTGAATACACAGAGAGGCTGCACTATGTGATTACACAGAGAGGATGCACCATGTGATTACACAGAGACTGCACCATGTTATTACAGAGAGACTGCACCATGTGATTACACAGACACTGCACCATGTGATTACACAGAGAGATTGCACCATGTGATTATTCAGAGACTGCACCATGTGATTACACAGAGATTGAACCATGTGATTACACAGAGAAACTGCACAATGTGATTATTCAGAGACTGCACCAGGTGATTACACAGAGAGACTGCAACATGTGATTATACGGAGAGACTGCAACATGTGATTACACAGAGAGACTGCACCAGGTAATTACACAGAGAGACTGCACCATGTGATTACACAGAGACTGCACCATGTGATTACACAGAGAGATTGCACCATGTGATTACACCGAGACTGCACCATGTGATTACACAGAGAGATTGCACCATGTGATTACACAGAGACCGCTTGATGTGATTACACAGAGACTGCACCATGTGATTACACAGAGACTGCACCATGTGATTACACAGTGACTGCACCATGTGATTACACAGAGAGACTGCAACATGTGATTACACAGAGAGACTGCAACATGTGATTACACAGAGAGACTGCACCAGGTAATTACACAGAGAGATTGCACCATGTGATTACACAGAGAATGCATCATGTGATTACAAAGAGAGACTGCACCATGTCATCACTCAGAGAGGATGCACCATGTTTTTAAAAAGAGAGACTGCACCATGAGATTACATAGAGAGATTGCAGCATGTGATTACACAGAGACTGCACCATGTGATTACACAGAGACTGCACCATGTGATTACACAGAGACTGCACCATGTGATTATACAGAGAGACTGCACCATGTGATTACACAGAGACGGCACCATGTGATTACACAGAGGCTGCACCATTTGATTGCACAGAGAGACTGCACCATGTGATTACACAGAGACTGCATCATTTGATTATACAGAGAGACTGCACCATGTGATTACACAGAGACTGCACCATGTGATTACACAGAGACTGCACCATTTGATTACACAGAGAGACTGCACCATATGATTACACAGAGACTGCACCATGTGGTTATACAGAGAGACTGCACCATGTGATTACACAGAGACTGCACCATGTGATTACACAGAGACTGCACCATGGGGTTATACAGAGAGACTGCACCATGTCATTACACAGAGACTGCACCATGTGATTACACAGAGAGACTGCACCATGTGATTACACAGAGACTGCACCATGTGATTACACAGAGACTGCACCATTTGGTTATACAGAGAGACTGCATCATGTGATTTCACAGAGAGACTGCACCATGTGACTTCACAGAGAGACTGCACCATGTGATTACACAGAGAGACTGCACCATGTGATTACACATGGAGATTGAACCATGTGATTACACAGATACTGCACCATGTGATTATGCAGAGAGACTGCACCATGTGATTACACATGGAGATTGAACCATGTGATTACACAGAGACTGCACCATGTGATTACACAGAGAGACTGCACCATGTTATTACACAGAGAGATTGCACCATGTGATTACACAGTGACTGCACCATGTGATTACACAGAGAGACTGCACCATGTTATTACACAGAGAGGCTGCAACATGTGATTACACAGAGAGGCTGCACCATTTGATTACACAGAGAGATTGCACCATGTGATTACACAGAGACTGCAACATGTGATTACACAGTGACTGCACCATGTGATTACACAGAGACTGCACCATGTGATTACACAGAGACTGCACCATGTGATTACACAGAGACGGCTCCATGTGATTACACAGAGAGATTGCACCATGTGATTACACAGACAGGCTGCACCATGTGATTACACAGAGACTGCACCATGTGATTACACAGAGAGACTGCACCATGTGATTACACAGAGAGACTGCACCATGTGATTACACAGAGAGACTGCACCATGTGATTACACAGAGACTGCACCATGTGATTACACAGAGAGACTGCACCATGTGATTATGCAGAGAGACTGCACCATGTGATTACACAGAGTCTGCACCATGTGATTACACAGAGAGATTGCACCATGTGATTACACCGAGACTGCACCATGTGATTACACAGAGACTTCACCATTTGATTACACAGAGACTGCACCATGTGATTACACAGAGAGATTGCACCATGTGATTACACAGAGAGACTGCACCATGTGATTAAACAGAGTCTGCCCCATGTGATTACACAGAGAGATTGCACCATGTGATTGCACCGAGACTGCACCATGTGATTACACAGAGACTGCACCATTTGATTACACAGAGACTGCACGATGTGTTTACAAAGAGAGACTGCACCATGTGATTACACAGAGACCGCTTGATGTGATTACACAGAGACTGCACCATGTGATTACACAGAGACTGCACCATGTGATTACACAGTGACTGCACCATGTGATTACACAGAGAGACTGCAACATGTGATTACACAGAGAGACTGCACCATGTGATTACACAGAGAGACTGCAACATGTGATTACACAGAGAGACTGCACCAGGTAATTACACAGAGAGACTGCACCATGTGATTACACAGAGACTGCATCATGTGATTACACAGAGAGACTGCACCATGTCATCACTCAGAGAGGATGCACCATGTTTTTAAAAAGAGACATTGCAGCATGTGATTACACAGAGACTGCACCATGTGATTACACAGAGAGACTGCACCATGTCATCACTCAGAGAGGATGCACCATGTTTTTAAAAAGAGAGATTGCAGCATGTGATTACACAGAGACTGCACCATGTGATTACACAGAGACTGCACCATGTGATTATACAGAGAGACTGCACCATGTGATTACACAGAGACTGCACCATGTGATTACACAGAGGCTGCACCATTTGATTACACAGAGAGACTGCACCATGTGATTACACAGAGACTGCACCATTTGATTATACAGAGAGACTGCACCATGTGATTACACAGAGACTGCACCATGTGGTTATACAGAGAGAGTGCACCATGTGATTGCACAGAGACTGCACCATGTGATTACACAGAGAGACTGCACCATGTGATTACACAGAGACTGCACCATGTGATTACACAGAGACTGCACCATTTGATTACACAGAGAGACTGCACCATGTGATTACACAGAGACTGCACCATGTGGTTATACAGAGAGACTGCACCATGTCATTACACAGAGACTGCACCATGTGATTACACAGAGAGACTGCACCATGTGATTACACAGAGACTGCACCATGTGATTACACAGAGACTGCACCATTTGATTATACAGAGTGACTGCATCATGTGATTTCACAGAGAGACTGCACCATGTGACTTCACAGAGAGACTGCACCATGTGATTACACAGAGACTGCATCATGTGATTAAACAGAGAGACTGCACCATGTGCTTACACATGGAGATTGAACCATGTGATTACACAGATACTGCACCATGTGATTATGCAGAGAGACTGCACCATGTGATTACACATGGAGATTGAACCATGTGATTACACAGAGACTGCACCATGTGATTACACAGAGAGACTACACCATGTTATTACACAGAGAGATTGCACCATGTGATTACACAGTGACTGCACCATGTGATTACACAGAGAGACTACACCATGTTATGACACAGAGAGGCTGCAACATGTGATTACACAGAGAGGCTGCACCATTTGATGACACAGAGAGATTGCACCATGTGATTACACAGAGACTGCAACATGTGATTACACAGTGACTGCACCATGTGATTACACAGAGACTGCACCATGTGATTACACAGAGACTGCACCATGTGATTACACAGAGACTGCTCCATGTGATTACACAGAGAGATTTCACCATGTGATTACACAGACAGGCTGCACCATGTGATTACACAGAGACTGCACCATGTGATTACACAGAGAGACTGCACCATGTGATTACACAGAGAGACTGCACCATGTGATTAAACAGAGAGATTGCACCATGTGATTATACAGAGAGGCTGCACCATGTGATTTAACAGAGAGATTGCACCATGTGATTACACAGAGACTGCAACATGTGATTAAAAAGAGACTGCACCATGTGATTACACAGAGAGGATGCACCATGTGATTACACAGAGAGACTGCACCATGTGATTACACAGAGAGGATGCACCATGTGAATACACAGAGAGACTGCACCATGTGATTACACAGAGAGACTGCACCATGTCATCACTCAGAGAGGATGCACCATGTTTTTAAAAAGAGAGATTGCAGCATGTGATTACACAGAGACTGCACCATGTGATTACACAGAGACTGCACCATGTGATTATACAGAGAGACTGCACCATGTGATTACACAGAGACTGCACCATGTGATTACACAGAGGCTGCACCATTTGATTACACAGAGAGACTGCACCATGTGATTACACAGAGACTGCACCATTTGATTATACAGAGAGACTGCACCATGTGATTACACAGAGACTGCACCATGTGGTTATACAGAGAGAGTGCACCATGTGATTGCACAGAGAGTGCACCATGTGATTACACAGAGAGACTGCACCATGTGATTACACAGAGACTGCACCATGTGATTACACAGAGACTGCACCATGTGATTACACAGAGACTGCACCATGTGGTTATACAGAGAGACTGCACCATGTCATTACACAGAGACTGCACCATGTGATTACACAGAGAGACTGCACCATGTGATTACACAGAGACTGCACCATGTGATTACACAGAGACTGCACCATTTGATTATACAGAGTGACTGCATCATGTGATTTCACAGAGAGACTGCACCATGTGACTTCACAGAGAGACTGCACCATGTGATTACACAGAGACTGCATCATGTGATTAAACAGAGAGACTGCACCATGTGCTTACACATGGAGATTGAACCATGTGATTACACAGATACTGCACCATGTGATTATGCAGAGAGACTGCACCATGTGATTACACATGGAGATTGAACCATGTGATTACACAGAGACTGCACCATGTGATTACACAGAGAGACTGCACCATGTTATTACACAGAGAGATTGCACCATGTGATTACACAGTGACTGCACCATGTGATTACACAGAGAGACTGCACCATGTTATTACACAGAGAGGCTGCAACATGTGATTACACAGAGAGGCTGCACCATTTGATGACACAGAGAGATTGCACCATGTGATTACACAGAGACTGCAACATGTGATTACACAGTGACTGCACCATGTGATTACACAGAGACTGCACCATGTGATTACACAGAGACTGCACCATGTGATTACACAGAGACTGCTCCATGTGATTACACAGAGAGATTTCACCATGTGATTACACAGACAGGCTGCACCATGTGATTACACAGAGACTGCACCATGTGATTACACAGAGAGACTGCACCATGTGATTACACAGAGAGACTGCACCATGTGATTAAACAGAGAGATTGCACCATGTGATTATACAGAGAGGCTGCACCATGTGATTTAACAGAGAGATTGCACCATGTGATTACACAGAGACTGCAACATGTGATTAAAAAGAGACTGCACCATGTGATTACACAGAGAGGATGCACCATGTGATTACACAGAGAGACTGCACCATGTGATTACACAGAGAGGATGCACCATGTGAATACACAGAGAGACTGCACCATGTGATTACACAGAGAGACTGCACCATGTGATTACACAGAGACTGCACCATATGATTACACAGAGAGATTTCACCATGTGATTACACAGAGACTGCACCATGTGATTACAAAGAGAGACTGCACCATGTGATTACACAGAGACTGCAACATGTGATTACACAGAGAGACTGCACCATGTGATTACACAGAGACTGCACCATGTGATTACACAGAGAGATTGCACCATGTTATTACACAGAGACTGCACCATCTGATTACACAGAGAGATTGCACCATGTGATTACACAGAGAGAGCACACCATGTGATTACACAGAGAGATTGCACCATGTGATTACACAGAGACTGCACCATGTGATTACACAGAGAGGCTGCACCATGTGATTACACAGAGACTGCACCATGTGATTACACCGAGACTGCACCATGTGATTACACAGAGACTGCACCATGTGATTACACTAGAGACTGCACCATGTGATTACACAGAGAGATTGAACCATGTGATGACACAGAGATGCTGCACCATGTGATTACACAGAGAGATTGCACCATGTGATTACTCAGAGACTGCACCATGTGATTACACAGAGACTGCACCATATGATTACACAGAGACAGCACCATGTGATTACACAGAGAGGCTGCACCATGTGATTACACAGAGAGATTGCACCATGTGATTACGCAGAGACTGCACCATGGGAATACACAGAGAGACTGCACCATGTTATTACACAGAGAGATTGCACCATGTGATTACACAGTGACTGCACCACGTGATTGCACAGAGAGACTGCACCATGTTATTACACAGTGACTGAACCATGTGATTACACAGAGACTGCACTATGTGATTATACAGAAATTGCACCATGTGATTAAACAGAGACTGCTCCATGTGCTTACACAGAGAGATTGCACCATGTGATTACAGAGAGAGGCTGCACCATGTGATTACACAGAGACTGCACCATGTGATTACACAGAGAGACTGCACCATGTGATTACACAGAGAGACTGCACCATGTGATTACACAGAGTGGCTGCACCATGTGATTAAACAGAGAGATTGCACCATGTGATTACACAGAGACTGCAACATGTGATTAAACCGAGACTGCACCATGTGATTACACAGAGAGGATGCACCATGTGATTACACAGAGAGACTGCACCATGTGATTACACAGAGAGGATGCACCATGTGAATACACAGAGAGACTGCACCATGTGATTACACAGAGAGACTGCACCATGTGATTCCACAGAGACTGCACCATGTGATTACACAGAGAGATTGCACCATGTGATTACACAGAGATTGCACCATGTGATTACACAGAGAGACTGCACCATGTGATTACACAGAGACTGCAACATGTGATTACACAGAGAGACTGCACCATGTGATTACACAGAGACTGCACCATGTGATTACACAGAGAGATTGCACCATGTTATTACACAGAGACTGTACCATGTGATTACACAGAGAGATTGCACCATGTGATTACACTGGGAGATTGCACCATGCGATTATACAGAGACTGCACCATGTGATTACACAGAGAGATTGCACCATGTGATTACACAGAGGCTGCACCATGTGATTCAACAGTGAGATTGCACCATGTGATTACACAGAGATGCTGCACCATGTGATTTAACAGAGAGATTGCACCATGTGATTACACAGAGATATTGCACCATGTGATTACACAGAGACTGCTCCATGTGATTACACAGAGACTGCACCATGTGATTACACAGAGAGATTGCACCATATGATTACACAGAGGCAGCACCATGTGATTACACAGAGGCAGCACCATGTGATTACACAGAGAGGCTGCACCATGTGATTACACAGATAAATTGCACCATGTGATTACACAGAGACTGCACCATGTGATTACACAGAGAGACTGCACCATGTTATTACACAGAGAGATTGCACCATGTGATTACACAGTGACTGCACCATGTGATTACACAGAGAGACTGCACCATGTTATTACACAGAGAGGCTGCACCATGTGATTACACAGAGAGGCTGCACCATGTGATTACACAGAGAGATTGCACCATGTGATTACACAGAGACTGCAACATGTGATTACACAGTGACTGCACCATGTGATTACACAAAGACTGCACCATGTGATTACACAGAGACTGCACCATGTGATTATACAGAGACTGCACCATGTGATTACACAGAGAGATTGCACCATGTGATTACACAGAGATGCTGCACCATATGATTACACAGAGACTGCACCATGTGATTACACAGAGAGACTGCACCATGTGATTACACAGAGAGACTGCACCATGTGATTACACAGAGAGGCTGCACCTTGTGATTAAACAGAGAGATTGCACCATGTGATTACACAGAGACTGCAACATTTGATTAAACAGAGACTGCACCATGTGATTACACAGAGATGATGCACCATGTGATTACACAGAGAGACTGCACCATGTGATTACACAGAGAGATTGCACCATGTGATTACACAGAGACTGCACCATGTGATTACACAGAGAGACTGCACCATGTGATTACACAGAGACTGCAACATGTGATTACACAGAGAGACTGCACCATGTGATTACACAGAGACTGCACCATGTGATTACACAGAGAGATTGCACCATGTTATTACACAGAGACTGCACCATGTGATTACACAGAGAGATTGCACCATGTGATTACACAGAGAGATTGCCCCATGTGATTACACAGAGACTGCACCATGTGATTACACAGAGAGATTGCACTATGTGATTACACAGAGAGGCTGCACCATGTGATTACACAGAGAGATTGCACCATGTGATTACACAGAGACTGCACCATGTGATTACACAGAGAGGCTGCACCATTTGATTACACAGAGACTGCACCATGTGATTACACCGAGACTGCACCATGTGATTACACAGAGACTGCACCATGTGATTACACAGAGACTGCAACATGTCATTACACAGAGAGGCTGCACCATGTGATTACACTAGAGACTGCACCATGTGATTACACAGAGAGATTGCACCATGTGATGACACAGAGAGACTTCACCATCTGATTAAACAGAGAGATTGCACCATGTGATTGCACAGAGACTGCACCATGTGATTACACAGAGAGGCTGCACCATGTGATTACACAGAGACTGTACCTTGTGATTACACAGGGAGACTGCACAAGTGATTACACAGAGACGGCACCATGTGATTACACAGAGAGAGTGCACCATGTGATTACACAGAGAGATTGCACCTTGTGATTAAACAGATACTGCACCATGTAATCACACAGAGAGACTGCACCATGTGATTACACAGAGGCTGCACCATATGATCACACAGAGACTGCACCATGTGATTACACAGAGAGATTGCACCTTGTGATTAAACAGATACTGCACCATGTAATCACACAGAGAGACTGCACCATGTGTTCACACGGAGACTGCACAATGTAATTACACAGAGAGATGGAATCATGTGATTACACAGAGACTGCACCATGTGATTGCACAGAGAGATTGCACCATGTGATTACACAGAGACTGCACCATGTGATTACACAGAGAGACTGCACCATGTGATTACACAGAGAGATTGCACCATGTGATTACACAGAGAGACTGCACATTGTGATTACACAGAGACTGCACCATGTGATTACACAGAGAGATTGCACCATGTGATTACACAGAGAATTCACCATGTGATTACACAGAGAGATTACACCATGTGATTACACAGAGAGATTGCACCATGTGATTAAACAGAGACTGCACCATGTGATTACACAGAGAGATTGCACCATGTGATTACACAGAGAGGCTGCACCATGTGATTACACAGAGAGATTGCACCATGTGATTTCACAGATACTGCACCATGTGATTACACAGAGAGGCAGCACCATGTAATTACACAGAGATTGCTCCATGTGATTATACAGAGACTGCACCATGTGATTGCACAGAGATTGCTCCATGTGATTATACAGGGACTTCACCGTGTGATTACACAGAGAGATTGCACCATGTGATTACACAGAGAGATTGCACCATGTGATTACACTGAGACTGCACCATGTGATTACACAGAGAGGATGCACCATGTGATTACACAGAGAGATTGCACCATGTGATTACACAGTGACTGCACCATGTGATTACACAGAGAGATTGCACCATGTGATTACACAGGGGGACTGCACCATGTGATGGCACAGAGACTGCACCATGTGATTACATAGAGAGACTGCGCAATGTAATTACAGAGAGACTGCACCATGTGATTACAAAGAGACTGCACCATGTGATTACACAGAGAGACTGCACCGTGTGATTACACAGAGACTGCACCATGTGATTACACAGAGAGATTGCACCATGTGATTACACAGTGACTGCACCATGTGATGGGACAGAGACTGCACCATGTGATTATACAGATATATTGCACCATGTGATTACACAGCGAGACTGCACCATGTGATGGCACAGAGACTACACCTTGTGATTACATAGAGAGACTGCGCCATGTAATTACTGAGAGACTGCACCATGTGATTACACAGAGATTGAACCATGTGATTACACAGAGAAACTGCACAATGTGATTATTCAGAGACTGCACCAGGTGATTACACAGAGAGACTGCGCCATGTGATTACATAGAGAGACTGCAACATGTGATTACACAGAGAGACTGCACCATGTGATTACACAGAGACTGCACCATGTGAATACACAGAGAGCCTGTACATTGTGATTACACAGAGACTGCACCATGTTATTACACAGAGAGATTGCACCATGAGATTACACAGAGAGATTGCACCATGTGATTGCACAGAGAGATTGCACCATGTGATTACACTGAGACTGCACCATGTGATTACACAGAGAGATTGCACCATGTGATGACATAGAGAGGCTGCACCATGTGATTACACAGAGACTGCACCATGTAATTACACAGAGAGATTGCACCATGTGATGACACAGAGATATTGCACCATGTGATTACACAGAGACTGCTCCATGTGATTACACAGAGACTGCAGCATGTGAATACACAGAGAGATTGCACCATATGATTACACAGAGACAGCACCATGTGATTACACAGAGAGGCTGCACCATGTGATTACACAGAGAGATTGCACCATGTGATTACACAGAGACTGCACCATGTGATTACACAGAGAGACTGCACCATGTTATTACACAGAGAGATTGCACCATGTGGTTACACAGTGACTGCACCATGTGATTACACAGAGAGACTGCACCATGTTATTACACAGAGAGGCTGCACCATGTGATTACACAGAGAGACTGCACCATGTGATTACACAGAGAGATTGCACCATGTGATTACACAGAGACTGCAACATGTGATTACACAGTCACTGCACCATGTGATTACACAAAGACTGCACCATGTGATTACACAGAGACTGCACCATGTGATTATACAGACACTGCACCATGTGATTACACAGAGAGATTGCACCATGTGATTACACAGAGAGGCTGCACCATGTGATTACACAGAGAGATTGCACCATGTGATTTCACAGATACTGCACCATGTGATTACACAGAGAGGCAGCACCATGTAATTACACAGAGATTGCTCCATGTGATTATACAGAGACTGCACCATGTGATTGCACAGAGATTGCTCCATGTGATTATACAGGGACTTCACCGTGTGATTACACAGAGAGATTGCACCATGTGATTACACAGAGAGATTGCACCATGTGATTACACTGAGACTGCACCATGTGATTACACAGAGAGGATGCACCATGTGATTACACAGAGAGATTGCACCATGTGATTACACAGTGACTGCACCATGTGATTACACAGAGAGATTGCACCATGTGATTACACAGGGGGACTGCACCATGTGATGGCACAGAGACTGCACCATGTGATTACATAGAGAGACTGCGCAATGTAATTACAGAGAGACTGCACCATGTGATTACAAAGAGACTGCACCATGTGATTACACAGAGAGACTGCACCGTGTGATTACACAGAGACTGCACCATGTGATTACACAGAGAGATTGCACCATGTGATTACACAGTGACTGCACCATGTGATGGGACAGAGACTGCACCATGTGATTATACAGATATATTGCACCATGTGATTACACAGCGAGACTGCACCATGTGATGGCACAGAGACTACACCTTGTGATTACATAGAGAGACTGCGCCATGTAATTACTGAGAGACTGCACCATGTGATTACACAGAGATTGAACCATGTGATTACACAGAGAAACTGCACAATGTGATTATTCAGAGACTGCACCAGGTGATTACACAGAGAGACTGCGCCATGTGATTACATAGAGAGACTGCAACATGTGATTACACAGAGAGACTGCACCATGTGATTACACAGAGACTGCACCATGTGAATACACAGAGAGCCTGTACATTGTGATTACACAGAGACTGCACCATGTTATTACACAGAGAGATTGCACCATGAGATTACACAGAGAGATTGCACCATGTGATTGCACAGAGAGATTGCACCATGTGATTACACTGAGACTGCACCATGTGATTACACAGAGAGATTGCACCATGTGATGACATAGAGAGGCTGCACCATGTGATTACACAGAGACTGCACCATGTAATTACACAGAGAGATTGCACCATGTGATGACACAGAGATATTGCACCATGTGATTACACAGAGACTGCTCCATGTGATTACAGAGAGACTGCAGCATGTGAATACACAGAGAGATTGCACCATATGATTACACAGAGACAGCACCATGTGATTACACAGAGAGGCTGCACCATGTGATTACACAGAGAGATTGCACCATGTGATTACACAGAGACTGCACCATGTGATTACACAGAGAGACTGCACCATGTTATTACACAGAGAGATTGCACCATGTGGTTACACAGTGACTGCACCATGTGATTACACAGAGAGACTGCACCATGTTATTACACAGAGAGGCTGCACCATGTGATTACACAGAGAGGCTGCACCATGTGATTACACAGAGAGATTGCACCATGTGATTACACAGAGACTGCAACATGTGATTACACAGTCACTGCACCATGTGATTACACAAAGACTGCACCATGTGATTACACAGAGACTGCACCATGTGATTATACAGACACTGCACCATGTGATTACACAGAGAGATTGCACCATGTGATTACACAGAGATGCTGCACCATATGATTACACAGAGACTGCACCATGTGATTACACAGAGAGACTGCACCATGTGATTACACAGAGAGACTGCACCATGTGATTACACAGAGAGATTGCACCATGTGATTACACAGAGAGGCTGCACCATGTGATTAAACAGAGAGATTGCACCATGTGATTACACAGAGACTGCAACATTTGATTAAACAGAGACTGCACCATGTGATTACACAGAGATGATGCACCATGTGATTACACAGAGAGACTGCACCATGTGATTACACAGAGAGGATGCACCATGTGAATACACAGAGGGGCTGCACCATGTGATTACACAGAGAGATTGCACCATGTGATTACACAGAGACTGCACCATGTGATTACACAGAGAGACTGCACCATGTGATTACACAGAGACTGCAACATGTGATTACACAGAGAGTCTGCACCATGTGATTACACAGAGACTGCACCATGTGATTACACAGAGAGATTGCACCATGTTATTACACAGAGACTGCACCATGTGATTACACAGAGAGATTGCACCATGTGATTACACAGAAACTGCACCATGTGATTACACAGAGAGATTGCACCATGTGATGACACGGAGAGGCTTCACCATGTGATTAAACAGAGAGATTGCACCATGTGATTACACAGAGACTGTACCATGTGATTACACAGAGAGGCTGCACCATGTGATTACACAGAGACTGTACCATGTGATTACACAGGGAGACTGCACCAAGTGATTACGCAGAGACGGCACCATGTGATTACACAGAGAGAGTGCACCATGTGATTACACAGAGAGATTGCACCTTGTGATTAAACAGATACTGCACCATGTAATCACACAGAGAGACTGCACCATGTGATTACACAGAGGCTGCACCATGTGATCACACAGAGACTGCACCATGTGATTACACAGAGAGATTGGACCTTGTGATTAAACAGATACTGCACCATGTAATCACACAGAGAGACTGCACCATGTGTTCACACGGAGACTACACAATGTGATTACACAGAGAGATGGAATCATGTGATTACACAGAGACTGCACCATGTGATTGCACAGAGAGATTGCACCATGTGATTACACAGAGACTGCACCATGTGATTACACAGAGAGACTGCACCATGTGATTACACAGAGACTACATCATGTGATTACACTGTGACTGCATCATGTGATTACACAAGGAGATTGAACCATGTGATTACACAGAGAGGATGCAACATGTTTTTAAACAGAGAGACGGCACCATGCGATTATTCATAGAGAGACTGCACCATGTGATTACACAGAGACTGCACCATGTGATTACACAGAGACTGCACCATGTGATTACACAGAGAGATTGCACCATGTGATCACACAGAGAGGCTGCACCATGTGATTACACAGAGAGACTGCACCATGTGATTACACTGAGAGACTGCACCATGTGATTACACAGAGAGACTGCACCATGTGATCACACAGAGACTGCACCATGTGATTACACAGAGAGACGGCACCATGTGATCACACAGAGACTGCACCATCTGATTACACAGAGAGACTGCACCATGTGATTACACAGAGAGATTGCACCATGTGATTACACAGAGTCTGCACCATGTGATTACACAGAGACAGCACCATGTGATTACACAGAGAGACTGCACCATGTTATTACACAGAGATTGCACCATGTGATTACACAGTGAGATTGCACCATGTGATTACACAGAGAGACTGCACCATGTTATTACACATAGAGATTGCACCATGTGATTACATAGAGAGGCTGCACCATGTGATTACACAGAGTGATTGCCCCATGTGAGTACACAGAGCCTGCACAATGTGATTATACAGAGAGACTGCACATTGTGATTACACAGAGACTGCACCATGTGATTACACAGAGAGATTGCACCATGTGATTACACAGAGAATTCACCATGTGATTACACAGAGAGATTACACCATGTGATTACACAGAGAGATTGCACCATGTGATTAAACAGAGACTGCACCATGTGATTACACAGAGAGATTGCACCATGTGATTACACAGAGAGGCTGCACCATGTGATTACACAGAGAGATTGCACCATGTGATTTCACAGATACTGCACCATGTGATTACACAGAGAGGCAGCACCATGTAATTACACAGAGATTGCTCCATGTGATTATACAGAGACTGCACCATGTGATTGCACAGAGATTGCTCCATGTGATTATACAGGGACTTCACCGTGTGATTACACAGAGAGATTGCACCATGTGATTACACAGAGAGATTGCACCATGTGATTACACTGAGACTGCACCATGTGATTACACAGAGAGGATGCACCATGTGATTACACAGAGAGATTGCACCATGTGATTACACAGTGACTGCACCATGTGATTACACAGAGAGATTGCACCATGTGATTACACAGGGGGACTGCACCATGTGATGGCACAGAGACTGCACCATGTGATTACATAGAGAGACTGCGCAATGTAATTACAGAGAGACTGCACCATGTGATTACAAAGAGACTGCACCATGTGATTACACAGAGAGACTGCACCGTGTGATTACACAGAGACTGCACCATGTGATTACACAGAGAGATTGCACCATGTGATTACACAGTGACTGCACCATGTGATGGGACAGAGACTGCACCATGTGATTATACAGATATATTGCACCATGTGATTACACAGCGAGACTGCACCATGTGATGGCACAGAGACTACACCTTGTGATTACATAGAGAGACTGCGCCATGTAATTACTGAGAGACTGCACCATGTGATTACACAGAGATTGAACCATGTGATTACACAGAGAAACTGCACAATGTGATTATTCAGAGACTGCACCAGGTGATTACACAGAGAGACTGCGCCATGTGATTACATAGAGAGACTGCAACATGTGATTACACAGAGAGACTGCACCATGTGATTACACAGAGACTGCACCATGTGAATACACAGAGAGCCTGTACATTGTGATTACACAGAGACTGCACCATGTTATTACACAGAGAGATTGCACCATGAGATTACACAGAGAGATTGCACCATGTGATTGCACAGAGAGATTGCACCATGTGATTACACTGAGACTGCACCATGTGATTACACAGAGAGATTGCACCATGTGATGACATAGAGAGGCTGCACCATGTGATTACACAGAGACTGCACCATGTAATTACACAGAGAGATTGCACCATGTGATGACACAGAGATATTGCACCATGTGATTACACAGAGACTGCTCCATGTGATTACACAGAGACTGCAGCATGTGAATACACAGAGAGATTGCACCATATGATTACACAGAGACAGCACCATGTGATTACACAGAGAGGCTGCACCATGTGATTACACAGAGAGATTGCACCATGTGGTTACACAGTGACTGCACCATGTGATTACACAGAGAGACTGCACCATGTTATTACACAGAGAGGCTGCACCATGTGATTACACAGAGAGGCTGCACCATGTGATTACACAGAGAGATTGCACCATGTGATTACACAGAGACTGCAACATGTGATTACACAGTCACTGCACCATGTGATTACACAAAGACTGCACCATGTGATTACACAGAGACTGCACCATGTGATTATACAGACACTGCACCATGTGATTACACAGAGAGATTGCACCATGTGATTACACAGAGATGCTGCACCATATGATTACACAGAGACTGCACCATGTGATTACACAGAGAGACTGCACCATGTGATTACACAGAGAGACTGCACCATGTGATTACACAGAGAGATTGCACCATGTGATTACACAGAGAGGCTGCACCATGTGATTAAACAGAGAGATTGCACCATGTGATTACACAGAGACTGCAACATTTGATTAAACAGAGACTGCACCATGTGATTACACAGAGATGATGCACCATGTGATTACACAGAGAGACTGCACCATGTGATTACACAGAGAGGATGCACCATGTGAATACACAGAGGGGCTGCACCATGTGATTACACAGAGAGATTGCACCATGTGATTACACAGAGACTGCACCATGTGATTACACAGAGAGACTGCACCATGTGATTACACAGAGACTGCAACATGTGATTACACAGAGAGTCTGCACCATGTGATTACACAGAGACTGCACCATGTGATTACACAGAGAGATTGCACCATGTTATTACACAGAGACTGCACCATGTGATTACACAGAGAGATTGCACCATGTGATTACACAGAAACTGCACCATGTGATTACACAGAGAGATTGCACCATGTGATGACACGGAGAGGCTTCACCATGTGATTAAACAGAGAGATTGCACCATGTGATTACACAGAGACTGTACCATGTGATTACACAGAGAGGCTGCACCATGTGATTACACAGAGACTGTACCATGTGATTACACAGGGAGACTGCACCAAGTGATTACGCAGAGACGGCACCATGTGATTACACAGAGAGAGTGCACCATGTGATTACACAGAGAGATTGCACCTTGTGATTAAACAGATACTGCACCATGTAATCACACAGAGAGACTGCACCATGTGATTACACAGAGGCTGCACCATGTGATCACACAGAGACTGCACCATGTGATTACACAGAGAGATTGGACCTTGTGATTAAACAGATACTGCACCATGTAATCACACAGAGAGACTGCACCATGTGTTCACACGGAGACTACACAATGTGATTACACAGAGAGATGGAATCATGTGATTACACAGAGACTGCACCATGTGATTGCACAGAGAGATTGCACCATGTGATTACACAGAGACTGCACCATGTGATTACACAGAGAGACTGCACCATGTGATTACACAGAGACTACATCATGTGATTACACTGTGACTGCATCATGTGATTACACAAGGAGATTGAACCATGTGATTACACAGAGAGGATGCAACATGTTTTTAAACAGAGAGACGGCACCATGCGATTATTCATAGAGAGACTGCACCATGTGATTACACAGAGACTGCACCATGTGATTACACAGAGACTGCACCATGTGATTACACAGAGAGATTGCACCATGTGATCACACAGAGAGGCTGCACCATGTGATTACACAGAGAGACTGCACCATGTGATTACACTGAGAGACTGCACCATGTGATTACACAGAGAGACTGCACCATGTGATCACACAGAGACTGCACCATGTGATTACACAGAGAGACGGCACCATGTGATCACACAGAGACTGCACCATCTGATTACACAGAGAGACTGCACCATGTGATTACACAGAGAGATTGCACCATGTGATTACACAGAGTCTGCACCATGTGATTACACAGAGACAGCACCATGTGATTACACAGAGAGACTGCACCATGTTATTACACAGAGATTGCACCATGTGATTACACAGTGAGATTGCACCATGTGATTACACAGAGAGACTGCACCATGTTATTACACATAGAGATTGCACCATGTGATTACATAGAGAGGCTGCACCATGTGATTACACAGAGTGATTGCCCCATGTGAGTACACAGAGCCTGCACAATGTGATTATACAGAGACTGCACCATGTGATTATACAGAGACTGCACCATGTGATTACACAGAGAGGCTGCACCATGTGATTACACAGAGATTGCACCATGTGATTACACTGAGAGACTGCACCATGTGATTACACAGAGAGACTGCACCATGTGATCACACAGAGACTGCACCATGTGATTACACATAGTGACTGCACCATGTGATTACACATAGTGACTGCACCATGTGATTACACAGAGAGATTGCACCATGTGATTACACAGAGTCTGCACCATGTGATTACACAGAGAAAGCACCATGTGATTACACAGAGAGACTGCACCATGTTATTACACAGAGACTGCACCATGTGATTACACTGAGACTGCACCATGTGATTACAAAGAGAGGCTGCACCATGTGATTACACAGAGAGATTGTACCATGTGATTACACAGAGACTGCACCATGTGATTACACAGAGAGATTGCACCATGTGATTACACAGAGAGGCTGCACCATGTGATTACACAGAGAGATTGCACCATGTGATTACACAGAGACTGCACTATGTCATCATTCAGAGACTGCACCATGTGATTATACAGAGACTGCACCATGTGATTACACAGAGAGGCTGCACCATGTGATTACACAGAGACTGCACCATGTGATTACGCAGCGAGACTGCACCATGTGATTACACAGAGAGATTGCACCATGTGATTACACAGAGACAGCAGCATGTGATTATGCAGAGGGACTGCACCATGTGATTTCACAGAGAGACTGTACCATGTGATTACACATATACTGCGCCATGTGATTATGCAGAGAGGCTGCACAGTGTGATTGCACAGAGACTGCACCATGTGATTGCACATGGAGATTGAACCATTTGATTACACCGAGACTGCACCATGTGATTACACATGGAGATTGAAACATGTGATTACACATGAAGACTGCACCATGTGATTACACAGAGAGACTGCACCATGTGATTACAAAGAGACTGCACCATGTGATTACACATGGAGTTTGAAGCATGTGATTACACAGAGACTGCACCATGAGATTACCCAGAGAGATTGGACCATGTGATTACACAGAGACTGCACCATGTGATTACACAGAGAGATTGCACCATGTGATTACACACAGAGACTGCACCATGTGATTGCACATGGAGATTGAACCATTTGATTACACCGAGACTGCACCATGTGATTACACATGGAGATTGAAGCATGTGATTACACATGAAGACTGCACCATGTGATTACACAGAGAGACTGCACCATGTGATTACAAAGAGACTGCACCATGTGATTACACATGGAGTTTGAAGCATGTGATTACACAGAGACTGCACCATGAGATTACCCAGAGAGATTGCACCATGTGATTACACAGAGACTGCACCATGTGATTACACAGAGAGATTGCACCATGTGATTACACACAGAGACTGCACCATGTGATTACACAGAGACTGCACCATGTGATTACACAGAGACTTCACCATGTGATTACACATGGATATTTTACAATGTGATTACACAGAGACTGCACCATGTGATTACACAGAGAGAATGCACCATGTGATTAAACAGAGACTGCACCATGTGATCACACAGAGACTGCACCATGTGATTATACAGAGAGTCTGCACAATGTGATTACACAGAGAGACTGCATCATGAGATTACACAGAGACTGCACCATATGATTGCACAGAGAGATTGCACCATGTGATGACACAGAGACTGCACCATGTGATTACACAGAGAGACTGCACCATGTGATTACACAGAGACTACACCATGTGATTACACAGAGACTGCATCATGTGATTACACAAGGAGATTGAACCATGTGATTACACAGAGAGGATGCAACATGTTTTTAAACAGAGAGACTGCACCATGCGATTATTCATAGAGCCTGCACCATGTGATTACACAGAGACTGCACCATGTGATTACACAGAGAGACTGCACCATGTGATTACACAGAGACTGCACCATGTGATTACACAGAGAGACTGCACCAGGTGATTACACAGAGAGGCTGCACCATGTGATCACACAAAGACTGCACCATGTGATTACACAGAGAGTCTGCACCATGTGATTACACAGAGACTGGAACATGTGATTACACAGAGAGACTGCACCATGTGATTACACAGAGAGATTGCACCATGTGATCACACAGAGACTGCACCATGTGATTACACAGAGAGACTGCACCATGTGATTACACAGAGACTGCACCATGTGATTACACAGAGAGACTGCGCCATGTGATTACACTGAGAGACTGCACCATGTGATTACACAGAGAGACTGCACCATGTGATCACACAGAGACTGCACCATGTGATTACCCAGAGAGACTGCACAATGTGATTACACAGAGAGATTGCACCATGTGATTACACAGAGTCTGCACCATGTGATTACACAGAGACTGCACCATGTGATTACAGATAGACTGCACCATGTGATTACACAGAGAGATTGCACCATGTGATTACACAGAGTCTGCACCATGTGATTACACATAGACTGCACCATGTGATTACAGAGAGACTGCACCATGTGATTACACAGAGAAACTGCACCATGTGATTACACAGAGAGACTGCACCATGTGATTACATAGAGTCTGCACCATGTGATTACACAGAGTCTGCACCATGTGATTACACAGAGACTGCACCATGTGATTACACAGGGAGACTGCACCATGTAATTACACAGAGAGATTGCACCATGTGATTACACAGAGTCTGCACCATGTGATTACACAGAGACTGCACTGTGTGATTACACAGAGAGTCTGCACCATGTGATGACACAGAGAGGCTGCACCATGTGATTAAACAGTGAGATTGCACCATGTGATTATACAGAGACTGCACCATGTTATTACACAGAGATTGCACCATGTGATTACACAGAGCGATTGCACCATGTGATTACACAGAGACTGCACCATGTGATTACACTGAGACTGCACCATGTGATTACAAAGAGAGGCTGCACCATGTGATTACACAGAGAGATTGCACCATGTGATTACACAGAGAGGCTGCACCATGTGATTACACAGAGACTGCACCATGTGATTACACCGCGAGATTGCACCATGTGATTACACAGAGACTGCACTATTTGATTATACAGAGACTGCACCATGTGATTACACAGCGAGATTGCACCATGTGATTACACAGCGAGATTGCACCATGTGATTATACAGATACTGCACTATGTGATTACACAGAGACTGCACTATGTGATTACACAGAGACTGCACCATGTGATTACACAGCGAGATTGCACCATGTGATTACACAGAGAGGCTGCACCATGTGATTACACAGAGACTGCACCATGTGATTACACAGCGAGATTGCACCATGTGATTACACAGAGACTGCACCATGTGATTGCACAGCGAGATTGCGCCATGTGATTACACAGAGACTGCACCATGTGATTACACAGTGAGATTGCACCACGTGATTACACAGAGACTGCACTATGTGATTATACAGAGACTGCACCATGTGATTACACAGAGAGGATGCACCATGTGATTACACAGAGACTGCACCATGTGATTTCACAGCGAGGCTGCACCATGTGATTACACAGAGATTGCACCATGTGATTACACAGAGAGACTGCACCATGTGATTACACAGAGAGGCTGCACCATGTGATTATACAGACACTGCACCATGTGGTTACACAGTGAGACTGCACCATGTGATTACACAGTGAGATTGCACCATATGATTACACTGAGACTGCACCATGTGATTACACAGAGACTGCACCATGTGATTACACAGAGAGTATGCACCAAGGGATTACACAGAGACTGCAACATGTGATTACACAGAGACTGCACCACGTGATTACACAGAGAGACTGCACCATGTTATTACACAGAGAGGCTGCACCATGTGATTACACAGAGACTGCACCATGCGATTACACAGAGAGACTGCACCATGTGATTACACAGAGAGATTGCACCATGTGATTACACAGAGAGACTGCACATTGTGATTACACAGAGACTGCACCATGTGATTACACAGAGAGATTGCACCATGTGATTACACAGAGACTTCACCATGTGATTACACAGAGAGATTGCACCATGTGATTACACAGAGAGATTGCACCATGTGATTACACAGAGACTGCACCATGTGATTACACAGAGAGATTGCACCATGTGATTACACAGAGAGGCTGCACCATGTGATTACACAGAGAGATTACACCATGTGATTACACAGATACTGCACCATGTGATTACACAGAGAGGCAGCACCATGTGATTACACAGAGATTGCTCCATGTGATTATACAGAGACTGCACCATGTGATTGCACAGAGATTGCTCCATGTGATTATACAGGGACTTCACCATGTGATTACACAGAGAGATTGCACCATGTGATTACACAGAGAGATTGCACCATGTGATTACACTGAGACTGCACCATGTGATTACACAGAGAGATTGCACCATGTGATTACACAGTGACTGCACCATGTGATTACACAGAGAGATTTCACCATGTGATTACACAGGGAGACTGCACCATGTGATGACACAGAGACTGCACCATGTGATTACATAGAGAGACTGCGCAATGTAATTACAGAGAGACTGCACCATGTGATTACAAAGAGACTGCACCATTTGATTACACAGAGATTGAACCATGTGATTACACAGAGAAACTGCACAATGTGATTATTCAGAGACTGCACCAGGTGATTACACAGAGAGACTGCACCAGGTAATTAGACAGAGAGACTGCACCATGTGATTACACAGAGACTGCACCATGTGATTACACAGAGAGATTGCACCTTGTGATTAAACAGATGCTGCACCATGTAATCACACAGAGAGACTGCACCATGTGATCACACGGAGACTGCACAATGTGATTACACAGAGAGATGGAATCATGTGATTACACAGAGACTGCACAATGTGATTACACAGAGAGATTGCACCATGTGATTACACAGAGACTGCACCATGTGATTACACAGAGAGACTGCACCATGTGATTACACAGAGACTACACCATGTGATTACACAGAGACTGCATCATGTGATTACACAGAGACTGCACCATGTGATTACACAGAGATGGAACCATGTGATTACAGAGAGAGATTGCACCATGTGATCACACAGAGAGGCTGCACCATGTGATTACACAGAGAGACTGCACCATGTGATTACACTGAGAGACTGCACCATGTTATTACACAGAGAGACTGCACCATGTGATCACACAGAGACTGCACCATGTGATTACACAGAGAGACTGCACCATGTGATCACACAGAGACTGCACCATGTGATTACACGGAGAGACTGCACATTGTGATTACACAAAGACTGCACCATGTGATTACACAGAGAGATTGCACCATGTGATTACACAGAGACTTCACCATGTGATTACACAGAGAGATTGCACCATGTGATTACACAGAGAGATTGCACCATGTGATTACACAGAGACTGCACCATGTGATTACACAGAGAGATTGTACCATGTGATTACACAGAGAGGCTGCACCATGTGATTACACAGAGAGATTGCACCATGTGATTACACAGATACTGCACACTGTGATTACACAGAGAGGCAGCACCATGTGATTACACAGAGATTGCTCCATGTGATTATACAGAGACTGCACCATTTGATTGCACAGAGAGACTGCACCATGTGATTACACAGAGAGATTGCACCATGTGATTACACTTAGACTGCACCATGTGATTACACAGAGAGGATGCACCATGTGATTGCACAGAGAGATTGCACCATGTGATTACACAGTGACTGCACCATGTGATTACACAGAGAGATTGCACCATGTGATTACATAGGGAGACTGCACCATGTGATGGCACAGAGACTGCACCATGTGATTACATAGAGAGACTGCGCAATGTAATTACAGAGAGACTGCACCATGTGATTACAAAGAGACTGCACCATTTGATTACACAGAGATTGAACCATGTGATTACACAGAGAAACTGCACAATGTGATTATTCAGAGACTGCGCTATGTGATTACACAGAGAGACTGCACCAGGTAATTAGACAGAGAGACTGCACCATGTGATTACACAGAGACTGCACCATGTGATTACACAGAGAGACTGCACCATGTGATCACACAGAGACTGCACCATGTGATTACACAGAGAGATTGCACCTTGTGATTAAACAGATGCTGCACCATGTAATCACACAGAGAGACTGCACCATGTGATCACACGGAGACTGCACAATGTGATTACACAGAGAGATGGAATCATGTGATTACACAGAGACTGCACAATGTGATTACACAGAGAGATTGCACCATGTGATTACACAGAGACTGCACCATGTGATTACACAGAGAGACTGCACCATGTGATTACACAGAGACTGCACCATGTGATCACACAGAGACTGCACCATGTGATTACACAGAGAGACTGCACCATGTGATCACACAGAGACTGCACCATGTGATTACACAGAGACTGCACCATGTGATTACACAGAGACAGCACCATGTGATTACACAGAGAGACTGCACCATGTTATTACACAGAGATTGCACCATGTGATTACACAGAGAGATTGCACCATGTGAATACACAGGGACTGCACCATGTGATTACACTGAGTCTGCACCATGTGATTACAAAGAGAGGCTGCACCATGTGATTACACAGAGAGGCTGCACCATGTGATTACACAGAGAGATTGCACCATTTGATTACACAGAGACTGCACTATGTGATTATACAGAGACTGCACCATGTGATTATACAGAGACTGCAACATGTGATTACACAGAGAGATTGTACCATGTGATTACACAGAGACTGCACCATGTGATTACGCAGCGAGACTGCACAATGTGATTACACAGAGACTGCACCATGTGATTACACAGAGAGACTGCACCATGTGATTACACAGAGACTGCACCTCGTGATTACACAGAGAGACTGCACCATGTGATTACACAGAGACTGCACCATGTGATTACACAGAGAGACTGCACCATGTGATTACACAGAGAGATTGCACCATGTGATCACACAGAGAGGCTGCACCATGTGATTACACAGAGAGACTGCACCATGTTATTACACTGAGAGACTGCACCATGCGATTACACAGAGAGACTGCACCATGTGATCACACAGGGACTGGACCATGTGATTACACAGAGAGACTGCACCATGTGATTACACAGAGAGATTGCACCATGTGATTACACAGAGTCTGCACCATGTGATTACACAGAGACTGCACCTTGTGATTACAGAGAGACTGCACCATGTGATTACACAGCGAGATTGCACCATGTGATTACACAGAGTCTGCACCATGTGATTACACAGAGACTGCACCATGTGATTACAGAGAGACTGCACCATGTGATTACACAGAGAGACTGCACCATGTGATTACACAGAGAGACTGCACCATGTGATTACACAGAGTCTGCACCATGTGATTACACAGATTCTGCACCATGTGATTACACAGAGTCTGCACCATGTGATTGCACAGAGACTGCACCATGTGATTACACAGAGAGACTGCACCATGTGATTACACAGAGAGATTGCACCATGTGATTACACAGAGTCTGGACCATGTGATTACACAGAGACAACACCATGTGATTACACAGAGAGACTGCACCATGTTATTACACAGAGATTGCACCATGTGAATTCACAGAGAGATTGCACCATGTGATTACACAGAGAGGCTGCACCATGTGATTACACAGAGACTTCACCATGTGATTACACAGAGAGATTGCACCATGTGATTACACAGAGAGATTGCACCATGTAATTACACAGAGACTGCACCATGTGATTACACAGAGAGATTGCACCATGTGATTACACAGAGAGGCTGCACCATGTGATTACACAGAGAGATTGCACTATGTGATTACACCGAGACTGCACCATGTGATTACACAGAGACTGCACCATGTGCTTACACAGAGACTGCACCATGTGATTGCACAGAGAGGCAGCACCATGTGATTACGCAGAGAT
This sequence comes from Cetorhinus maximus, assembly GCF_964194155.1. Classification (NCBI taxonomy): domain Eukaryota; kingdom Metazoa; phylum Chordata; class Chondrichthyes; order Lamniformes; family Cetorhinidae; genus Cetorhinus; species Cetorhinus maximus. The sequence continues at coordinate 22,105,458 of NC_135905.1, read as the reverse complement.
TGCACCATGTGATTATACAGAGACTGCACCATGTGATTACACAGAGAGATTGCACCATGTGATGACACAGAGATATTGCATCATGTGATGACACAGAGAGGCTGCACCATGTGATTAAACAGAGAGATTGCACCATGTGATTATACAGGGACTGCACCATGTGATTACAGAGAGAGGATGCACCAAGAGATTACACAGAGAGGATGCACCATGTGATTACACAGAGACTGCACCATGCGAATACAGAGAGAGACTGCACCATGTGATTACACAGAGAGACTGCACCATGTGATTACACAGAGAGATTGCACCATGTGATTACACAGCGAGGATGCACCAAGAGATTACACAGAGAGGATGCACCATGTGATTACACAGAGACTGCACCATGTGATTACACAGAGAGATTGCACCATGTGATTACACAGAGAGGATGCACCATGTGATTACACAGATACTGCACCATGTGATTACACAGAGACTGCACCATGTGATTACACAGAGAGACTGCACCATGTGATTACACAGAGACTGCAACATGTGATTACACAGAGAGATTGCACCATGTGATTACACAGAGAGACTGCACCATGTGATTACACAGAGACTGCACCATGTGATTACACAGAGAGATTGCACCATGTGATTACACAGTGACTGCACCATGTGATGGTACAGAGACTGCACCATGTGATTATACACAGTTATTGCACCATGTGATTACACAGGGAGACTGCACCATGTGATGGCACAGAGACTACACCATGAGATTACATAGAGAGATTGCACCATGTGATCACACAGAGAGGCTGCACCATGTGATTACACAGAGAGACTGCACCATGTTATTACACTGAGAGACTGCACCATGCGATTACACAGAGAGACTGCACCATGTGATCACACAGGGACTGGACCATGTGATTACACAGAGAGACTGCACCATGTGATTACACAGAGAGATTGCACCATGTGATTACAAAGAGACTGCACCATTTGATTACACAGAGATTGAACCATGTGATTACACAGAGAAACTGCACAATGTGATTATTCAGAGACTGCACCAGGTGATTACACAGAGAGACTGCACCAGGTAATTAGACAGAGAGACTGCACCATGTGATTACACAGAGACTGCACCATGTGATTACACAGAGAGATTGCACCTTGTGATTAAACAGATGCTGCACCATGTAATCACACAGAGAGACTGCACCATGTGATCACACGGAGACTGCACAATGTGATTACACAGAGAGATGGAATCATGTGATTACACAGAGACTGCACAATGTGATTACACAGAGAGATTGCACCATGTGATTACACAGAGACTGCACCATGTGATTACACAGAGAGACTGCACCATGTGATTACACAGAGACTACACCATGTGATTACACAGAGACTGCATCATGTGATTACACAGAGACTGCACCATGTGATTACACAGAGATGGAACCATGTGATTACAGAGAGAGATTGCACCATGTGATCACACAGAGAGGCTGCACCATGTGATTACACAGAGAGACTGCACCATGTGATTACACTGAGAGACTGCACCATGTTATTACACAGATAGACTGCACCATGTGATCACACAGAGACTGCACCATGTGATTACACAGAGAGACTGCACCATGTGATCACACAGAGACTGCACCATGTGATTACACGGAGAGACTGCACATTGTGATTACACAAAGACTGCACCATGTGATTACACAGAGAGATTGCACCATGTGATTACACAGAGACTTCACCATGTGATTACACAGAGAGATTGCACCATGTGATTACACAGAGAGATTGCACCATGTGATTACACAGAGACTGCACCATGTGATTACACAGAGAGATTGTACCATGTGATTACACAGAGAGGCTGCACCATGTGATTACACAGAGAGATTGCACCATGTGATTACACAGATACTGCACACTGTGATTACACAGAGAGGCAGCACCATGTGATTACACAGAGATTGCTCCATGTGATTATACAGAGACTGCACCATTTGATTGCACAGAGAGACTGCACCATGTGATTACACAGAGAGATTGCACCATGTGATTACACTTAGACTGCACCATGTGATTACACAGAGAGGATGCACCATGTGATTGCACAGAGAGATTGCACCATGTGATTACACAGTGACTGCACCATGTGATTACACAGAGAGATTGCACCATGTGATTACATAGGGAGACTGCACCATGTGATGGCACAGAGACTGCACCATGTGATTACATAGAGAGACTGCGCAATGTAATTACAGAGAGACTGCACCATGTGATTACAAAGAGACTGCACCATTTGATTACACAGAGATTGAACCATGTGATTACACAGAGAAACTGCACAATGTGATTATTCAGAGACTGCACCAGGTGATTACACAGAGAGACTGCGCTATGTGATTACACAGAGAGACTGCACCAGGTAATTAGACAGAGAGACTGCACCATGTGATTACACAGAGACTGCACCATGTGATTACACAGAGAGACTGCACCATGTGATCACACAGAGACTGCACCATGTGATTACACAGAGAGATTGCACCTTGTGATTAAACAGATGCTGCACCATGTAATCACACAGAGAGACTGCACCATGTGATCACACGGAGACTGCACAATGTGATTACACAGAGAGATGGAATCATGTGATTACACAGAGACTGCACAATGTGATTACACAGAGAGATTGCACCATGTGATTACACAGAGACTGCACCATGTGATTACACAGAGAGACTGCACCATGTGATTACACAGAGACTGCACCATGTGATCACACAGAGACTGCACCATGTGATTACACAGAGAGACTGCACCATGTGATCACACAGAGACTGCACCATGTGATTACACAGAGACTGCACCATGTGATTACACAGAGACAGCACCATGTGATTACACAGAGAGACTGCACCATGTTATTACACAGAGATTGCACCATGTGATTACACAGAGAGATTGCACCATGTGAATACACAGGGACTGCACCATGTGATTACACTGAGTCTGCACCATGTGATTACAAAGAGAGGCTGCACCATGTGATTACACAGAGAGGCTGCACCATGTGATTACACAGAGAGATTGCACCATTTGATTACACAGAGACTGCACTATGTGATTATACAGAGACTGCACCATGTGATTATACAGAGACTGCAACATGTGATTACACAGAGAGATTGTACCATGTGATTACACAGAGACTGCACCATGTGATTACGCAGCGAGACTGCACCATGTGATTACACAGAGACTGCACCATGTGATTACACAGAGAGACTGCACCATGTGATTACACAGAGACTGCACCTCGTGATTACACAGAGAGACTGCACCATGTGATTACACAGAGACTGCACCATGTGATTACACAGAGAGACTGCACCATGTGATTACACAGAGAGATTGCACCATGTGATCACACAGAGAGGCTGCACCATGTGATTACACAGAGAGACTGCACCATGTTATTACACTGAGAGACTGCACCATGCGATTACACAGAGAGACTGCACCATGTGATCACACAGGGACTGGACCATGTGATTACACAGAGAGACTGCACCATGTGATTACACAGAGAGATTGCACCATGTGATTACACAGAGTCTGCACCATGTGATTACACAGAGACTGCACCTTGTGATTACAGAGAGACTGCACCATGTGATTACACAGCGAGATTGCACCATGTGATTACACAGAGTCTGCACCATGTGATTACACAGAGACTGCACCATGTGATTACAGAGAGACTGCACCATGTGATTACAGAGAGAGACTGCACCATGTGATTACACAGAGAGACTGCACCATGTGATTACACAGAGTCTGCACCATGTGATTACACAGATTCTGCACCATGTGATTACACAGAGTCTGCACCATGTGATTGCACAGAGACTGCACCATGTGATTACACAGAGAGACTGCACCATGTGATTACACAGAGAGATTGCACCATGTGATTACACAGAGTCTGGACCATGTGATTACACAGAGACAACACCATGTGATTACACAGAGAGACTGCACCATGTTATTACACAGAGATTGCACCATGTGATTACACAGAGAGATTGCACCATGTGATTACACAGAGAGGCTGCACCATGTGATTACACAGAGACTTCACCATGTGATTACACAGAGAGATTGCACCATGTGATTACACAGAGAGATTGCACCATGTAATTACACAGACACTGCACCATGTGATTACACAGAGAGATTGCACCATGTGATTACACAGAGAGGCTGCACCATGTGATTACACAGAGAGATTGCACTATGTGATTACACCGAGACTGCACCATGTGATTACACAGAGACTGCACCATGTGCTTACACAGAGACTGCACCATGTGATTGCACAGAGAGGCAGCACCATGTGATTACACAGAGATTGCACCATGTGATTATACAGAGACTGCACCATGTGATTACACAGAGAGATTGCACCATGTGATGACACAGAGATATTGCATCATGTGATGACACAGAGAGGCTGCACCATGTGATTAAACAGAGAGATTGCACCATGTGATTATACAGGGACTGCACCATGTGATTACAGAGAGAGGATGCACCAAGAGATTACACAGAGAGGATGCACCATGTGATTACACAGAGACTGCACCATGCGAATACAGAGAGAGACTGCACCATGTGATTACACAGAGAGACTGCACCATGTGATTACACAGAGAGATTGCACCATGTGATTACACAGCGAGGATGCAGCAAGAGATTACACAGAGAGGATGCACCATGTGATTACACAGACACTGCACCATGTGATTACACAGAGAGATTGCACCATGTGATTACACAGAGAGGATGCACCATGTGATTACACAGATACTGCACCATGTGATTACACAGAGACTGCACCATGTGATTACACAGAGAGACTGCACCATGTGATTACACAGAGACTGCAACATGTGATTACACAGAGAGATTGCACCATGTGATTACACAGAGAGACTGCACCATGTGATTACACAGAGACTGCACCATGTGATTACACAGAGAGATTGCACCATGTGATTACACAGTGACTGCACCATGTGATGGTACAGAGACTGCACCATGTGATTATACACAGTTATTGCACCATGTGATTACACAGGGAGACTGCACCATGTGATGGCACAGAGACTACACCATGAGATTACATAGAGAGATTGCACCATGTGATCACACAGAGAGGCTGCACCATGTGATTACACAGAGAGACTGCACCATGTTATTACACTGAGAGACTGCACCATGCGATTACACAGAGAGACTGCACCATGTGATCACACAGGGACTGGACCATGTGATTACACAGAGAGACTGCACCATGTGATTACACAGAGAGATTGCACCATGTGATTACACAGAGTCTGCACCATGTGATTACACAGAGACTGCACCTTGTGATTACAGAGAGACTGCACCATTTGATTACACAGCGAGATTGCACCATGTGATTACACAGAGTCTGCACCATGTGATTACACAGAGACTGCACCATGTGATTACAGAGAGACTGCACCATGTGATTACACAGAGAGTCTGCACCATGTGATTACACAGAGAGACTGCACCATGTGATTACACAGAGTCTGCACCATGTGATTACACAGATTCTGCACCATGTGATTACACAGAGTCTGCACCATGTGATTGCACAGAGACTGCACCATGTGATTACACAGAGAGACTGCACCATGTGATTACACAGAGAGATTGCACCATGTGATTACACAGAGTCTGGACCATGTGATTACACAGAGACAACACCATGTGATTACACAGAGAGACTGCACCATGTTATTACACAGAGATTGCACCATGTGATTACACAGAGAGATTGCACTATGTGATTACACAGAGACTGCACCATGTGATTACACAGAGACTGCACCATGTGCTTACACAGAGACTGCACCATGTGATTGCACAGAGAGGCAGCACCATGTGATTACACAGAGATTGCACCATGTGATTATACAGAGACTGCACCATGTGATTACACAGAGAGATTGCACCATGTGATGACACAGAGATATTGCATCATGTGATGACACAGAGAGGCTGCACCATGTGATTAAACAGAGAGATTGCACCATGTGATTATACATAGAATGCACCATGTGATTATACAGGGACTGCACCATGTGATTACAGAGAGAGGATGCACCAAGAGATTACACAGAGAGGATGCACCATGTGATTAAACAGAGACTGCACCATGCGAATACAGAGAGAGACTGCACCATGTGATTACACAGAGAGACTGCACCATGTGATTACACAGAGAGATTGCACCATGTGATTACACAGCGAGGATGCACCAAGAGATTACACAGAGAGGATGCACCATGTGATTACACAGAGACTGCACCATGTGATTACACAGAGAGATTGCACCATGTGATTACACAGAGAGGATGCACCATGTGATTACACAGAGACTGCACCATGTGAATATACAGAGAGACTGCACGATGTGATTACACAGAGAGGATGCACCATGTGATTACACTGAGACTGCACCATGTGATTACACAGAGAGGATGCACCATGTGATTACAAAGAGAGATTGCACCATGTGATTACACAGTGACTGCACCATGTGATTACACAGAGATATTGCACCATGTGATTACACAGGGAGACTGCACCATGTGATGGCACAGAGACTGCACCATGTGATTACATAGAGAGACTGCGCAATGTAATTACAGAGAGACTGCACCATTTGATTACACAGAGATTGAACCATGTGATTACACAGAGAAACTGCACAATGTGATTATTCAGAGACTGCACCAGGTGATTACACAGAGAGACTGCGCTATGTGATTACACAGAGAGACTGCACCAGGTAATTAGACAGAGAGACTGCACCATGTGATTACACAGAGACTGCACCATGTGATTACACAGAGAGACTGCACCATGTGATCACACAGAGACTGCACCATGTGATTACACAGAGAGATTGCACCTTGTGATTAAACAGATGCTGCACCATGTAATCACACAGAGAGACTGCACCATGTGATCACACGGAGACTGCACAATGTGATTACACAGAGAGATGGAATCATGTGATTACACAGAGACTGCACAATGTGATTACACAGAGAGATTGCACCATGTGATTACACAGAGACTGCACCATGTGATTACACAGAGAGACTGCACAATGTGATTACACAGAGACTACACCATGTGATTACACAGAGACTGCATCATGTGATTACACAGAGACTGCACCATGTGATTACACAGAGATGGAACCATGTGATTACAGAGAGAGATTGCACCATGTGATCACACAGCGAGGCTGCACCATGTGATTACACAGAGAGACTGCACCATGTGATTACACTGAGAGACTGCACCATGTTATTACACAGAGAGACTGCACCATGTGATCACACAGAGACTGCACCATGTGATTACACAGAGAGACTGCACCATGTGATCACACAGAGACTGCACCATGTGATTACACAGAGAGACTGCACATTGTGATTACACAGAGACTGCACCATGTGATTACACAGAGAGATTGCACCATGTGATTACACAGAGACTTCACCATGTGATTACACAGAGAGATTGCACCATGTGATTACACAGAGAGATTGCACCATGTGATTACACAGAGACTGCACCATGTGATTACACAGAGAGATTGCACCATGTGATTACACAGAGAGGCTGCACCATGTGATTACACAGAGAGATTGCACCATGTGATTACACAGATACTGCACCATGTGATTACACAGAGAGGCAGCACCATGTGATTACACAGAGATTGCTCCATGTGATTATACAGAGACTGCACCATGTGATTACACAGAGAGATTGCACCATGTGATTACACAGAGAGATTGCACCATGTGATTACACTGAGACTGCACCATGTGATTACACAGAGAGGATGCACCATGTGATTGCACAGAGAGATTGCACCATGTGATTACACAGTGACTGCACCATGTGATTACACAGAGAGATTGCACCATGTGATTACATAGGGAGACTGCACCATGTGATGGCACAGAGACTGCACCATGTGATTACATAGAGAGACTGCGCAATGTAATTACTGAGAGACTGCACCATGTGATTACAAAGAGACTGCACCATTTGATTACACAGAGATTGAACCATGTGATTACACAGAGAAACTGCACAATGTGATTATTCAGAGACTGCACCAGGCGATTACACAGAGAGACTGCGCTATGTGATTACACAGAGAGACTGCACCAGGTAATTAGACAGAGAGACTGCACCATGTGATTACACAGAGACTGCACCATGTGATTACACAGAGAGACTGCACCATGTGATCACACAGAGACTGCACCATGTGATTACACAGAGAGATTGCACCTTGTGATTAAACAGATGCTGCACCATGTAATCACACAGAGAGACTGCACCAAGTGATCACACGGAGACTGCACAATGTGATTACACAGAGAGATGGAATCATGTGATTACACAGAGACTGCACAATGTGATTACACAGAGAGATTGCACCATGTGATTACACAGAGACTGCACCATGTGATTACACAGAGAGACTGCACCATGTGATTACATAGAGACTGCACCATGTGATTACATAGAGAGACTGCGCAATGTAATTAGAGAGACTGCACCATGTGATTACACAGAGACTGCACCATGTGATTACACAGAGAGACTGCACCATGTGATCACACAGAGACTGCACCATGTGATTACACAGAGAGATTGCACCTTGTGATTAAACAGATGCTGCACCATGTAATCACACAGAGAGACTGCACCATGTGATCACACGGAGACTGCACAATGTGATTACACAGAGAGATGGAATCATGTGATTACACAGAGACTGCACAATGTGATTACACAGAGAGATTGCACCATGTGATTACACTGAGACTGCACCATGTGATTACACAGAGAGATTGCACCATGTGATTACATAGGGAGACTGCACCATGTGATGGCACAGAGACTGCACCATGTGATTACATAGAGAGACTGCGCAATGTAATTACAGAGAGACTGCACCATGTGATTACAAAGAGACTGCACCTTTTGATTACACAGAGATTGAACCATGTGATTACACAGAGAAACTGCACAATGTGATTATTCAGAGACTGCACCAGGTGATTACACAGAGAGACTGCGCTATGTGATTACACAGAGAGACTGCACCAGGTAATTAGACAGAGAGACTGCACCATGTGATTACACAGAGACTGCACCATGTGATTACACAGAGAGACTGCACCATGTGATCACACAGAGAGACTGCACCATGTGATCACACGGAGACTGCACAATGTGATTACACAGAGAGATGGAATCATGTGATTACACAGAGACTGCACAATGTGATTACACAGAGAGATTGCACCATGTGATTACACAGAGACTGCACCATGTGATTACACAGAGAGACTGCACCATGTGATTACACAGAGACTACACCATGTGATTACACAGAGACTGCATCATGTGATTACACAGAGACTGCACCATGTGATTACACAGAGATGGAACCATGTGATTACAGAGAGAGATTGCACCATGTGATCACACAGAGAGGCTGCACCATGTGATTACACAGAGAGACTGCACCATGTGATTACACTGAGAGACTGCACCATGTGATTACACAGAGAGACTGCACCATGTGATCACACAGAGACTGCACCATGTGATTACACAGAGAGACTGCACCATGTGATCACACAGAGACTGCACCATGTGATTACACAGAGTCTGCACCATGTGATTACACAGAGACAGCACCATGTGATTACACAGAGAGACTGCACCATGTTATTACACAGAGATTGCACCATGTGATTACACAGAGAGATTTCACCATGTGAATACACAGGGACTGCACCATGTGATTACACTGAGTCTGCACCATGTGATTACAAAGAGAGGCTGCACCATGTGATTACACAGAGAGATTGTACCATGTGATTATACAGAGAGACTGCACCATGTTATTACAAAGAGAGATTGCACCATGTGATTACACATAGAGGCTGCACCATGTGATTACACAGAGAGATTGCACCATTTGATTACACAGAGACTGCACTATGTGATTATACAGAGACTGCACCATGTGATTATACAGAGACTGCAACATGTGATTACACAGAGAGATTGTACCATGTGATTACACAGAGACTGCACCATGTGATTACGCAGCGAGACTGCACCATGTGATTACACAGAGACTGCACCATGTGATTACACAGAGACTGCACCATGTGATTACACAGAGAGACTGCACCATGTGATTACACAGAGAGACTGCACCATGTGATTACACAGAGACTGCACCATGTGATTACACAGAGAGACTGCACCATGTGATTACACAGAGAGATTGCACCATGTGATCACACAGAGAGGCTGCACCATGTGATTACACAGAGAGACTGCACCATGTTATTACACAGAGAGACTGCACCATGTGATCACACAGGGACTGCACCATGTGATTACACAGAGAGACTGCACCATGTGATTACACAGAGAGATTGCACCATGTGATTACACAGAGTCTGCACCATGTGATTACACAGAGACTGCACCTTGTGATTACAGAGAGACTGCACCATGTGATTACACAGCGAGATTGCACCATGTGATTACACAGAGTCTGCACCATGTGATTACACAGAGACTGCACCATGTGATTACAGAGAGACTGCACCATGTGATTACACAGAGAGACTGCACCATGTGATTACACAGAGTCTGCACCATGTGATTACACAGAGTCTGCACCATGTGATTACACAGAGTCTGCACCATGTGATTGCACAGAGACTGCACCATGTGATTACACAGAGAGACTGCACCATGTGATTACACAGAGCGATTGCACCATGTGATTATACAGAGTCTGGACCATGTGATTACACAGAGACAACACCATGTGATTACACAGAGAGACTGCACCATGTGATTACACTGAGAGACTGCACCATGTGATTACACAGAGAGACTGCACCATGTGATCACACAGAGACTGCACCATGTGATTACACAGAGAGACTGCACCATGTGATCACACAGAGACTGCACCATGTGATTACACAGAGTCTGCACCATGTGATTACACAGAGACAGCACCATGTGATTACACAGAGAGACTGCACCATGTTATTACACAGAGATTGCACCATGTGATTACACAGAGAGATTGCACCATGTGAATACACAGGGACTGCACCATGTGATTACACTGAGTCTGCACCATGTGATTACAAAGAGAGGCTGCACCATGTGATTACACAGAGAGATTGTACCATGTGATTATACAGAGAGACTGCACCAGGTTATTACAAAGAGAGATTGCACCATGTGATTACACATAGAGGCTGCACCATGTGATTACACAGAGAGATTGCACCATTTGATTACACAGAGACTGCACTATGTGATTATACAGAGTCTGCACCATGTGATTATACAGAGACTGCAACATGTGATTACACAGAGAGATTGTACCATGTGATTACACAGAGACTGCACCATGTGATTACGCAGCGAGACTGCACCATGTGATTACACAGAGAGACTGCACCATGTGATTACACAGAGACTGCACCATGTGATTACACAGAGAGACTGCACCATGTGATTACACAGAGAGACTGCACCATGTGATTACACAGAGAGACTGCACCATGTGATTACACAGAGACTGCACCATGTGATTACACAGAGAGAATGCACCATGTGATTACACAGAGAGATTGCAACATGTGATCACACAGAGAGGCTGCACCATGTGATTACACAGAGAGACTGCACCATGTTATTACACTGAGAGACTGCACCATGCGATTACACAGAGAGACTGCACCATGTGATCACACAGGGACTGCACCATGTGATTACACAGAGAGACTGCACCATGTGATTACACAGAGAGATTGCACCATGTGATTACACAGAGTTTGCACCATGTGATTACACAGAGTCTGCACCATGTGATTACACAGAGACTGCACCATGTGATTACACAGAGAGACTGCACCATGTGATCACACGGAGACTGCACAATGTGATTACACAGAGAGATGGAATCATGTGATTACACAGAGACTGCACAATGTGATTACACAGAGAGATTGCACCATGTGATTACACAGAGACTGCACCATGTGATTACACAGAGAGACTGCGCCATGTGATTACACAGAGACTACACCATGTGATTACACAGAGACTGCATCATGTGATTACACAGAGACTGCACCATGTGATTACACAGAGAGACTGCACCATGTGATTACACTGAGAGACTGCACCATGTGATTACACAGAGAGACTGCACCATGTGATCACACAGAGACTGCACCATGTGATTACACAGAGAGACTGCACCATGTGATCACACAGAGACTGCACCATGTGATTACACAGAGTCTGCACCATGTGATTACACAGAGACTGCACCATGTGATTACACAGAGAGACTGCACCATGTTATTACACAGAGATTGCACCATGTGATTACACAGAGAGATTGCACCATGTGAATACACAGGGACTGCACCATGTGATTACACTGAGTCTGCACCATGTGATTACAAAGAGAGGCTGCACCATGTGATTACACAGAGAGATTGTACCATGTGATTATACAGAGAGACTGCACCATGTTATTACAAAGAGAGATTGCACCATGTGATTACACAGAGAGGCTGCACCATGTGATTACACAGAGAGATTGCACCATTTGATTACACAGAGACTGCACTATGTGATTATACAGAGACTGCACCATGTGATTATACAGAGACTGCAACATGTGATTACACAGAGAGATTGTACCATGTGATTACACAGAGACTGCACCATGTGATTACGCAGCGAGACTGCACCATGTGATTACACAGAGAGACTGCACCATGTGATTACACAGAGACTGCACCATGTGATTACACAGAGAGACTGCACCATGTGATAACACAGAGAGACTGCACCATGTGATTACACAGAGAGACTGCACCATGTGATTACACAGAGACTGCACCATGTGATTACACAGAGAGACTGCACCATGTGATTACACAGAGAGATTGCACCATGTGATCACACAGAGAGGCTGCACCATGTGATTACACAGAGAGACTGCACCATGTTATTACACTGAGAGACTGCACCATGCGATTACACAGAGAGACTGCACCATGTGATCACACAGGGACTGCACCATGTGATTACACAGAGAGATTGCACCATGTGATTACACAGAGTCTGCACCATGTGATTACACAGAGACTGCACCTTGTGATTACAAAGAGACTGCACCATGTGATTACACAGCGAGATTGCACCATGTGATTACACAGAGTCTGCACCATGTGATTACACAGAGACTGCACCATGTGATTACACAGAGAGACTGCACCATGTGATTACACAGAGAGACTGCACCATGTGATTACACAGAGAGACTGCACCATGTGATTACACAGAGTCTGCACCATGTGATTACACAGATTCTGCACCATGTGATTACACAGAGTCTGCACCATGTGATTGCACAGAGACTGCACCATGTGATTACACGGAGAGACTGCACCATGTGATTACACAGAGAGATTGCACCATGTGATTATACAGAGTCTGGACCATGTGATTACACAGAGACAACACCATGTGATTACACAGAGAGACTGCACCATGTTATTACACAGAGATTGCACCATGTGATTACACAGAGAGATTGCACCATGTGATTACACAGAGAGATTGCACCATGTGATTACACAGAGAGGCTGCACCATGTGATTACACAGAGACTTCACCATGTGATTACACAGAGAGATTGCACCATGTGATTACACAGAGAGATTGCACCATGTAATTGCACAGAGACTGCACCATGTGATTACACAGAGAGATTGCACCATGTGATTACACAGAGAGGCTGCACCATGTGATTACACAGAGAGATTGCACTATGTGATTACACCGAGACTGCACCATGTGATTACACAGAGACTGCACCATGTGCTTACACAGAGACTGCACCATGTGATTACACAGAGAGGCAGCACCATGTGATTACACAGAGATTGCACCATGTGATTATACAGAGACTGCACCATGTGATTACACAGAGAGATTGCACCATGTGATGACACAGAGATATTGCATCATGTGATGACACAGAGAGGCTGCACCATGTGATTTAACAGAGAGATTGCACCATGTGATTATACATAGAATGCACCATGTGATTATACAGGGACTGCACCATGTGATTACAGAGAGAGGATGCACCAAGAGATTACACAGAGAGGATGCACCATGTGATTACACAGAGACTGCACCATGCGAATACAGAGAGAGACTGCACCATGTGATTACACAGAGAGACTGCACCATGTGATTACACAGAGAGATTGCACCATGTGATTACACAGCGAGGATGCACCAAGAGATTGCACAGAGAGGATGCACCATGTGATTACACAGAGACTGCACCATGTGATTACACAGAGAGATTGCACCATGTGATTACACAGAGAGGATGCACCATGTGATTACACAGATACTGCACCATGTGATTACACAGAGACTGCACCATGTGATTACACAGAGAGACTGCACCATGTGATTACACAGAGACTGCAACATGTGATTACACAGAGAGATTGCACCATGTGATTACACAGAGAGACTGCACCATGTGATTACACAGAGACTGCACCATGTGATTACACAGAGAGATTGCACCATGTGATTACACAGAGAGACTGCACCGTGTGATTACACAGAGACTGCACCATGTGATTACACAGAGAGATTGCACCATGTGATTACACAGAGTCTGCACCATGTGATGGTACAGAGACTGCACCATGTGATTACACAGAGAGACTGCACCATGTGATTACACAGAGAGATTGCAGCATGTAATTACACAGAGTCTGCACCATGTGATTACACAGAGGCAGCACCATGTGATTACACAGAAAGATTGCACCATGTGATTACACAGAGACTGCACCATGTGATTACACTGAGACTGCACCATGTGATTACACAGAGGGACTGCACCATGTTATTACACAGAGAGATTGCACCATGTGATTACACAGAGAGGCTGCACCATGTGATTACACAAAGACATTGCACCATGTGATTACACAGAGACTGCACTATGTGATTATACAGAGACTGCACCATGTGATTACACAGAGAGGCTGCACCATGTGATTACACAGAGAATGCACCATGTGATTACACAGAGACTGCACCATGTGATTACACAGAGAGGCTGCACCATGTGATTTTACAGAGACTGCATCATGTGATTACACAGAGAGGCTGCACCATGTGATTACACAGAGACTGCACCATGTGATTACCCAGCGAAACTGCACCATGTGATTACACAGAGAGATTGCACCATGTGATTGCACAGAGACTGCACCATGTGATTACACAGAGACTGCACCATGTGATTTCACAGAGAGGATGCACCATGTGATTACGCAGTGAGACTGCACCATGTGATTACACAGAGAGGATGCACCATGTGATTACACAGTGACTGCACCATGTGATTACACGGAGACTGCACCATGTGATTACACAGAGAGATTGCACCATGTGATCACACAGAGAGGCTGCACCATGTGATTACACAGAGAGACTGCACCATGTTATTACACTGAGAGACTGCACCATGCGATTACACAGAGAGACTGCACCATGTGATCACACAGGGACTGCACCATGTGATTACACAGAGAGACTGCACCATGTGATTACACAGAGAGATTGCACCATGTGATTACACAGAGTCTGCACCATGTGATTACACAGAGACTGCACCTTGTGATTACAGAGAGACTGCACCATGTGATTACACAGCGAGATTGCACCATGTGATTACACAGAGTCTGCACCATGTGATTACACAGAGACTGCACCATGTGATTACAGAGAGACTCCACCATGTGATTACACAGAGAGACTGCACCATGTGATTACACAGAGAGACTGCACCATGTGATTACACAGAGTCTGCACCATGTGATTACACAGATTCTGCACCATGTGATTACACAGAGTCTGCACCATGTGATTGCACAGAGACTGCACCATGTGATTACACAGAGAGACTGCACCATGTGATTACACAGAGAGATTGCACCATGTGATTATACAGAGTCTGGACCATGTGATTACACAGAGACAACACCATGTGATTACACAGAGAGACTGCACCATGTTATTACACAGAGATTGCACCATGTGATTACACAGAGAGATTGCACCATGTGATTACAGAGAGATTGCACCATGTGATTACACAGAGAGGCTGCACCATGTGATTACACAGAGACTTCACCATGTGATTACACAGAGAGATTGCACCATGTGATTACACAGAGAGATTGCACCATGTAATTACACAGAGACTGCACCATGTGATTACACAGAGAGATTGCACCATGTGATTACACAGAGAGGCTGCACCATGTGATTACACAGAGAGATTGCACTATGTGATTACACCGAGACTGCACCATGTGATTACACAGAGACTGCACCATGTGCTTACACAGAGACTGCACCATGTGATTACACAGAGAGGCAGCACCATGTGATTACACAGAGATTGCACCATGTGATTATACAGAGACTGCACCATGTGATTTCACAGAGAGATTGCACCATGTGATGACACAGAGATATTGCATCATGTGATGACACAGAGAGGCTGCACCATGTGATTTAACAGAGAGATTGCACCATGTGATTATACATAGAATGCACCATGTGATTATACAGGGACTGCACCATGTGATTACAGAGAGAGGATGCACCAAGAGATTACACAGAGAGGATGCACCATGTGATTACACAGAGACTGCACCATGCGAATACAGAGAGAGACTGCACCATGTGATTACACAGAGAGACTGCACCATGTGATTACACAGAGAGATTGCACCATGTGATTACACAGCGAGGATGCACCAAGAGATTGCACAGAGAGGATGCACCATGTGATTACACAGAGACTGCACCATGTGATTACACAGAGAGATTGCACCATGTGATTACACAGAGAGGATGCACCATGTGATTACACAGATACTGCACCATGTGATTACACAGAGACTGCACCATGTGATTACACAGAGAGACTGCACCATGTGATTACACAGAGACTGCAACATGTGATTACACAGAGAGATTGCACCATGTGATTACACAGAGAGACTGCACCATGTGATTACACAGAGACTGCACCATGTGATTACACAGAGAGATTGCACCATGTGATTACACAGAGAGACTGCACCGTGTGATTACACAGAGACTGCACCATGTGATTACACAGAGAGATTGCACCATGTGATTACACAGTGACTGCACCATGTGATGGTACAGAGACTGCACCATGTGATTATACAGAGATATTGCACCATGTGATTACACAGGGAGACTGCACCATGTGATGGCACAGAGACTACACCATGAGATTACATAGAGAGCCTGCGCCATGTAATTACAGAGAGACTGCACCATGTGATTACACAGAGATTGAACCATGTGATTACACAGAGAAACTGCACAATGTGATTATTCAGAGACTGCACCAGGTGATGACACAGAGAGACTGCAACATGTGATTACACAGAGAGACTGCACCATGTGATTACACAGAGACTGCACCATGTGAATACACAGAGAGAATGTACATTGTGATTACACAGAGACTGCACCATGTTATTACACAGAGAGATTGCACCATGTGATTACACAGAGAGATTGTACCATGTGATTGCACAGAGAGATTGCACCATGTGATTACACTGAGACTGCACCATGTGATTACACAGAGAGATTACACCATGTGATGACACAGAGAGGCTGCACCATGTGATTACACAGAGACTGCACCATGTAATTACACAGAGAGATTGCACCATGTGATGACACAGAGAGACTGCACCATGTGATTACACAGAGAGGATGCACCATGTGATTACACAGAGAGGATGCACCATGTGATTACACAGAGACTGCACCATGTGAATACACAGAGAGACTGCACGATGTGATTACACAGAGAGGATGCACCATGTGAATACACAGAGAGGCTGCACCATGTGATTACACAGAGAGGATGCACCATGTGATTACACAGAGAGATTGCACCATGTGATTACACAGAGACTGCACCATGTGATTACACAGAGAGACTGCACCATGTGATTACACAGAGAGACTGCACCATGTGATTACACAGAGTCTGCACCATGTGATTACACAGATTCTGCACCATGTGATTACACAGAGTCTGCACCATGTGATTGCACAGAGACTGCACCATGTGATTACACAGAGAGACTGCACCATGTGATTACACAGAGAGATTGCACCATGTGATTATACAGAGTCTGGACCATGTGATTACACAGAGACAACACCATGTGATTACACAGAGAGACTGCACCATGTTATTACACAGAGATTGCACCATGTGATTACACAGAGAGATTGCACCATGTGATTACACAGAGAGATTGCACCATGTGATTACACAGAGAGGCTGCACCATGTGATTACACAGAGACTTCACCATGTGATTACACAGAGAGATTGCACCATGTGATTACACAGAGAGATTGCACCATGTAATTACACAGAGACTGCACCATGTGATTACACAGAGAGATTGCACCATGTGATTACACAGAGAGGCTGCACCATGTGATTACACAGAGAGATTGCACTATGTGATTACACCGAGACTGCACCATGTGATTACACAGAGCCTGCACCATGTGCTTACACAGAGACTGCACCATGTGATTACACAGAGAGGCAGCACCATGTGATTACACAGAGATTGCACCATGTGATTATACAGAGACTGCACCATGTGATTACACAGAGAGATTGCACCATGTGATGACACAGAGATATTGCATCATGTGATGACACAGAGAGGCTGCACCATGTGATTTAACAGAGAGATTGCACCATGTGATTATACATAGAATGCACCATGTGATTATACAGGGACTGCACCATGTGATTACAGAGAGAGGATGCACCAAGAGATTACACAGAGAGGATGCACCATGTGATTACACAGAGACTGCACCATGCGAATACAGAGAGAGACTGCACCATGTGATTACACAGAGAGACTGCACTATGTGATTACACAGAGAGATTGCACCATGTGATTACACAGCGAGGATGCACCAAGAGATTGCACAGAGAGGATGCACCATGTGATTACACAGAGACTGCACCATGTGATTACACAGAGAGATTGCACCATGTGATTACACAGAGAGGATGCACCATGTGATTACACAGATACTGCACCATGTGATTACACAGAGACTGCACCATGTGATTACACAGAGAGACTGCACCATGTGATTACACAGAGACTGCAACATGTGATTACACAGAGAGATTGCACCATGTGATTACACAGAGAGACTGCACCATGTGATTACACAGAGACTGCACCATGTGATTACACAGAGAGATTGCACCATGTGATTACACAGAGAGACTGCACCGTGTGATTACACAGAGACTGCACCATGTGATTACACAGAGAGATTGCACCATGTGATTACACAGTGACTGCACCATGTGATGGTACAGAGACTGCACCATGTGATTATACAGAGATATTGCACCATGTGATTACACAGGGAGACTGCACCATGTGATGGCACAGAGACTACACCATGAGATTACATAGAGAGCCTGCGCCATGTAATTACAGAGAGACTGCACCATGTGATTACACAGAGATTGAACCATGTGATTACACAGAGAAACTGCACAATGTGATTATTCAGAGACTGCACCAGGTGATTACACAGAGAGACTGCGCCACGTGATTACACAGAGAGACTGCAACATGTGATTACACAGAGAGACTGCACCATGTGATTACACAGAGACTGCACCATGTGAATACACAGAGAGAATGTACATTGTGATTACACAGAGACTGCACCATGTTATTACACAGAGAGACTGCACCATGTGATTTCACAGAGACTGCACCAAGTGATTACACAGATACGGCTCCATGTGATTATGCAGAGAGACTGCACCATGTGATTACACAGAGTTTGCACCATGTGATTACACAGAGTCTGCACCATGTGATTACACAGAGACTGCACCATGTGATTACACAGAGAGACTGCACCATGTGATTACACAGAGAGATTGCAGCATGTAATTACACAGAGTCTGCACCATGTGATTACACAGAGAGGCTGCACCATGTGATTACACAGAAAGATTGCACCATGTGATTACACAGAGACTGCACCATGTGATTACACTGAGACTGCACCATGTGATTACACAGAGGGACTGCACCATGTTATTACACAGAGAGATTGCACCATGTGATTACACAGAGAGGCTGCACCATGTGATTACACAGAGACATTGCACCATGTGATTACACAGAGACTGCACTATGTGATTATACAGAGACTGCACCATGTGATTACACAGAGAGGCTGCACCATGTGATTACACAGAGAATGCACCATGTGATTACACAGAGACTGCACCATGTGATTACACAGAGAGGCTGCACCATGTGATTTTACAGAGACTGCATCATGTGATTACACAGAGAGGCTGCACCATGTGATTACACAGAGACTGCACCATGTGATTACCCAGCGAAACTGCACCATGTGATTACACAGAGAGATTGCACCATGTGATTGCACAGAGACTGCACCATGTGATTACACAGAGACTGCACCATGTGATTTCACAGAGAGGATGCACCATGTGATTACGCAGTGAGACTGCACCATGTGATTACACAGAGAGGATGCACCATGTGATTACACAGTGACTGCACCATGTGATTACACGGAGACTGCACCATGTGATTACACAGAGAGATTGCACCATGTGATCACACAGAGAGGCTGCACCATGTGATTACACAGAGAGACTGCACCATGTTATTACACTGAGAGACTGCACCATGCGATTACACAGAGAGACTGCACCATGTGATCACACAGGGACTGCACCATGTGATTACACAGAGAGACTGCACCATGTGATTACACAGAGAGATTGCACCATGTGATTACACAGAGTCTGCACCATGTGATTACACAGAGACTGCACCTTGTGATTACAGAGAGACTGCACCATGTGATTACACAGCGAGATTGCACCATGTGATTACACAGAGTCTGCACCATGTGATTACACAGAGACTGCACCATGTGATTACAGAGAGACTCCACCATGTGATTACACAGAGAGACTGCACCATGTGATTACACAGAGAGACTGCACCATGTGATTACACAGAGTCTGCACCATGTGATTACACAGATTCTGCACCATGTGATTACACAGAGTCTGCACCATGTGATTGCACAGAGACTGCACCATGTGATTACACAGAGAGACTGCACCATGTGATTACACAGAGAGATTGCACCATGTGATTATACAGAGTCTGGACCATGTGATTACACAGAGACAACACCATGTGATTACACAGAGAGACTGCACCATGTTATTACACAGAGATTGCACCATGTGATTACACAGAGAGATTGCACCATGTGATTACACAGAGAGATTGCACCATGTGATTACACAGAGAGGCTGCACCATGTGATTACACAGAGACTTCACCATGTGATTACACAGAGAGATTGCACCATGTGATTACACAGAGAGATTGCACCATGTAATTACACAGAGACTGCACCATGTGATTACACAGAGAGATTGCACCATGTGATTACACAGAGAGGCTGCACCATGTGATTACACAGAGAGATTGCACTATGTGATTACACCGAGACTGCACCATGTGATTACACAGAGCCTGCACCATGTGCTTACACAGAGACTGCACCATGTGATTACACAGAGAGGCAGCACCATGTGATTACACAGAGATTGCACCATGTGATTATACAGAGACTGCACCATGTGATTACACAGAGAGATTGCACCATGTGATGACACAGAGATATTGCATCATGTGATGACACAGAGAGGCTGCACCATGTGATTTAACAGAGAGATTGCACCATGTGATTATACATAGAATGCACCATGTGATTATACAGGGACTGCACCATGTGATTACAGAGAGAGGATGCACCAAGAGATTACACAGAGAGGATGCACCATGTGATTACACAGAGACTGCACCATGCGAATACAGAGAGAGACTGCACCATGTGATTACACAGAGAGACTGCACCATGTGATTACACAGAGAGATTGCACCATGTGATTACACAGCGAGGATGCACCAAGAGATTGCACAGAGAGGATGCACCATGTGATTACACAGAGACTGCACCATGTGATTACACAGAGAGATTGCACCATGTGATTACACAGAGAGGATGCACCATGTGATTACACAGATACTGCACCATGTGATTACACAGAGACTGCACCATGTGATTACACAGAGAGACTGCACCATGTGATTACACAGAGACTGCAACATGTGATTACACAGAGAGATTGCACCATGTGATTACACAGAGAGACTGCACCATGTGATTACACAGAGACTGCACCATGTGATTACACAGAGAGATTGCACCATGTGATTACACAGAGAGACTGCACCGTGTGATTACACAGAGACTGCACCATGTGATTACACAGAGAGATTGCACCATGTGATTACACAGTGACTGCACCATGTGATGGTACAGAGACTGCACCATGTGATTATACAGAGATATTGCACCATGTGATTACACAGGGAGACTGCACCATGTGATGGCACAGAGACTACACCATGAGATTACATAGAGAGCCTGCGCCATGTAATTACAGAGAGACTGCACCATGTGATTACACAGAGATTGAACCATGTGATTACACAGAGAAACTGCACAATGTGATTATTCAGAGACTGCACCAGGTGATGATACAGAGAGACTGCAACATGTGATTACACAGAGAGACTGCACCATGTGATTACACAGAGACTGCACCATGTGAATACACAGAGAGAATGTACATTGTGATTACACAGAGACTGCACCATGTTATTACACAGAGAGATTGCACCATGTGATTACACAGAGAGATTGTACCATGTGATTGCACAGAGAGATTGCACCATGTGATTACACTGAGACTGCACCATGTGATTACACAGAGAGATTACACCATGTGATGACACAGAGAGGCTGCACCATGTGATTACACAGAGACTGCACCATGTAATTACACAGAGAGATTGCACCATGTGATGACACAGAGAGACTGCACCATGTGATTACACAGAGAGGATGCACCATGTGATTACACAGAGAGGATGCACCATGTGATTACACAGAGACTGCACCATGTGAATACACAGAGAGACTGCACGATGTGATTACACAGAGAGGATGCACCATGTGAATACACAGAGAGGCTGCACCATGTGATTACACAGAGAGGATGCACCATGTGATTACACAGAGAGATTGCACCATGTGATTACACAGAGACTGCACCATGTGATTACACAGAGAGACTGCACCATGTGATTACACAGAGAGACTGCACCATGTGATTACACAGAGTCTGCACCATGTGATTACACAGATTCTGCACCATGTGATTACACAGAGTCTGCACCATGTGATTGCACAGAGACTGCACCATGTGATTACACAGAGAGACTGCACCATGTGATTACACAGAGAGATTGCACCATGTGATTATACAGAGTCTGGACCATGTGATTACACAGAGACAACACCATGTGATTACACAGAGAGACTGCACCATGTTATTACACAGAGATTGCACCATGTGATTACACAGAGAGATTGCACCATGTGATTACACAGAGAGATTGCACCATGTGATTACACAGAGAGGCTGCACCATGTGATTACACAGAGACTTCACCATGTGATTACACAGAGAGATTGCACCATGTGATTACACAGAGAGATTGCACCATGTAATTACACAGAGACTGCACCATGTGATTACACAGAGAGATTGCACCATGTGATTACACAGAGAGGCTGCACCATGTGATTACACAGAGAGATTGCACTATGTGATTACACCGAGACTGCACCATGTGATTACACAGAGCCTGCACCATGTGCTTACACAGAGACTGCACCATGTGATTACACAGAGAGGCAGCACCATGTGATTACACAGAGATTGCACCATGTGATTATACAGAGACTGCACCATGTGATTACACAGAGAGATTGCACCATGTGATGACACAGAGATATTGCATCATGTGATGACACAGAGAGGCTGCACCATGTGATTTAACAGAGAGATTGCACCATGTGATTATACATAGAATGCACCATGTGATTATACAGGGACTGCACCATGCGAATACAGAGAGAGACTGCACCATGTGATTACACAGAGAGACTGCACTATGTGATTACACAGAGAGATTGCACCATGTGATTACACAGCGAGGATGCACCAAGAGATTGCACAGAGAGGATGCACCATGTGATTACACAGAGACTGCACCATGTGATTACACAGAGAGATTGCACCATGTGATTACACAGAGAGGATGCACCATGTGATTACACAGATACTGCACCATGTGATTACACAGAGACTGCACCATGTGATTACACAGAGAGACTGCACCATGTGATTACACAGAGACTGCAACATGTGATTACACAGAGAGATTGCACCATGTGATTACACAGAGAGACTGCACCATGTGATTACACAGAGACTGCACCATGTGATTACACAGAGAGATTGCACCATGTGATTACACAGAGAGACTGCACCGTGTGATTACACAGAGACTGCACCATGTGATTACACAGAGAGATTGCACCATGTGATTACACAGTGACTGCACCATGTGATGGTACAGAGACTGCACCATGTGATTATACAGAGATATTGCACCATGTGATTACACAGGGAGACTGCACCATGTGATGGCACAGAGACTACACCATGAGATTACATAGAGAGCCTGCGCCATGTAATTACAGAGAGACTGCACCATGTGATTACACAGAGATTGAACCATGTGATTACACAGAGAAACTGCACAATGTGATTATTCAGAGACTGCACCAGGTGATTACACAGAGAGACTGCGCCACGTGATTACACAGAGAGACTGCAACATGTGATTACACAGAGAGACTGCACCATGTGATTACACAGAGACTGCACCATGTGAATACACAGAGAGAATGTACATTGTGATTACACAGAGACTGCACCATGTTATTACACAGAGAGACTGCACCATGTGATTTCACAGAGACTGCACCAAGTGATTACACAGATACGGCTCCATGTGATTATGCAGAGAGACTGCACCATGTGATTACACAGAGTTTGCACCATGTGATTACACAGAGTCTGCACCATGTGATTACACAGAGACTGCACCATGTGATTACACAGAGAGACTGCACCATGTGATTACACAGAGAGATTGCAGCATGTAATTACACAGAGTCTGCACCATGTGATTACACAGAGAGGCTGCACCATGTGATTACACAGAAAGATTGCACCATGTGATTACACAGAGACTGCACCATGTGATTACACTGAGACTGCACCATGTGATTACACAGAGGGACTGCACCATGTTATTACACAGAGAGATTGCACCATGTGATTACACAGAGAGGCTGCACCATGTGATTACACAGAGACATTGCACCATGTGATTACACAGAGACTGCACTATGTGATTATACAGAGACTGCACCATGTGATTACACAGAGAGGCTGCACCATGTGATTACACAGAGAATGCACCATGTGATTACACAGAGACTGCACCATGTGATTACACAGAGAGGCTGCACCATGTGATTTTACAGAGACTGCATCATGTGATTACACAGAGAGGCTACACCATGTGATTACACAGAGACTGCACCATGTGATTACCCAGCTAAACTGCACCATGTGATTACACAGAGAGATTGCACCATGTGATTGCACAGAGACTGCACCATGTGATTACACAGAGACTGCACCATGTGATTTCACAGAGAGGATGCACCATGTGATTACGCAGTGAGACTGCACCATGTGATTACACAGAGAGGATGCACCATGTGATTACACAGTGACTGCACCATGTGATTACACGGAGACTGCACCAAGTGATTACACAGAGAGATTGCACCATGTGATCACACAGAGAGGCTGCACCATGTGATTACACAGAGAGACTGCACCATGTTATTACACTGAGAGACTGCACCATGCGATTACACAGAGAGACTGCACCATGTGATCACACAGGGACTGCACCATGTGATTACACAGAGAGACTGCACCATGTGATTACACAGAGAGATTGCACCATGTGATTACACAGAGTCTGCACCATGTGATTACACAGAGACTGCACCTTGTGATTACAGAGAGACTGCACCATGTGATTACACAGCGAGATTGCACCATGTGATTACACAGAGTCTGCACCATGTGATTACACAGAGACTGCACCATGTGATTACAGAGAGACTCCACCATGTGATTACACAGAGAGACTGCACCATGTGATTACACAGAGAGACTGCACCATGTGATTACACAGAGTCTGCACCATGTGATTACACAGATTCTGCACCATGTGATTACACAGAGTCTGCACCATGTGATTGCACAGAGACTGCACCATGTGATTACACAGAGAGACTGCACCATGTGATTACACAGAGAGATTGCACCATGTGATTATACAGAGTCTGGACCATGTGATTACACAGAGACAACACCATGTGATTACACAGAGAGACTGCACCATGTGATTACACAGGGATACTGCACCATGTGATGGCACAGAGACTGCACCATGTGATTACAGAGAGACTGCACCATGTGATTACAAAGAGCCTGCACCATGTGATTACACAGAGAGACTGCACCATGTGATTACACAGAGACCGCACGATGTGATTGCACAGAGAAACTGCACAATGTGATTATTCAGAGACTGCACCAGGTGATTACATAGAGAGACTGCACCATGTGATTACACAGAGATTGAACCATGTGATTACACAGATACGGCTCCATGTGATTATGCAGAGAGACTGCACCATGTGATTTCACAGAGACTGCACCAATGATTACACAGATACGGCTCCATGTGATTATGCAGAGAGACTGCACCATGTGATTACACAGAGTTTGCACCATGTGATTACACAGAGTCTGCACCATGTGATTACACAGAGACTGCACCATGTGATTACACAGAGTGACTGCACCATGTGATTACACAGAGAGATTGCAGCATGTAATTACACAGAGTCTGCACTATGTGATTATACAGAGACTGCACCATGTGATTACACAGAGAGGCTGCACCATGTGATTACACAGAGAATGCACCATGTGATTACACAGAGACTGCACCATGTGATTACACAGAGAGGCTGCACCATGTGATTTTACAGAGACTGCACCATGTGATTACACATAGAGATTGCTCCATGTGATTACACAGAGACTGCACCATGTGATTACACAGAGAGATTGCACCATGTGATTACACAGAGAGGCTGCACCATGTGATTACACAGTGAGATTGCAACATGTGATTACACCGAGACTGCACCATGTGATTACACAGAGAGGCTGCACCATGTGATTACACAGAGACTGCACCATGTGATTACACAGAGTGGCTGCACCATTTGATTACACAGAGAGATTGCACCATGTGATTACACAGAGAGGCTGCACCATGAGATTACACAGAGACTGCTCCATGTGATTACACAGAGAGATGGCACCATGTGATGACACACAGACTGCACCATGTGATTACACAGAGAGACTGCACCATGTGATTACAGAGAGATTGCACCATGTGATTACACAGAGACTGCACCATGTGATTACACAGAGTCTGCACCATGTGATTACACAGAGAGATTGCACCATGTGATTACACCGAGACTGCACCATGTGATTACACAGAGACTGCACCATTTGATTACACAGACACTGCACCATGTGATTACACAGAGAGATTGCACCATGTGATTACACAGAGAGACTGCACCATGTGATTACACAGAGACTGCACCATTGATTACGGAGAGACTGCACCCTGTGATTATTCAGAGATTGAACCAGGTGATTACACTGAGAGACTGCACCATGTGATTACACAGAGAGACTGCAACATGTGATTACACAGAGAGACTGCAACATGTGATTACACAGAGAGACTGCAACATGTGATTACACGGAGAGACTGCACCATGTGATTACACAGAGAGACTGCAACATGTGATTTCACAGAGAGACTGCACCAGGTAATTACACAGAGAGACTGCACCATGTGATTACACAGAGACTGCACCATGTGATTACACAGAGAGGATGCACCATGTTTTTAAACAGATAGACTGCACCATGTGATTACACAGAGAGATTGCAGCATGTGATTACACAGAGGCGGCACCATGTGATGACACAGAGACTGCACCATGTGATTACACAGAGACTGCACCATGTGATTATACATAGAGACTGCACCATGTGATTACACAGAGAATGCACCATGTCATTACACAGAGGCTGCACCATTTGATTATACAGAGAGACTGCACCATGTGATTACACAGAGACTGCACCATGTGATTACACAGAGACTGCACCATGTGATTACACAGAGACTGCACCATGTGATTACACAGAGACTGCACCATTTGATTACACAGAGAGACTGCACCATGTGATTACACAGAGACTGCACCATTTGATTATACAGAGAGACTGCACCATGAGATTTCACAGAGAGACTGCACCATGTGATTTCACAGAGAGACTGCAGCATGTGATTATGCAGAGAGACTGCACCATGTGATTTCACAGAGAGACTGCACCATGTGATTTCACAGAGAGACTGCAAAATGTGATTAGACAGATACTGCACCATGTGATTATGCAGAGAGGCTGCACCATGTGATTACACAGAGAGACTGCACCATGTGATTACACAGAGAGATTGCACCATGTGATTACACAGAGACTGCACCATGTGATTACACAGAGTCTGCACCATGTGATTACACAGAGAGATTGCACCATGTGATTACACCGAGACTGCACCATGTGATTACACAGAGACTGCACCATTTGATTACACAGAGACTGCACCATGTGATTACACAGAGAGATTGCACCATGTGATTACACAGAGAGGCTGCACCATGTGATTACACAGAGTCTGCACCATGTGATTGCACAGAGAGATTGCACCATGTGATTACACAGAGAGATTGCACCATGTGATTACACCGAGACTGCACCATGTGATTACACAGAGACTGCACCATTTGATTACACAGAGACTGCACCATGTGATTACACAGAGACTGCTCGATGTGATTACACGGAGACTGCACCATGTGATTACACGGAGACTGCACCATTGATTACGCAGAGACTGCACCCTGTGATTATTCAGAGATTGAACCAGGTGATTACACAGAGAGACTGCACCATGTGATTACACAGAGAGACTGCAACATGTGATTACACAGAGAGACTGCAACATGTGATACACAGAGAGACTGCAACATGTGATTACACAGAGAGTCTGCAACATGTGATTACACAGAGAGACTGCACCATATGATTACACAGAGATACTGCAACATGTGATTACACAGACACACTGCACCAGGTAATTACACAGAGAGACTGCACCATGTGATTACACAGAGACTGCACCATGTGATTACACAGAGAGGATGCACCATGTTTTTAAACAGATAGACTGCACCATGTGATTACACAGAGAGATTGCAGCATGTGATTACACAGAGAATGCACCATGTCATTACACAGAGGCTGCACCATTTGATTATACAGAGAGACTGCACCATGTGATTACACAGTGACTGCACCATGTGATTACACAGAGACTGCACCATGTGATTACACAGAGACTGCACCATTTGATTACACAGAGAGACTGCACCATGTGATTACACAGAGACTGCACCATTTGATTATACAGAGAGACTGCACCATGAGATTTCACAGAGAGACTGCACCATGTAATTTCACAGAGAGACTGCACCATGTGATTATGCAGAGAGACTGCACCATGTGATTTCACAGAGAGACTGCACCATGTGATTTCACAGAGAGACTGCAAAATGTGATTACACAGATACTGCACGATGTGATTATACAGAGAGACTGCACCATGTGATTTCACAGAGAGGCTGCACCATGTGATTGCACATGGGGATTGAACCATGTGATTACACAGAGACTGCACTATGTGATTACAAAGAGAATGCACCATGTGATTACACAGAGACTGCACCATGAGATTACACAAGTAGATTGAACCATGTGATTACACAGAGACTGCACTATGTGATTACAAAGAGACTGCACCATGTGATTACACATGGAGATTGAACCATGTGATTATACACAGACTGCACCATGTGATTTCACAGAGAGACTGCACCATGTGATTACACAGAGACTGCACCATTGATTACGCAGAGACTGCACCCTTTGATTATTCAGAGATTGAACCAGGTGATTACACAGAGAGACTGCACCATGTGATTACACAGAGAGACTGCAACATGTGATTTCACAGAGAGACTGCAACATGTGATTACACGGAGAGACAGCACCATGTGATTACACAGAGAGACTGCAACATGTGATTTCACAGAGAGACTGCACCAGGTAATTACACAGAGAGACTGCACCATGTGATTACACAGAGACTGCACCATGTGATTACACAGAGAGGATGCACCATGTTTTTAAACAGATAGACTGCACCATGTGATTACACAGAGAGATTGCAGCATGTGATTACACAGAGGCGGCACCATGTGATTACACAGAGAGGCTGCACCATGTGATTACACAGAGACTGCACCATGTGATTACACAGAGACTGCACCATGTGATTACACATAGAGACTGCACCATGTGATTACACAGAGAATGCACCATGTCATTACACAGAGGCTGCACCATTTGATTATACAGAGAGACTGCACCATGTGAATACACAGAGACTGCACCATGTGATTACACAGAGACTGCACCATGTGATTACACAGAGACTGCACCATTTGATTACACAGAGAGACTGCACCATTTGATTATACAGAGAGACTGCACCATGAGATTTCACAGAGAGACTGCACCATGTGATTTCACAGAGAGACTGCAGCATGTGATTATGCAGAGAGACTGCACCATGTGATTTCACAGAGAGACTGCACCATGTGATTTCACAGAGAGACTGCAAAATGTGATTAGACAGATAGTGCACCATGTGATTATGCAGAGAGGCTGCACCATGTGATTACACAGAGAGACTGCACCATGTGATTACACAGAGAGATTGCACCATGTGATTACACCGAGACTGCACCATGTGATTACACAGAGACTGCACCATTTGATTACACAGAGACTGCACCATGTGATTACACAGAGAGATTGCACCATGTGATTACACAGAGAGACTGCACCATGTGATTACACAGAGTCTGCACCATGTGATTACACAGAGAGATTGCACCATGTGATTACACAGAGAGATTGCACCATGTGATTACACCGAGTCTGCACCATGTGATTACACAGAGACTGCACCATTTGATTACACAGAGACTGCACCATGTGATTACACAGAGAATGCTCGATGTGATTACGCAGAGACTGCACCATGTGATTACACGGAGACTGCACCATTGATTACGCAGAGACTGCACCCTGAGATTATTCAGAGATTGAACCAGGTGATTACACAGAGAGACTGCACCATGTGATTACACAGAGAGACTGCAACATGTGATTACACAGAGAGACTGCAACATGTGATTACACAGAGAGACTGCAACATGTGATTACACAGAGAGACTGCACCATGTGATTACACAGAGATACTGCATCATGTGATTACACAGAGACACTGCACCAGGTAATTACACAGAGAGACTGCACCATGTGATTACACAGAGACTGCACCATGTGATTACACAGAGAGGATGCACCATGTTTTTAAACAGATAGACTGCACCATGTGATTACACAGAGAGATTGCAGCATGTGATTACACAGAGGCGGCACCATGTGATTACACAGAGAGGCTGCACCATGTGATTACACAGAGACTGCACCATGTGATTACACAGAGACTGCACCATGTGATTATACATAGAGACTGCACCATGTGATTACACAGAGAATGCACCATGTCATTACACAGAGGCTGCACCATGTGATTACACAGAGACTACACCATGTGATTACACAGAGACTGCACCATGTGATTACACAGAGAGACTGCACCATGTGATTACACAGAGACTACACCATGTGATTACACAGAGACTGCACCATGTGATTACACAGAGAGACTGCACCATGTGATTACACAGAGACTACACCATGTGATTACACAGAGACTGCACCATGTGATTACACAGAGAGACTGCACCATGTGATTACGCAGAGACTACACCATGTGATTACACAGAGACTGCACCATGTGATTACACAGAGAGACTGCACCATGTGATTAAGCAGAGACTGTACCATGTGATCACACAGATACTGCACCATGTGATTACACAGAGAGACTGCACCATGTGATTACACAGAGAGACTGCACCATGTGTTTACAAAGAGAGACTGCACCATGTGATCACACAGAGAGACTGCACCATGTGATTACAGTGAGAGACTGCACCATGTGATTACACAGAGAGACTGCACCATGTGATTACACAGAAAGACTGCACCATGTGATTACACTGAGAAACTGCACCATGTGATTACACAGAGAGACTGCACCATGTGATTACACAGAGACTGCACCATGTGATTACACAGAGAGACTGCACCATGTGATTACACAGAGACTGCACCATGTGATTACACAGACAGATTGCACCATGTGATTACAAAGAGACTGCACCATGTGATTGCATAGAGAAACTGCACAATGTGATTATTCAGAGACTGCACCATGTGATTAAACAGAGACATTGCACCATGTGATGACACAGAGACTGCACCATGTGATTACACAGAGACTGCACCATATGATTACACAGAGAGATTGCACCATGTGATTACACAGAGAGGCTACACCATGTGATTGAACAGAAAGATTGCACCATGTGATTACACAGAGACTGCACCATGTGATTATACAGAGACTGCATCATGTGATTACACAGAGACTGCACCATGTGAATACACAGAGAGACTGCACCATGTGATTACACAGAGAGACTGCACAATGTGATTACACAGAGAGGCTGCACCATGTGATTACACAGAGAGGATGCACCATGTGATTACACAGAGTCTGCAACATGTGATTACACAGAGAGATTGCACCATGTGATTACACAGAGACTGCACCATGTGATTACACCGAGAGACTGCACCATATGATTACACAGAGACTGCACCATGTGATTACACAGAGAGACTGCACCATATGATTACACAGAGACTGCACCATGTGATTACACAGAGAGACTGCACCATATGATTACACAGAGACTGCACCATGTGATTACACAGAGAGACTGCACCATGTGATTACACAGAGACTGCACCATGTGATTACACTGAGAGACTGCACCATATGATTACACAGAGACTGCAGCATGTGATTACACAGAGAGACTGCACCATGTGATTGCACAGAGAGATTCCACCATGTGATTACACAAAGACTGCAACATGTGATTGCACAGAGAGATTGCACCATGTGATTACACAGATACTGCACCATGTGATTACACAGAGAGACTGCAGCATGTGATTACACAGAGACCGCACGATGTAATTGCACAGAGAAACTGCACAATGTGATTATTCAGAGACTGCAGCATGTGATTACACAGAGATTGAACCATGTGATTACACAGAGAAACTGCACAATCTGATTATTCAGAGACTGCACCAGGTGATTACACAGAGAGACTGCAACATGTAATTACACAGAGAGACTGCACCATGTAATTACACAGAGAGACTGCACCATGTGATTACACAGAGACTGCACCATGTGATTGCACAGAGAGATTGCACCATGTGATTACACAGAGACTGCACCATGTGATTACACAGAGAGTCTGCGCCATGTGATTACACAGAGACTGCAACATGTGATTACACAGAGAGACTGCACCAGGTAATTACACAGAGAGACTGCACCATGTGATTACACAGAGACTGCACCATGTGATTACACAGAGAGACTGCACCATGTGATTACACAGAGAGGATGCACCATGTTTTTAAACTGAGAGACTGCACCATGTGATTACAAAGAGAGATTGCAGCATGTGATTACACAGATGCGGCACCATGTGATTACACAGAGAGGCTGCGCCATGTGATTACACAGAGACTGCACCATGTGATTATACAGAGAGACCGCACCATGTGATTACACAGAGACTGCACCATGTGATTACACAGAGGCTGCACCATGTGATTACACATAGAGATTGCTCCATGTGATTACACAGAGACTGCACCATGTGATTACACAGAGAGATTGCACCATGTGATTACACAGAGAGGCTGCACCATGTGATTACACAGTGAGATTGCAACATGTGATTACACCGAGACTGCACCATGTGATTACACAGAGAGGCTGCACCATGTGATTACACAGAGACTGCACCATGTGATTACACAGAGTGGCTGCACCATTTGATTACACAGAGAGATTGCACCATGTGATTACACAGAGAGGCTGCACCATGAGATTACACAGAGACTGCTCCATGTGATTACACAGAGAGATGGCACCATGTGATGACACACAGACTGCACCATGTGATTACACCGAGACTGCACCATGTGATTACACAGAGACTGCACCATTTGATTACACAGACACTGCACCATGTGATTACACAGAGAGATTGCACCATGTGATTACACAGAGAGACTGCACCATGTGATTACACAGAGACTGCACCATTGATTACGGAGAGACTGCACCCTGTGATTATTCAGAGATTGAACCAGGTGATTACACTGAGAGACTGCACCATGTGATTACACAGAGAGACTGCAACATGTGATTACACAGAGAGACTGCAACATGTGATTACACAGAGAGACTGCAACATGTGATTACACAGAGAGACTGCACCATGTGATTACACAGAGAGATTGCAACATGTGATTACACCGAGAGACTGCACCAGGTAATTACACAGAGAGACTGCACCATGTGATTACACAGAGACTGCACCATGTGATTACACAGAGAGGATGCACCATGTTATTAAACAGATAGACTGCACCATGTGATTACACAGCGAGATTGCACCATGTGATTACACAGAGAGGCTGCACCATGTGATTACACAGAGACTGCACCATGTGATTACACAGAGACTGCACCATGTGATTATACAGAAAGACTGCACCATGTGATTACACAGAGACTGCACCATGTGATTACACAGAGGCTGCACCATTGGATTATACAGAGAGACTGCACCATGTGATTACACAGAGACTGCACCATGTGATTACACAGAGACTGCACCATGTGATTACACAGAGAGTGCACCATGTGATTACACAGAGAGACTGCACCATGTGAGTACACAGAGAGACTGCACCATTTGATTATACAGAGAGACTGCACCATGTGATTTCACAGAGAGACTGCACCATGTGATTACACAGAGAGACTGCACCATGTGATTACACAGAGACTACACCATGTGATTACACAGAGACTGCACCATGTGATTACACAGAGAGACTGCACCATGTGATTACACAGAGACTACACCATGTGATTACACAGAGACTGCACCATGTGATTACACAGAGAGACTGCACCATGTGATTACGCAGAGACTACACCATGTGATTACACAGAGACTGCACCATGTGATTACACAGAGAGACTGCACCATGTGATTAAGCAGAGACTGTACCATGTGATCACACAGATACTGCACCATGTGATTACACAGAGAGACTGCACCATGTGATTACACAGAGAGACTGCACCATGTGTTTACAAAGAGAGACTGCACCATGTGATCACACAGAGAGACTGCACCATGTGATTACAGTGAGAGACTGCACCATGTGATTACACAGAGAGACTGCACCATGTGATTACACAGAAAGACTGCACCATGTGATTACACTGAGAAACTGCACCATGTGATTACACAGAGAGACTGCACCATGTGATTACACAGAGACTGCACCATGTGATTACACAGAGAGACTGCACCATGTGATTACACAGAGACTGCACCATGTGATTACACAGACAGATTGCACCATGTGATTACAAAGAGACTGCACCATGTGATTGCATAGAGAAACTGCACAATGTGATTATTCAGAGACTGCACCATGTGATTAAACAGAGACATTGCACCATGTGATGACACAGAGACTGCACCATGTGATTACACAGAGACTGCACCATATGATTACACAGAGAGATTGCACCATGTGATTACACAGAGAGGCTACACCATGTGATTGAACAGAAAGATTGCACCATGTGATTACACAGAGACTGCACCATGTGATTATACAGAGACTGCATCATGTGATTACACAGAGACTGCACCATGTGAATACACAGAGAGACTGCACCATGTGATTACACAGAGAGACTGCACAATGTGATTACACAGAGAGGCTGCACCATGTGATTACACAGAGAGGATGCACCATGTGATTACACAGAGTCTGCAACATGTGATTACACAGAGAGATTGCACCATGTGATTACACAGAGACTGCACCATGTGATTACACCGAGAGACTGCACCATGTGATTACACAGAGACTGCACCATGTGATTACACAGAGAGACTGCACCATATGATTACACAGAGACTGCACCATGTGATTACACAGAGAGACTGCACCATATGATTACACAGAGACTGCACCATGTGATTACACAGAGAGACTGCACCATGTGATTACACAGAGACTGCACCATGTGATTACACTGAGAGACTGCACCATATGATTACACAGAGACTGCAGCATGTGATTACACAGAGAGACTGCACCATGTGATTGCACAGAGAGATTCCACCATGTGATTACACAAAGACTGCAACATGTGATTGCACAGAGAGATTGCACCATGTGATTACACAGATACTGCACCATGTGATTACACAGAGAGACTGCAGCATGTGATTACACAGAGACCGCACGATGTAATTGCACAGAGAAACTGCACAATGTGATTATTCAGAGACTGCAGCATGTGATTACACAGAGATTGAACCATGTGATTACACAGAGAAACTGCACAATCTGATTATTCAGAGACTGCACCAGGTGATTACACAGAGAGACTGCAACATGTAATTACACAGAGAGACTGCACCATGTAATTACACAGAGAGACTGCACCATGTGATTACACAGAGACTGCACCATGTGATTGCACAGAGAGATTGCACCATGTGATTACACAGAGACTGCACCATGTGATTACACAGAGAGTCTGCGCCATGTGATTACACAGAGACTGCAACATGTGATTACACAGAGAGACTGCACCAGGTAATTACACAGAGAGACTGCACCATGTGATTACACAGAGACTGCACCATGTGATTACACAGAGAGACTGCACCATGTGATTACACAGAGAGGATGCACCATGTTTTTAAACTGAGAGACTGCACCATGTGATTACAAAGAGAGATTGCAGCATGTGATTACACAGATGCGGCACCATGTGATTACACAGAGAGGCTGCGCCATGTGATTACACAGAGACTGCACCATGTGATTATACAGAGAGACCGCACCATGTGATTACACAGAGACTGCACCATGTGATTACACAGAGGCTGCACCATGTGATTACACATAGAGATTGCTCCATGTGATTACACAGAGACTGCACCATGTGATTACACAGAGAGATTGCACCATGTGATTACACAGAGAGGCTGCACCATGTGATTACACAGTGAGATTGCAACATGTGATTACACCGAGACTGCACCATGTGATTACACAGAGAGGCTGCACCATGTGATTACACAGAGACTGCACCATGTGATTACACAGAGTGGCTGCACCATTTGATTACACAGAGAGATTGCACCATGTGATTACACAGAGAGGCTGCACCATGAGATTACACAGAGACTGCTCCATGTGATTACACAGAGAGATGGCACCATGTGATGACACACAGACTGCACCATGTGATTACACCGAGACTGCACCATGTGATTACACAGAGACTGCACCATTTGATTACACAGACACTGCACCATGTGATTACACAGAGAGATTGCACCATGTGATTACACAGAGAGACTGCACCATGTGATTACACAGAGACTGCACCATTGATTACGGAGAGACTGCACCCTGTGATTATTCAGAGATTGAACCAGGTGATTACACTGAGAGACTGCACCATGTGATTACACAGAGAGACTGCAACATGTGATTACACAGAGAGACTGCAACATGTGATTACACAGAGAGACTGCAACATGTGATTACACAGAGAGACTGCACCATGTGATTACACAGAGAGATTGCAACATGTGATTACACCGAGAGACTGCACCAGGTAATTACACAGAGAGACTGCACCATGTGATTACACAGAGACTGCACCATGTGATTACACAGAGAGGATGCACCATGTTATTAAACAGATAGACTGCACCATGTGATTACACAGCGAGATTGCAGCATGTGATTACACAGAGGCGGCACCATGTGATTACACAGAGAGGCTGCACCATGTGATTACACAGAGACTGCACCATGTGATTACACAGAGACTGCACCATGTGATTATACAGAAAGACTGCACCATGTGATTACACAGAGACTGCACCATGTGATTACACAGAGGCTGCACCATTGGATTATACAGAGAGACTGCACCATGTGATTACACAGAGACTGCACCATGTGATTACACAGAGACTGCACCATGTGATTACACAGAGACTGCACCATGTGATTACACAGAGAGACTGCACCATGTGAGTACACAGAGAGACTGCACCATTTGATTATACAGAGAGACTGCACCATGTGATTTCACAGAGAGACTGCACCATGTGATTTCACAGAGAGACTGCACCATGTGATTATGCAGAGAGACTGCACCATGTGATTGCACAGAGAGACTGCACCATGTGATTTCACAGAGAGACTGCAAAATGTGATTACACAGATACTGCACCATGTGATTATGCAGAGAGACTGCACCATGTGATTTCACAGAGAGGCTGCACCATGTGATTACACATGGAGATTGAACCATGTGATTACACAGACACTGCACTACGTGATTACAAAGAGAATGCACCATGTGATTACACTGAGACTGCACCATGTGATTACACAGAGAGACTGCACCATGTGATTACACAGAGAGATTGCACCATGTGATTACACAGAGACTGCACCATGTGATTACACAGAGAGACTGCACCATGTGATTTCACAGAGATTGCACCATGTGATTACACAGAGAGACTACACCATGTGATTACACAGAGAGATTGCACCATGTGATTACACAGAGATTGCACCATGTGATTACACAGAGATTGCACCATGTGATTACACAGAGAGACTGCACCATGTGATTAAATAGAGAGACTGCACCATGTGACTACACAGAGAGATTGCACCATGTGATTACACAGAGATTGCACCATGTGATTACACAGAGAGATTGCACCATGTGATTACACAGAGATTGCACCATGTGATTACACAGAGGCTGCACCATGTGATTAAAGAGTGAGATTGCACCATGTGATTACACAGAGACTGCACCGTGTGATTACACATGGAGATTTTACAACGTGATTACACAGAGACTGCACCATGTGATTACACAGAGACTGCATCATGTGATTGTATAGAGAATGCACCATGTGATTAAACCGTGACTTCACCATGTGATCACACAGAGACTACACCGTGTGATTACACAGAGAATGCACTATGTGATTACACAGAGACTGCACCATGTGATTACACAGAGACTTCACCATGTGATTACACAGAGAGACTGCACCATGTGATTAATCAGAGACTGCACCATGTGATCACACAGAGACTGCACAATGTGATTACACAGAGAGACTGCATCATGTGATTACAGAGACTGCACCATATGATTACACAGAGAGATTGCACCATGTGAATACACAGAGACTGCACCATGTGATTACACAGAGAGACTGCACCATGTAATTACACAGAGACTACACCATGTGATTACACAGAGACTGAACCATGTGATTACACAGAGGGACTGCACCATGTGATTACGCAGAGACTGCACCATGTGATTCAACAGAGAGACTGTACCATGTGATTACACAGTGAGACTGCACCATGTGTTTACACAGAGAGACTGCACCATGTGATCACACAGAGACTGCACCAGGTGATTACACAGAGAGACTGCACCATGTGATTACACAGAGAGACTGCACCATGTGATTACACAGAGAGACTGCACCATGTGATCACACAGAGTGCACCATGTGATTACACAGAGAGACTGCACCATGTGATTACACAGAGAGACTGCACCATGTGATTACACAGACAGACTGTTCCATGTGATTTAACAGAGAGGCTGCACCATGTGATTGCACAGAGGCTGCACCATGTGATTCAACAGAGAGATTGCACCATGTGATTTCACAGAGAGGCTGCACCATGTGATTACACATGGAGATTGAACCATGTGATTACACAGACACTGCACTACGTGATTACAAAGAGAATGCACCATGTGATTACACTGAGACTGCACCATGTGATTACACAGAGAGACTGCACCATGTGATTACACAGAGAGATTGCACCATGTGATTACACAGAGACTGCACCATGTGATTACA
This sequence comes from Cetorhinus maximus, assembly GCF_964194155.1. Lineage (NCBI taxonomy): Eukaryota > Metazoa > Chordata > Chondrichthyes > Lamniformes > Cetorhinidae > Cetorhinus > Cetorhinus maximus. The sequence continues at coordinate 22,064,377 of NC_135905.1, read as the reverse complement.
CAGAGAGACTGCACCATGTGATTTCACAGAGATTGCACCATGTGATTACACAGAGAGACTACACCATGTGATTACACAGAGAGATTGCACCATGTGATTACACAGAGATTGCACCATGTGATTACACAGAGATTGCACCATGTGATTACACAGAGAGACTGCACCATGTGATTAAATAGAGAGACTGCACCATGTGACTACACAGAGAGATTGCACCATGTGATTACACAGAGATTGCACCATGTGATTACACAGAGAGATTGCACCATGTGATTACACAGAGATTGCACCATGTGATTACACAGAGGCTGCACCATGTGATTAAAGAGTGAGATTGCACCATGTGATTACACAGAGACTGCACCGTGTGATTACACATGGAGATTTTACAACGTGATTACACAGAGACTGCACCATGTGATTACACAGAGACTGCACCATGTGATTGTATAGAGAATGCACCATGTGATTAAACCGTGACTTCACCATGTGATCACACAGAGACTACACCGTGTGATTACACAGAGAATGCACTATGTGATTACACAGAGACTGCACCATGTGATTACACAGAGACTTCACCATGTGATTACACAGAGAGACTGCACCATGTGATTAATCAGAGACTGCACCATGTGATCACACAGAGACTGCACAATGTGATTACACAGAGAGACTGCATCATGTGATTACAGAGACTGCACCATATGATTACACAGAGAGATTGCACCATGTGAATACACAGAGACTGCACCATGTGATTACACAGAGAGACTGCACCATGTGATTACACAGAGACTACACCATGTGATTACACAGAGACTGAACCATGTGATTACACAGAGGGACTGCACCATGTGATTACGCAGAGACTGCACCATGTGATTCAACAGAGAGACTGTACCATGTGATTACACAGTGAGACTGCACCATGTGTTTACACAGAGAGACTGCACCATGTGATCACACAGAGACTGCACCAGGTGATTACACAGAGAGACTGCACCATGTGATTACACAGAGAGACTGCACCATGTGATTACACAGAGAGACTGCACCATGTGATCACACAGAGTGCACCATGTGATTACACAGAGAGACTGCACCATGTGATTACACAGAGAGACTGCACCATGTGATTACACAGACAGACTGTTCCATGTGATTTAACAGAGAGGCTGCACCATGTGATTGCACAGAGGCTGCACCATGTGATTCAACAGAGAGATTGCACCATGTGATTACACAGAGAGGCTGCACCATGTGATTCAACAGAGAGATTGCACCATGTGATTACACAGAGACTGCACCATGTGATTACACAGAGACTGCAACATGTGATTACAAAGAGACTGCGCCATGTGATTACACATGGAGTTTGAACCATGTGAATACACAGAGACTGCACCATGTGATTACCCAGAGAGATTGCACCATGTGATTACACAGAGACTGCACCATGTGATTACACAGAGAGACTGCACCATGTGATTACACAGTGACTGCACCATGTGATTACACAGAGTGATTGCACCAAGTGATTACACAGAGATTGCACCATTTGATTACACAGAGAGACTGCACCTTTGTGATTAAAGAGAGAGACTGCACCATGTGATTGCACAGAGGCTGCACCATGTGATTAAAGGGAGAGATTGCACCATGTGATTTCACAGAGACTACACCATGTGATTACACAGAGAGACTGCACCATATGATTAAACAGAGACTGCACTGTGTGATTACACAGAGACTGCACCATGTGATCACACAGAGACTGCACCATGTGATTATACAGAGTGACTGCACAATGTGATTACACAGAGAGACTGAATCATGTGATTACACAGAGAGATTGCACCATGTGATCACACAGAGAGGCTGCACCATGTGATTACACAGAGAGACTGCACCATGTGATTACAGTGAGAGACTGCACCATGTGATTACACAGAGAGACTGCACCATGTGATTACACAGAGAGACTGCACCATGTGATTACACTGAGAGACTGCACCATGCGATTACACAGAGAGACTGCACCATGTGATTACACAGAGAGATTGCACCATGTGATTACACAGAGTCTGCACCATGTGATTACACAGAGACAGCACCATGTGATTACACAGAGAGACTGCACCATGTTATTACACAGAGATTGCACCATGTGATTACACAATGAGACTGCACCATGTGATTACAAGAGAGGCTGCACCATGAGATTACACAGAGAGATTGTACCATGTGATTACACAGAGAGACTGCACCATGTGATTACACAGAGACTGCACTATGTGATTATACAGAGACTGCACCATGTGCTTATACAGAGACTGCACCATGTGATTGCACAGAGAGGCTGCACCATGTGATTACACAGAGACTGCACCATGTGATTATGCAGCGAGACTGTACCATGTGATTACACAGAGAGATTGCACCATGTGATTACACAGAGACTGCACCATGTGATTTTGCAGAGAGACTGCACCATGTGATTTCACAGAGAGATTGCACCATGTGATTACACAGATACGGCACCATGTGATTATGCAGAGAGACTGCACCATGTGATTTCACAGAGAGTCTGCACCATGTGATTACACATATACTGCACCATCTGATTATGCAGAGAGGCTGGACAATGTGATTGCACAGAGACTGCACCATGTGATTGCACATGGAGATTGAACCGTGTGATTACACCAAGACTGCACCATGTGATTACACATGGAGATTGAACCATGTGATTACACATGAAGACTGCACCATGTGATTACACAGAGAGACTGCACCATGTGATTTCAATGAGACTGCACCATGTGATTACACATGGAGTTTGAACCATGTGATTACACAGAGACTGCACCATGTGATTACCCAGAGAGATTGCACCATGTGATTACACAGAGACTGCACCATGTGATTACACAGAGAGATTGCACCATGTGATTACACAGAGAGATTGCACCATGTGATTACACAGAGATTGCACCATGTGATTACACAGAGAGACTGCACCATGTGATTAAAGAGAGAGACTGCACCATGTGATTACGCAGAGGCTGCACCATGTGATTAAAGAGAGAGATTGCACCATGTGATTACACAGAGACTACACCATGTGGTTACACAGAGGCTCCACCATGTGATTACACACAGAGACTGCACCATATGATTAAACAGAGACTGCACCGTGTGATTACACATGGATATTTTACAATGTGATTACACAGAGACTGGACCATGTGATTACACAGAGACTGCACCATGTGATTAAACAGAGACTGCACCGTGTGATTACACAGAGACTGCACCATGTGATTACACAGAGACTGCACCATGTGATTACACAGAGAGACTGCACCATGTGATCACACAGAGACTGCACCATGTGATTACACAGAGAGATTGTATCATGTGATTACACAGAGACTGCACCATATGATTACACAGAGAGATTGCACCATGTGATTACACAGAGACTGCACCATGTGATCACACAGATACTGCACCATGTGATTACACAGAGAGACTGCACCATGTGATTACACAGAGAGACTGCACCATGTGATCACACAGAGACTGCTCCATGTGATTACACAGAGAGACTGCACCATGTGATTACACAGAGAGACTGCACCATGTGATTACACAGAGAGACTGCACCATGTGATCACACAGAGACTGCACCATGTGATTACACAGAGAGACTGCACCATGTGATTACACAGAGATACTGCACCATGTGATTACACAGAGAGACTGCACCATGTGATTAAACAGAGAGGTTGCACCATGTGATTGCACAGAGGCTGCACCATGTGATTCAACGGAGAGATTGCACCATGTGATTACACAGAGAGGCTGCACCATGTGATTCAACAGAGAGATTGCACCATGTGATTACGCGGAGAGACTGCACCATGTGATTACACAGAGACAGCACCATGTGATTACACAGAGACTGCACCATGTGATTACACAGAGACTGCAACATGTGATTACAAAGAGACTGCACCATGTGCTTACACATGGAGTTTGAACCATGTAATTACACAGACTGCACCATGTGATTACACAGAGAGACTGCACCATGTGATTAAACAGAGAGGTTGCACCATGTGATTGCACAGAGGCTGCACCATGTGATTCAACAGAGAGATTGCACCATGTGATTACAAAGAGAGGCTGCACCATGTGATTCAACAGAGAGATTGCACCATGTGATTACACAGAGAGACTGCACCATGTGATTACTCAGAGACTGCACCATGTGATTACACAGAGAGACTGCACCATGTGATTACTCAGAGACTGCACCATGTGATTACACAGAGACTGCACCATGTGATTACACAGAAACTGCACCATGTGATTACACAGAGAGACTGCACCATGTGATTAAACAGAGACTGCACCATGTGATCACACAGAGACTGCACCATGTGATTACACAGAGAGACTGCATCATGTGATTACACAGAGACTGCACCATATGATTACACAGAGAGATTGCACCATGTGATTACACAGAGACTGCACCATGTGATTACACAGAGACTACACCATGTGATTACACAGAGACTGCACCATGTGATTACACTGAGAGACTGCACCATGTGATTACGCAGAGACTGCACCATGTGATCACACAGATACTGCACCATGTGATTACACAGAGAGACTGCACCATGTGATTACACAGAGAGACTGCACCATGTGATCACACAGAGACTGCTCCATGTGATTACACAGAGAGACTGCACCATGTGATTACACAGAGAGACTGCACCATGTGATTACACAGAGAGACTGCACCATGTGATCACACAGAGACTGCATCATGTGATTACACAGAGAGACTGCACCATGTGATTACACAGAGATACTGCACCATGTGATTACACAGAGAGACTGCACCATGTGATTTAACAGAGAGGTTGCACCATGTGATTGCACAGAGGCTGCACCATGTGATTCAAAGGAGAGATTGCACCATGTGATTACACAGAGAGGCTGCACCATGTGATTCAACAGAGAGATTGCACCATGTGATTACGCGGAGAGACTGCACCATGTGATTACACAGAGACAGCACCATGTGATTACACAGAGACTGCACCATGTGATTACACAGAGACTGCAACATGTGATTACAAAGAGACTGCACCATGTGCTTACACATGGAGTTTGAACCATGTGATTACACAGAGACAGCACCATGTGATTACACAGAGAGACTGCATCATGTGATTAAACAGAGAGGTTGCACCATGTGATTGCACAGAGGCTGCACCATGTGATTCAACAGAGAGATTGCACCATGTGATTACAAAGAGAGGCTGCACCATGTGATTCAACAGAGAGATTGCACCATGTGATTACACAGAGAGACTGCACCATGTGATTACTCAGAGACTGCCCCATGTGATTACACAGAGAGACTGCACCATGTGATTACTCAGAGACTGCACCATGTGATTACACAGAGACTGCACCATGTGATTACACAGAAACTGCAACATGTGATTACAAAGAGACTGCACCATGTGATTACGCATGGAGTTTGAACCATGTGATTACACAGAGACTGCACCATGTGATTAGCCAGAGAGATTGCACCATGTGATTACACAGAGACTGCAACATGTGATTACACAGAGTGATTGCACCATGTGATTTCACAGATATTGCACCATTTGATTACACAGAGAGACTGCACCATGTGATTAAAGATAGAGACTGCACCATGTGATTGCACACGGGCTGCACCATGTGATTAAAGAGAGAGACTGCACCATGTGATTACACAGAGACTGCACCATGTGGTTACACAGAGACTGCACCATGTGGTTACACAGAGACTGCACCATGTGATTAAACAGAGACTGCACCGTGTGATTACACAGAGACTGCATCATGTGATCACACAGAGACTTCACCATGTGATTATACAGAGTGACTGCACAATGTGATTACACAGAGAGACTGCATCATGTGATTACACAGAGAGATTGCACCATGTGATCACACAGAGAGGCTGCACCATGTGATTACACAGAGAGACTGCACCATGTGATTACAGTGAGAGACTGCACCATGTGATTACACAGAGAGGTTGTACCATGTGATTACACAGAGAGACTGCACCATGTGATTACACAGAGACTGCACTATGTGATTATACAGAGACTGCACCATGTGCTTATACAGAGACTGCACCATGTGATTACACAGAGAGGCTGCACCATGTGATTACACAGAGACTGCACCATGTGATTATGCAGCGAGACTGTACCATGTGATTACACAGAGAGATTGCACCATGTGATTACACAGAGACTGCACCATGTGATTTTGCAGAGAGACTGCACCATGTGATTTCACAGAGAGATTGCACCATGTGATTACACAGATACGGCACCATGTGATTATGCAGAGAGACTGCACCATGTGATTTCACAGAGAGTCTGCACCATGTGATTACACATATACTGCACCATCTGATTATGCAGAGAGGCTGGACAATGTGATTGCACAGAGACTGCACCATGTGATTGCACATGGAGATTGAACCGTGTGATTACACCAAGACTGCACCATGTGATTACACATGGAGATTGAACCATGTGATTACACATGAAGACTGCACCATGTGATTACACAGAGAGATTGCACCATGTGATTACAATGAGACTGCACCATGTGATTACACATGGACTTTGAACCATGTGATTACACAGAGACTGCACCATGTGATTACCCAGAGAGATTGCACCATGTGATTACACAGAGACTGCACCATGTGATTACACAGAGAGATTGCACCATGTGATTACACAGAGAGATTGCACCATGTGATTACACAGAGATTGCACCATGTGATTACACAGAGAGACTGCACCATGTGATTAAAGAGAGAGACTGCACCATGTGATTACGCAGAGGCTGCACCATGTGATTAAAGAGAGAGATTGCACCATGTGATTACACAGAGACTACACCATGTGGTTACACAGAGGCTCCACCATGTGATTACACACAGAGACTGCACCATATGATTAAACAGAGACTGCACCGTGTGATTACACATGGATATTTTACAATGTGATTACACAGAGACTGGACCATGTGATTACACAGAGACTGCACCATGTGATTAAACAGAGACTGCACCGTGTGATTACACAGAGACTGCACCATGTGATTACACAGAGACTGCACCATGTGATTACACAGAGAGACTGCACCATGTGATTAAACAGAGACTGCACCATGTGATCACACAGAGACTGCACCATGTGATTACACAGAGAGATTGTATCATGTGATTACACAGAGACTGCACCATATGATTACACAGAGAGATTGCACCATGTGATTACACAGAGACTGCACCATGTGATCACACAGATACTGCACCATGTGATTACACAGAGAGACTGCACCATGTGATTACACAGAGAGACTGCACCATGTGATCACACAGAGACTGCTCCATGTGATTACACAGAGAGACTGCACCATGTGATTACACAGAGAGACTGCACCATGTGATTACACAGAGAGACTGCACCATGTGATCACACAGAGACTGCACCATGTGATTACACAGAGAGACTGCACCATGTGATTACACAGAGATACTGCACCATGTGATTACACAGAGAGACTGCACCATGTGATTAAACAGAGAGGTTGCACCATGTGATTGCACAGAGGCTGCACCATGTGATTATACGGAAACTGCACCATGTGATTACACAGAGAGGCTGCACCATGTGATTACACAGAGAGACTGCACCATGTGATTTCAGAAAGAGACTGCACAATGTGATTACACAGAGACTGCACCATGTGATTTCACAATGAGACTGCACAATGTGATTATACAGAGACTGCACAATGTGATTACACAGAGATTGCTCAATGTGATTACACAGAGACTATACCATGTGATTGCAATGAGACTGCACCATGTGATTACACAGAGAGACTACACCATGTGTTTACACAGAGAGACTGCACCATGTGATTATACAGAGAGACTGCACCATGTGATTACACACGGTGACTGCACCATGAGATTACACGAAGACAGCACCATGTGATTACAAAGAGACTGAACCATGTGATTACACAGAGACTGCACCATGTGATTACACAGAGTGACTGCACCATGTGATTACACTGAGACTGCACCACGTGATTACACAGATACTGTGTCCTGTGATTACGCAGAGACTGCACCATGTGTTTAGACAGAGATACTGCACCATGTGATTACACAGTGACTGCACCATGTGATTTCACAGGGAGACTGCACCATGTGATTACATAGAGATTGCACCATGTGATTACACAGTGACTGCACCGTCTGATTACATAGAGGGTGTGCACCATATGATTACACAGAGACTGCACCATGTGATTGCACAGTGACTGCACCATCTGATTACAAAGAGGGTGTGCACCATATGATTACACAGAGACTGCACCATGTGATTACACAGAGAGAGTGCACCATGTGATTACACAGAGATTGCACCATGTGATTACACAGTGACTGCACCTTCTGATTACAAAGAGGGTGTTCACCATATGATTACACAGAGACTGCACCATGTGATTACACAGAGGCTGCACCATTTGATTACACAGAGATTGCACCATGTGATTACACAGAGACTGCAGCATGTGATTACACAGAGGCTGCACCATTTGAATACACAGTGACTGCACCATGTGATTACACAGAGACTGCACCATGTGATTACACAGAGACTGCACCATGTGATTATACAGAGAGACTGCACCATTTGATAACACAGAGATTGCACCATGTGATTACACAGAGGCTGCACCATGTGAACACACAGAGACTGCACCATGTGATTACACAGAGACTGCACCATGTGATTACACAGAGATTGCACCATATGATTACACAGAGAGGCTGCACCATGTGATTACACAGAGACTGCAACATGTGATTACAAAGAGAGACTGCACCATGTGATTACACAGAGAGATTGCACCATGTGAATACACAGAGAGATTGCACCATGTGATTACACAGAGAGATTGCACCATGAGATTACACAGAGAGATTGGACCATGTGATTACACAGAGAGATTGCACCATATGATTCAACAGAGAGATTGCACCATGTTATTACACAGAGACTGCACCATGTCATTACACAGAGACTGCACCATGTGATTATACAGAGACTGCGCCATGTGATTACACAGAGAGGCTGCACCATGTGATTGCACAGAGACTGCACCTTGTGATTACACAGAGACAGCACCATGTGATTACACAGAGAGACTGCACCATGTGATTACACAGAGAGACTGCACCATGTGATTACACAGAGACTGCACCATGTGATTACACAGAGAGGCTGCACCATGTGATTGCTCAGAGACTGCACCTTGTGATTACACAGAGACTGCACCATGTGATTACACAGAGACTGCACCACGTGATTACACAGATACTGTGTCCTGTGATTACGCAGAGACTGCACCATGTGATTAGACAGAGATACTGCACCATGTGATTACACAGTGACTGCAACATGTGATTTCACAGGGAGACTGCACCATGTGATTACATAGAGATTGCACCATGTGATTACAAAGAGGGTGTGCACCATATGATTACACAGAGACTGCACCATGTGATTGCACAGTGACTGCACCATCTGATTACAAAGAGGGTGTGCACCATATGATTACACAGAGATTGCACCATGTGATTACACAGTGACTGCACCTTCTGATTACAAAGAGGGTGTTCACCATATGATTACACAGAGACTGCACCATGTGATTACACAGAGGCTGCACCATTTGATTACACAGAGATTGCACCATGTGATTACACAGAGACTGCAGCATGTGATTACACAGAGGCTGCACCATTTGAATACACAGGGACTGCACCATGTGATTACACAGAGACTGCACCATGTGATTACACAGAGACTGCACCATGTGATTATACAGAGAGACTGCACCATTTGATAACACAGGGATTGCACCATGTGATTACTCAGAGGCTGCACCATGTGAACACACAGAGACTGCACCATGTGATTACACAGAGACTGCACCATGTGATTACACAGAGATTGCACCATATGATTACACAGAGAGGCTGCACCATGTGATTACACAGAGACTGCAACATGTGATTACAAAGAGAGACTGCACCATGTGATTACACAGAGAGATTGCACCATGTGAATACACAGAGAGATTGCACCATGTGATTACACAGAGAGATTGCACCATGAGATTACACAGAGAGATTGGACCATGTGATTACACAGAGAGATTGCACCATATGATTCAACAGAGAGATTGCACCATGTTATTACACAGAGACTGCACCATGTGATTACACAGAGACTGCACCATGTGATTATACAGAGACTGCGCCATGTGATTACACAGAGAGGCTGCACCATGTGATTGCACAGAGACTGCACCTTGTGATTACACAGAGACGGCAACATGTGATTACACAGAGAGACTGCACCATGTGATTACACAGAGAGACTGCACCATGTGATTACACAGAGACTGCACCATGTGATTACACAGAGAGGCTGCACCATGTGATTGCTCAGAGACTGCACCTTGTGATTACACAGAGACTGCACCATGTGATTACACAGAGACTGCACCATGTGATTACACAGAGCGACTGCACCATATGATTACACAAAGACTGCACCATGTGATTACACTTAGCGACTGCGCCATGTGATTAGACCGAGACTGCACCATGTGATTTCACAGAGAGACTGCACCATGTGATTACACAGAGAGATTGCACCATGTGATTACACAGAGAGACTGCACCATGTGATTACACAGAGAGATTGCACCATGTGATTTCAAAGTGAGACTGCACCATGTGATTACATAGAGAGACTGCACCAATGTTTAGACAGAGAGACTGCACCATGGGATTACACAGATACTGCACCATGTGATTACACAGGGAGTCTGCACCATGTGATTACACAGAGACTGCACCATGTGATTACACAGTGACTGCACCGTCTGATTACAAAGAGGGTGTGCACCATATGATTACACAGAGACTGCAACATGTGATTACACAGAGAGACTGCAACATGTGATTACACAGAGAGACTGCAATATGTGATTACACAGAGACTGCAACATGTGATTACACAGAGAGACTGCAACATGTGATTACACAGAGAGACTGCAATATGTGATTACACAGAGAATGCACCATGTGATTGCACAAGGTGACTGCAGCATGAGATTACACGAAGACAGCACCATGTGATTACAAAGAGACTGAACCATGTGATTACACAGAGACTGCACCATGTGATTACACAGTGACTGCACCAGGTGATTTCACAGGGAGACTGCACCATGTGATTACAGAGAGATTGCACCATGTGATTACACAGTGACTGCACCGTCTGATTACAAAGAGGGTGTGCACCATATGATTACACAGAGACTGCACCATGTGATTACACAGTGACTGCACCATCTGATTACAAAGAGGGTGTGCACCATATGAATACACAGAGACTGCACCATGTGATTACACAGAGAGACTGCACCATGTGATTACACAGAGATTGCACCATGTGATTACACAGAGATTGCACCATGTGATTACACAGTGACTGCAGCTTCTGATTACAAAGAGGGTGTTCACCATATGATTACACAGAGACTGCACCATGTGATTACACAGAGGCTGCACCATTTGATTACACAGAGATTGCACCATGTGATTACACAGAGACTGCACCATGTGATTACACAGAGGCTGCACCATGTGAATACACAGAGACTGCACCATGTGATTACACAGAGACTGCACCATGTGATTACACAGAGACTGCACCATGTGATTATACAGAGAGACTGCACCATTTGATTACACAGAGATTGCACCATGTGATTACACAGAGACTGCAGCATGTGATTACACAGAGGCTGCACCATGTGAACACACAGAGACTGCACCATGTGATTACACTGAGACTGCACCATGTGATTACACAGAGACTGCACCATGTGATTACACAGAGAGGCTGCACCATGTGATTCCACAGAGACTGCACCATGTGATTACACAGAGAGGCTGCACCATGTGATTACACAGAGAGATTGCACCATGTGATTACACAGAGAGATTGCACCATATGATTCAACAGAGAGATTGCACCATGTTATTACACAGAGACTGCACCATGTGATTACACAGAGACTGCACCATGTGATAATACAGAGACTGCACCATGTTATTACACAGAGAGGCTCCACCATGTGATTGCACAGAGACTGCACCTTGTGATTACACAGAGACAGCACCATGTGATTACACAGAGAGACTGCACCATGTGATTACACAGAGAGACTGCACCATGTGATTACACAGAGACTGCACCATGTGATTACACAGAGAGGCTGCACCATGTGATTGCTCAGAGACTGCACCTTGTGATTACACAGAGACTGCACCTTGTGATTACACAGAGACTGCACCATGTGATTAGACAGAGCGACTGCACCATGTGATTACACAGAGACTGCACCATGTGATTATACTTAGCGACTGCGCCATGTGAATAGACCGAGACTGCACCATGTGATTACACAGAGAGACTGCACCATGTGATTTCACAGAGAGATTGCACCATGTGATTACACAGAGAGACTGCACCATGTGATTACACGGAGAGATTGCACCATGTGATTACACAGAGAGACTGCACCATGTGATTACATAGCGAGACTGCACCAATTGTTTAGACAGAGAGACTGCACCATGGGATTACATAGAGAGACTGCTCCATTTGTTTAGACAGAGAGATTGCACCATGTGATTACACAGGGAGTCTTCACCATGTGATTACACAGAGACTGCACCATGTGATTACACAGTGACTGCACCGTCTGATTACAAAGAGGGTGTGCACCATATGATTACACAGAGACTGCACCATGCGATTACACAGAGAGACTGCACCATGTGATTACACAGAGACTGCAACATGTGATTACACAGAGAGACTGCAACATGTGATTACACAGAGAGACTGCAACATGTGATTACACAGAGACTGCACCATGTGATTACACAAAGATTGCAACATGTGATTATTCAGAGGGACTGCACCATGTGATTACACAGAGACTGCACGATGTGATTACACAGAGATTGCTCCATGTGATTATTCAGAGAGTCTGCACCATGTGATTACACAGGGAGACTGCACCGTGTGATTACACAGAGTGACTGCACCATCTGATTACACAGAGAGACGGCACCATGCGATTAGACAGAGAGACTGCACCATGTGATTACACAGAGACTGCAACATGTGATTACACAGAGAGACTGCAACATGTGATTACAGAGATACTGCAACATGTGATTACACAGATAATGCACCATGTGATTACACAGAGATTGTATCATTTGAATGCACATACTCTGCACCATGTGATTACACAGATACTGCACCATGTGATTACATAGAGACTGCACTATTTGATTACACAGGGAGACTGCACCATGTGATTACACAGAGACTGCACCATGTGATTTCAGAAAGAGACTGCACAATGTGATTACACAGAGACTGCACCATGTGATTTCACAATGAGACTGCACAATGTGATTATACAGAGACTGCACAATGTGATTACACAGAGATTGCACAATGTGATTACACAGAGACTATACCATGTGATTGCACTGAGACTGCACCATGTGATTACACAGAGACTGCAACATGTCATTACACAGAGAGACTGCACAATGTGATTTCAAAGAGACTTCACCATGTGATTTCAAAGAGTGACTGCACCATGTGATTACACAGAGTGACTGCACCATGTGATTACACTGAGACTGCACCACGTGATTACACAGAGACTGCACCATGTAATTACACAGAGACTGCACCATGTGATTACAAAGAGACTGAACCATGTGATTACACAGAGACTGCACCATGTGATTACACAGTGACTGCACCAGGTGATTACACAGATACTGCGTCCTGTGATTACGCAGAGACTGCACCATGTGATTACACAGTGACTGCAACATGTGATTTCACAGGGAGACTGCACCATGTGATTTTATAGAGATTGCACCATGTGATTTCACAGTGACTGCACCGTCTGATTACAAAGAGGGTGTGCACCATATGATTACACAGAGACTGCACCATGTGATTACACAGTGACTGCACCATCTGATTTCAAAGAGGGTGTGCACCATATGATTACACAGAGACTGCACCATGTGATTACACAGAGAGACTGCACCATGTGATTACACAGAGATTGCACCATGTGATTACACAGTGACTGCACCTTCTGATTACAAAGAAGGTGTTCACCATATGATTACACAGAGACTGCACCATGTCATTACAAAGAAACTACACCATGTGATTACACAGTGACAGCACCTTGTGATTACAAAGAGACTGAACCATGTGATTACACACAGACTGCAGCATGTGATTACACAGTGACTGCACCAGGTAATTACACTTTGACTGCAGCGGGTGATTACACAGTGACTGCAGCAGGTGATTACACAGTGACTGCAGCACGTGATTACACAGTGACTGCACCATGTGATTACACAGTGACTGCACCATGTGATTACGCATATTCTGCACCATGTGATTACATAGAGACTGCACCATTTGTTTAGACAGAGAGGCTGCACCATGGGATTACACAGATACTGCACCATGTGATTACACAAAGATCGCAACATGTGATTATTCAGAGGGACTGCACCATGTGATTATTCAGAGAGATTGCACCACGTTTTAAAACAGAGAGACAGCACCATGTGATTACACAGAGACTGCACGATGTGATTACACAGAGATTGCACCATGTGATTATTCAGAGAAACTGCACCATGTGATTACACAGAGTGACTGCACCATGCGATTCCACAGTGAGACTGCAACATGTGATTAAACAGAGAGACTGGACCATGTGATTACACAATGAGACTGCAACATGTGATTAAACAGAGATACTGCACCATGTGATTGCACAGAGACTGCATCATGTGATAACACACAGAAACTGCACCATGTGATTACACAGATACTGCACCATGTGATTATTCAGAGAAACTGCACCATGTGATTACATAGAGACTGCACCATGTGATTACATGGAGACTGCACCATGTGATTATTCAGGGAAACTGCACCATGTGATTACATAGAGCCTGCACCAGGTGATTAAATAGAGACTGCATCATGTGATTACACAGAGAGACTGCACCATGTGATTACATAGAGAGACTGCACCATGTGATTACATAGAGAGACTGCACCATGTGATTACGCAGGGACTGCATCATGTGATTACACAGAGAGACTGCACCAGGTGATTAAACAGAGAGACTGCACCAAGTGATTACCTAGAGACTGCACCATGTGATTACACAAAGACTGCACCATGTGATTACACAGAGACTGTACCATATGATTATACAGAGACTGCACCATGTGATTACACAGAGACTTCACCATGTGAATACACATAGACTGCACCATGTGATTACACAGAGAGTTCACCATGTGATTACACATAGACTGCACCATGTGATTACACGGAATGAGTGCACCATGTAATTACACAGATAATGCACATGTGATTACACAGAGAGACTGCACCATATGATTACACAGATAATGCACCATGTGATTACACATAGACTGCACCATGTGATTACACAGAGGAACTGCACCATGTGATTTCACTGATACTGCACCATGTGATTACACAGAGACTTCACCGTGTTATTACATGGAGACTGCACCATGTGATTACACAGATACTGCACCATGTGATTACACAGAGACTGCACCAGGTGATTACACAGAGACTGCATCATGTGATTACACAGAGTGACTGCACCATGTGATTACACAGAGACTGCACCATGTGATTACACAGAGAGTCTGCACCATGTGATTACACAGAGACTGCGCCATGTGATTATACAGAGAGACTGCATCATGTGATTACACAGAGACTGCACTATGTGATTATACAGATAGACTGCACCATGTGATTACACAGAGACTGCTCCATGTGATTACACAGTGAGACTGCACCATGTGATTACACAGAGAGACTGCTCCATTGGATTACACAGAGACTGCACCATGTGATTACACAGAGAGACTGCACCATGTAATTACACAGAGAGACTGCAGCATGTGATTACACAGAGACACTGCACCATGTGATTACACAGAGAGACTGCACCATGTGATTACACAGAGACTGCTCCATGTGATTTCACAGTGAGACTGCACCATGTGATTACACAGAGAGATTGCACCATGTGATTACACAGAGAGACTGCACCATGTGATTACACAGAGAGACTGCACCAAGTGATTACACAGAGAGACTGCACCATGTGATTACACAGAGAGACTGCACCAAGTGATTACACAGAGAGACTGCACCATGTGATTACACAGAGAGACTGCGCCAAGTGATTACACAGAGAGACTGCTCCATGTGATTACACAGAGAGACTGCACCAAGTGATTAGAAAGAGACTGAACCATGTGATTACACAGAGAGACTGCACCATGTGATTACACAGAGAGACTGCACCATGTGATTACACAGAGAGACTGCACCATGTGATTGAACAGAGAGACGGCACCATGTGATTACACAGAGAGACTGCACCATGTGATTGAACAGAGAGACGGCACCATGTGATTTGAAAGGGACTGAACCATGTGATTACACAGAGACTGCACCATGTGATTACACAGAGACTGCACCATGTGATTACATAGAGACGGCACCATGTGATTACACAGAGACTGCACCATGTGATTACATAGAGACGGCACCATGTGATTACACAGAGACTGCACCATGTGATTACATAGAGACTGCACCATGTGATTACATAGAGATTACATCATATGAATACACAGAGACTGCATCTTGTGATTACACAGAGAGACTGCACCATGTGATTACATAGAGACTGCACCAGTTGATTACATAGAGACTGCACCATGTGATTACATAGAGACTGCACCATGTGACTAGAAAGAGAGACTGCAACATGTGATTACACAGAGACTGCACCAGGTGATTACACAGAGACTGCATCATGTGATTACACAGACTGACTGCACCATGTGATTACACAGAGATTGCATCATGTGATTACACAGATTGACTGCACCATGTGATTATACATAGAGACTGCACCGTCTGATCACACAGAGAGACTGCATCATGAGATTAGACCGAGACTGCACCATGTGATTACACAGAGAGTCTGCATCATGAGATTAGACCGAGACTGCACCATGTGATTACACAGAGAGACTGCACCATTTGATTATTCAGAGAGACTGAACCATGTGATTGCAAAGAGACTGAATCATGTGATTATACAGAGACTGCACCATGTGATCACACAGAGACTGCACCATGTGATTACACAGAGACGGCACCATGTGATTACACAAAGCGACTGCACAATGTGATTACACAGAGACTGCACCATTGTAATTACATAGAGACTGCACCATGTGATTACACAGAGACTGCACCATGTGATTACATAGAGACTGCACCATGTATTTACATAGAGACTGCACCATGTGATTACACAGTGACTGCACCATGTGATTACACAGAGACTGCACCATGTGATTACATAGAGACTGCACCATGTGATTACACAGAAACTGCACCATGTGATTACACAATGACTGCACCATGTGATTACACAGAGACTGCACCATGTGATTTCACAAAGAGACTGCACAATGTGATTACACAGAGACTGCACAATGTGATTACACAGAGATTGCACCATGTGATTACACAGAGACTAAACCATGTGATTACACTGAGACTGCACCATGTGATTACACAGAGACTGCACCATGTGATTACACTGAGACTGCACCATGTGATTACTCCGAGGGACTGCACAATGTGATTACACAGAGACTGCACCATGTGATTACAGAGAGAGACTGCACCATGTGATTTCAAAGAGACTGCACCATGTGATTACACAGAGACTGCACCATGTGATTACACAGAGATTGCACCATGTGATTACACAGAGAGACTGCACCATGTGTTTACACAGAGAGACTGCACCATGTGATTACACAGAGAGACTGCACCATGTTATTACACAGAGAGACTGCACCATGTGTTTACACAGAGGGACTGCAACATGTGATTAAACAGAGAGACTGCACCATGTGATTACAAAGAGACTGAACCATGTGATTACACAGAGACTGCACCATGTGTTTACACAGAGGGACTGCAACATGTGATTAGACAGAGATACTGCACCATGTGATTACATAGAGACTGCACCATTTGTTTAAACAGAGAGACTGCACCATGCGATTACAAAGAGACTGCACCATGTGATTACACAGAGACTGCACCATGTGATTACAAAGAGACTGCACCATGTGATTACACACAGACTGCAGCATGTGATTGCACAGTGACTGCACCAGCTGATTACACAGTGACTGCACCAGGTGATTACACCGAGACTGCGTCATGTGATTACACAGAGACTGCACCATGTGATTACACAGTGATACTGCACTATCTCATTAAACAGAGACTGCACCATGTGATTACACAGATTCTGCACCATGTGATTTCACAGGGAGACTGCACCATGTGATTACATAGAGACTGCACCATTTGTTTAGACAGAGAGACTGCACCATGTGATTACACAGGGATACTGCACCATGTGATTACACAGATACTGCACCATGTGATTACACAGAGACTGCACCATGTGATTACACAGGGAGACTGCAACATGTTATTACACAGGGAGACTGCACCATGTTATTACACAGAGAGTCTGCACCATGTCATTACACAGGGAGACTGCACCATGTGATTACACAGAGACTGCACCATGTGATTACACAGAGACTGTATCATTTGATTATACATAGACTGCACCATGTGATTACATAGAGGCTGCACCATGTAATTACATAGAGACGGCACCATGTGATTACACAGAGACTGCACCATGTGATTACACAGAGAGACTGCACCATATGATTACATAGAGATACTGCAGCATGTGATTACATAGAGACTGCACCATGTGATTACATAGAGACTGCATCATGTGATTACACAGAGAGACTACACCATGTGATTACATAGAGTCTGCATCATGTGATTACACAGAGAGACTGCAGCATGTGATTACATAGAGACTGCACCATGTGATTACACAGAGACTGCACCATGTGATTACACAGAGAGACTGCATCATGTGATTACACAGAGAGACTGCACCATGTGATTACACAGAGAGACTGCACCATGTTATTACACAGAGAGACTGCACCATGTGTTTACACAGAGGGACTGCAACATGTGATTAAACAGAGAGACTGCACCATGTGATTACAAAGAGACTGCACCATGTGATTACATAGAGGCTGCACCATGTAATTACATAGAGACGGCACCATGTGATTACACAGAGACTGCACCATGTGATTACACAGAGAGACTGCACCATATGATTACATAGAGATACTGCAGCATGTGATTACATAGAGACTGCACCATGTGATTACATAGAGACTGCATCATGTGATTACACAGAGAGACTACACCATGTGATTACATAGAGTCTGCATCATGTGATTACACAGAGAGACTGCAGCATGTGATTACATAGAGACTGCACCATGTGATTATACAGAGACTGCACAATGTGATTACACAGAGATTGCACCATGTGATTACACAGAGACTAAACCATGTGATTACACTGAGACTGCACCATGTGATTACACAGAGACTGCACCATGTGATTACACTGAGACTGCACCATGTGATTACACCGAGGGACTGCACAATGTGATTACACAGAGACTGCACCATGTGATTACAGAGAGAGACTGCACCATGTGATTTCAAAGAGACTGCACCATGTGATTACACAGAGACTGCACCATGTGATTACACAGAGATTGCACCATGTGATTACACAGAGAGACTGCACCATGTGTTTACACAGAGAGACTGCACCATGTGATTACACAGAGAGACTGCACCATGTTATTACACAGAGAGACTGCACCATGTGTTTACACAGAGGGACTGCAACATGTGATTAAACAGAGAGACTGCACCATGTGATTACAAAGAGACTGAACCATGTGATTACACAGAGACTGCACCATGTGTTTACACAGAGGGACTGCAACATGTGATTAGACAGAGATACTGCACCATGTGATTACATAGAGACTGCACCATTTGTTTAAACAGAGAGACTGCACCATGCGATTACAAAGAGACTGCACCATGTGATTACACAGAGACTGCACCATGTGATTACAAAGAGACTGCACCATGTGATTACACACAGACTGCAGCATGTGATTGCACAGTGACTGCACCAGCTGATTACACAGTGACTGCACCAGGTGATTACACCGAGACTGCGTCATGTGATTACACAGAGACTGCACCATGTGATTACACAGTGATACTGCACTATCTCATTAAACAGAGACTGCACCATGTGATTACACAGATTCTGCACCATGTGATTTCACAGGGAGACTGCACCATGTGATTACATAGAGACTGCACCATTTGTTTAGACAGAGAGACTGCACCATGTGATTACACAGGGATACTGCACCATGTGATTACACAGATACTGCACCATGTGATTACACAGAGACTGCACCATGTGATTACACAGGGAGACTGCACCATGTTATTACACAGGGAGACTGCACCATGTTATTACACAGAGAGACTGCACCATGTCATTACACAGGGAGACTGCACCATGTGATTACACAGAGACTGCACCATGTGATTACACAGAGACTGTATCATTTGATTATACATAGACTGCACCATGTGATTACATAGAGGCTGCACCATGTAATTACATAGAGACGGCACCATGTGATTACACAGAGACTGCACCATGTGATTACACAGAGAGACTGCACCATATGATTACATAGAGATACTGCAGCATGTGATTACATAGAGACTGCACCATGTGATTACATAGAGACTGCATCATGTGATTACACAGAGAGACTACACCATGTGATTACATAGAGTCTGCATCATGTGATTACACAGAGAGACTGCAGCATGTGATTACATAGAGACTGCACCATGTGATTACACAGAGACTGCACCATGTGATTACACAGAGAGACTGCATCATGTGATTACACAGAGTGACTCCACCATGTGATTAAACAGAGAGACTGCATCATGTGATTACACAGAGATTGTACCATGTGATTATTCAGAGAGACTGCACCATGTGATTACACAGAGAGACTGCAACATGTGATTACACTGGGACTGCACCATGTGATTACAAAGAGACTGAACCATGTGATTACACAGAGACTGCACCATGTGATTACACAGATAATGCACCATGTGATTACACAGAGACTGCACCATGTGATTACACAGTGAGACTGCACCATGTGATTACACAGAGAGACTAAACCACGTGAATGCAAAGGGAGTTTAAATCAAGTGATTACACAGGGAGACTGCACCATGTGATTACACAGATACTGCACCATGTGATTACACAGAGACTACAACATGTCATTACACAGCTACTGCACCATGTGATTACACGTAGACTGAACCATGTGATTACACAGAGACTGCAGCATGTGATTACACAGAGAGACTGCACCATGTAATTACATAGATACTGCATCATGTGATTACACAGAGACCACCATGTGATTACACAGAAACTGCACCATGTGATTACACAGAGACTGCACTATGTGATTACACAGATACTGCACCATGTGATTACACAGACTGCACCATGTGATTACACAGTTACTGCACCATGTGATTAGACAGACACTGCACGATTTGTTTACACAGGGAGACTGCAACATGTGATTACACAGAGAGACTGCACCATGTGATTGCACAGAGACTGCATCATGTGATAACACACAGAAACTGCACCATGTGATTACACAGATACTGCATCATGTGATTACATGGAGACTGCACCATGTGATTATTCAGAGAAACTGCACCATGTGATTACATAGAGAGACTGCACCATGTGATTACATAGAGAGACTGCACCATGTGATTACGCAGGGTCTGCATCATGTGATTACACAGAGAGACTGCACCAGGTGATTAAACAGAGAGACTGCACCAAGTGATTACCGAGAGACTGCACCATGTGATTACACAGAGACTGCACCATGTGATTACACAAAGACTGCACCATGTGATTACACAGAGACTGTACCATGTGATTACACAGAGACTGCACCATGTGATTATACAGAGACTGCACCATGTGATTACACAGAGACTTCACCATGTGATTACACATAGACTGCACCATGTGATTACACAGAGAGTTCACCATGTGATTACACATAGACTGCACCATGTGATTACACGGAAAGAGTGCACCATGTAATTACACAGATAATGCACATGTGATTACACAGAGAGACTGCACCATATGTTTACACAGAGGAACTGCACCATGTGATTTCACTGATACTGCACCATGTGATTACACAGAGGAACTGCACCATGTGATTTCACTGATACTGCACCATGTGATTACACAGAGACTTCACCGTGTGATTACATGGAGACTGCACCATGTGATTACACAGATACTGCACCATGTGATTACATAGAGACTGCACCAGGTGATTACACAGAGAGTCTGTACCATGTGATTGCACAGAGACTGCGCCATGTGATTATACAGAGAGACTGCATCATGTGATTACACAGAGACTGCACCATGTGATTACACAGAGACTGCACCAGGTGATTACACAGAGACTGCATCATGTGATTACACAGAGTGACTGCACCATGTGATAACACAGAGACTGCACCATGTGATTACATAGAGACTGCACCATGTGATTACACAGAGAGTCTGTACCATGTGATTGCACAGAGACTGCGCCATGTGATTATACAGAGAGACTGCATCATGTGATTACACAGAGACTGCACCATGTGATTATACAGAGAGACTGCACCATGTGATTACACAGAGACTGCTCCATGTGATTACACAGTGAGACTGCACCATGTGATTACACAGAGAGACTGCACCATGTGATTACACAGAGACTGCACCATGTGATTACACAGAGATACTGCACCATGTGATTACACAGAGAGACTGCACCATGTGATTACACAGAGAGACTGCACCATGTGATTACACAGAGACTGCTCCATGTGATTTCACAGTGAGACTGCACCATGTGATTACACAGAGAGACTGCACCATGTGATTACACAGAGAGACTGCTCCATGTGATTACACAGAGACTGCTCCATGTGATTACACAGAGACTGCACCATGTGATTACACAGAGAGACTGCACCAAGTGATTACACAGAGAGACTGCACCAAGTGATTACACAGAGAGACTGCACGATTTGTTTACACAGGGAGACTGCACCATGTGATTGCACAGAGACTGCATCATGTGATAACACACAGAAAGTGCACCATGTGATTACATGGAGACTGCACCATGTGATTACATGGAGACTGCACCATGTGATTATTCAGAGAAACTGCACCATGTGATTACATGGAGACTGCACCATGTGATTATTCAGAGAAACTGCACCATGTGATTACATAGAGACTGCACCATGTGATTACATGGAGACTGCACCATGTGATTATTCAGGGAAACTGCACCATGTGATTACATAGAGCCTGCACCAGGTGATTAAATAGAGACTGCATCATGTGATTACACAGAGAGACTGCACCATGTGATTACATAGAGAGACTGCACCATGTGATTACATAGAGAGACTGTACCATGTGATTACGCAGGGACTGCATCATGTGATTACACAGAGAGACTGCACCAGGTGATTAAACAGAGAGACTGCACCAAGTGATTACCGAGAGACTGCACCATGTGATTACACAGAGACTGCACCATGTGATTACACAAAGACTGCACCATGTGATTACACAGAGACTGTACCATGTGATTACACAGAGACTGCACCATGTGATTATACAGAGACTGCACCATGTGATTACACAGAGACTTCACCATGTGATTACACATAGACTGCACCATGTGATTACACAGAGAGTTCACCATGTGATTACACATAGACTGCACCATGTGATTACACGGAAAGAGTGCACCATGTAATTACACAGATAATGCACATGTGATTACACAGAGAGACTGCACCATGTGATTACACAGAGGAACTGCACCATGTGATTTCACTGATACTGCACCATGTGATTACACAGAGACTTCACCGTGTGATTACATGGAGACTGCACCATGTGATTACACAGATACTGCACCATGTGATTACACAGAGACTGCACCAGGTGATTACACAGAGACTGCATCATGTGATTACACAGAGTGACTGCACCATGTGATAACACAGAGACTGCACCATGTGATTACACAGAGAGTCTGCACCATGTGATTGCACAGAGACTGCGCCATGTGATTATACAGAGAGACTGCATCATGTGATTACACAGAGACTGCACCATGTGATTGTACAGAGAGACTGCACCATGTGATTACACAGAGACTGCTCCATGTGATTACACAGTGAGACTGCACCATGTGATTACACAGAGAGACTGCACCATGTGATTACACAGAGAGACTGCTCCATGTGATTACACAGAGACTGCACCATGTGATTACACAGAGAGACTGAACCATGTGATTTCACAGTGAGACTGCACCATGTGATTACACAGAGAGATTGCACCATGTGATTACACAGAGAGACTGCACCATGTGATTACACAGAGAGACTGCTCCATGTGATTACACAGAGAATGCTCCATGTGATTACACAGAGACTGCACCATGTGATTACACAGAGAGACTGCACCAAGCGATTACACAGAGAGACTGCACCATGTGATTACACAGAGAGACTGCACCAAGTGATTACACAGAGAGACTGCACCAAGTGATTACACAGAGAGACTGCACCATGTGATTACACAGAGAGACTGCACCAAGTGATTACACAGAGAGACTGCACCATGTGATTACACAGAGAGACTGCACCAAGTGATTACACAGAGAGACTGCACCAAGTGATTAGATAGAGACTGAACCATGTGATTACACAGAGAGACTGCACCATGTGATTACACAGAGAGACTGCACCATGTGATTACACAGAGAGACTGCACCAAGCGATTACACAGAGAGACTGCACCATGTGATTACACAGAGAGACTGCACCAAGTGATTACACAGAGAGACTGCACCAAGTGATTACACAGAGAATGCTCCATGTGATTACACAGAGACTGCACCATGTGATTACACAGAGAGACTGCACCAAGCGATTACACAGAGAGACTGCACCATGTGATTACACAGAGAGACTGCACCAAGTGATTACACAGAGAGACTGCACCATGTGATTACACAGAGAGACTGCACCAAGTGATTACACAGAGAGACTGCACCATGTGATTACACAGAGAGACTGCACCAAGTGATTACACAGAGAGACGTCACCATGTGATTTGAAACGGACTGAACCATGTGATTACACAGAGACTCCACCATGTGATTACACAGAGACTGCACCATGTGATTACATAGAGACGGCACCATGTGATTACACAGAGACTGCACCATGTGATTTCATAGAGTCTGCATCATGTGATTACACAGAGAGACTGCACCATGTGATTACATAGAGACTGCACCATGTGATTACATAGAGATTAGATCATATGATTACATAGAGACTGCATCTTGTGATTACACAGAGAGACTGCACCATGTGATTACATAGAGACTGCACCAGTTGATTACATAGAGACTGCACCATGTGATTACATAGAGACTGCACCATGTGACTAGAAAGAGAGACTGCAACATGTGATTACACAGAGACTGCACCAGGTGATTACACAGAGACTGCATCATGTGATTACACAGAGTGACTGCACCATGTGATTACACAGAGATTGCATCATGTGATTACACAGATTGACTGCACCATGTGATTATACATAGAGACTGCACCGTCTGATCACACAGAGAGACTGCACCATCTGATTACACAGAGAGTCTGCATCATGAGATTAGACCGAGACTGCACCATGTGATTACACAGAGAGACTGCACCGTGTGATTACACAGAGAGACTGTACCATTTGATTATTCAGAGAGACTGAACCATGTGATTGCAAAGAGACTGAATCATGTGATTATACAGAGACTGCACCATGTGATCACACAGAGACTGCACCATGTGATTACACAGAGACGGCACCATGTGATTACACAAAGCGACTGCACAATGTGAATACACCGAGACTGCACCATTGTAATTACATAGAGACTGCACCATGTGATTACACAGAGACTGCACCATGTGATTACATAGAGACTGCACCATGTATTTACATAGAGACTGCACCATGTGATTACACAGTGACTGCACCATGTGATTATACAGAGAGACTGCACCATTTGATTACACAGAGATTGCATCATGTGATTACACAGAGACTGCACCATGTGATTACACAGAGAGTCTGCACCATGTGATTAGACAGGGAGATTGCATCATGTGATTACACAGAGACTGCACCATGTGATTACACAGAGACTGCAACATGTGATTATACAGAGACTGCACCATGTGATTACACAGAGAGACTGCATCATGTGATTACATAGAGAGACTGCTCCCTGTGATTACACAGAGACTGCTCCATGTGATTATACAGAGAGACTGCACCATGTGATTACACAGAGATACTGCTCCATGTGATTACACAGAGAGACTGCTCCATGTGATTACACAGAGACTGCTCCATGTGATTATACAGAGAGACTGCACCATGTGATTACACAGAGACTGCACCATGTGATTAAACAGAGAGACTGCACCATGTGATTACACAGAAACTGCACCATGTGATTACACAGAGAGACTGAACCATGTGATTAGATAGAGACTGAACCATGTGATTACACAGAGACTGCACCATGTGATTACACTATGCGACTTCACAATGTGATTACACAGAGACTGCACCATGTGATTAGATATAGACTGCACCATGTAATTACATAGAGACTGCACCATGTGATTATACAGAGATTGCACCATCTGATTACACAGAGACTGCACCATGTGATTACACACAGACTGCAGCATGTGATTACACAGTGACTGCACCAGCTGATTATACAGTGACTGCACCAGGTGATTACGCCGAGACTGCGTCATGTGATTACACAGTGATACTGCACTATCTCATTAAACAGAGACTGCACCATGTGATTACACAGATTCTGCACCATGTGATTTCACAGGGAGACTGCACCATGTGATTACATAGAGACTGCACCATTTGTTTAGACAGAGAGACTGCACCATGTGATTACACAGGGATACTGCACCATGTGATTACACAGATACTGCACCATGTGATTACACAGAGACTGCACCATGTGATTACACAGGGAGACTGCACCATGTTATTACACAGGGAGACTGCACCATGTTATTACACAGAGACTGCACCTTGTGATTTCACAGATAGACTGCACCATGTGATTACACAGAGATTGCACCATGTGATTACACAGAAACTGCACCATGTGATTACACAGAGACTGCACTATGTGATTACACAGATACTGCACCATGTGATTACACAGACTGCACCATGTGATTACACAGTTACTGCACCATGTGATTAGACAGACACTGCACGATTTGTTTACACAGGGAGACTGCACCATGTGATTGCACAGAGACTGCATCATGTGATAACACACAGAAACTGCACCATGTGATTACATGGAGACTGCACCATGTGATTACATGGAGACTGCACCATGTGATTATTCAGAGAAACTGCACCATGTGATTACATGGAGACTGCACCATGTGATTATTCAGAGAAACTGCACCATGTGATTACATAGAGACTGCACCATGTGATTACATGGAGACTGCACCATGTGATTATTCAGGGAAACTGCACCATGTGATTACATAGAGCCTGCACCAGGTGATTAAATAGAGACTGCATCATGTGATTACACAGAGAGACTGCACCATGTGATTACATAGAGAGACTGCACCATGTGATTACATAGAGAGACTGCACCATGTGATTACGCAGGGACTGCATCATGTGATTACACAGAGAGACTGCACCAGGTGATTAAACAGAGAGACTGCACCAAGTGATTACCGAGAGACTGCACCATGTGATTACACAGAGACTGCACCATGTGATTACACAAAGACTGCACCATGTGATTACACAGAGACTGTACCATGTGATTACACAGAGACTGCACCATGTGATTATACAGAGACTGCACCATGTGATTACACAGAGACTTCACCATGTGATTACACATAGACTGCACCATGTGATTACACAGAGAGTTCACCATGTGATTACACATAGACTGCACCATGTGATTACACGGAAAGAGTGCACCATGTAATTACACAGATAATGCACATGTGATTACACAGAGAGACTGCACCATGTGATTACACAGAGGAACTGCACCATGTGATTTCACTGATACTGCACCATGTGATTACACAGAGACTGCACCATGTGATTACACAGATACTGCACCATGTGATTACACAGAGACTGCACCAGGTGATTACACAGAGACTGCATCATGTGATTACACAGAGTGACTGCACCATGTGATAACACAGAGACTGCACCATGTGATTACACAGAGAGTCTGCACCATGTGATTGCACAGTGACTGCGCCATGTGATTATACAGAGAGACTGCATCATGTGATTACACAGAGACTGCACCATGTGATTGTACAGAGAGACTGCACCATGTGATTACACAGAGACTGCTCCATGTGATTACACAGTGAGACTGCACCATGTGATTACACAGAGAGACTGCACAATGTGATTACACAGAGAGACTGCTCCATGTGATTACACAGAGACTGCACCATGTGATTACACAGAGAGACTGCACCATGTGATTACACAGAGAGACTGCACCATGTGATTACACAGAGAGACTGCTCCATGTGATTACACAGAGAGACTGCTCCATGTGATTACACAGAGAGACTGCACCATGTGATTACACAGAGAGACTGCACCATGTGATTACACAGAGAGACTGCACCATGTGATTACACAGAGGAACTGCACCATGTGATTTCACTGATACTGCACCATGTGATTACACAGAGACTTCAACGTGTGATTACATGGAGACTGCACCATGTGATTACACAGATACTGCACCATGTGATTACACAGAGACTGCACCAGGTGATTACACAGAGACTGCATCATGTGATTACACAGAGTGACTGCACCATGTGATAACACAGAGACTGCACCATGTGATTACACAGAGAGTCTGCACCGTGTGATTGCACAGAGACTGTGCCATGTGATTATACAGAGAGACTGCATCATGTGATTACACAGAGGCTGCACCATGTGAT
This sequence comes from Cetorhinus maximus, assembly GCF_964194155.1. Lineage (NCBI taxonomy): Eukaryota > Metazoa > Chordata > Chondrichthyes > Lamniformes > Cetorhinidae > Cetorhinus > Cetorhinus maximus. Next base: position 22,034,704 of record NC_135905.1, on the reverse strand, counting down.
TGTACAGAGAGACTGCACCATGTGATTACACAGAGACTGCTCCATGTGATTACACAGTGAGACTGCACCATGTGATTACACAGAGAGACTGCACAATGTGATTACACAGAGAGACTGCTCCATGTGATTACACAGAGACTGCACCATGTGATTACACAGAGAGACTGCACCATGTGATTACACAGAGAGACTGCACCATGTGATTACACAGAGAGACTGCACCATGTGATTACACAGAGACTGCTCCATGTGATTTCACAGTGAGACTGCACCATGTGATTACACAGAGAGATTGCACCATGTGATTACACAGAGAGACTGCACCATGTGATTACACAGAGAGATTGCTCCATGTGATTACACAGAGAATGCTCCATGTGATTACACAGAGACTGCACCATGTGATTACACAGAGAGACTGCACCATGTGATTACACAGAGAGACTGCACCAAGCGATTACACAGAGAGACTGCACCATGTGATTACACAGAGAGACTGCACCAAGTGATTACACAGAGAGACTGCACCAAGTGATTACACAGAGAGACTGCACCATGTGATTACACAGAGAGACTGCACCAAGTGATTACACAGAGAGACTGCACCATGTGATTACACAGAGAGACTGCACCAAGTGATTATACAGAGAGACTGCACCATGTGATTACACAGAGAGACTGCACCAAGTGATTAGATAGAGACTGAACCATGTGATTACACAGAGAGACTGCACCATGTGATTACACAGAGAGACTGCACCATGTGATTACACAGAGAGACTGCACCATGTGATTGAACAGAGAGACGGCACCATGTGATTACACAGAGAGACTGCACCATGTGATTGAACAGAGAGACGTCACCATGTGATTTGAAACGGACTGAACCATGTGATTACACAGAGACTCCACCATGTGATTACACAGAGACTGCACCATGTGATTACATAGAGACGGCACCATGTGATTACACAGAGACTGCACCATGTGATTTCATAGAGTCTGCATCATGTGATTACACAGAGAAACTGCACCATGTGATTACATAGAGACTGCACCATGTGATTACATAGAGATTAGATCATATGATTACATAGAGACTGCATCTTGTGATTACACAGAGAGACTGCACCATGTGATTACATAGAGACTGCACCAGTTGATTACATAGAGACTGCACCATGTGATTACATAGAGACTGCACCATGTGACTAGAAAGAGAGACTGCAACATGTGATTACACAGAGACTGCACCAGGTGATTACACAGAGACTGCATCATGTGATTACACAGAGTGACTGCACCATGTGATTACACAGAGATTGCATCATGTGATTACACAGATTGACTGCACCATGTGATTATACATAGAGACTGCACCGTCTGATCACACAGAGAGACTGCACCATCTGATTACACAGAGAGTCTGCATCATGAGATTAGACCGAGACTGCACCATGTGATTACACAGAGAGACTGCACCGTGTGATTACACAGAGAGACTGTACCATTTGATTATTCAGAGAGACTGAACCATGTGATTGCAAAGAGACTGAATCATGTGATTATACAGAGACTGCACCATGTGATCACACAGAGACTGCACCATGTGATTACACAGAGACGGCACCATGTGATTACACAAAGCGACTGCACAATGTGATTACACAGAGACTGCACCATTGTAATTACATAGAGACTGCACCATGTGATTACACAGAGACTGCACCATGTGATTACATAGAGACTGCACCATGTATTTACATAGAGACTGCACCATGTGATTACACAGTGACTGCACCATGTGATTATACAGAGAGACTGCACCATTTGATTACACAGAGATTGCATCATGTGATTACACAGAGACTGCACCATGTGATTACACAGAGAGTCTGCACCATGTGATTAGACAGGGAGATTGCATCATGTGATTACACAGAGACTGCACCATGTGATTACACAGAGAGACTGCATCATGTGATTACATAGAGAGACTGCTCCCTGTGATTACACAGAGACTGCTCCATGTGATTATACAGAGAGACTGCACCATGTGATTACACAGAGATACTGCTCCATGTGATTACACAGAGAGACTGCTCCATGTGATTATACAGAGAGACTGCACCATGTGATTACACAGAGATACTGCTCCATGTGATTACACAGAGAGACTGCTCCCTGTGATTACACAGAGACTGCACCATGTGATTACACAGAGATACTGCTCCATGTGATTACACAGAGAGACTGCTCCCTGTGATTACACAGAGACTGCACCATGTGATTAAACAGAGAGACTGCACCATGTGATTACACAGAAACTGCACCATGTGATTACACAGAGAGACTGAACCATGTGATTAGATAGAGACTGAACCATGTGATTACACAGAGACTGCACCATGTGATTACACTATGCGACTTCACAATGTGATTACACAGAGACTGCACCATGTGATTAGATATAGACTGCACCATGTAATTACATAGAGACTGCACCATGTGATTATACAGAGATTGCACCATCTGATTACACAGAGACTGCACCATGTGATTACACACAGACTGCAGCATGTGATTACACAGTGACTGCACCAGCTGATTATACAGTGACTGCACCAGGTGATTACGCCGAGACTGCGTCATGTGATTACACAGTGATACTGCACTATCTCATTAAACAGAGACTGCACCATGTGATTACACAGATTCTGCACCATGTGATTTCACAGGGAGACTGCACCATGTGATTACATAGAGACTGCACCATTTGTTTAGACAGAGAGACTGCACCATGTGATTACACAGGGATACTGCACCATGTGATTACACAGATACTGCACCATGTGATTACACAGAGACTGCACCATGTGATTACACAGGGAGACTGCACCATGTTATTACACAGGGAGACTGCACCATGTTATTACACAGAGAGACTGCACCATGTCATTACACAGGGAGACTGCACCATGTGATTACACAGAGACTGCACCATGTGATTACACAGAGACTGTATCATTTGATTATACATAGACTGCACCATGTGATTACATAGAGGCTGCACCATGTAATTACATAGAGACGGCACCATGTGATTACACAGAGACTGCACCATGTGATTACACAGAGAGACTGCACCATATGATTACATAGAGAGACTGCAGCATGTGATTACATAGAGACTGCACCATGTGATTACATAGAGACTGCATCATGTGATTACACAGAGAGACTACACCATGTGATTACATAGAGTCTGCATCATGTGATTACACAGAGAGACTGCAGCATGTGATTACATAGAGACTGCACCATGTGATTACACAGAGACTGCACCAGGTGATTACACAGAGAGACTGCATCATGTGATTACACAGAGACTGCAATATTATTTGTACACAGAGACTGCACCATGAAATTACACAGAGACTGCACCTTGTGATTTCACAGATAGACTGCACCATGTGATTACACAGAGATTGCACCATGTGATTACACAGAGACTGCATCACCTGATTACACAGAGACTTCACCATGTGATTACACACAGATTGCACCATGTGATTATTCAGAGGGACTGCACCATATGATTAGACAGGGAGACTGCATCAAGTGATTGCACAGAGACTGCAGCATGTGATTCCACAGAGAATGCACCATGTGATTAGACATATACTGCACCATGTGATTACCCAGAGACTGCACTATCTGATTACAAATAGGGTCTGCACCATGTGATTACGCAGAGATTGTACCATGTGATTATTCAGAGAGACTGCACCATGTGATTACACAGAGAGACTGCAACATGTGATTACACTGGGACTGCACCATGTGATTACAAAGAGACTGAACCATGTGATTACACACTGACTGCACCATGTGATTACACAGATAATGCACCATGTGATTACACAGAGACTGCACCATGTGATTACACAGTGAGACTGCACCATGTGATTACACAGAGAGACTAAACCACGTGAATGCAAAGGGAGTTTAAATCAAGTGATTACACAGGGAGATTGCACCATGTGATTACACAGATACTGCACCATGTGATTACACAGAGACTACACCATGTCATTACACAGCTACTGCACCATGTGATTACACGTAGACTGAACCATGTGATTACACAGAGACTGCAGCATGTGATTACACAGAGAGACTGCACCATGTAATTACATAGATACTGCATCATGTGATTACACAGAGACTGCACCATGTGATTACACAGAAACTGCACCATGTGATTACACAGAGACTGCACTATGTGATTACACAGATACTGCACCATGTGATTACACAGACTGCACCATGTGATTACACAGTTACTGCACCATGTGATTAGACAGACACTGCACGATTTGTTTACACAGGGAGACTGCACCATGTGATTACACAGAGAGACTGCACCATGTGATTGCACAGAGACTGCAACATGTGATAACACACATAAACTGCACCATGTGATTACACAGATACTGCACCATGTGATTACTTGGAGACTGCACCATGTGATTATTCAGAGAAACTGCACCATGTGATTACATAGAGACTGCACCATGTGATTACATGGAGACTGCACCATGTGATTATTCAGGGAAACTGCACCATGTGATTACATAGAGCCTGCACCAGGTGATTAAATAGAGACTGCATCATGTGATTACACAGAGAGACTGCACCATGTGATTACATAGAGAGACTGCACCATGTGATTACATAGAGAGACTGCACCATGTGATTACGCAGGGACTGCATCATGTGATTACACAGAGAGACTGCACCAGGTGATTAAACAGAGAGACTGCACCAAGTGATTACCGAGAGACTGCACCATGTGATTACACAGAGACTGCACCATGTGATTACACAAAGACTGCACCATGTGATTACACAGAGACTGTACCATGTGATTACACAGAGACTGCACCATGTGATTATACAGAGACTGCACCATGTGATTACACAGAGACTTCACCATGTGATTACACATAGACTGCACCATGTGATTACGCAGAGAGTTCACCATGTGATTACACATAGACTGCACCATGTGATTACACGGAAAGAGTGCACCATGTAATTACACAGATAATGCACATGTGATTACACAGAGAGACTGCACCATATGATTACACAGATAATGCACCATGTGATTATACATAGACTGCACCATGTGATTACACAGAGGAACTGCACCATGTGATTTCACTGATACTGCACCATGTGATTACACAGAGACTTCACCGTGTGATTACATGGAGACTGCACCATTTGATTACACAGATACTGCACCATGTGATTTCACAGAGACTGCACCATGTGATTACACAGAGACTGCATCATGTGATTACACAGAGTGACTGCACCATGTGATAACACAGAGACTGCACCATGTGATTACACAGAGAGTCTGCACCATGTGATTACACAGAGACTGCGCCATGTGATTATACAGAGAGACTGCATCATGTGATTACACAGAGACTGCACCATGTGATTATACAGAGAGACTGCACCATGTGATTACACAGAGACTGCTCCATGTGATTACACAGTGAGACTGCACCATGTGATTACACAGAGAGACTGCACCATGTGATTACACAGAGAGACTGCTCCATGTGATTACACAGAGACTGCACCATGTGATTACACAGAGAGACTGCACCATGTGATTACACAGAGAGACTGCACCATGTGATTACACAGAGACTGCTCCATGTGATTTCACAGTGAGACTGCACCATGTGATTACACAGAGAGATTGCACCATGTGATTACACAGAGAGACTGCACCATGTGATTACACAGAGAGACTGCTCCATGTGATTACACAGAGACTGCTCCATGTGATTACACAGAGACTGCACCATGTGATTACACAGAGAGACTACTCCATGTGATTACACAGAGAGACTGCACCAAGTGATTACACAGAGAGACTGCACCATGTGATTACACAGAGACACTGCACCAAGTGATTACACAGAGAGACTGCACCAAGTGATTACACAGAGAGACTGCACCATGTGATTACACAGAGAGACTGCACCAAGTGATTACACAGAGAGACTGCACCATGTGATTACACAGAGAGACTGCACCATGTGATTACACAGAGAGACTGCACCAAGTGATTAGAAAGAGACTGAACCATGTGATTACACAGAGAGACTGCACCATGTGATTACACAGAGAGACTGCACCATGTGATTACACAGAGAGACTGCACCATGTGATTGAACAGAGAGACTGCACCATGTGATTACACAGAGAGACTGCACCATGTGATTGAACAGAGAGACGGCACCATGTGATTTGAAAGGGACTGAACCATGTGATTACACAGAGACTGCACCATGTGATTACACAGAGACTGCACCATGTGATTACATAGAGACGGCACCATGTGATTACACAGAGACTGCACCATGTGATTACATAGAGACTGCATCATGTGATTACACAGAGAGACTGAACCATGTGATTACATAGAGACTGCACCATGTGATTACATAGAGATTACATCATATGATTACATAGAGACTGCATCTTGTGATTACACAGAGAGACTGCATCATGTGATTACATAGAGACTGCACCAGTTGATTACATAGAGACTGCACCATGTGACTAGAAAGAGAGACTGCAACATGTGATTACACAGAGACTGCACCAGGTGATTACACGGAGACTGCATCATGTGATTACACAGAGTGACTGCACCATGTGATTACACAGAGATTGCATCATGTGATTACACAGATTGACTGCACCATGTGATTATACATAGAGACTGCACCGTCTGATCACACAGAGAGACTGCACCATCTGATTACACAGAGAGTCTGCATCATGAGATTAGACCGAGACTGCACCATGTGATTACACAGAGAGACTGCACCGTGTGATTACACAGAGAGACTGCACCATTTGATTATTCAGAGAGACTGCACCATGTGATTACACATAGAGACTGAACCATGTGATTAGATAGAGACTGAACCATGTGATTACACAGAGACTGCACCATGTGATTACACAATGCGACTTCACAATGTGATTACACAGAGACTGCACCATGTGATTAGATATAGACTGCACCATGTAATTACATAGAGACTGCACCATGTGATTACACAGAGATTGCACCATCTGATTACACAGAGATTGCATCATGTGATTACACAGAGTGACTGCACCATGTGATTATACATAGAGACTGCACCGTCTGATTACACAGAGAGACTGCACCATCTGATTACACAGAGAGTCTGCATCATGAGATTAGACCGAGACTGCACCATGTGATTACACAGAGAGACTGCACCGTGTGATTACACAGAGAGACTGCACCATGTGATTACAAAAAGACTGCACCATGTGATTATACAGAGACTGCACCATGTGATCACACAGAGACTGCACCGTGTGATTACACAGAGACTGCACCACGTGATTACATAGAGACTGCACCATGTAATTACATAGAGGCTGCACCATGTGATTACACAGAGACTGCACCATGTGATTACACAGAGACTGCACCATGTGATTACGTAGAGACTGCACCATGTGATTACATAGAGACTGCACCATGTGATTACATAGAGACTGCACCAGGTGATTACATAGAGACTGCATCATTTGATTACACAGAGAGACTGCACCATGTGATTACATAGAGGCTGCACCATTAATTATACAGAGACTGCACCAATGTAATTACATAGAGACTGCACCGTGTGATTACATAGAGACTGCATCATGTGATTACACAGAGAGACTGCAGCATGTGATTACATAGAGACTGCACCATGTGATTACTTAGAGACTGCATCATGTGATTACACAGAGAGACTACACCATGTGATTACATAGAGTCTGCATCATGTGATTACACAGAGAGACTGCAGCATGTGATTACATAGAGACTGCACCATGTGATTACACAGTGACTGCATCATGTGATTACACAGAGACTGCAACATTTGAGCACACAGAGACTGCACCATGTGATTACACAGAGACTGCACCATGTTATTACATAGAGACTGCACCAGGTGATTACATTGAGACTGCACCAATGTAATTACATAGAGACTGCACCGTGTGATTACACAGAGACTGCACCACGTGATTACATAGAGACTGCACCATGTAATTACATAGAGACTGCACCATGTGATTACACAGAGACTGCACCATGTGATTACACAGAGACTGCACCACGTGATTACGTAGAGACTGCACCATGTGATTACATAGAGACTGCATCATGTGATTACACAGAGAGACTGCACCATGTGATTACATAGAGACTGCACCATGTGATTACATAGAGACTGCACCAGGTGATTACATAGAGACTGCATCATTTGATTACACAGAGAGACTGCACCATGTGATTACATAGAGGCTGCACCATGTAATTATACAGAGACTGCACCAATGTGATTACATAGAGACTGCACCAAGTGATTACACAGAGAGACTGCACCATGTGATTACACAGAGAGACTGCACCAAGTGATTACACAGAGAGACTGCACCATGTGATTACACAGAGAGACTGCACCAAGTGATTAGAAAGAGACTGAACCATGTGATTACACAGAGAGACTGCACCATGTGATTACGCAGAGAGACTGCACCATGTGATTGAACAGAGAGACGGCACCATGTGATTTGAAAGGGACTGAACCATGTGATTACACAGAGACTGCACCATGTGATTACACAGAGACTGCACCATGTGATTACATAGAGACGGCACCATGTGATTACACAGAGACTGCACCATGTGATTACATAGAGACTGCATCATGTGATTACACAGAGAGACTGAACCATGTGATTACATAGAGACTGCACCATGTGATTACATAGAGATTACATCATATGATTACATAGAGACTGCATCTTGTGATTACACAGAGAGACTGCACCATGTGATTACATAGAGACTGCACCAGTTGATTACATAGAGACTGCACCATGTGACTAGAAAGAGAGACTGCAACATGTGATTACACAGAGACTGCACCAGGTGATTACACGGAGACTGCATCATGTGATTACACAGAGTGACTGCACCATGTGATTACACAGAGATTGCATCATGTGATTACACAGATTGACTGCACCATGTGATTATACATAGAGACTGCACCGTCTGATCACACAGAGAGACTGCACCATCTGATTACACAGAGAGTCTGCATCATGAGATTAGACCGAGACTGCACCATGTGATTACACAGAGAGACTGCACCGTGTGATTACACAGAGAGACTGCACCATTTGATTATTCAGAGAGACTGAACCATGTGATTGCAAAGAGACTGAATCATGTGATTATACAGAGACTGCACCATGTGATCACACAGAGACTGCACCATGTGATTACACAGAGACGGCATCATGTGATTACACAAAGCGACTGCACAATGTGATTACACAGAGACTGCACCATTGTAATTACATAGAGACTGCACCATGTGATTACACAGAGACTGCACCATGTGATTACATAGAGACTGCACCATGTATTTACATAGAGACTGCACCATGTGATTACACAGTGACTGCACCATGTGATTACACAGAGACTGCACCATGTGATTACGTAGAGACTGCACCATGTGATTACATAGAGACTGCATCATGTGATTACACAGAGAGACTGCACCATGTGATTAACATAGAGACTGCAACATGTGATTCCATAGAGACTGCACCAGGAGATTACATAGAGACTGCATCATGTGATTACACAGAGAGACTGCACCATGTGATTACATAGAGACTGCACCATGCAATTGCATAGAGACTGCACCATGTGATTACACAGAGACTGCACCATGTGATTACATAGAGACTGCACCATGTGATTACATAGAGACTGCATCATGTGATTACACAGAGAGACTGCACAATGTGATTACACAGAGAGACTGCACCATGTGATTTCACAGGGTGACTGCACCTTCTGATTACACGGAGACACTGCTACACATGATTACACAGAGAGACTGCACCATGTAATTATTCAGAGAGACTGCACCATGTGATTACACATAGAGACTGCACCATGAGATTACACAGAGACTGCACCAGGTGATTACACAGAGACTGCATCATGTGATTACAAAGACTGACTGCACCATGTGATTATACAGACAGACTGCACCATGTGATTACACAGAGATTGCATCATGTGATTACACAGAGACTGCACCATGTGATTACACAGAGAGTCTGCACCATGTGATTAGACAGGGAGATTGCATCATGTGATTACACAGAGACTGCACCATGTGATTACACAGAGACTGCAACATGTGATTATACAGAGACTGCACCATGTGATTACACAGAGAGACTGCATCATGTGATTACATAGAGAGACTGCTCCATGTGATTTCACAGAGACTGCTCCATGTGATTATACAGAGAGACTGCACCATGTGATTACACAGAGATACTGCTCCATGTGATTACACAGAGAGACTGCTCCATGTGATTACACAGAGACTGCTCCATGTGATTATACAGAGAGACTGCACCATGTGATTACACAGAGACTGCACCATGTGATTAAACAGAGAGACTGCACCATGTGATTACACAGAAACTGCACCATGTGATTACACAGAGAGACTGAACCATGTGATTAGATAGAGACTGAACCATGTGATTACACAGAGACTGCACCATGTGATTACACAATGCGACTTCACAATGTGATTACACAGAGACTGCACCATGTGATTAGATATAGACTGCACCATGTAATTACATAGAGACTGCACCATGTGATTACACAGAGATTGCACCATCTGATTACACAGAGATTGCATCATGTGATTACACAGAGTGACTGCACCATGTGATTATACATAGAGACTGCACCGTCTGATTACACAGAGAGACTGCACCATCTGATTACACAGAGAGTCTGCATCATGAGATTAGACCGAGACTGCACCATGTGATTACACAGAGAGACTGCACCGTGTGATTACACAGAGAGACTGCACCATGTGATTACAAAAAGACTGCACCATGTGATTATACAGAGACTGCACCATGTGATCACACAGAGACTGCACCATGTGATTACACAGAGACGGCACATGTGATTACACAAAGCGACTGCACCATGTGATTACATAGAGACTGCACCAATGTAATTACATAGAGACTGCACCGTGTGATTACACAGAGACTGCACCACGTGATTACATAGAGACTGCACCATGTAATTACATAGAGGCTGCACCATGTGATTACACAGAGACTGCACCATGTGATTACGTAGAGACTGCACCATGTGATTACATAGAGACTGCACCATGTGATTACATAGAGACTGCACCAGGTGATTACATAGAGACTGCACCAATGTAATTACATAGAGACTGCACCGTGTGATTACACAGAGACTGCACCACGTGATTACATAGAGACTGCACCATGTAATTACATAGAGACTGCACCATGTGATTACACAGAGACTGCACCATGTGATTACACAGAGACTGCACCATGTGATTACGTAGAGACTGCACCATGTGATTACATAGAGACTGCATCATGTGATTACACAGAGAGACTGCACCATGTGATTACATAGAGACTGCACCATGTGATTACATAGAGACTGCACCAGGTGATTACATAGAGACTGCATCATTTGATTACACAGAGAGACTGCACCATGTGATTACATAGAGGCTGCACCTTGTAATTATACAGAGACTGCACCAATGTAATTACATAGAGACTGCACCGTGTGATTACATAGAGACTGCATCATGTGATTACACAGAGAGACTGCAGCATGTGATTACATAGAGACTGCACCATGTGATTACATAGAGACTGCATCATGTGATTACACAGAGACTGCACCATGTGATTACACAGAGAGTCTGCACCATGTGATTAAATAGAGACTGCGCCATGTGATTACATAGAGACTGCACCAGGTGATTACATAGAGACTGCACCATGTGATTACATAGAGACTGCACCAGGTGATTACATAGTGACTGCACCATGTGATTACACAGAGACTGCACCTTGTGATTTCACAGATAGACTGCACCATGTGATTACACAGAGATTGCACCATGTGATTACACAGAGACTGCATCATGTGATTACACAGATACTTCACCATGTGATTACACACAGATTGCACCATGTGATTATTCAGAGGTACTGCACCATGTGATTAGACAGGGAGACTGCATCACGTGATTGCACAGAGACTGCAGCATGTGATTCCACAGAGAATGCACCATGTGATTAGACATATACTGCACCATGTGATTACCCAGAGACTGCACTATCTGATTACAAATAGGGTCTGCACCATGTGATTACGCAGAGATTGTACCATGTGATTATTCAGAGAGACTGCACCATGTGATTACACAGAGAGACTGCACCATGTGATTACACTGGGACTGCACCATGTGATTACATAAGAGACTGAACCATGTGATTACACACTGACTGCACCATGTGATTACACAGAGACTGCACCATGTGATTACACAGATAATGCACCATGTTATTACACAGAGACTGCACCATGTGATTACACAGTGAGACTGCACCATGTGATTACACAGAGAGACTAAACCACGTGAATGCAAAGGGAGTTTAAATCAAGTGATTACACAGGGAGACTGCACCATGTGATTACACAGATACTGCACCATGTGATTACACAGAGACTGCACTATGTGATTACACAGATACTGCACCATGTGATTACACTGAGACTGCACCATGTGATTACACAGTTACTGCACCATGTGATTAGACAGAGACTGCACCATGTGATTACACAGGGAGACTGTACCAAGTGATTACACAGAGACTGCACCTAGTGATTAGACAGACACTGCACGATGTGTTTACACAGGGAGACTGCACCATGTGATTGCACAGAGACTGCATCATGTGATAACACACAGAAACTGCACCATGTGATTACACAGATACTGCACCATGTGATTACATGGAGACTGCACCATGTGATTATTCAGGGAAACTGCACCATGTGATTACATAGAGACTGCACCATGTGATTACATGGAGACTGCGCCATGTGATTATTCAGGGAAACTGCACCATGTGATTACATAGAGCCTGCATCATGTGATTATACAGAGAGACTGCACCATGTGATTACATAGAGAGACTGCACCATGTGATTACACAGGGACTGCATCATGTGATTACACAGAGAGACTGCACCAGGTGATTAAACAGAGAGACTGCACCAAGTGATTACCTAGAGACTGCACCATGTGATTACACAGAGACTGCACCATGTGATTACACAGAGACTGCACCATGTGATTACACAGAGACTGCACCATGTGATTATTCAGTGAAACTGCACCATGTGATTACACAGAGACTGCACCATGTGATTACACAGAGACTGCACCATGTGATTACACACGGTGACTGCACCATGAGATTACACGAAGACAGCACCATGTGATTACAAAGAGACTGAACCATGTGATTACACAGTGACTGCACCAGGTGATTACACAGATACTGCGTCCTGTGATTACGCAGAGACTGCACCATGTGATTAGACAGAGATACTGCACCATGTGATTACACAGTGACTGCAACATGTGATTTCACAGGGAGACTGCACCATGTGATTACATAGAGATTGCACCATGTGATTACACAGTGACTGCACCGTCTGATTACAAAGAGGGTGTGCACCATATGATTACACAGAGACTGCACCATGTGATTACACAGTGACTGCACCATCTGATTACAAAGAGGGTGTGCACCATATGATTACACAGAGACTGCACCATGTGATTACACAGAGAGACTGCACCATGTGATTACACAGAGATTGCACCATGTGATTACACAGTGACTGCACCTTCTGATTACAAAGAAGGTGTTCACCATATGATTACACAGAGACTGCACCATGTCATTACAAAGAAACTACACCATGTGATTACACGGTGACAGCACCTTGTGATTACAAAGAGACTGAACCATGTGATTACACACAGACTGCAGCATGTGATTACACAGTGACTGCACCAGGTAATTACACTTTGACTGCAGCGGGTGATTACACAGTGACTGCAGCAGGTGATTACACAGTGATTGCAGCACGTGATTACACAGTGACTGCACCATGTGATTACACAGTGACTGCACCATGTGATTACGCATATTCTGCACCATGTGATTACATAGAGACTGCACCATTTGTTTAGACAGAGAGACTGCACCATGGGATTACACAGATACTGCACCATGTGATTACACAAAGATCGCAACATGTGATTATTCAGAGGGACTGCACCATGTGATTAATCAGAGATATTGCACCACGTTTTAAAACAGAGAGACAGCACCATGTGATTACACAGAGACTGCACGATGTGATTACACAGAGATTGCACCATGTGATTATTCAGAGAGACTGCACCATGTGATTACACAGAGTGACTGCACCATGCGATTCCACAGTGAGACTGCAACATGTGATTAAACAGAGAGACTGGACCATGTGATTACACAATGAGACTGCAACATGTGATTAAACAGAGAGACTGCACCATGTGATTACACAGAGACTGCACCATGTAATTACACAGAGAGACTGCAACATGTGATTACACAGAGAGACTGCAACATGTGATTACACAGAGACTGCACCATGTGATTACACAGAGACTGCACCATGTGATAACACAGAGACTGCACCATGTGATTACACACAGTGACTGCATCATGTAATTACACAGAGACGGCACCATGTGATTACACAGAGTGACTGCATCATGTGATTACACAGAAACTGCACCATGTGATTACACAATGACTGCACCATGTGATTAAATAGAGCCTGCACCATGTCATTACACAGAGAGACTGCACCATGTGATTACACAGAGACTGCACCATGTGATTTCACAAAGAGACTGCACAATGTGATTACACAGAGACTGCACCATGTGATTACACAGAGACTGCACCATGTGATTTCACAATGAGACTGCACAATGTGATTATACAGAGACTGCACAATGTGATTACACAGAGATTGCACCATGTGATTACACAGAGACTAAACCATGTAATTACACTGAGACTGCACCATGTGATTACACCGAGAGACTGCACAATGTGATTACACAGAGACTGCACCATGTGATTATACAGAGACTGCACCATGTGATTACACAGAGACTTCACCATGTGATTACACATAGACTGCACCATGTGATTACACAGAGATTGCACCATGTGTTTACACAGAGAGACTGCACCATGTGTTTACACAGAGAGACTGCACCATGTGATTACACAGAGAGACTGCACCATGTGTTTACACAGAGAGACTGCACCATGTGATTACACAGAGAGACTGCACCATGTTATTACACAGAGAGACTGCACCATGTGTTTACACAGAGGGACTGCAACATGTGATTAAACAGAGAGACTGCACCATGAGATTACAAAGAGACTGAACCATGTGATTACACAGAGACTGCACCATGTGATTAGACAGAGATACTGCACCATGTGATTACATAGAGACTGCACCATTTGTTTAAACAGAGAGACTGCACCATGCGATTACAAAGAGACTGCACCATGTGATTACACAGAGACTGCACCATGTGATTACAAAGAGACTGCACCATGTGATTACACACAGACTGCAGCATGTGATTGCACAGTGACTGCACCAGCTGATTACACAGTGACTGCACCAGGTGATTACACCGAGACTGCGTCATG
Source organism: Cetorhinus maximus (assembly GCF_964194155.1). Lineage (NCBI taxonomy): Eukaryota > Metazoa > Chordata > Chondrichthyes > Lamniformes > Cetorhinidae > Cetorhinus > Cetorhinus maximus. The sequence goes on along the minus strand of NC_135905.1, from coordinate 22,018,858 downwards.
TGATTACACAGAGACTGCACCATGTGATTACACAGAAACTGCACCATGTGATTACACAGAGACTGCACTATGTGATTACACAGATACTGCACCATGTGATTACACAGACCGCACCATGTGATTACACAGTTACTGCACCATGTGATTAGAGAGACACTGCACGATTTGTTTACACAGGGAGACTGCACCATGTGATTACGCAGAGAGACTGCACCATGTGATTGCACAGAGACTGCATCATGTGATAACACAGAGACTGCACCATGTGATTACACAGAGAGACTGCACCATGTGATTGCACAGAGACTGCATCATGTGATAACACAGAAACTGCACCATGTGATTACACAGATACTGCACCATGTGATTACATGGAGACTGCACCATGTGATTATTCAGAGAAACTGCACCATGTGATTACATAGAGACTGCACCATGTGATTACATGGAGACTGCACCATGTGATTATTCAGGGAAACTGCACCATGTGATTACATAGAGCCTGCACCAGGTGATTAAATAGAGACTGCATCATGTGATTACACAGAGAGACTGCACCATGTGATTACATAGAGAGACTGCACCATGTGATTACATAGAGAGACTGCATCATGTGATTACACAGAGAGACTGCACCAGGTGATTAAACAGAGAGACTGCACCAAGTGATTACCTAGAGACTGCACCATGTGATTACACAGAGACTGTACCATGTGATTACACAAAGACTGCACCATGTGATTACACAGAGACTGTACCATGTGATTACACAGAGACTGCACCATGTGATTATACAGAGACTGCACCATGTGATTACACAGAGACTGCACCATGTGATTACACATAGACTGCACCATGTGATTACACAGAGAGTTCACCATGTGATTACACATAGACTGCACCATGTGATTACACGGAAAGAGTGCACCATGTAATTACACAGATAATGCACATGTGATTACACAGAGAGACTGCACCATATGATTACACAGATAATGCACCATGTGATTACACATAGACTGCACCATGTGATTACACAGAGGAAATGCACCATGTGATTTCACTGATACTGCACCATGTGATTACACAGAGACTTCACCGTGTGATTACATGGAGACTACACCATGTGATTACACAGATACTGCACCATGTGATTACACAGAGACTGCACCAGGTGATTACACAGAGACTGCATCATGTGATTACACAGAGTGACTGCACCATGTGATAACACAGAGACTGCACCATGTGATTACACCGAGAGTCTGCACCATGTGATTACACAGAGACTGCGCCATGTGATTATACAGAGAGACTGCATCATGTGATTACACAGAGACTGCACCATGTGATTATACAGAGAGACTGCACAATGTGATTACACAGAGACTGCTCCATGTGATTACACAGTGAGACTGCACCATGTGATTACACAGAGAGACTGCTCCATGTGATTACACAGAGACTGCACCATGTGATTACACAGAGAGACTGCACCATGTGATTACACAGAGAGACTGCACCATGTGATTACACAGAGAGACTGCACCATGTGATTACACAGAGACTGCTCCATGTGATTTCACAGTGAGACTGCACCATGTGATTACACAGAGAGATTGCACCATGTGATTACACAGAGAGACTGCACCATGTGATTACACAGAGAGACTGCTCCATGTGATTACACAGAGACTGCTCCATGTGATTACACAGAGACTGCACCATGTGATTACACAGAGAGACTACTCCATGTGATTACACAGAGAGACTGCACCAAGTGATTACACAGAGAGACTGCACCAAGTGATTACACAGAGACTGCACCATGTGATTACACAGAGAGACTGCACCAAGTGATTGCACAGAGAGACGGCACCATGTGATTACACAGAGAGACTGCACCAAGTGATTGCACAGAGAGACTGCACCATGTGATTACACAGAGAGACTGCACCCTGTGATTACACAGAGAGACTGCACCAAGTGATTAGAAAGAGACTGAACCATGTGATTACACAGAGAGACTGCACCATGTGATTACACAGAGAGACTGCACCATGTGATTACACAGAGAGACTGCACCATGTGATTGAACAGAGAGACGGCACCATGTGATTTGAAAGGGACTGAACCATGTGATTACACAGAGACTGCACCATGTGATTACACAGAGACTGCACCATGTGATTACATAGAGACGGCACCATGTGATTACACAGAGACTGCACCATGTGATTACATAGAGACTGCATCATGTGATTACACAGAGAGACTGCACCATGTGATTACATAGAGACTGCACCATGTGATTACATAGAGATTACATCATATGATTACATAGAGACTGCATCTTGTGATTACACAGAGAGACTGCACCATGTGATTACATAGAGACTGCACCAGTTGATTACATAGAGACTGCACCATGTGATTACATAGAGACTGCACCATGTGACTAGAAAGAGAGACTGCAACATGTGATTACACAGAGACTGCACCAGGTGATTACACAGAGACTGCATCATGTGATTACACAGAGTGACTGCACCATGTGATTACACAGAGATTGCATCATGTGATTACACAGATTGACTGCACCATGTGATTATACATAGAGACTGCACCGTCTGATCACACAGAGAGACTGCACCATCTGATTACACAGAGAGTCTGCATCATGAGATTAGACCGAGACTGCACCATGTGATTACACAGAGAGACTGCACCGTGTGATTACACAGAGAGACTGCACCATTTGATTATTCAGAGAGACTGAACCATGTGATTGCAAAGAGACTGAATCATGTGATTATACAGAGACTGCACCATGTGATCACACAGAGACTGCACCATGTGATTACACAGAGACGGCACCATGTGATTACACAAAGCGACTGCACAATGTGATTACACAGAGACTGCACCATTGTAATTACATAGAGACTGCACCATGTGATTACACAGAGACTGCACCATGTGATTACATAGAGACTGCACCATGTATTTACATAGAGACTGCACCATGTGATTACACAGTGACTGCACCATGTGATTACACAGAGACTGCACCATGTGATTACGTAGAGACTGCACCATGTGATTACATAGAGACTGCATCATGTGATTACACAGAGAGACTGCACCATGTGATTACATAGAGACTGCAACATGTGATTACATAGAGACTGCACCAGGAGATTACATAGAGACTGCATCATGTGATTACACAGAGAGACTGCACCATGTGATTACATAGAGACTGCACCATGCAATTACATAGAGACTGCACCATGTGATTACACAGAGACTGCACCATGTGATTACATAGAGACTGCACCATGTGATTACATAGAGACTGCATCATGTGATTACACAGAGAGACTGCACAATGTGATTACACAGAGAGACTGCACCATGTGATTTCACAGGGTGACTGCACCTTCTGATTACACAGAGACACTGCTACACATGATTACACAGAGAGACTGCACCATGTAATTATTCAGAGAGACTGCACCATGTGATTACACATAGAGACTGCACCATGAGATTACACAGAGACTGCACCAGGTGATTCCACAGAGACTGCATCATGTGATTACAAAGACTGACTGCACCATGTGATTATACAGAGAGACTGCACCATGTGATTACACAGAGATTGCATCATGTGATTACACAGAGAGTCTGCACCATGTGATTAGACAGGGAGATTGCATCATGTGATTACACAGAGACTGCACCATGTGATTACACAGAGACTGCAACATGTGATTATACAGAGACTGCACCATGTGATTACACAGAGAGACTGCATCATGTGATTACATAGAGAGACTGCTCCATGTGATTACACAGAGACTGCTCCATGTGATTATACAGAGAGACTGCACCATGTGATTACACAGAGATACTGCTCCATGTGATTACACAGAGAGACTGCTCCATGTGATTACACAGAGACTGCTCCATGTGATTATACAGAGAGACTGCACCATGTGATTACACAGAGACTGCACCATGTGATTACACAGAGACTGCACCATGTGATTAAACAGAGAGACTGCACCATGTGATTACACAATGCGACTTCACAATGTGATTACACAGAGACTGCACCATGTGATTAGATATAGACTGCACCATGTAATTACATAGAGACTGCACCATGTGATTACACAGAGATTGCACCATCTGATTACACAGAGATTGCATCATGTGATTACACAGAGACTGCACCATGTGATTACACAGATAATGCACCATGTTATTACACAGAGACTGCACCATGTGATTACACAGTGAGACTGCACCATGTGATTACACAGAGAGACTAAACCACGTGAATGCAAAGGGAGTTTAAATCAAGTGATTACACAGGGAGACTGCACCATGTGATTACACAGATACTGCACCATGTGATTACACAGAGACTGCACTATGTGATTACACAGATACTGCACCATGTGATTACACTGAGACTGCACCATGTGATTACACAGTTACTGCACCATGTGATTAGACAGAGACTGCACCATGTGATTACACAGGGAGACTGTACCAAGTGATTACACAGAGACTGCACCTAGTGATTAGACAGACACTGCACGATGTGTTTACACAGGGAGACTGCACCATGTGATTACACAGAGAGCCTGCACCATGTGATTGCACAGAGACTGCATCATGTGATAACACACAGAAACTGCACCATGTGATTACACAGATACTGCACCATGTGATTACATGGAGACTGCACCATGTGATTATTCAGGGAAACTGCACCATGTGATTACATAGAGACTGCACCATGTGATTACATGGAGACTGCACCATGTGATTATTCAGGGAAACTGCACCATGTGATTACATAGAGCCTGCACCAGGTGATTACATAGAGACTGCATCATGTGATTACACAGAGAGACTGCACCATGTGATTACATAGAGAGACTGCACCATGTGATTACACAGAGACTGCACCATGTGATTATACAGAGACTGCACCATGTGATTACACAGAGACTGCACCATGTGATTACACAGAGACTGCACCATGTGATTGCACAGAGAGACTGCACCATGTGATTACATAGAGACTGCATCATGTGATTACACAAAGACTGTACCATGTGATTACACAGAGACTGCAACGTGTGATTATACAGAGACTGTACCAGCTGATTACAAAGAGTGACTGCATCATGTGATTGCACAGAGACAGCACCATGTGATTGCACAGAGATTGCACCTTGTGATTAGTCAGAGAGACTGCACCATGTGATTATACAGTGACTGCACCATCTGATTACAAAGAGATTGCACCATGTGATTACACAGAAAGACTAAACCACGTGAATTCAAAGGGAGATTAAATCAAGTGATTACACAGGGAGACTGCACCATGTGATTACACAGATACTGCACCATGTGATTACACAGAGAGACTGCACCATTTGATTATTCAGTGAAACTGCACCATGTGATTACACAGAGACTGCACCATGTGATTACACACGGTGACTGCACCATGAGATTACACGAAGACAGCACCATGTGATTACAAAGAGACTGAACCATGTGATTACACAGAGACTGCACCATGTGATTACACAGTGACTGCACCAGGTGATTACACAGATACTGCGTCCTGTGATTACGCAGAGACTGCACCATGTGATTAGACAGAGATACTGCACCATGTGATTACACAGTGACTGCAACATGTGATTTCACAGGGAGACTGCACCATGTGATTACATAGAGATTGCACCATGTGATTACACAGTGACTGCACCGTTTGATTACAAAGAGGGTGTGCACCATACGATTACACAGAGACTGCACCATGTGATTACACAGTGACTGCACCATCTGATTACAAAGAGGGTGTGCACCATATGATTACACAGAGACTGCACCATGTGATTACACAGAGAGACTGCACCATGTGATTACACAGAGATTGCACCATGTGATTACACAGTGACTGCACCTTCTGATTACAAAGAAGGTGTTCACCATATGATTACACAGAGACTGCACCATGTCATTACAAAGAAACTACACCATGTGATTACACAGTGACAGCACCTTGTGATTACAAAGAGACTGAACCATGTGATTACACACAGACTGCAGCATGTGATTACACAGTGACTGCACCAGGTAATTACACTTTGACTGCAGCGGGTGATTACACAGTGACTGCAGCAGGTGATTACACAGTGACTGCAGCACGTGATTACACAGTGACTGCACCATGTGATTACACAGTGACTGCACCATGTGATTACGCATATTCTGCACCATGTGATTACATAGAGACTGCACCATTTGTTTAGACAGAGAGACTGCACCATGGGATTACACAGATACTGCACCATGTGATTACACAAAGATCGCAACATGTGATTATTCAGAGGGACTGCACCATGTGATTATTCAGAGAGATTGCACCACGTTTTAAAACAGAGAGACAGCACCATGTGATTACACAGAGACTGCACGATGTGATTACACAGAGATTGCACCATGTGATTATTCAGAGAGACTGCACCATGTGATTACACAGAGTGACTGCACCATGCGATTCCACAGTGAGACTGCAACATGTGATTAAACAGAGAGACTGGACCATGTGATTACACAATGAGACTGCAACATGTGATTAAACAGAGAGACTGCACCATGTGATTACACAGAGACTGCACCATGTGATTACACAGAGATTGCACCATGTGATTACACAGAGAGACTGCACCATGTGTTTACACAGAGAGACTGCACCATGTGATTACACAGAGAGACTGCACCATGTTATTACACAGAGAGACTGCACCATGTGTTTACACAGAGGGACTGCAACATGTGATTAAACAGAGAGACTGCACCATGAGATTACAAAGAGACTGAACCATGTGATTACACAGAGACTGCACCATGTGATTAGACAGAGATACTGCACCATGTGATTACATAGAGACTGCACCATTTGTTTAAACAGAGAGACTGCACCATGCGATTACAAAGAGACTGCACCATGTGATTACACAGAGACTGCACCATGTGATTACAAAGAGACTGCACCATGTGATTACACACAGACTGCAGCATGTGATTACACAGTGACTGCACCAGCTGATTACACAGTGACTGCACCAGGTGATTACACCGAGACTGCGTCATGTGATTACACAGAGACTGCACCATGTGATTACACAGTGATACTGCACTATCTCATTAAACAGAGACTGCACCATGTGATTACACAGATTCTGCACCATGTGATTTCACAGGGAGACTGCACCATGTGATTACATAGAGACTGCACCATTTGTTTAGACAGAGAGACTGCACCATGTGATTACACAGGGATACTGCACCATGTGATTACACAGATACTGCACCATGTGATTACACAGAGACTGCACCATGTGATTACACAGGGAGACTGCACCATGTTATTACACAGGGAGACTGCACCATGTTATTACACAGAGAGACTGCACCATGTCATTACACAGGGAGACTGCACCATGTGATTACACAGAGACTGCACCATGTGATTACACAGAGACTGTATCATTTGATTATACATAGACTGCACCATGTGATTACATAGAGGCTGCACCATGTAATTACATAGAGACGGCACCATGTGATTACACAGAGACTGCACCATGTGATTACACAGAGAGACTGCACCATATGATTACATAGAGAGACTGCAGCATGTGATTACATAGAGACTGCACCATGTGTTTACATAGAGTCTGCTTCATGTGATTACACAGAGAGACTGCAGCATGTGATTACATAGAGTCTGCTTCATGTGATTACACAGAGAGACTGCAGCATGTGTTTACATAGAGACTGCACCATGTGATTACACAGAGACTGCACCATGTGATTACACAGAGAGACTGCATCATGTGATTACACAGAGTGACTCCACCATGTGATTAAACAGAGAGACTGCATCATGTGATTACACAGAGACTGCAATATTATTTGTACACAGAGACTGCACCATGAAATTACACAGAGACTGCACCTTGTGATTTCACAGATAGACTGCACCATGTGATTACACAGAGATTGCACCATGTGATTACACAGAGACTGCATCACGTGATTACACAGAGACTTCACCATGTGATTACACACAGATTGCACCATGTGATTATTCAGAGGGACTGCACCATATGATTAGACAGGGAGACTGCATCAAGTGATTGCACAGAGACTGCAGCATGTGATTCCACAGAGAATGCACCATGTGATTAGACATATACTGCACCATGTGATTACCCAGAGACTGCACTATCTGATTACAAATAGGGTCTGCACCATGTGATTACGCAGAGATTGTACCATGTGATTATTCAGAGAGACTGCACCATGTGATTACACGGAGACTGCAACATTTGAGCACACAGCGACTGCACCATGTGATTACACAGAGACTGCACCATGTGATTACATAGAGTCTGCACCATGTGATTAGACAGAGATACTGCACCATGTGATTACACAGTGACTGCAACATGTGATTTCACAGGGAGACTGCACCATGTGATTACATAGAGATTGCACCATGTGATTACACAGTGACTGCACCGTCTGATTACAAAGAGGGTGTGCACCATATGATTACACAGAGACTGCACCATGTGATTACACAGTGACTGCACCATCTGATTACAAAGAGGGTGTGCACCATATGATTACACAGAGACTGCACCATGTGATTACACAGAGAGACTGCACCATGTGATTACACAGAGATTGCACCATGTGATTACACAGTGACTGCACCTTCTGATTACAAAGAAGGTGTTCACCATATGATTACACAGAGACTGCACCATGTCATTACAAAGAAACTACACCATGTGATTACACAGTGACAGCACCTTGTGATTACAAAGAGACTGAACCATGTGATTACACACAGACTGCAGCATGTGATTACACAGTGACTGCACCAGGTAATTACACTTTGACTGCAGCGGGTGATTACACAGTGACTGCAGCAGGTGATTACACAGTGACTGCAGCACGTGATTACACAGTGACTGCACCATGTGATTACACAGTGACTGCACCATGTGATTACGCATATTCTGCACCATGTGATTACATAGAGACTGCACCATTTGTTTAGACAGAGAGACTGCACCATGGGATTACACAGATACTGCACCATGTGATTACACAAAGATCGCAACATGTGATTATTCAGAGGGACTGCACCATGTGATTATTCAGAGAGATTGCACCACGTTTTAAAACAGAGAGACAGCACCATGTGATTACACAGAGACTGCACGATGTGATTACACAGAGATTGCACCATGTGATTATTCAGAGAGACTGCACCATGTGATTACACAGAGTGACTGCACCATGCGATTCCACAGTGAGACTGCAACATGTGATTAAACAGAGAGACTGGACCATGTGATTACACAATGAGACTGCAACATGTGATTAAACAGAGAGACTGCACCATGTGATTACACAGAGACTGCACCATGTAATTACACAGAGAGACTGCAACATGTGATTATACAGAGAGACTGCAACATGTGATTACACAGAGACTGCACCATGTGATTACACAGAGACTGCACCATGTGATTACACAGAGACTGCACCATGTGATTACACACAGTGACTGCATCATGTGATTACACAGAGACGGCACCATGTGATTACACAGAGTGACTGCATCATGTGATTACACAGAAACTGCACCATGTGATTACACAATGACTGCACCATGTGATTAAATAGAGCCTGCACCATGTGATTACACAGAGAGACTGCACCATGTGATTACACAGAGACTGCACCATGTGATTTCACAAAGAGACTGCACAATGTGATTACACAGAGAGTGCACCATGTGATTACACAGAGACTGCACCATGTGATTTCACAATGAGACTGCACAATGTGATTATACAGAGACTGCACAATGTGATTACAAAGAGACTGCACCATGTGATTACACAGAGACTGCACCATGTGATTACAAAGAGACTGCACCATGTGATTACACACAGACTGCAGCATGTGATTACACAGTGACTGCACCAGCTGATTACACAGTGACTGCACCAGGTGATTACACCGAGACTGCGTCATGTGATTACACAGAGACTGCACCATGTGATTACACAGTGATACTGCACTATCTCATTAAACAGAGACTGCACCATGTGATTACACAGATTCTGCACCATGTGATTTCACAGGGAGACTGCACCATGTGATTACATAGAGACTGCACCATTTGTTTAGACAGAGAGACTGCACCATGTGATTACACAGGGATACTGCACCATGTGATTACACAGATACTGCACCATGTGATTACACAGAGACTGCACCATGTGATTACACAGGGAGACTGCACCATGTTATTACACAGGGAGACTGCACCATGTTATTACACAGAGAGACTGCACCATGTCATTACACAGGGAGACTGCACCATGTGATTACACAGAGACTGCACCATGTGATTACACAGAGACTGTATCATTTGATTATACATAGACTGCACCATGTGATTACATAGAGGCTGCACCATGTAATTACATAGAGACGGCACCATGTGATTACACAGAGACTGCACCATGTGATTACACAGAGAGACTGCACCATATGATTACATAGAGAGACTGCAGCATGTGATTACATAGAGACTGCACCATGTGATTACATAGAGTCTGCTTCATGTGATTACACAGAGAGACTGCAGCATGTGATTACATAGAGTCTGCTTCATGTGATTACACAGAGAGACTGCAGCATGTGTTTACATAGAGACTGCACCATGTGATTACACAGAGACTGCACCATGTGATTACACAGAGAGACTGCATCATGTGATTACACAGAGTGACTCCACCATGTGATTAAACAGAGAGACTGCATCATGTGATTACACAGAGACTGCAATATTATTTGTACACAGAGACTGCACCATGAAATTACACAGAGATTGCACCATGTGATTACACAGAGACTAAACCATGCGATTACACTGAGACTGCACCATGTGATTACACAGAGACTAAACCATGTGATTACACTGAGACTGCACCATGTGATTACACCGAGAGACTGCACAATGTGATTACACAGAGACTGCACCATGTGATTACAGAGAGAGACTGCACCATGTGATTTCAAAGAGACTGCACCATGTGATTACACAGAGACTGCACCATGTGATTACACAGAGATTGCACCATGTGATTACACAGAGAGACTGCACCATGTGTTTACACAGAGAGACTGCACCATGTGATTACACAGAGAGACTGCACCATGTTATTACACAGAGAGACTGCACCATGTGTTTACACAGAGGGACTGCAACATGTGATTAAACAGAGAGACTGCACCATGAGATTACAAAGAGACTGAACCATGTGATTACACAGAGACTGCACCATGTGATTAGACAGAGATACTGCACCATGTGATTACATAGAGACTGCACCATTTGTTTAAACAGAGAGACTGCACCATGCGATTACAAAGAGACTGCACCATGTGATTACACAGAGACTGCACCATGTGATTACACAGTGATACTGCACTATCTCATTAAACAGAGACTGCACCATGTGATTACACAGATTCTGCACCATGTGATTTCACAGGGAGACTGCACCATGTGATTACATAGAGACTGCACCATTTGTTTAGACAGAGAGACTGCACCATGTGATTACACAGGGATACTGCACCATGTGATTACACAGATACTGCACCATGTGATTACACAGAGACTGCACCATGTGATTACACAGGGAGACTGCACCATGTTATTACACAGGGAGACTGCACCATGTTATTACACAGAGAGACTGCACCATGTCATTACACAGGGAGACTGCACCATGTGATTACACAGAGACTGCACCATGTGATTACACAGAGACTGTATCATTTGATTATACATAGACTGCACCATGTGATTACATAGAGTCTGCTTCATGTGATTACACAGAGAGACTGCAGCATGTGTTTACATAGACACTGCACCATGTGATTACACAGAGACTGCACCATGTGATTACACAGAGAGACTGCATCATGTGATTACACAGAGTGACTCCACCATGTGATTAAACAGAGAGACTGCATCATGTGATTACACAGAGACTGCAATATTATTTGTACACAGAGACTGCACCATGAAATTACACAGAGACTGCACCTTGTGATTTCACAGATAGACTGCACCATGTGATTACACAGAGATTGCACCATGTGATTACACAGAGACTGCATCACGTGATTACACAGAGACTTCACCATGTGATTACACACAGATTGCACCATGTGATTATTCAGAGGGACTGCACCATATGATTAGACAGGGAGACTGCATCAATTGATTGCACAGAGACTGCAGCATGTGATTCCACAGAGAATGCACCATGTGATTAGACATATACTGCACCATGTGATTACCCAGAGACTGCACTATCTGATTACAAATAGGGTCTGCACCATGTGATTATGCAGAGATTGTATCATGTGATTATTCAGAGAGACTGCACCATGTGATTACACAGAGAGACTGCAACATGTGATTACACTGGGACTGCACCATGTGATTACAAAGAGACTGAACCATGTGATTACACACTGACTGCACCATGTGATTACACAGAGACTGCACCATGTGATTACACAGATAATGCACCATGTGGTTACACAGAGACTGCACCATGTGATTACACAGTGAGACTGCACCATGTGATTACACAGAGAGACTAAACCACGTGAATGCAAAGGGAGTTTAAATCAAGTGATTACACAGGGAGACTAAACCATGTGATTACACAGATACTGCACCATGTGATTACACAGAGACTACACCATGTCATTACACAGCTACTGCACCATGTGATTACACGTAGACTGCACCATGTGATTACACAGAGACTGCAGCATGTGATTACACAGAGAGACTGCACCATGTAATTACATAGATACTGCACCATGTGATTACACAGAGACTGCACCATGTGATTACACAGAAACTGCACCATGTGATTACACAGAGACTGGACTATGTGATTACACAGATACTGCACCATGTGATTACACAGTCTGCACCATGTGATTAGACAGACACTGCACGATTTGTTTACACAGGGAGACTGCACCATGTGATTACACAGAGAGACTGCACCATGTGATTGCACAGAGACTGCATCATGTGATAACACACAGAAACTGCACCATGTGATTACACAGATACTGCACCATGTGATTACATGGAGACTGCACCATGTGATTATTCAGTGAAACTGCACCATGTGATTACATAGAGACTGCACCATGTGATTACATGGAGACTGCACCATGTGATTATTCAGGGAAACTGCACCATGTGATTACATGGAGCCTGCACCAGGTGATTAAATAGAGACTGCATCATGTGATTACACAGAGAGACTGCACCATGTGATTACATAGAGAGACTGCACCATGTGATTACATAGAGAGACTGCACCATGTGATTATGCAGGGACTGCATCATGTGATTACACAGAGAGACTGCACCAGGTGATTAAACAGAGAGACTGCACCAAGTGATTACCTAGAGACTGCACCATGTGATTACACAGAGACTGTACCATGTGATTACACAAAGACTGCACCATGTGATTACACAGAGACTGTACCATGTGATTACACAGAGACTGAACCATGTGATTATACAGAGACTGCACCATGTGATTACACAGAGACTGCACCATGTGATTACACAGAGACTTCACCATGTGATTACACATAGACTGCACCATGTGATTACACGGAAAGAGTGCACCATGTAATTACACAGATAATGCACATGTGATTACACAGAGAGACTGCACCATATGATTACACAGATAATGCACCATGTGATTACACATAGACTGCACCATGTGATTACACAGAGGAACTGCACCATGTGATTTCACTGATACTGCACCATGTGATTACACAGAGACTTCACCGTGTGATTACATGGAGACTACACCATGTGATTACACAGATACTGCACCATGTGATTACACAGAGACTGCACCAGGTGATTACACAGAGACTGCATCATGTGATTACACAGAGTGACTGCACCATGTGATAACACAGAGACTGCACCATGTGATTACACAGAGAGTCTGCACCATGTGATTACACAGAGACTGCGCCATGTGATTATACAGAGAGACTGCATCATGTGATTACACAGAGACTGCACCATGTGATTATACAGAGAGACTGCACCATGTGATTACACAGAGACTGCACCATTTGATTACACAGGGAGACTGCACCATGTGATTACACAGAGAGACTGCAACATGTGATTACACAGAGACTGCACCATCTGATTACACAGAGACTGCACCATCTGATTACACAGAGACTGCACCAGGTGATTACACAGAGAGTGCACCATCTGATTGCACAGAAACTGCAACATGTGATTACACAGAGAGACTGCACCATGTGATTACACAGGGAGACTGAACCATGTGAATTGAAAGGGAGATAAAATCAAGTGATTGCAAAGAGACACTGCACCATTTGATTATTCAGGGAAACTGCACCATGTGATTACACAGAGACTGCAACATGTGATTACACAGATACTGCATCATGTGATTACACAGAGACTGCACCATGTGCTAACACAGAGACTGCACCATGTGATTACACAGAGACTGCACCATGTGATTATACAGAGACTGCACCATGTGATTACACAGAGACTGCACCATGTGATTACACAGAGACTGCACCAGGTGATTACACAGATACTGCATCATGTGATTACACAGAGACTGCACCATGTGATTACACAGAGACTGCACCATGTGCTAACACAGAGACTGCACCATGTGATTACACAGAGACTGCACCATGTGATTACACAGAGACTGCACCAGGTGATTACACAGATACTGCATCATGTGATTACACAGAGACTGCACCATGTGCTAACACAGAGACTGCACCATGTGATGACACAGATACTGCATCATTTGTTTACACAGAGACTGCACCATGTGATTACACAGAGACTGCACCATGTGATTACACAAATAATGCACCATGTGATTATTCAGAGAGAATGCAACATGTGAATACACAGAGAATGCACCATGTGATTAGACATATACTGCACCATGTGATTACACAGAGAGACTGCACCATGTGATTACAAAGAGATTGCACCATGTGATTATTCAGAGAGACTGCACCATGTGATTACGCAGAGACTGCACCATGTGATTACACAGAGACTGCACAATGTGATT
Organism: Cetorhinus maximus; assembly: GCF_964194155.1. Classification (NCBI taxonomy): domain Eukaryota; kingdom Metazoa; phylum Chordata; class Chondrichthyes; order Lamniformes; family Cetorhinidae; genus Cetorhinus; species Cetorhinus maximus. The sequence continues at coordinate 22,003,505 of NC_135905.1, read as the reverse complement.
ACACAGAGACGGCATCATGTGATTACACAGAGACTGCACAATGTGATTACACAGAGACTGCACCATATGTTTCGACAGAGAGACTGCACCATGTGATTACACAGAGAGACTGCACCATGTGATTAGACAGGGAGACTGCACCAAGATATTACAACGAGACTGCACCATGTGATTACACAGAGACGGCACCATGTGATTACACAAAGACTCCACAATGTGATTACACAGAGACTGCACCGTATGATTAGACAGAGTTGCACAATGTGATTACACAGAGACGGCACCATGTGATTACACAGAGACTGCACCATGTGATTACACAAAGACTTCACCGTGTGATTACACAGAGAGACTGCACCATGTGATTACACTGGGAGACTGCACCATGTGATTACACAGGGAGACTGCACCATGTGATTACACAGAGACGGCACCATGTGATTACACAAAGACTGCACAATGTGATTACACAGAGCCTGCACCGTGTGATTAGACAGAGACTGCACAATGTGATTACACAGAGACTGCACCATGTGATTACACAGAGACTGCACGATGTGATTACACAAAGACTTCACCGTGTGATTACACAAAGAGACTGCACCATGTGATTACACTGGGAAACTGCACCATGTGATTACACAGGGAGACTGCACCATGTGATTACACAGAGATTGCACCATCTGATTACACAGGGAGACTGCACCATGTGATTACACAGAGACTGCATTGTGTGATTATCCAGAGACGGCACCATGTGATTGCAAAGAGACGGCACCATGTGATTATACAGGGAGACTGCTCCATGAGATTACGCGGAGACTGCACCATGTGATTACACAGAGAAACTGCAACGTGATTACACAGAGTCTGCACCATGTGATTACACAGAGACAGCACCATGTGATTATTCAGAGACTGCACCATGTTTTTAAACAGAGAGACTGGACCATGCGATTACACATAGAGACTGCACCATGTAATTACAGTGAGCGACTGCACCATGTGATTACACAGAGACTGCACCATGTGATTACACAGTGAGACTGCACCATGTGATTACACAATGAGACAGCACCATGTGATTTTGCAGGGAGACTGCACCATGTGATTACACAGAGAGACTGCACCATGTGATTACACAGTGAGACTGCACCATGTGATTACACAATGAGACAGCACCATGTGATTTCGCAGGGAGACTGCACCATGTGATTACACAGAGAGACTGCACCATGTGATTACACAGTGAGACTGCACCATGTGATTACACAGAGACGGCACCAAGTGATTACACAGCGACTGCACCATGTGATTACACAGAGGCTGCACCATGTGATTACACAGAGAGACTGCACCATGTGATTACACAGAGACTGCAACAAGTGGTTACACAGAGACTACACCATGTGATTACACAGAGACTGCACCATGTGATTACACAGTGAGACTGCACCATGTGATTACTCAATGAGACAGTACCATGTGATTTCGCAGGGAGACTGCACCATATGATTACACAGAGACTGCACCATGTGATTTCACAGAGAGACTTCACCGCGTGATTACACAGAGAGACTGCACCAAGTGATTACACAGAGACTGCACCATGTGATTACACAGAGACTGCACCGCGTGATTACACAGAGACTGCACCGCGTGATTACAATGAGAGACTGCACCCTATGATTGTACTGATACTGCACCATGTGATTACACAGTGACTGAACCATGTGATTACACAGAGACTGCACCATGTGATTACACCGGGAGACTGCACCATTTGATTACACGGAGACTGCACCATTTGATTACACAGGGAGACTGCACCATGTGATTACACAGAGACTGCAACATGTGATTGCACAGAGAGACTGCACCATGTGATTACACAGAGACTGCACCATCTGATTACACAGAGACTGCAACATGTGATTACACAGAGACTGCACCATGTGATTACACAGAGACTGCACCATGTGCTAACACAGAGACTGCACCATGTGATTACACAGAGACTGCACCATGTGATTACACAGAGACTGCACCAGGTGATTACACAGATACTGCATCATGTGATTACACAGAGACTGCACCATGTGCTAACACAGAGACTGCACCATGTGATGACACAGATACTGCATCATTTGTTTACACAGAGACTGCACCATGTGATTACACAGAGACTGCACCATGTGATTACACAAATAATGCACCATGTGATTATTCAGAGAGAATGCAACATGTGAATACACAGAGAATGCGCCATGTGATTAGACATATACTGCACCATGTGATTACACAGAGAGACTGCACCATGTGATTACAAAGAGATTGCACCATGTGATTATTCAGAGAGACTGCACCATGTGATTACGCAGAGACTGCACCATGTGATTACACAGAGACTGCACAATGTGATTACACAGAGACGGCATCATGTGATTACACAGAGACTGCACAATGTGATTACACAGAGACTGCACCATATGTTTCGACAGAGAGACTGCACCATGTGATTACACAGAGAGACTGCACCATGTGATTAGACAGGGAGACTGCACCAAGATATTACAACGAGACTGCACCATGTGATTACACAGAGACGGCACCATGTGATTACACAAAGACTCCACAATGTGATTACACAGAGACTGCACCGTATGATTAGACAGAGTTGCACAATGTGATTACACAGAGACGGCACCATGTGATTACACAGAGACTGCACCATGTGATTACACAAAGACTTCACCGTGTGATTACACAGAGAGACTGCACCATGTGATTACACTGGGAGACTGCACCATGTGATTACACAGGGAGACTGCACCATGTGATTACACAGAGACGGCACCATGTGATTACACAAAGACTGCACAATGTGATTACACAGAGCCTGCACCGTGTGATTAGACAGAGACTGCACAATGTGATTACACAGAGACTGCACCATGTGATTACACAGAGACTGCACGATGTGATTACACAAAGACTTCACCGTGTGATTACACAAAGAGACTGCACCATGTGATTACACTGGGAAACTGCACCATGTGATTACACAGGGAGACTGCACCATGTGATTACACAGAGATTGCACCATCTGATTACACAGGGAGACTGCACCATGTGATTACACAGAGACTGCATTGTGTGATTATCCAGAGACGGCACCATGTGATTGCAAAGAGACGGCACCATGTGATTATACAGGGAGACTGCTCCATGAGATTACGCGGAGACTGCACCATGTGATTACACAGAGAAACTGCAACGTGATTACACAGAGTCTGCACCATGTGATTACACAGAGACAGCACCATGTGATTATTCAGAGACTGCACCATGTTTTTAAACAGAGAGACTGGACCATGCGATTACACATAGAGACTGCACCATGTAATTACAGTGAGCGACTGCACCATGTGATTACACAGAGACTGCACCATGTGATTACACAGTGAGACTGCACCATGTGATTACACAATGAGACAGCACCATGTGATTTTGCAGGGAGACTGCACCATGTGATTACACAGAGAGACTGCACCATGTGATTACACAGTGAGACTGCACCATGTGATTACACAATGAGACAGCACCATGTGATTTCGCAGGGAGACTGCACCATGTGATTACACAGAGAGACTGCACCATGTGATTACACAGTGAGACTGCACCATGTGATTACACAGAGACGGCACCAAGTGATTACACAGCGACTGCACCATGTGATTACACAGAGGCTGCACCATGTGATTACACAGAGAGACTGCACCATGTGATTACACAGAGACTGCAACAAGTGGTTACACAGAGACTACACCATGTGATTACACAGAGACTGCACCATGTGATTACACAGTGAGACTGCACCATGTGATTACTCAATGAGACAGTACCATGTGATTTCGCAGGGAGACTGCACCATATGATTACACAGAGACTGCACCATGTGATTTCACAGAGAGACTTCACCGCGTGATTACACAGAGAGACTGCACCAAGTGATTACACAGAGACTGCACCATGTGATTACACAGAGACTGCACCGCGTGATTACACAGAGACTGCACCGCGTGATTACAATGAGAGACTGCACCCTATGATTGTACTGATACTGCACCATGTGATTACACAGTGTCTGCACCATGTGATTACACAGAGACTGCACCATGTGATTACACCGGGAGACTGCACCATTTGATTACACGGAGACTGCACCATTTGATTACACAGGGAGACTGCACCATGTGATTACACAGAGACTGCAACATGTGATTGCACAGAGAGACTGCACCATGTGATTACACAGAGACTGCACCATCTGATTACACAGAGACTGCAACATGTGATTGCACAGAGAGACTGCACCATGTGATTACACAGAGACTGCACCATGTGATTACACAGAGAGACTGCACCATGTGATTTCACAGAGAGACTGCAGCATGTTTTTAAACAGAGAGACTGCACCATGTGATTGCACAGAAACTGCACCATGTGATTACACAGAGACTGCACCATGTGATTTCGCAGGGAGACTGCACCATGTGATTAAACAGAGATACTGCACTATGTGATTACACAGAGATTGCACCATGTGATTATTCAGAGACTGCACCATGTGATTACACGGAGAGATTGCGACATGTGATTGAACAGAGAAGCTGCACCAGTTGATTACACAGAGACTGCATCATGTGATTAGACAGAGACTGCACCATGTGATTACATAGAGACTGCACCCTGTGATTACACAGGGACTGCATCATGTGATTACACAGAGTGACTGCACCATGTGATTACACAGAGAGACTGCACCATGTGATTAGACAGGGAGACTGCATCATATTATTACACAGAGACTGTGCCATGTGATTTTGCAGGGAGACTGCACCATCAGATTACGAAGAGACTGCAACATGTGATTACACAGATACTGCACCATCTGATTACACAGAGACTGCACCAAGTGATTACACAGAGAATGCACCTGGTGATTACACAGATACTGCACCATCTGATTACACAGAGACTGCACCATGAGATTACACAGAGACTGCACCAGGTGATTACACAGATACTGCACCATGTGATTATACAGCGAATGCACCAGCTGATTACACAGATACTGCACCATCTGATTACACAGAGAATGCACCATGTGATTACACAGAGACTGCACCATGTGATTACACAGGGAGACTGCACCATGTGATTACACAGTGAGACTGCACCATGTGATTTCACAGAGACTGCACCATGTGATTACAAACAGACTGAACCATGTGATTACACAGAGACTGCAGCATGTGATTACACAGAGACTGCACCATGTGATTACACACATATTACACCATGTGATTATTCATAGAGACTGCAGCATGTGATTGCACAGCGACTGCACCATGTGATTACACACAGATTGCTCCATGTGATTAATCAGAGAGACTGCACCATGTGATTACACAGAGACAGCACCATGTGATTACACACAGATTGCACCATGTGATTATTCAGAGAGACTGCACCATGTGATTAGACAAGGAGACTGCATCATGTTATTGCACAGTGACTGCACCATGTGATTTCGCAGGGAGACTGCACCATCTGATTACACAGAGGCTGCACCATCAGATTACACAGCGATTGCACCATGTGATTACACAGTGAGACTGCACCATGTGATTACACAGAGAGAATGCACCATGTGATTGCACTGATACTGCACCATGTGATTACACAGAGACTGCACCTTGTGATTACACAGAGTCTGCGCCATGTGATTACACAGTGAGACTGCACCATGTGATTACACAGAGAGAATGCACCATGTGATTGCACTGATACTGCACCATGTGATTACACAGAGACTGCACCTTGTGATTACACAGAGTCTGCGCCATGTGATTACACAGAGACTGCACCATGTGATTACACAGAGACTGCACCATGTGATTACACAGTGACTGCACCATGTGATTACACTGAGACTGCACCATGTGATTACACAGAGACTGCACCATGTGATTATACAGAGACTGCACCATGTGATTACACAGAGACTGCACCATGTGATTACACAGAGACTGCACCATGTGATTACACAGAGACTGCACCATGTGATTACACAGAGATTGCACCATGTGATTACACAGAGACGGTACCATGTCATTACACAGAGACTGCACCATGTGATTTCACAGAGACTGCACCATGTGATTACACAGAGTGACTGCACCATGTGATTACACAGAGACTGCACCATCTGATTACACAGAGTGACTGCACCATGTGATTACACAGAGAGACCGCACCAGGTTATTACACAGAGAGACTGCACCATGTGATTACACAGAGACTGCCTCATGTGATTACACAGAGAGACTGCACCATGTGAATTCAAAGGGAGATTAAATCAAGTGATTACACAGAGACTGCACCTTGTGATGACACAGATACTGCACCATCTGATTACATAGGGAGACTGCACCATATGATTAAACAGATACTGCACCATGTGACTACACAGAGACTCCAGCATGTGATTACACAGGGAGACTGCACCATGTGATTATTCAGAGAGACTGCACAATGTGCTTACACAGAGTGACTGCACCATGTGATTACAGAGAGACTAAATCACGTGAATTCAAAGGGAGATTAAATCAAGTGGTTCCACAGAGACTGCACCATGTGATTACACAGAGACTGCATCATGTGATTACACAGAGACTGCACCATGTGATTACACAGAGAGACTGCACCATGTGATTACACAGTGAGACTGCACCATGTGATTACACAGAGACAGCACCATGTGATTACACACAGATTGCACCATGTGATTATTCAGAGAGACTGCACCATCTGATTACAACGAGACTGCATCATGTGATTACACAGAGACTGCAGCGTGTGATTACACAGAGACTGCACCATGTGATTACACACTGATTGCACCATGTGATTATTCAGAGAGACTGCAGCATGTGATTACACAGAGACTGCACCATGTGATTACACAGAGACATCACCATGTGATTACACACAGATTGCACCATGTGATTATTCAGAGAGACTGCACCATGTGATAAGACATGGAGACTGCATCATGTTCTTACACAGAGACTGCACCATCTGATTACACAGAGACTGCACCATGTGATTACACAGCGAGAATACACCATGTGATTGCACTGATACAGCACCATGTGATTACACAGGGAGACTGCACCATGTGAATACACAGCGACTGCACCATGTGATTACACAGAGACGGTACCATGTGATTACATAGAGATTGCACCATGTGATTACACAGTGACTACACCATGTGATTACACAGAGACTGCACCATGTGATTACACAGAGGATGCACCATGTGATTACACAGAGACTGCACCATGCGATTACACAGAGAGACTGCACCATGTGATTACACAGAGACTGCCTCATGTGATTACACAGACAGACTGCACCATGTGAATTCAAACGGAGATTAAATCAAATGATTACACCATGTGATTACACAGAGACTGCACCATCTGATTACATAGGGAGACTGCACCATATGATTAAACAGATACTGCAGCATGTGATTATACAGGGAGACTGCACCATGTGACTACACAGAGACTGCACCATGTGATTACACAGAGACTCCACCATGTGATTACAGAGAGACTATACCATGTGAATTCAAAGGGACATTAAATCAAGTGATTGCACAGAGACTGCACCATGTGATTACACAATGACTGCATCATGTGATTACACAGAGAGACTTCACCATGTGATTACACAGAGAGACTGCACCATGTGATTACACAGTGAGACTGCACCATGTGAGTACACAGATAGTCTGCACCATGTGATTACAAAGAGAGACTGCACCATGTGATTACAGAGAGAGACTGCACCATGAGATTACACAGAGACTGCACCATGTGATTACACAGAGACTGCACCATGTGATTTCGCAGGGAGACTGCACCATGTGATTAAACAGAGATACTGCACCATGAAATTACACAGAGATTGCAACATGTGATTACACAGTGACTGCACCATGTGATTACACAGAGATGGTACCATGTGATTACATAGAGATTGCACCATGTGATTACACAGTGACAGCACCATGTGATTACACAGAGACTGCACCATGTGATTACACAGAGGCTGCACCATGTGATTACACAGAGACTGCACCATGCGATTACACAGAGTGACTGCACCATGTGATTACACAGAGACTGCACCATGTGATTACACAGAGACTGCACCAGGTGATTACACAGATACTGCATCATGTGATTACACAGAGACTGCAGCATGTGATTACACAGAGACTGCACCATGTGATTACACAGAGACTGCACCATGTGCTAACACAGAGACTGCACCATGTGATTACACAGAGACTGCACCATGTGATTACACAGAGACTGCACCAGGTGATTACACAGAGACTGCACCATGTGATTACACAGAGACTGCACCATGTGCTAACACAGAGACTGCAGAATGTGATTACACAGAAAGACTGCACCATGTGATTACACAGAGACTGCCTCATGTGATTACACAGACAGACTGCACCATGTGAATTCAAACGGAGATTAAATCAAGTGATTACACCATGTGATTACACAGAGAGTACACCATGTGATTACACAGAGACTGCACCATCTGATTACATAGGGAGACTGCACCATATGATTAAACAGATACTGCAGCATGTGATTATACAGGGAGACTGCACCATGTGACTACACAGAGACTGCAACATGTGATTACACAGAGAGACTGCACCATGTGATTACACAGAGAGACTGCACCATGTGATTACACAGTGAGACTGCACCATGTGAGTACACAGATAGTCTGCACCATGTGATTACAAAGAGAGACTGCACCATGTGATTACAGAGAGAGACTGCACCATGTGATTACACAGTGAGACTGCACCATGTGAGTACACAGATAGTCTGCACCATGTGATTACACAGAGAGACTGCACCATGTGATTACACAGAGAGACTGCACCATCTGATTACACAGAGACTGCATCATGTTATTACACAGTGACTGCACCATGTGATTACACAGAGACTGCACCATCTGATTACAACGAGACTGCATCATGTGATTACACAGAGACTGCAGTGTGTGATTACACAGAGACTGCACCATGTGATTACACAGAGAGACTGCACCATGTGATTACACAGAGACTGCACCATGTGATTACACAGAGACTCCACCATGTCATTACACAGGGAGACTGCACCATGTGATTATGCAGAGAGAATGCACCATGTGTTTACACAGAGACGGCACCAAGTGATTACACAGAGACTGCACCATGTGATTACACAGAGACGGCACCCAGTGATTACACAGAGACTGCACCATGTGATTACACAGAGACTGCAACAAGTGATTACACTGAGACTGCACCATGTGATTACACAGAGACTGCACCATGTGATTACACAGAGACTGCACCATGTGATTACACAGAGACTGCACCATGTGATTACACAGAGACTGCACCGCGTGATTACACAGAGAGACTGCACCATATGATTGTACTGATACTGCACCATGTGATTACACAGTGACTGCACCATGTGATTACACAGAGAGACTGCACCATATGATTGTACTGATACTGCACCATGTGATTACACAGTGACTACACCATGTGATTACACATAGACTGCACCATGTGATTACACCGGGAGACTGCACCATTTGATTACACGGAGACTGCACCATTTGATTACACAGGGAGACTGCACCATGTGATTACACAGTGAGACTGGAACATGTGATTACACAATGACTGCACCATGTGATTAAATAGGGCCTGCACCATGTGATTACACAGAGAGACTGCACCATGTGATTACACAGAGACTGCACCATGTGATTTCACAAAGAGACTGCACAATGTGATTACACAGAGATTGCACCATGTGATTACACAGAGACTAAACCATGTGATTACACTGAAACTGCACCATGTGATTACACAGAGACTAAACCATGTGATTACACTGAGACTGCACCATGTGATTACACCGAGAGACTGCACAATGTGATTACACAGAGACTGCACCATGTGATTACAGAGAGAGACTGCACCATGTGATTTCAAAGAGACTGCACCATGTGATTACACAGAGACTGCACCATGTGATTACACAGAGATTGCACCATGTGATTACACAGAGAGACTGCACCATGTGTTTACACAGAGAGACTGCACCATGTGATTACACAGAGAGACTGCACCATGTTATTACACAGAGAGACTGCACCATGTGTTTACACAGAGGGACTGCAACATGTGATTAAACAGAGAGACTGCACCATGAGATTACAAAGAGACTGAACCATGTGATTACACAGAGTCTGCACCATGTGATTAGACAGAGATACTGCACCATGTGATTACATAGAGACTGCACCATTTGTTTAAACAGAGAGACTGCACCATGCGATTACAAAGAGACTGCACCATGTGATTACACAGAGACTGCACCATGTGATTACAAAGAGACTGCACCATGTGATTACACACAGACTGCAGCATGTGATTACACAGTGACTGCACCAGCTGATTACACAGTGACTGCACCAGGTGATTACACCGAGACTGCGTCATGTGATTACACAGAGACTGCACCATGTGATTTCACAGGGAGACTGCACCATGTGATTACATAGAGACTGCACCATTTGTTTAGACAGAGAGACTGCACCATGTGATTACACAGGGATACTGCACCATGTGATTACACAGATACTGCACCATGTGATTACACAGAGACTGCACCATGTGATTACACAGGGAGACTGCACCATGTTATTACACAGGGAGACTGCACCATGTTATTACACAGAGAGACTGCACCATGTCATTACACAGGGAGACTGCACCATGTGATTACACAGAGACTGCACCATGTGATTACACAGAGACTGTAACATTTGATTATACATAGACTGCACCATGTGATTACATAGAGGCTGCACCATGTAATTACATAGAGACGGCACCATGTGATTACACAGAGACTGCACCATGTGATTACACAGAGAGACTGCACCATATGATTACATAGAGAGACTGCAGCATGTGATTACATAGAGACTGCACCATGTGATTACATAGAGTCTGCTTCATGTGATTACACAGAGAGACTGCAGCATGTGTTTACATAGAGACTGCACCATGTGATTACACAGAGACTGCACCATGTGATTACACAGAGAGACTGCATCATGTGATTACACAGAGTGACTCCACCATGTGATTAAACAGAGAGACTGCATCATGTGATTACACAGAGACTGCAATATTTTTTCTACACAGAGACTGCACCATGAAATTACACAGAGACTGCACCTTGTGATTTCACAGATAGACTGCACCATGTGATTACACAGAGATTGCACCATGTGATTACACAGAGACTGCATCACGTGATTACACAGAGACTTCACCATGTGATTACACACAGATTGCACCATGTGATTATTCAGAGGGACTGCACCATATGATTAGACAGGGAGACTGCATCAAGTGATTGCACAGAGACTGCAGCATGTGATTCCACAGAGAATGCACCATGTGATTAGACATATACTGCACCATGTGATTACCCAGAGACTGCACTATCTGATTACAAATAGGGTCTGCACCATGTGATTACGCAGAGATTGTACCATGTGATTATTCAGAGAGACTGCACCATGTGATTACACGGAGACTGCAACATTTGAGCACACAGCGACTGCACCATGTGATTACACAGAGACTGCACCATGTGATTACATAGAGTCTGCACCATGTGATTAGACAGAGATACTGCACCATGTGATTACACAGTGACTGCAACATGTGATTTCACAGGGAGACTGCACCATGTGATTACATAGAGATTGCACCATGTGATTACACAGTGACTGCACCGTCTGATTACAAAGAGGGTGTGCACCATATGATTACACAGAGACTGCACCATGTGATTACACAGTGACTGCACCATCTGATTACAAAGAGGGTGTGCACCATATGATTACACAGAGACTGCACCATGTGATTACACAGAGAGACTGCACCATGTGATTACACAGAGATTGCACCATGTGATTACACAGTGACTGCACCTTCTGATTACAAAGAAGGTGTTCACCATATGATTACACAGAGACTGCACCATGTCATTACAAAGAAACTACACCATGTGATTACACAGTGACAGCACCTTGTGATTACAAAGAGACTGAACCATGTGATTACACACAGACTGCAGCATGTGATTACACAGTGACTGCACCAGGTAATTACACTTTGACTGCAGCGGGTGATTACACAGTGACTGCAGCAGGTGATTACACAGTGACTGCAGCACGTGATTACACAGTGACTGCACCATGTGATTACACAGTGACTGCACCATGTGATTACGCATATTCTGCACCATGTGATTACATAGAGACTGCACCATTTGTTTAGACAGAGAGACTGCACCATGGGATTAAACAGATACTGCACCATGTGATTACACAAAGATCGCAACATGTGATTATTCAGAGGGACTGCACCATGTGATTATTCAGAGAGATTGCACCACGTTTTAAAACAGAGAGACAGCACCATGTGATTACACAGAGACTGCACGATGTGATTACACAGAGATTGCACCATGTGATTATTCAGAGAGACTGCACCATGTGATTACACAGAGTGACTGCACCATGCGATTACACAGTGAGACTGCAACATGTGATTAAACAGAGAGACTGGACCATGTGATTACACAATGAGACTGCAACATGTGATTAAACAGAGAGACTGCACCATGTGATTACACAGAGACTGCACCATGTAATTACACAGAGAGACTGCAACATGTGATTACACAGAGAGACTGCAACATGTGATTACACAGAGACTGCACCATGTGATTACACAGAGACTGCACCATGTGATTACACACAGTGACTGCATCATGTGATTACACAGAGACGGCACCATGTGATTATACAGAGTGACTGCATCATGTGATTACACAGAAACTGCACCATGTGATTACACAATGACTGCACCATGTGATTAAATAGAGCCTGCACCATGTGATTACACAGAGAGACTGCACCATGTGATTACACAGAGACTGCACCATGTGATTTCACAATGAGACTGCACAATGTGATTATACAGAGATTGCACCATGTGATTACACAGAGACTAAACCATGCGATTACACTGAGACTGCACCATGTGATTACACAGAGACTAAACCATGTGATTACACTGAGACTGCACCATGTGATTACACCGAGAGACTGCACAATGTGATTACACAGAGACTGCACCATGTGATTACAGAGAGAGACTGCACCATGTGATTTCAAAGAGACTGCACCATGTGATTACACAGAGACTGCACCATGTGATTACACAGAGATTGCACCATGTGATTACACAGAGAGACTGCACCATGTGTTTACACAGAGAGACTGCACCATGTGATTACACAGAGAGACTGCACCATGTTATTACACAGAGAGACTGCACCATGTGTTTACACAGAGGGACTGCAACATGTGATTAAACAGAGAGACTGCACCATGAGATTACAAAGAGACTGAACCATGTGATTACACAGAGACTGCACCATGTGATTAGACAGAGATACTGCACCATGTGATTACATAGAGACTGCACCATTTGTTTAAACAGAGAGACTGCAGCATGTGTTTACATAGACACTGCACCATGTGATTACACAGAGACTGCACCATGTGATTACACAGAGAGACTGCATCATGTGATTACACAGAGTGACTCCACCATGTGATTAAACAGAGAGACTGCATCATGTGATTACACAGAGACTGCAATATTATTTGTACACAGAGACTGCACCATGAAATTACACAGAGACTGCACCTTGTGATTTCACAGATAGACTGCACCATGTGATTACACAGAGATTGCACCATGTGATTACACAGAGACTGCATCACGTGATTACACAGAGACTTCACCATGTGATTACACACAGATTGCACCATGTGATTATTCAGAGGGACTGCACCATATGATTAGACAGGGAGACTGCATCAAGTGATTGCACAGAGACTGCAGCATGTGATTCCACAGAGAATGCACCATGTGATTAGACATATACTGCACCATGTGATTACCCAGAGACTGCACTATCTGATTACAAATAGGGTCTGCACCATGTGATTATGCAGAGATTGTATCATGTGATTATTCAGAGAGACTGCACCATGTGATTACACAGAGAGACTGCAACATGTGATTACACTGGGACTGCACCATGTGATTACAAAGAGACTGAACCATGTGATTACACACTGACTGCACCATGTGATTACACAGAGACTGCACCATGTGATTACACAGATAATGCACCATGTGATTACACAGAGACTGCACCATGTGATTACACAGTGAGACTGCACCATGTGATTACACAGAGAGACTAAACCACGTGAATGCAAAGGGAGTTTAAATCAAGTGATTACACAGGGAGACTAAACCATGTGATTACACAGATACTGCACCATGTGATTACACAGAGACTACACCATGTCATTACACAGCTACTGCACCATGTGATTACACGTAGACTGCACCATGTGATTACACAGAGACTGCAGCATGTGATTACACAGAGAGACTGCACCATGTAATTACATAGATACTGCACCATGTGATTACACAGAGACTGCACCATGTGATTACACAGAAACTGCACCATGTGATTACACAGAGACTGGACTATGTGATTACACAGATACTGCACCATGTGATTACACAGTCTGCACCATGTGATTAGACAGACACTGCACGATTTGTTTACACAGGGAGACTGCACCATGTGATTACACAGAGAGACTGCACCATGTGATTGCACAGAGAGTGCATCATGTGATAACACACAGAAACTGCACCATGTGATTACACAGATACTGCACCATGTGATTACATGGAGACTGCACCATGTGATTATTCAGAGAAACTGCACCATGTGATTACATAGAGACTGCACCATGTGATTACATGGAGACTGCACCATGTGATTATTCAGGGAAACTGCACCATGTGATTACATAGAGACTGCATCATGTGATTACACAGAGAGACTGCACCATGTGATTACATAGAGAGACTGCACCATGTGATTACATAGAGAGACTGAACCATGTGATTACGCAGGGACTGCATCATGTGATTACACAGAGAGACTGCACCAGGTGATTAAACAGAGAGACTGCACCAAGTGATTACCTAGAGACTGCACCATGTGATTACACAGAGACTGTACCATGTGATTACACAAAGACTGCACCATGTGATTACACAGAGACTGTACCATGTGATTACACAGAGACTGAACCATGTGATTATACAGAGACTGCACCATGTGATTACACAGAGACTTCACCATGTGATTACACATAGACTGCACCATGTGATTACACAGAGAGTTCACCATGTGATTACACATAGACTGCACCATGTGATTACACGGAAAGAGTGCACCATGTAATTACACAGATAATGCACATGTGATTACACAGAGAGACTGCACCATATGATTACACAGATAATGCACCATGTGATTACACATAGACTGCACCATGTGATTACACAGAGGAACTGCACCATGTGATTTCACTGATACTGCACCATGTGATTACACAGAGACTGCACCATGTGATTACACAGGGAGACTGCACCATGTTATTACACAGGGAGACTGCACCATGTTATTACACAGAGAGACTGCACCATGTCATTACACAGGGAGACTGCACCATGTGATTACACAGAGACTGCACCATGTGATTACACAGAGACTGTAACATTTGATTATACATAGACTGCACCATGTGATTACACAGGGAGACTGCACCATGTTATTACACAGGGAGACTGCACCATGTTATTACACAGAGAGACTGCACCATGTGATTACACAGGGATACTGCACCATGTGATTACACAGATACTGCACCATGTGATTACACAGAGACTGCACCATGTGATTACACAGGGAGACTGCACCATGTTATTACACAGGGAGACTGCACCATGTTATTACACAGAGAGACTGCACCATGTCATTACACAGGGAGACTGCACCATGTGATTACACAGAGACTGCACCATGTGATTACACAGAGACTGTAACATTTGATTATACATAGACTGCACCATGTGATTACATAGAGGCTGCACCATGTAATTACATAGAGACGGCACCATGTGATTACACAGAGACTGCACCATGTGATTACACAGAGAGACTGCACCATATGATTACATAGAGAGACTGCAGCATGTGATTACATAGAGACTGCACCATGTGATTACATAGAGTCTGCTTCATGTGATTACACAGAGAGACTGCAGCATGTGTTTACATAGAGACTGCACCATGTGATTACACAGAGACTGCACCATGTGATTACACAGAGAGACTGCATCATGTGATTACACAGAGTGACTCCACCATGTGATTAAACAGAGAGACTGCATCATGTGATTACACAGAGACTGCAATATTTTTTCTACACAGAGACTGCACCATGAAATTACACAGAGACTGCACCTTGTGATTTCACAGATAGACTGCACCATGTGATTACACAGAGATTGCACCATGTGATTACACAGAGACTGCATCACGTGATTACACAGAGACTTCACCATGTGATTACACACAGATTGCACCATGTGATTATTCAGAGGGACTGCACCATATGATTAGACAGGGAGACTGCATCAAGTGATTGCACAGAGACTGCAGCATGTGATTCCACAGAGAATGCACCATGTGATTAGACATATACTGCACCATGTGATTACCCAGAGACTGCACTATCTGATTACAAATAGGGTCTGCACCATGTGATTACGCAGAGATTGTACCATGTGATTATTCAGAGAGACTGCACCATGTGATTACACGGAGACTGCAACATTTGAGCACACAGCGACTGCACCATGTGATTACACAGAGACTGCACCATGTGATTACATAGAGTCTGCACCATGTGATTAGACAGAGATACTGCACCATGTGATTACACAGTGACTGCAACATGTGATTTCACAGGGAGACTGCACCATGTGATTACATAGAGATTGCACCATGTGATTACACAGTGACTGCACCGTCTGATTACAAAGAGGGTGTGCACCATATGATTACACAGAGACTGCACCATGTGATTACACAGTGACTGCACCATCTGATTACAAAGAGGGTGTGCACCATATGATTACACAGAGACTGCACCATGTGATTACACAGAGAGACTGCACCATGTGATTACACAGAGATTGCACCATGTGATTACACAGTGACTGCACCTTCTGATTACAAAGAAGGTGTTCACCATATGATTACACAGAGACTGCACCATGTCATTACAAAGAAACTACACCATGTGATTACACAGTGACAGCACCTTGTGATTACAAAGAGACTGAACCATGTGATTACACACAGACTGCAGCATGTGATTACACAGTGACTGCACCAGGTAATTACACTTTGACTGCAGCGGGTGATTACACAGTGACTGCAGCAGGTGATTACACAGTGACTGCAGCACGTGATTACACAGTGACTGCACCATGTGATTACACAGTGACTGCACCATGTGATTACGCATATTCTGCACCATGTGATTACATAGAGACTGCACCATTTGTTTAGACAGAGAGACTGCACCATGGGATTAAACAGATACTGCACCATGTGATTACACAAAGATCGCAACATGTGATTATTCAGAGGGACTGCACCATGTGATTATTCAGAGAGATTGCACCACGTTTTAAAACAGAGAGACAGCACCATGTGATTACACAGAGACTGCACGATGTGATTACACAGAGATTGCACCATGTGATTATTCAGAGAGACTGCACCATGTGATTACACAGAGTGACTGCACCATGCGATTACACAGTGAGACTGCAACATGTGATTAAACAGAGAGACTGGACCATGTGATTACACAATGAGACTGCAACATGTGATTAAACAGAGAGACTGCACCATGTGATTACACAGAGACTGCACCATGTAATTACACAGAGAGACTGCAACATGTGATTACACAGAGAGACTGCAACATGTGATTACACAGAGACTGCACCATGTGATTACACAGAGACTGCACCATGTGATTACACACAGTGACTGCATCATGTGATTACACAGAGACGGCACCATGTGATTATACAGAGTGACTGCATCATGTGATTACACAGAAACTGCACCATGTGATTACACAATGACTGCACCATGTGATTAAATAGAGCCTGCACCATGTGATTACACAGAGAGACTGCACCATGTGATTACACAGAGACTGCACCATGTGATTTCACAATGAGACTGCACAATGTGATTATACAGAGATTGCACCATGTGATTACACAGAGACTAAACCATGCGATTACACTGAGACTGCACCATGTGATTACACAGAGACTAAACCATGTGATTACACTGAGACTGCACCATGTGATTACACCGAGAGACTGCACAATGTGATTACACAGAGACTGCACCATGTGATTACAGAGAGAGACTGCACCATGTGATTTCAAAGAGACTGCACCATGTGATTACACAGAGACTGCACCATGTGATTACACAGAGATTGCACCATGTGATTACACAGAGAGACTGCACCATGTGTTTACACAGAGAGACTGCACCATGTGATTACACAGAGAGACTGCACCATGTTATTACACAGAGAGACTGCACCATGTGTTTACACAGAGGGACTGCAACATGTGATTAAACAGAGAGACTGCACCATGAGATTACAAAGAGACTGAACCATGTGATTACACAGAGACTGCACCATGTGATTAGACAGAGATACTGCACCATGTGATTACATAGAGACTGCACCATTTGTTTAAACAGAGAGACTGCAGCATGTGTTTACATAGACACTGCACCATGTGATTACACAGAGACTGCACCATGTGATTACACAGAGAGACTGCATCATGTGATTACACAGAGTGACTCCACCATGTGATTAAACAGAGAGACTGCATCATGTGATTACACAGAGACTGCAATATTATTTGTACACAGAGACTGCACCATGAAATTACACAGAGACTGCACCTTGTGATTTCACAGATAGACTGCACCATGTGATTACACAGAGATTGCACCATGTGATTACACAGAGACTGCATCACGTGATTACACAGAGACTTCACCATGTGATTACACACAGATTGCACCATGTGATTATTCAGAGGGACTGCACCATATGATTAGACAGGGAGACTGCATCAAGTGATTGCACAGAGACTGCAGCATGTGATTCCACAGAGAATGCACCATGTGATTAGACATATACTGCACCATGTGATTACCCAGAGACTGCACTATCTGATTACAAATAGGGTCTGCACCATGTGATTATGCAGAGATTGTATCATGTGATTATTCAGAGAGACTGCACCATGTGATTACACAGAGAGACTGCAACATGTGATTACACTGGGACTGCACCATGTGATTACAAAGAGACTGAACCATGTGATTACACACTGACTGCACCATGTGATTACACAGAGACTGCACCATGTGATTACACAGATAATGCACCATGTGATTACACAGAGACTGCACCATGTGATTACACAGTGAGACTGCACCATGTGATTACACAGAGAGACTAAACCACGTGAATGCAAAGGGAGTTTAAATCAAGTGATTACACAGGGAGACTAAACCATGTGATTACACAGATACTGCACCATGTGATTACACAGAGACTACACCATGTCATTACACAGCTACTGCACCATGTGATTACACGTAGACTGCACCATGTGATTACACAGAGACTGCAGCATGTGATTACACAGAGAGACTGCACCATGTAATTACATAGATACTGCACCATGTGATTACACAGAGACTGCACCATGTGATTACACAGAAACTGCACCATGTGATTACACAGAGACTGGACTATGTGATTACACAGATACTGCACCATGTGATTACACAGTCTGCACCATGTGATTAGACAGACACTGCACGATTTGTTTACACAGGGAGACTGCACCATGTGATTACACAGAGAGACTGCACCATGTGATTGCACAGAGAGTGCATCATGTGATAACACACAGAAACTGCACCATGTGATTACACAGATACTGCACCATGTGATTACATGGAGACTGCACCATGTGATTATTCAGAGAAACTGCACCATGTGATTACATAGAGACTGCACCATGTGATTACATGGAGACTGCACCATGTGATTATTCAGGGAAACTGCACCATGTGATTACATAGAGACTGCATCATGTGATTACACAGAGAGACTGCACCATGTGATTACATAGAGAGACTGCACCATGTGATTACATAGAGAGACTGAACCATGTGATTACGCAGGGACTGCATCATGTGATTACACAGAGAGACTGCACCAGGTGATTAAACAGAGAGACTGCACCAAGTGATTACCTAGAGACTGCACCATGTGATTACACAGAGACTGTACCATGTGATTACACAAAGACTGCACCATGTGATTACACAGAGACTGTACCATGTGATTACACAGAGACTGAACCATGTGATTATACAGAGACTGCACCATGTGATTACACAGAGACTTCACCATGTGATTACACATAGACTGCACCATGTGATTACACAGAGAGTTCACCATGTGATTACACATAGACTGCACCATGTGATTACACGGAAAGAGTGCACCATGTAATTACACAGATAATGCACATGTGATTACACAGAGAGACTGCACCATATGATTACACAGATAATGCACCATGTGATTACACATAGACTGCACCATGTGATTACACAGAGGAACTGCACCATGTGATTTCACTGATACTGCACCATGTGATTACACAGAGACTTCACCGTGTGATTACATGGAGACTACACCATGTGATTACACAGATACTGCACCATGTGATTACACAGAGACTGCACCAGGTGATTACACAGAGACTGCATCATGTGATTACACAGAGTGACTGCACCATGTGATAACACAGAGACTGCACCATGTGATTACACAGAGAGTCTGCACCATGTGATTACACAGAGACTGCGCCATGTGATTATACAGAGAGACTGCATCATGTGATTACACAGAGACTGCACCATGTGATTATACAGAGAGACTGCACCATGTGATTACACAGAGACTGCACCATTTGATTACACAGGGAGACTGCACCATGTGATTACACAGAGAGACTGCAACATGTGATTACACAGAGACTGCACCATCTGATTACACAGAGACTGCACCATCTGATTACACAGAGACTGCACCAGGTGATTACACAGAGAGTGCACCATCTGATTGCACAGAAACTGCAACATGTGATTACACAGAGAGACTGCACCATGTGATTACACAGGGAGACTGAACCATGTGAATTGAAAGGGAGATAAAATCAAGTGATTGCAAAGAGACACTGCACCATTTGATTATTCAGGGAAACTGCACCATGTGATTACACAGAGACTGCAACATGTGATTACACAGATACTGCATCATGTGATTACACAGAGACTGCACCATGTGCTAACACAGAGACTGCACCATGTGATTACACAGAGACTGCACCATGTGATTATACAGAGACTGCACCATGTGATTACACAGAGACTGCACCATGTGATTACACAGAGACTGCACCAGGTGATTACACAGATACTGCATCATGTGATTACACAGAGACTGCACCATGTGATTACACAGAGACTGCACCATGTGATTACACAGAGACTGCACCATGTGCTAACACAGAGACTGCACCATGTGATTACACAGAGACTGCACCATGTGATTACACAGAGACTGCACCAGGTGATTACACAGATACTGTATCATGTGATTACACAGAGACTGCACCATGTGCTAACACAGAGACTGCACCATGTGATGACACAGATACTGCATCATTTGTTTACACAGAGACTGCACCATGTGATTACACAGAGACTGCACCATGTGATTACACAAATAATGCACCATGTGATTATTCAGAGAGAATGCAACATGTGAATACACAGAGAATGCACCATGTGATTAGACATATACTGCACCATGTGATTACACAGAGAGACTGCACCATGTGATTACAAAGAGATTGCACCATGTGATTATTCAGAGAGACTGCACCATGTGATTACGCAGAGACTGCACCATGTGATTACACAGAGACTGCACAATGTGATTACACAGAGACGGCATCATGTGATTACACAGAGACTGCACAATGTGATTACACAGAGACTGCACCATATGTTTCGACAGAGAGACTGCACCATGTGATTACACAGAGAGACTGCACCATGTGATTAGACAGGGAGACTGCACCAAGATATTACAACGAGACTGCACCATGTGATTACACAGAGACGGCACCATGTGATTACACAAAGACTCCACAATGTGATTACACAGAGACTGCACCGTATGATTAGACAGAGTTGCACAATGTGATTACACAGAGACGGCACCATGTGATTACACAGAGACTGCACCATGTGATTACACAAAGACTTCACCGTGTGATTACACAGAGAGACTGCACCATGTGATTACACTGGGAGACTGCACCATGTGATTACACAGGGAGACTGCACCATGTGATTACACAGAGACGGCACCATGTGATTACACAAAGACTGCACAATGTGATTACACAGAGACTGCACCGTGTGATTAGACAGAGACTGCACCGAGATATTACAACGAGACTGCACCATGTGATTACACAGAGACGGCACAATGTGATTACGCAAAGACTGCACAATGTGATTACACAGAGCCTGCACCGTGTGATTAGACAGAGACTGCACAATGTGATTACACAGAGACTGCACCATGTTATTACACAGAGACTGCACGATGTGATTACACAAAGACTTCACCGTGTGATTACACAAAGAGACTGCACCATGTGATTACACTGGGAAACTGCACCATGTGATTACACAGGGAGACTGCACCATGTGATTACACAGAGATTGCACCATCTGATTACACAGGGAGACTGCACCATGTGATTACACAGAGACTGCATTGTGTGATTATCCAGAGACGGCACCATGTGATTGCAAAGAGACGGCACCATGTGATTATACAGGGAGACTGCTCCATGAGATTACGCGGAGACTGCACCATGTGATTACACAGAGAAACTGCAACGTGATTACACAGAGTCTGCACCATGTGATTACACAGAGACAGCACCATGTGATTATTCAGAGACTGCACCATGTTTTTAAACAGAGAGACTGGACCATGCGATTACACATAGAGACTGCACCATGTAATTACAGTGAGCGACTGCACCATGTGATTACACAGAGACTGCACCATGTGATTACACAGTGAGACTGCACCATGTGATTACACAATGAGACAGCACCATGTGATTTTGCAGGGAGACTGCACCATGTGATTACACAGAGAGACTGCACCATGTGATTACACAGTGAGACTGCACCATGTGATTACACAATGAGACAGCACCATGTGATTTTGCAGGGAGACTGCACCATGTGATTACACAGAGAGACTGCACCATGTGATTACACAGTGAGACTGCACCATGTGATTACACAGAGACGGCACCAAGTGATTACACAGCGACTGCACCATGTGATTACACAGAGGCTGCACCGTGTGATTACACAGAGAGACTGCACCATGTGATTACACAGAGACTGCAACAAGTGGTTACACAGAGACTACACCATGTGATTACACAGAGACTGCACCATGTGATTACACAGTGAGACTGCACCATGTGATTACTCAATGAGACAGTACCATGTGATTGCAAAGAGACGGCACCATGTGATTGCAAAGAGACGGCACCATGTGATTATACAGGGAGACTGCTCCATGAGATTACGCGGAGACTGCACCATGTGATTACACAGAGAAACTGCAACGTGATTACACAGAGTCTGCACCATGTGATTACACAGAGACAGCACCATGTGATTATTCAGAGACTGCACCATGTTTTTAAACAGAGAGATTGGACCATGCGATTTCACATAGAGACTGCACCATGTAATTACAGTGAGCGACTGCACCATGTGATTACACAGAGACTGCACCATGTGATTACACAGTGAGACTGCACCATGTGATTACACAATGAGACAGCACCATGTGATTTTGCAGGGAGACTGCACCATGTGATTACACAGAGAGACTGCACCATGTGATTACACAGTGAGACTGCACCATGTGATTACACAATGAGACAGCACCATGTGATTTCGCAGGGAGACTGCACCATGTGATTACACAGAGAGACTGCACCATGTGATTACACAGTGAGACTGCACCATGTGATTACACAGAGACGGCACCAAGTGATTACACAGCGACTGCACCATGTGATTACACAGAGGCTGCACCATGTGATTACACAGAGAGACTGCACCATGTGATTACACAGAGACTGCAACAAGTGGTTACACAGAGACTACACCATGTGATTACACAGAGACTGCACCATGTGATTACACAGTGAGACTGCACCATGTGATTACTCAATGAGACAGTACCATGTGATTTCGCAGGGAGACTGCACCATATGATTACACAGAGACTGCACCATGTGATTTCACAGAGAGACTTCACCGCGTGATTACACAGAGAGACTGCACCAAGTGATTACACAGAGACTGCACCATGTGATTACACAGAGACTGCACCGCGTGATTACACAGAGACTGCACCGCGTGATTACAATGAGAGACTGCACCATATGATTGTACTGATACTGCACCATGTGATTACACAGTGACTGCACCATGTGATTACACAGAGACTGCACCATGTGATTACACCGGGAGACTGCACCATTTGATTACACGGAGACTGCACCATTTGATTACACAGGGAGACTGCACCATGTGATTACACAGAGACTGCAACATGTGATTGCACAGAGAGACTGCACCATGTGATTACACAGAGACTGCACCATCTGATTACACAGAGACTGCAACATGTGATTGCACAGAGAGACTGCACCATGTGATTACACAGAGACTGCACCATGTGATTACACAGAGAGACTGCACCATGTGATTTCACAGAGAGACTGCAGCATGTTTTTAAACAGAGAGACTGCACCATGTGATTGCACAGAAACTGCACCATGTGATTACACAGAGACTGCACCATGTGATTTCGCAGGGAGACTGCACCATGTGATTAAACAGAGATACTGCACTATGTGATTACACAGAGATTGCCCCATGTGATTATTCAGAGACTGCACCATGTGATTACATGGAGAGATTGCGACATGTGATTGAACAGAGAAGCTGCACCAGGTGATTACACAGAGACTGCATCATGTGATTAGACAGAGACTGCACCATGTGATTACATAGAGACTGCACCCTGTGATTACACAGGGACTGCATCATGTGATTACACAGAGTGACTGCACCATGTGATTACACAGAGAGACTGCACCATGTGATTACACAGAGAGACTGCACCATGTGATTAGACAGGGAGACTGCATCATATTATTACACAGAGACTGTGCCATGTGATTTTGCAGGGAGACTGCACCATCAGATTACGAAGAGACTGCAACATGTGATTACACAGATACTGCACCATCTGATTACACAGAGACTGCACCAAGTGATTACACAGAGAATGCACCTGGTGATTACACAGATACTGCACCATCTGATTACACAGAGACTGCACCATGAGATTACACAGAGACTGCACCAGGTGATTACACAGATACTGCACCATGTGATTATACAGCGAATGCACCAGCTGATTACACAGATACTGCACCATCTGATTACACAGAGAATGCACCATGTGATTACACAGAGACTGCACCATGTGATTACACAGGGAGACTGCACCATGTGATTACACAGTGAGACTGCACCATGTGATTTCACAGAGACTGCACCATGTGATTACAAACAGACTGAACCATGTGATTACACAGAGACTGCAGCATGTGATTACACAGAGACTGCACCATGTGATTACACACATATTACACCATGTGATTATTCATAGAGACTGCAGCATGTGATTGCACAGCGACTGCACCATGTGATTACACACAGATTGCTCCATGTGATTAATCAGAGAGACCGCACCATGTGATTACACAGAGACTGCACCATGTGATCACACAGAGACTGCACCATGTCATTTCAACGAGACTGCACCATGTGATTACACAGAGACAGCACCATGTGATTACACACAGATTGCACCATGTGATTATTCAGAGAGACTGCACCATGTGATTAGACAAGGAGACTGCATCATGTTATTGCACAGTGACTGCACCATGTGATTTCGCAGGGAGACTGCACCATCTGATTACACAGAGGCTGCACCATCTGATTACACAGCGATTGCACCATGTGATTACACAGTGAGACTGCACCATGTGATTACACAGAGAGAATGCACCATGTGATTGCACTGATACTGCACCATGTGATTACACAGAGACTGCACCTTGTGATTACACAGAGTCTGCACCATGTGATTACACAGAGAGATTGCACCATGTGATTACACAGAGACGGTACCATGTGATTACACAGTGACTGCACCATGTGATTACACTGAGACTGCACCATGTGATTACACAGAGACTGCACCATGTGATTACACAGGGAGACTGCACCATGTGTTTATTCAGAGAGACTGCACAATGTGCTTACACAGAGTGACTGCACCATGTGATTACAGAGAGACTAAATCACGTGAATTCAAAGGGAGATTAAATCAAGTGGTTCCACAGAGACTGCACCATGTGATTACACAGAGACTGCATCATGTGATTACACAGAGACTGCACCATGTGATTACACAGTGAGACTGCACCATGTGATTACACAGAGACAGCACCATGTGATTACACACAGATTGCACCATGTGATTATTCAGAGAGACTGCACCATCTGATTACAACGAGACTGCATCATGTGATTACACAGAGACTGCAGCGTGTGATTACACAGAGACTGCACCATGTGATTACACACTGATTGCACCATGTGATTATTCAGAGAGACTGCAGCATGTGATTACACAGAGACTGCACCATGTGATTACACAGAGACAGCACCATGTGATTACACACAGATTGCACCATGTGATTATTCAGAGAGACTGCACCATGTGATAAGACATGGAGACTGCATCATGTTCTTACACAGAGACTGCACCATCTGATTACACAGAGACTGCACCATGTGATTACACAGCGAGAATACACCATGTGATTGCACTGATACAGCACCATGTGATTACACAGGGAGACTGCACCATGTGAATACACAGCGACTGCACCATGTGATTACACAGAGACGGTGCCATGTGATTACATAGAGATTGCACCATGTGATTACACAGTGACTGCACCATGTGATTACACAGAGACTGCACCATGTGATTACACAGAGGATGCACCATGCGATTACACAGAGTGACTGCACCATGTGATTACACAGAGACTGCAGAATGTGATTACACAGAGAGACTGCACCATGTGATTACACAGAGACTGCCTCATGTGATTACACAGACAGACTGCACCATGTGAATTCAAACGGAGATTAAATCAAATGATTACACCATGTGATTACACAGAGACTGCAGCATCTGATTACATAGGGAGACTGCACCATATGATTAAACAGATACTGCAGCATGTGATTATACAGGGAGACTGCACCATGTGACTACACAGAGACTGCACCATGTGATTACACAGAGACTCCACCATGTGATTACAGAGAGACTATACCATGTGAATTCAAAGGGACATTAAATCAAGTGATTCCACAGAGACTGCACCATGTGATTACACAATGACTGCATCATGTGATTACACAGAGAGACTTCACCATGTGATTACACAGAGAGACTGCACCATGTGATTACACAGAGAGACTGCACCATGTGATTACACAGTGAGACTGCACCATGTGAGTACACAGAGAGACTGCAGCATGTTTTTAAACAGAGAGACTGCACCATGTGATTGCACAGAAACTGCACCATGTGATTACACAGAGACTGCACCATGTGATTTCGCAGGGAGACTGCACCATGTGATTAAACAGAGATACTGCACTATGTGATTACACAGAGATTGCACCATGTGATTATTCAGAGACTGCACCATGTGATTACACGGAGAGATTGCGACATGTGATTGAACAGAGAAGCTGCACCAGTTGATTACACAGAGACTGCATCATGTGATTAGACAGAGACTGCACCATGTGATTACATAGAGACTGCACCCTGTGATTACACAGGGACTGCATCATGTGATTACACAGAGTGACTGCACCATGTGATTACACAGAGAGACTGCACCATGTGATTAGACAGGGAGACTGCATCATATTATTACACAGAGACTGTGCCATGTGATTTTGCAGGGAGACTGCACCATCAGATTACGAAGAGACTGCAACATGTGATTACACAGATACTGCACCATCTGATTACACAGAGACTGCACCAAGTGATTACACAGAGAATGCACCATGCGATTACACAGAGTGACTGCACCATGTGATTACACAGAGACTGCAGAATGTGATTACACAGAGAGACTGCACCATGTGATTACACAGAGACTGCCTCATGTGATTACACAGACAGACTGCACCATGTGAATTCAAACGGAGATTAAATCAAATGATTACACCATGTGATTACACAGAGACTGCACCATCTGATTACATAGGGAGACTGCACCATATGATTAAACAGATACTGCAGCATGTGATTATACAGGGAGACTGCACCATGTGACTACACAGAGACTGCACCATGTGATTACACAGAGACTCCACCATGTGATTACAGAGAGACTATACCATGTGAATTCAAAGGGACATTAAATCAAGTGATTCCACAGAGACTGCACCATGTGATTACACAATGACTGCATCATGTGATTACACAGAGAGACTTCACCATGTGATTACACAATGAGACTGCACCATGTGAGTACACAGATAGTCTGCACCATGTGATTACAAAGAGAGACTGCACCATGTGATTACAGAGAGAGACTGCACCATGAGATTACACAGAGACTGCACCATGTGATTACACAGAGACTGCACCATGTGATTTCGCAGGGAGACTGCACCATGTGATTAAACAGAGATACTGCACCATGAAATTACACAGAGATTGCAACATGTGATTACACAGTGACTGCACCATGTGATTACACAGAGATGGTACCATGTGATTACATAGAGATTGCACCATGTGATTACACAGTGACAGCACCATGTGATTACACAGAGACTGCACCATGTGATTACACAGAGGCTGCACCATGTGATTACACAGAGACTGCACCATGCGATTACACAGAGTGACTGCACCATGTGATTACACAGAGACTGCACCATGTGATTACACAGAGACTGCACCAGGTGATTACACAGATACTGCATCATGTGATTACACAGAGACTGCAGCATGTGATTACACAGAGACTGCACCATGTGATTACACAGAGACTGCACCATGTGCTAACACAGAGACTGCACCATGTGATGACACAGAGACTGCACCATGTGATTACACAGAGACTGCACCAGGTGATTACACAGAGACTGCACCATGTGATTACACAGAGACTGCACCATGTGCTAACACAGAGACTGCAGAATGTGATTACACAGAAAGACTGCACCATGTGATTACACAGAGACTGCCTCATGTGATTACACAGACAGACTGCACCATGTGAATTCAAACGGAGATTAAATCAAGTGATTACACCATGTGATTACACAGAGAGTACACCATGTGATTACACAGAGACTGCACCATCTGATTACATAGGGAGACTGCACCATATGATTAAACAGATACTGCAGCATGTGATTATACAGGGAGACTGCACCATGTGACTACACAGAGACTGCACCATGTGATTACACAGAGAGACTTCACCATGTGATTACACAGAGAGACTGCACCATGTGATTACACAGAGAGACTGCACCATGTGATTACACAGAGAGACTGCACCATGTGAGTACACAGATAGTCTGCACCATGTGATTACAAAGAGAGACTGCACCATGTGATTACAGAGAGAGACTGCACCATGTGATTACACAGTGAGACTGCACCATGTGAGTACACAGATAGTCTGCACCATGTGATTACACAGAGAGACTGCACCATGTGATTACACAGAGAGACTGCACCATCTGATTACACAGAGACTGCATCATGTTATTACACAGTGACTGCACCATGTGATTACACAGAGACTGCACCATGTGATTTCGCAGGGAGACTGCACCATCTGATTACAACGAGACTGCATCATGTGATTACACAGAGACTGCAGTGTGTGATTACACAGAGACTGCACCATGTGATTACACACAGATTGCACCATGTGATTTCAAAGAGACTGCACCATGTGATTACACAGAGACAGCACCATGTGATTACACAGAGAGACTGCACCATGTGATTACACACAGATTGCACCATGTGATTATTCAGAAAGACTGCACCTTGTGATTATTCAGAGAGACTTCACCATGTGATTAGACATGGAGACTGCATTATGTTATTACACAGTGACTGCACCATGTGATTTTGCAGGGAGACTGCACCATCTGATTACACAGAGACTACACCATGTGATTACACAGAGACTGCACCATGTGATTACACAGAGACTGCACCATGCGATTATTCAGAGAGACTGCACCATGTGATTACACACAGATTGCACCATGTGATTATTCAGAGAGACTGCACCATGTGATTAGACATGGAGACTGCATCATGTTATTACACAGTGACTGCACCATGTGATTTCGCAGGGAGACTGCGCCATCTGATTACACAGAGACTGCACCATCTGATTACACAGAGAGAATGAACCATGTGATTGCACTGATACTGCACCATGTGGTTACACAGGGAGACTGAACCATGTGAATACACAGCGACTGCACCATGTGATTACACAGAGACTGCACCATGTGATTACACAGAGACTCCACCATGTGATTACACAGTGACTGCACCATGTGATTACACAGAAACGGTACCATGTGATTACACAGAGACTGCACCATGTGATTACACAGAGACTGCACCATGTGATTACACAGAGACTGCACCATGTGATTACACAGAGATTGCACCATGTGATTACAAAGAGACGGTACCATGTCATTACACAGTGACTGCACCATATGATTACACAGAGATGGTACTATGTGATTACACAGAGACTGCACCAAGTGATTACACAGAGACTGCACCATGCGATTACACAGAGTGACTGCACCATGGGATTACACATAGAGACCGCACCATGTTATTACACAGAGACTGCACCATGTGATTATACAGAGTGACTGCACCATGTGATGACACAGTGAGACCGCAACAGGTTATTACACAGATACTGCACCCTGTGATTACACAGAGAGACTGCACCATGTGATTACACAGAGACTGCCTCATGTGATTACACAGAGTAACTGCACCATGTGATTACACAGTGAGACTGCACCATGTGATTACACAGAGACGGCACCAAGTGATTACACAGCGACTGCACCATGTGATTACACAGAGGCTGCACCATGTGATTACACAGAGAGACTGCACCATGTGATTACACAGAGACTGCAACAAGTGGTTACACAGAGACTACACCATGTGATTACACAGAGACTGCACCATGTGATTACACAGTGAGACTGCACCATGTGATTACTCAATGAGACAGTACCATGTGATTTCGCAGGGAGACTGCACCATATGATTACACAGAGACTGCACCATGTGATTTCACAGAGAGACTTCACCGCGTGATTACACAGAGAGACTGCACCAAGTGATTACACAGAGACTGCACCATGTGATTACACAGAGACTGCACCGCGTGATTACACAGAGACTGCACCGCGTGATTACAATGAGAGACTGCACCATATGATTGTACTGATACTGCACCATGTGATTACACAGTGACTGCACCATGTGATTACACAGAGACTGCACCATGTGATTACACCGGGAGACTGCACCATTTGATTACACGGAGACTGCACCATTTGATTACACAGGGAGACTGCACCATGTGATTACACAGAGACTGCAACATGTGATTGCACAGAGAGACTGCACCATGTGATTACACAGAGACTGCACCATCTGATTACACAGAGACTGCAACATGTGATTGCACAGAGAGACTGCACCATGTGATTACACAGAGACTGCACCATGTGATTACACAGAGAGACTGCACCATGTGATTTCACAGAGAGACTGCAGCATGTTTTTAAACAGAGAGACTGCACCATGTGATTGCACAGAAACTGCACCATGTGATTACACAGAGACTGCACCATGTGATTTCGCAGGGAGACTGCACCATGTGATTAAACAGAGATACTGCACTATGTGATTACACAGAGATTGCACCATGTGATTATTCAGAGACTGCACCATGTGATTACACGGAGAGATTGCGACATGTGATTGAACAGAGAAGCTGCACCAGGTGATTGCACAGAGACTGCATCATGTGATTAGACAGAGACTGCACCATGTGATTACATAGAGACTGCACCCTGTGATTACACAGGGACTGCATCATGTGATTACACAGAGTGACTGCACCATGTGATTACACAGAGAGACTGCACCATGTGATTACACAGGGAGACTGCACCATGTGATTAGACAGGGAGACTGCATCATATTATTACACAGAGACTGTGCCATGTGATTTTGCAGGGAGACTGCACCATCAGATTACGAAGAGACTGCAACATGTGATTACACAGATACTGCACCATCTGATTACACAGAGACTGCACCAAGTGATTACACAGAGAATGCACCTGGTGATTACACAGATACTGCACCATCTGATTACACAGAGACTGCACCATGAGATTACACAGAGACTGCACCAGGTGATTACACAGATACTGCACCATGTGATTATACAGCGAATGCACCAGCTGATTACACAGATACTGCACCATCTGATTACACAGAGAATGCACCATGTGATTACACAGAGACTGCACCATGTGATTACACAGGGAGACTGCACCATGTGATTACACAGTGAGACTGCACCATGTGATTTCACAGAGACTGCACCATGTGATTACAAACAGACTGAACCATGTGATTACACAGAGACTGCAGCATGTGATTACACAGAGACTGCACCATGTGATTACACACATATTACACCATGTGATTATTCATAGAGACTGCAGCATGTGATTGCACAGCGACTGCACCATGTGATTACACACAAATTGCTCCATGTGATTAATCAGAGAGACTGCACCATGTGATTACACAGAGACTGCACCATGTGATCACACAGAGACTGCACCATGTCATTTCAACGAGACTGCACCATGTGATTACACAGAGACAGCACCATGTGATTACACACAGATTGCACCATGTGATTATTCAGAGAGACTGCACCATGTGATTAGACAAGGAGACTGCATCATGTTATTGCACAGTGACTGCACCATGTGATTTCGCAGGGAGACTGCACCATCTGATTACACAGAGGCTGCACCATCTGATTACACAGCGATTGCACCATGTGATTACACAGTGAGACTGCACCATGTGATTACACAGAGAGAATGCACCATGTGATTGCACTGATACTGCACCATGTGATTACACAGAGACTGCACCTTGTGATTACACAGAGTCTGCACCATGTGATTACACAGAGAGATTGCACCATGTGATTACACAGAGACGGTACCATGTGATTACACAGTGACTGCACCATGTGATTACACTGAGACTGCACCATGTGATTACACAGAGACTGCACCATGTGATTATACAGAGACTGCACCATGTGATTACACAGAGACTGCACCATGTGATTACACAGAGACGGTACCATGTGATTACACAGAGACTGCACCATGTGATTACACAGAGACTGCACCATGTGATTACACAGAGATTGCACCATGTGATTACACAGAGACGGTACCATGTCATTACACAGAGACTGCACCATGTGATTTCACAGAGACTGCACCATGTGATTACACAGAGTGACTGCACCATGTGATTACACAGAGACTGCACCATCTGATTACACAGAGTGACTGCACCATGTGATTACACAGAGAGACCGCACCAGGTTATTACACAGAGAGACTGCACCATGTGATTACACAGAGACTGCCTCATGTGATTACACAGAGAGACTGCACCATGTGAATTCAAAGGGAGATTAAATCAAGTGATTACACAGAGACTGCACCTTGTGATGACACAGATACTGCACCATCTGATTACATAGGGAGACTGCACCATATGATTAAACAGATACTGCACCATGTGACTACACAGAGACTGCACCATGTGATTACACAGAGACTCCAGCATGTGATTACACAGGGAGACTGCACCATGTGATTATTCAGAGAGACTGCACAATGTGCTTACACAGAGTGACTGCACCATGTGATTACAGAGAGACTAAATCACGTGAATTCAAAGGGAGATCAAATCAAGTGGTTCCACAGAGACTGCACCATGTGATTACACAGAGACTGCATCATGTGATTACACAGAGACTGCACCATGTGATTACACAGAGAGACTGCACCATGTGATTACACAGTGAGACTGCACCATGTGATTACACAGAGACAGCACCATGTGATTACACACAGATTGCACCATGTGATTATTCAGAGAGACTGCACCATCTGATTACAACGAGACTGCATCATGTGATTACACAGAGACTGCAGCGTGTGATTACACAGAGACTGCACCATGTGATTACACACTGATTGCACCATGTGATTATTCAGAGAGACTGCAGCATGTGATTACACAGAGACTGCACCATGTGATTACACAGAGACAGCACCATGTGATTACACACAGATTGCACCATGTGATTATTCAGAGAGACTGCACCATGTGATAAGACATGGAGACTGCATCATGTTCTTACACAGAGACTGCACCATCTGATTACACAGAGACTGCACCATGTGATTACACAGCGAGAATACACCATGTGATTGCACTGATACAGCACCATGTGATTACACAGGGAGACTGCACCATGTGAATACACAGCGACTGCACCATGTGATTACACAGAGACGGTGCCATGTGATTACATAGAGATTGCACCATGTGATTACACAGTGACTGCACCATGTGATTACACAGAGACTGCACCATGTGATTACACAGAGGATGCACCATGTGATTACACAGAGACTGCACCATGCGATTACACAGAGTGACTGCACCATGTGATTACACAGAGACTGCCTCATGTGATTACACAGACAGACTGTACCATGTGAATTCAAACGGAGATTAAATCAAATGATTACACCATGTGATTACACAGAGACTGCACCATCTGATTACATAGGGAGACTGCACCATATGATTAAACAGATACTGCAGCATGTGATTATACAGGGAGACTGCACCATGTGACTACACAGAGACTGCACCATGTGATTACACAGAGACTCCACCATGTGATTACAGAGAGACTATACCATGTGAATTCAAAGGGACATTAAATCAAGTGATTCCACAGAGACTGCACCATGTGATTACACAATGACTGCATCATGTGATTACACAGAGAGACTTCACCATGTGATTACACAGAGAGACTGCACCATGTGATTACACAGAGAGACTGCACCATGTGATTACACAGTGAGACTGCACCATGTGAGTACACAGATAGTCTGCACCATGTGATTACAAAGAGAGACTGCACCATGTGATTACAGAGAGAGACTGCACCATGAGATTACACAGAGACTGCACCATGTGATTACACAGAGACTGCACCATGTGATTTCGCAGGGAGACTGCACCGTGTGATTAAACAGAGATACTGCACCATGAAATTACACCGAGATTGCAACATGTGATTACACAGTGACTGCACCATGTGATTACACAGAGATGGTACCATGTGATTACATAGAGATTGCACCATGTGATTACACAGTGACAGCACCATGTGATTACACAGAGACTGCACCATGTGATTACACAGAGGCTGCACCATGTGATTACACAGAGACTGCACCATGCGATTACACAGAGTGACTGCACCATGTGATTACACAGAGACTGCACCATGTGATTACACAGAGACTGCACCAGGTGATTACACAGATACTGCATCATGTGATTACACAGAGACTGCACCATGTGATTACACAGAGACTGCACCATGTGATTACACAGAGACTGCACCATGTGCTAACACAGAGACTGCACCATGTGATGACACAGAGACTGCACCATGTGATTACACAGAGACTGCACCAGGTGATTACACAGAGACTGCACCATGTGATTACACAGAGACTGCACCATGTGCTAACACAGAGACTGCAGAATGTGATTACACAGAAAGACTGCACCATGTGATTACACAGAGACTGCCTCATGTGATTACACAGACAGACTGCACCATGTGAATTCAAACGGAGATTAAATCAAGTGATTACACCATGTGATTACACAGAGAGTACACCATGTGATTACACAGAGACTGCACCATCTGATTACATAGGGAGACTGCACCATATGATTAAACAGATACTGCAGCATGTGATTATACAGGGAGACTGCACCATGTGACTACACAGAGACTGCACCATGTGATTACACAGAGAGACTGCACCATGTGATTACACAGAGAGACTGCACCATGTGATTACACAGTGAGACTGCACCATGTGAGTACACAGATAGTCTGCACCATGTGATTACAAAGAGAGACTGCACCATGTGATTACAGAGAGAGACTGCACCATGTGATTACACAGTGAGACTGCACCATGTGAGTACACAGATAGTCTGCACCATGTGATTACACAGAGAGACTGCACCATGTGATTACACAGAGAGACTGCACCATCTGATTACACAGAGACTGCATCATGTTATTACACAGTGACTGCACCATGTGATTACACAGAGACTGCACCATGTGATTTCGCAGGGAGACTGCACCATCTGATTACAACGAGACTGCATTATGTGATTACACAGAGACTGCAGTGTGTGATTACTCAGAGACTGCACCATGTGATTACACACAGATTGCACCATGTGATTTCAAAGAGACTGCACCATGTGATTACACAGAGACAGCACCATGCGATTACACAGAGAGACTGCACCATGTGATTACACACAGATTGCACCATGTGATTATTCAGAGAGACTGCACCTTGTGATTATTCAGAGAGACTTCACCATGTGATTAGACATGGAGACTGCATTATGTTATTACACAGTGACTGCACCATGTGATTTTGCAGGGAGACTGCACCATCTGATTACACAGAGACTACACCATGTGATTACACAGAGACTGCACCATGTGATTACACAGAGACTGCACCATGCGATTATTCAGAGAGACTGCACCATGTGATTACACACAGATTGCACCATGTGATTATTCAGAGAGACTGCACCATGTGATTAGACATGGAGACTGCATCATGTTATTACACAGTGACTGCACCATGTGATTTCGCAGGGAGACTGCGCCATCTGATTACACAGAGACTGCACCATCTGATTACACAGAGAGAATGAACCATGTGATTGCACTGATACTGCACCATGTGGTTACACAGGGAGACTGAACCATGTGAATACACAGCGACTGCACCATGTGATTACACAGAGACTGCACCATGTGATTACACAGAGACTCCACCATGTGATTACACAGTGACTGCACCATGTGATTACACAGAAACGGTACCATGTGATTACACAGAGACTGCACCATGTGATTACACAGAGACTGCACCATGTAATTACACAGAGACTGCACCATGTGATTACACAGACATTGCACCATGTAATTACAAAGAGACGGTACCATGTCATTACACAGTGACTGCACCATGTGATTACACAGAGATGGTACCATGTGATTACATAGAGATTGCACCATGTGATTACACAGTGACAGCACCATGTGATTACACAGAGACTGCACTATGTGAT
Source organism: Cetorhinus maximus (assembly GCF_964194155.1). Taxonomy (NCBI): domain Eukaryota; kingdom Metazoa; phylum Chordata; class Chondrichthyes; order Lamniformes; family Cetorhinidae; genus Cetorhinus; species Cetorhinus maximus. Next base: position 21,965,222 of record NC_135905.1, on the reverse strand, counting down.
TACACAGATACTGCACCATGTGATTACACTGAGACTGCACCATGTGATTACACAGTTACTGCACCATGTGATTAGACAGAGACTGCACCATGTGATTACACAGGGAGACTGTACCAAGTGATTACACAGAGACTGCACCTAGTGATTAGACAGACACTGCACGATGTGTTTACACAGGGAGACTGCACCATGTGATTACACAGAGAGCCTGCACCATGTGATTGCACAGAGACTGCATCATGTGATAACACACAGAAACTGCACCATGTGATTACACAGATACTGCACCATGTGATTACATGGAGACTGCACCATGTGATTATTCAGGGAAACTGCACCATGTGATTACATAGAGACTGCACCATGTGATTACATGGAGACTGCACCATGTGATTATTCAGGGAAACTGCACCATGTGATTACATAGAGCCTGCATCATGTGATTATACAGAGAGACTGCACCATGTGATTACATAGAGAGACTGCACCATGTGATTACACAGGGACTGCATCATGTGATTACACAGAGAGACTGCACCAGGTGATTAAACAGAGAGACTGCACCAAGTGATTACCTAGAGACTGCACCATGTGATTACACAGAGACTGCACCATGTGATTACACAGAGACTGCACCATGTGATTACACAGAGACTGCACCATGTGATTATTCAGTGAAACTGCACCATGTGATTACACAGAGACTGCACCATGTGATTACACAGAGACTGCACCATGTGATTACACACGGTGACTGCACCATGAGATTACACGAAGACAGCACCATGTGATTACAAAGAGACTGAACCATGTGATTACACAGTGACTGCACCAGGTGATTACACAGATACTGCGTCCTGTGATTACGCAGAGACTGCACCATGTGATTAGACAGAGATACTGCACCATGTGATTACACAGTGACTGCAACATGTGATTTCACAGGGAGACTGCACCATGTGATTACATAGAGATTGCACCATGTGATTACACAGTGACTGCACCGTCTGATTACAAAGAGGGTGTGCACCATATGATTACACAGAGACTGCACCATGTGATTACACAGTGACTGCACCATCTGATTACAAAGAGGGTGTGCACCATATGATTACACAGAGACTGCACCATGTGATTACACAGAGAGACTGCACCATGTGATTACACAGAGATTGCACCATGTGATTACACAGTGACTGCACCTTCTGATTACAAAGAAGGTGTTCACCATATGATTACACAGAGACTGCACCATGTCATTACAAAGAAACTACACCATGTGATTACACGGTGACAGCACCTTGTGATTACAAAGAGACTGAACCATGTGATTACACACAGACTGCAGCATGTGATTACACAGTGACTGCACCAGGTAATTACACTTTGACTGCAGCGGGTGATTACACAGTGACTGCAGCAGGTGATTACACAGTGATTGCAGCACGTGATTACACAGTGACTGCACCATGTGATTACACAGTGACTGCACCATGTGATTACGCATATTCTGCACCATGTGATTACATAGAGACTGCACCATTTGTTTAGACAGAGAGACTGCACCATGGGATTACACAGATACTGCACCATGTGATTACACAAAGATCGCAACATGTGATTATTCAGAGGGACTGCACCATGTGATTATTCAGAGAGATTGCACCACGTTTTAAAACAGAGAGACAGCACCATGTGATTACACAGAGACTGCACGATGTGATTACACAGAGATTGCACCATGTGATTATTCAGAGAGACTGCACCATGTGATTACACAGAGTGACTGCACCATGCGATTCCACAGTGAGACTGCAACATGTGATTAAACAGAGAGACTGGACCATGTGATTACACAATGAGACTGCAACATGTGATTAAACAGAGAGACTGCACCATGTGATTACACAGAGACTGCACCATGTAATTACACAGAGAGACTGCAACATGTGATTACACAGAGAGACTGCAACATGTGATTACACAGAGACTGCACCATGTGATTACACAGAGACTGCACCATGTGATAACACAGAGACTGCACCATGTGATTACACACAGTGACTGCATCATGTGATTACACAGAGACGGCACCATGTGATTACACAGAGTGACTGCATCATGTGATTACACAGAAACTGCACCATGTGATTACACAATGACTGCACCATGTGATTAAATAGAGCCTGCACCATGTCATTACACAGAGAGACTGCACCATGTGATTACACAGAGACTGCACCATGTGATTTCACAAAGAGACTGCACAATGTGATTACACAGAGACTGCACCATGTGATTACACAGAGACTGCACCATGTGATTTCACAATGAGACTGCACAATGTGATTATACAGAGACTGCACAATGTGATTACACAGAGATTGCACCATGTGATTACACAGAGACTAAACCATGTAATTACACTGAGACTGCACCATGTGATTACACCGAGAGACTGCACAATGTGATTACACAGAGACTGCACCATGTGATTATACAGAGACTGCACCATGTGATTACACAGAGACTTCACCATGTGATTACACATAGACTGCACCATGTGATTACACAGAGATTGCACCATGTGTTTACACAGAGAGACTGCACCATGTGTTTACACAGAGAGACTGCACCATGTGATTACACAGAGAGACTGCACCATGTGTTTACACAGAGAGACTGCACCATGTGATTACACAGAGAGACTGCACCATGTTATTACACAGAGAGACTGCACCATGTGTTTACACAGAGGGACTGCAACATGTGATTAAACAGAGAGACTGCACCATGAGATTACAAAGAGACTGAACCATGTGATTACACAGAGACTGCACCATGTGATTAGACAGAGATACTGCACCATGTGATTACATAGAGACTGCACCATTTGTTTAAACAGAGAGACTGCACCATGCGATTACAAAGAGACTGCACCATGTGATTACACAGAGACTGCACCATGTGATTACAAAGAGACTGCACCATGTGATTACACACAGACTGCAGCATGTGATTGCACAGTGACTGCACCAGCTGATTACACAGTGACTGCACCAGGTGATTACACCGAGACTGCGTCATGTGATTACACAGAGACTGCACCATGTGATTACACAGAAACTGCACCATGTGATTACACAGAGACTGCACTATGTGATTACACAGATACTGCACCATGTGATTACACAGACCGCACCATGTGATTACACAGTTACTGCACCATGTGATTAGAGAGACACTGCACGATTTGTTTACACAGGGAGACTGCACCATGTGATTACGCAGAGAGACTGCACCATGTGATTGCACAGAGACTGCATCATGTGATAACACAGAGACTGCACCATGTGATTACACAGAGAGACTGCACCATGTGATTGCACAGAGACTGCATCATGTGATAACACAGAAACTGCACCATGTGATTACACAGATACTGCACCATGTGATTACATGGAGACTGCACCATGTGATTATTCAGAGAAACTGCACCATGTGATTACATAGAGACTGCACCATGTGATTACATGGAGACTGCACCATGTGATTATTCAGGGAAACTGCACCATGTGATTACATAGAGCCTGCACCAGGTGATTAAATAGAGACTGCATCATGTGATTACACAGAGAGACTGCACCATGTGATTACATAGAGAGACTGCACCATGTGATTACATAGAGAGACTGCATCATGTGATTACACAGAGAGACTGCACCAGGTGATTAAACAGAGAGACTGCACCAAGTGATTACCTAGAGACTGCACCATGTGATTACACAGAGACTGTACCATGTGATTACACAAAGACTGCACCATGTGATTACACAGAGACTGTACCATGTGATTACACAGAGACTGCACCATGTGATTATACAGAGACTGCACCATGTGATTACACAGAGACTGCACCATGTGATTACACATAGACTGCACCATGTGATTACACAGAGAGTTCACCATGTGATTACACATAGACTGCACCATGTGATTACACGGAAAGAGTGCACCATGTAATTACACAGATAATGCACATGTGATTACACAGAGAGACTGCACCATATGATTACACAGATAATGCACCATGTGATTACACATAGACTGCACCATGTGATTACACAGAGGAAATGCACCTTGTGATTTCACTGATACTGCACCATGTGATTACACAGAGACTTCACCGTGTGATTACATGGAGACTACACCATGTGATTACACAGATACTGCACCATGTGATTACACAGAGACTGCACCAGGTGATTACACAGAGACTGCATCATGTGATTACACAGAGTGACTGCACCATGTGATAACACAGAGACTGCACCATGTGATTACACCGAGAGTCTGCACCATGTGATTACACAGAGACTGCGCCATGTGATTATACAGAGAGACTGCATCATGTGATTACACAGAGACTGCACCATGTGATTATACAGAGAGACTGCACAATGTGATTACACAGAGACTGCTCCATGTGATTACACAGTGAGACTGCACCATGTGATTACACAGAGAGACTGCTCCATGTGATTACACAGAGACTGCACCATGTGATTACACAGAGAGACTGCACCATGTGATTACACAGAGAGACTGCACCATGTGATTACACAGAGAGACTGCACCATGTGATTACACAGAGACTGCTCCATGTGATTTCACAGTGAGACTGCACCATGTGATTACACAGAGAGATTGCACCATGTGATTACACAGAGAGACTGCACCATGTGATTACACAGAGACTGCTCCATGTGATTACACAGAGACTGCTCCATGTGATTACACAGAGACTGCACCATGTGATTACACAGAGAGACTACTCCATGTGATTACACAGAGAGACTGCACCAAGTGATTACACAGAGAGACTGCACCATGTGATTACACAGAGACTGCACCATGTGATTACACAGAGAGACTGCACCAAGTGATTGCACAGAGAGACGGCACCATGTGATTACACAGAGAGACTGCACCAAGTGATTGCACAGAGAGACTGCACCATGTGATTACACAGAGAGACTGCACCCTGTGATTACACAGAGAGACTGCACCAAGTGATTAGAAAGAGACTGAACCATGTGATTACACAGAGAGACTGCACCATGTGATTACACAGAGAGACTGCACCATGTGATTACACAGAGAGACTGCACCATGTGATTGAACAGAGAGACGGCACCATGTGATTTGAAAGGGACTGAACCATGTGATTACACAGAGACTGCACCATGTGATTACACAGAGACTGCACCATGTGATTACATAGAGACGGCACCATGTGATTACACAGAGACTGCACCATGTGATTACATAGAGACTGCATCATGTGATTACACAGAGAGACTGCACCATGTGATTACATAGAGACTGCACCATGTGATTACATAGAGATTACATCATATGATTACATAGAGACTGCATCTTGTGATTACACAGAGAGACTGCACCATGTGATTACATAGAGACTGCACCAGTTGATTACATAGAGACTGCACCATGTGATTACATAGAGACTGCACCATGTGACTAGAAAGAGAGACTGCAACATGTGATTACACAGAGACTGCACCAGGTGATTACACAGAGACTGCATCATGTGATTACACAGAGTGACTGCACCATGTGATTACACAGAGATTGCATCATGTGATTACACAGATTGACTGCACCATGTGATTATACATAGAGACTGCACCGTCTGATCACACAGAGAGACTGCACCATCTGATTACACAGAGAGTCTGCATCATGAGATTAGACCGAGACTGCACCATGTGATTACACAGAGAGACTGCACCGTGTGATTACACAGAGAGACTGCACCATTTGATTATTCAGAGAGACTGAACCATGTGATTGCAAAGAGACTGAATCATGTGATTATACAGAGACTGCACCATGTGATCACACAGAGACTGCACCATGTGATTACACAGAGACGGCACCATGTGATTACACAAAGCGACTGCACAATGTGATTACACAGAGACTGCACCATTGTAATTACATAGAGACTGCACCATGTGATTACACAGAGACTGCACCATGTGATTACATAGAGACTGCACCATGTATTTACATAGAGACTGCACCATGTGATTACACAGTGACTGCACCATGTGATTACACAGAGACTGCACCATGTGATTACGTAGAGACTGCACCATGTGATTACATAGAGACTGCATCATGTGATTACACAGAGAGACTGCACCATGTGATTACATAGAGACTGCAACATGTGATTACATAGAGACTGCACCAGGAGATTACATAGAGACTGCATCATGTGATTACACAGAGAGACTGCACCATGTGATTACATAGAGACTGCACCATGCAATTACATAGAGACTGCACCATGTGATTACACAGAGACTGCACCATGTGATTACATAGAGACTGCACCATGTGATTACATAGAGACTGTATCATGTGATTACACAGAGAGACTGCACAATGTGATTACACAGAGAGACTGCACCATGTGATTTCACAGGGTGACTGCACCTTCTGATTACACAGAGACACTGCTACACATGATTACACAGAGAGACTGCACCATGTAATTATTCAGAGAGACTGCACCATGTGATTACACATAGAGACTGCACCATGAGATTACACAGAGACTGCACCAGGTGATTACACAGAGACTGCATCATGTGATTACAAAGACTGACTGCACCATGTGATTATACAGAGAGACTGCACCATGTGATTACACAGAGATTGCATCATGTGATTACACAGAGAGTCTGCACCATGTGATTAGACAGGGAGATTGCATCATGTGATTACACAGAGACTGCACCATGTGATTACACAGAGACTGCAACATGTGATTATACAGAGACTGCACCATGTGATTACACAGAGAGACTGCATCATGTGATTACATAGAGAGACTGCTCCATGTGATTACACAGAGACTGCTCCATGTGATTATACAGAGAGACTGCACCATGTGATTACACAGAGATACTGCTCCATGTGATTACACAGAGAGACTGCTCCATGTGATTACACAGAGACTGCTCCATGTGATTATACAGAGAGACTGCACCATGTGATTACACAGAGACTGCACCATGTGATTACACAGAGACTGCACCATGTGATTAAACAGAGAGACTGCACCATGTGATTACACAATGCGACTTCACAATGTGATTACACAGAGACTGCACCATGTGATTAGATATAGACTGCACCATGTAATTACATAGAGACTGCACCATGTGATTACACAGAGATTGCACCATCTGATTACACAGAGATTGCATCATGTGATTACACAGAGACTGCACCATGTGATTACACAGATAATGCACCATGTTATTACACAGAGACTGCACCATGTGATTACACAGTGAGACTGCACCATGTGATTACACAGAGAGACTAAACCACGTGAATGCAAAGGGAGTTTAAATCAAGTGATTACACAGGGAGACTGCACCATGTGATTACACAGATACTGCACCATGTGATTACACAGAGACTGCACTATGTGATTACACAGATACTGCACCATGTGATTACACTGAGACTGCACCATGTGATTACACAGTTACTGCACCATGTGATTAGACAGAGACTGCACCATGTGATTACACAGGGAGACTGTACCAAGTGATTACACAGAGACTGCACCTAGTGATTAGACAGACACTGCACGATGTGTTTACACAGGGAGACTGCACCATGTGATTACACAGAGAGCCTGCACCATGTGATTGCACAGAGACTGCATCATGTGATAACACACAGAAACTGCACCATGTGATTACACAGATACTGCACCATGTGATTACATGGAGACTGCACCATGTGATTATTCAGGGAAACTGCACCATGTGATTACATAGAGACTGCACCATGTGATTACATGGAGACTGCACCATGTGATTATTCAGGGAAACTGCACCATGTGATTACATAGAGCCTGCACCAGGTGATTACATAGAGACTGCATCATGTGATTACACAGAGAGACTGCACCATGTGATTACATAGAGAGACTGCACCATGTGATTACACAGAGACTGCACCATGTGATTATACAGAGACTGCACCATGTGATTACACAGAGACTGCACCATGTGATTACACAGAGACTGCACCATGTGATTGCACAGAGAGACTGCACCATGTGATTACATAGAGACTGCATCATGTGATTACACAAAGACTGTACCATGTGATTACACAGAGACTGCAACGTGTGATTATACAGAGACTGTACCAGCTGATTACAAAGAGTGACTGCATCATGTGATTGCACAGAGACAGCACCATGTGATTGCACAGAGATTGCACCTTGTGATTAGTCAGAGAGACTGCACCATGTGATTATACAGTGACTGCACCATCTGATTACAAAGAGATTGCACCATGTGATTACACAGAAAGACTAAACCACGTGAATTCAAAGGGAGATTAAATCAAGTGATTACACAGGGAGACTGCACCATGTGATTACACAGATACTGCACCATGTGATTACACAGAGAGACTGCACCATTTGATTATTCAGTGAAACTGCACCATGTGATTACACAGAGACTGCACCATGTGATTACACACGGTGACTGCACCATGAGATTACACGAAGACAGCACCATGTGATTACAAAGAGACTGAACCATGTGATTACACAGAGACTGCACCATGTGATTACACAGTGACTGCACCAGGTGATTACACAGATACTGCGTCCTGTGATTACGCAGAGACTGCACCATGTGATTAGACAGAGATACTGCACCATGTGATTACACAGTGACTGCAACATGTGATTTCACAGGGAGACTGCACCATGTGATTACATAGAGATTGCACCATGTGATTACACAGTGACTGCACCGTTTGATTACAAAGAGGGTGTGCACCATACGATTACACAGAGACTGCACCATGTGATTACACAGTGACTGCACCATCTGATTACAAAGAGGGTGTGCACCATATGATTACACAGAGACTGCACCATGTGATTACACAGAGAGACTGCACCATGTGATTACACAGAGATTGCACCATGTGATTACACAGTGACTGCACCTTCTGATTACAAAGAAGGTGTTCACCATATGATTACACAGAGACTGCACCATGTCATTACAAAGAAACTACACCATGTGATTACACAGTGACAGCACCTTGTGATTACAAAGAGACTGAACCATGTGATTACACACAGACTGCAGCATGTGATTACACAGTGACTGCACCAGGTAATTACACTTTGACTGCAGCGGGTGATTACACAGTGACTGCAGCAGGTGATTACACAGTGACTGCAGCACGTGATTACACAGTGACTGCACCATGTGATTACACAGTGACTGCACCATGTGATTATGCATATTCTGCACCATGTGATTACATAGAGACTGCACCATTTGTTTAGACAGAGAGACTGCACCATGGGATTACACAGATACTGCACCATGTGATTACACAAAGATCGCAACATGTGATTATTCAGAGGGACTGCACCATGTGATTATTCAGAGAGATTGCACCACGTTTTAAAACAGAGAGACAGCACCATGTGATTACACAGAGACTGCACGATGTGATTACACAGAGATTGCACCATGTGATTATTCAGAGAGACTGCACCATGTGATTACACAGAGTGACTGCACCATGCGATTCCACAGTGAGACTGCAACATGTGATTAAACAGAGAGACTGGACCATGTGATTACACAATGAGACTGCAACATGTGATTAAACAGAGAGACTGCACCATGTGATTACACAGAGACTGCACCATGTGATTACACAGAGATTGCACCATGTGATTACACAGAGAGACTGCACCATGTGTTTACACAGAGAGACTGCACCATGTGATTACACAGAGAGACTGCACCATGTTATTACACAGAGAGACTGCACCATGTGTTTACACAGAGGGACTGCAACATGTGATTAAACAGAGAGACTGCACCATGAGATTACAAAGAGACTGAACCATGTGATTACACAGAGACTGCACCATGTGATTAGACAGAGATACTGCACCATGTGATTACATAGAGACTGCACCATTTGTTTAAACAGAGAGACTGCACCATGCGATTACAAAGAGACTGCACCATGTGATTACACAGAGACTGCACCATGTGATTACAAAGAGACTGCACCATGTGATTACACACAGACTGCAGCATGTGATTACACAGTGACTGCACCAGCTGATTACACAGTGACTGCACCAGGTGATTACACCGAGACTGCGTCATGTGATTACACAGAGACTGCACCATGTGATTACACAGTGATACTGCACTATCTCATTAAACAGAGACTGCACCATGTGATTACACAGATTCTGCACCATGTGATTTCACAGGGAGACTGCACCATGTGATTACATAGAGACTGCACCATTTGTTTAGACAGAGAGACTGCACCATGTGATTACACAGGGATACTGCACCATGTGATTACACAGATACTGCACCATGTGATTACACAGAGACTGCACCATGTGATTACACAGGGAGACTGCACCATTTTATTACACAGGGAGACTGCACCATGTTATTACACAGAGAGACTGCACCATGTCATTACACAGGGAGACTGCACCATGTGATTACACAGAGACTGCACCATGTGATTACACAGAGACTGTATCATTTGATTATACATAGACTGCACCATGTGATTACATAGAGGCTGCACCATGTAATTACATAGAGACGGCACCATGTGATTACACAGAGACTGCACCATGTGATTACACAGAGAGACTGCACCATATGATTACATAGAGAGACTGCAGCATGTGATTACATAGAGACTGCACCATGTGATTACATAGAGTCTGCTTCATGTGATTACACAGAGAGACTGCAGCATGTGATTACATAGAGTCTGCTTCATGTGATTACACAGAGAGACTGCAGCATGTGTTTACATAGAGACTGCACCATGTGATTACACAGAGACTGCACCATGTGATTACACAGAGAGACTGCATCATGTGATTACACAGAGTGACTCCACCATGTGATTAAACAGAGAGACTGCATCATGTGATTACACAGAGACTGCAATATTATTTGTACACAGAGACTGCACCATGAAATTACACAGAGACTGCACCTTGTGATTTCACAGATAGACTGCACCATGTGATTACACAGAGATTGCACCATGTGATTACACAGAGACTGCATCACGTGATTACACAGAGACTTCACCATGTGATTATACACAGATTGCACCATGTGATTATTCAGAGGGACTGCACCATATGATTAGACAGGGAGACTGCATCAAGTGATTGCACAGAGACTGCAGCATGTGATTCCACAGAGAATGCACCATGTGATTAGACATATACTGCACCATGTGATTACCCAGAGACTGCACTATCTGATTACAAATAGGGTCTGCACCATGTGATTACGCAGAGATTGTACCATGTGATTATTCAGAGAGACTGCACCATGTGATTACACGGAGACTGCAACATTTGAGCACACAGCGACTGCACCATGTGATTACACAGAGACTGCACCATGTGATTACATAGAGTCTGCACCATGTGATTAGACAGAGATACTGCACCATGTGATTACACAGTGACTGCAACATGTGATTTCACAGGGAGACTGCACCATGTGATTACATAGAGATTGCACCATGTGATTACACAGTGACTGCACCGTCTGATTACAAAGAGGGTGTGCACCATATGATTACACAGAGACTGCACCATGTGATTACACAGTGACTGCACCATCTGATTACAAAGAGGGTGTGCACCATATGATTACACAGAGACTGCACCATGTGATTACACAGAGAGACTGCACCATGTGATTACACAGAGATTGCACCATGTGATTACACAGTGACTGCACCTTCTGATTACAAAGAAGGTGTTCACCATATGATTACACAGAGACTGCACCATGTCATTACAAAGAAACTACACCATGTGATTACACAGTGACAGCACCTTGTGATTACAAAGAGACTGAACCATGTGATTACACACAGACTGCAGCATGTGATTACACAGTGACTGCACCAGGTAATTACACTTTGACTGCAGCGGGTGATTACACAGTGACTGCAGCAGGTGATTACACAGTGACTGCAGCACGTGATTACACAGTGACTGCACCATGTGATTACACAGTGACTGCACCATGTGATTACGCATATTCTGCACCATGTGATTACATAGAGACTGCACCATTTGTTTAGACAGAGAGACTGCACCATGGGATTACACAGATACTGCACCATGTGATTACACAAAGATCGCAACATGTGATTATTCAGAGGGACTGCACCATGTGATTATTCAGAGAGATTGCACCACGTTTTAAAACAGAGAGACAGCACCATGTGATTACACAGAGACTGCACGATGTGATTACACAGAGATTGCACCATGTGATTATTCAGAGAGACTGCACCATGTGATTACACAGAGTGACTGCACCATGCGATTCCACAGTGAGACTGCAACATGTGATTAAACAGAGAGACTGGACCATGTGATTACACAATGAGACTGCAACATGTGATTAAACAGAGAGACTGCACCATGTGATTACACAGAGACTGCACCATGTAATTACACAGAGAGACTGCAACATGTGATTATACAGAGAGACTGCAACATGTGATTACACAGAGACTGCACCATGTGATTACACAGAGACTGCACCATGTGATTACACAGAGACTGCACCATGTGATTACACACAGTGACTGCATCATGTGATTACACAGAGACGGCACCATGTGATTACACAGAGTGACTGCATCATGTGATTACACAGAAACTGCACCATGTGATTACACAATGACTGCACCATGTGATTAAATAGAGCCTGCACCATGTGATTACACAGAGAGACTGCACCATGTGATTACACAGAGACTGCACCATGTGATTTCACAAAGAGACTGCACAATGTGATTACACAGAGAGTGCACCATGTGATTACACAGAGACTGCACCATGTGATTTCACAATGAGACTGCACAATGTGATTATACAGAGACTGCACAATGTGATTACAAAGAGACTGCACCATGTGATTACACAGAGACTGCACCATGTGATTACAAAGAGACTGCACCATGTGATTACACACAGACTGCAGCATGTGATTACACAGTGACTGCACCAGCTGATTACACAGTGACTGCACCAGGTGATTACACCGAGACTGCGTCATGTGATTACACAGAGACTGCACCATGTGATTACACAGTGATACTGCACTATCTCATTAAACAGAGACTGCACCATGTGATTACACAGATTCTGCACCATGTGATTTCACAGGGAGACTGCACCATGTGATTACATAGAGACTGCACCATTTGTTTAGACAGAGAGACTGCACCATGTGATTACACAGGGATACTGCACCATGTGATTACACAGATACTGCACCATGTGATTACACAGAGACTGCACCATGTGATTACACAGGGAGACTGCACCATGTTATTACACAGGGAGACTGCACCATGTTATTACACAGAGAGACTGCACCATGTCATTACACAGGGAGACTGCACCATGTGATTACACAGAGACTGCACCATGTGATTACACAGAGACTGTATCATTTGATTATACATAGACTGCACCATGTGATTACATAGAGGCTGCACCATGTAATTACATAGAGACGGCACCATGTGATTACACAGAGACTGCACCATGTGATTACACAGAGAGACTGCACCATATGATTACATAGAGAGACTGCAGCATGTGATTACATAGAGACTGCACCATGTGATTACATAGAGTCTGCTTCATGTGATTACACAGAGAGACTGCAGCATGTGATTACATAGAGTCTGCTTCATGTGATTACACAGAGAGACTGCAGCATGTGTTTACATAGAGACTGCACCATGTGATTACACAGAGACTGCACCATGTGATTACACAGAGAGACTGCATCATGTGATTACACAGAGTGACTCCACCATGTGATTAAACAGAGAGACTGCATCATGTGATTACACAGAGACTGCAATATTATTTGTACACAGAGACTGCACCATGAAATTACACAGAGACTGCACCTTGTGATTTCACAGATAGACTGCACCATGTGATTACACAGAGATTGCACCATGTGATTACACAGAGACTGCATCACGTGATTACACAGAGACTTCACCATGTGATTATACACAGATTGCACCATGTGATTATTCAGAGGGACTGCACCATATGATTAGACAGGGAGACTGCATCAAGTGATTGCACAGAGACTGCAGCATGTGATTCCACAGAGAATGCACCATGTGATTAGACATATACTGCACCATGTGATTACCCAGAGACTGCACTATCTGATTACAAATAGGGTCTGCACCATGTGATTACGCAGAGATTGTACCATGTGATTATTCAGAGAGACTGCACCATGTGATTACACGGAGACTGCAACATTTGAGCACACAGCGACTGCACCATGTGATTACACAGAGACTGCACCATGTGATTACATAGAGTCTGCACCATGTGATTAGACAGAGATACTGCACCATGTGATTACACAGTGACTGCAACATGTGATTTCACAGGGAGACTGCACCATGTGATTACATAGAGATTGCACCATGTGATTACACAGTGACTGCACCGTCTGATTACAAAGAGGGTGTGCACCATATGATTACACAGAGACTGCACCATGTGATTACACAGTGACTGCACCATCTGATTACAAAGAGGGTGTGCACCATATGATTACACAGAGACTGCACCATGTGATTACACAGAGAGACTGCACCATGTGATTACACAGAGATTGCACCATGTGATTACACAGTGACTGCACCTTCTGATTACAAAGAAGGTGTTCACCATATGATTACACAGAGACTGCACCATGTCATTACAAAGAAACTACACCATGTGATTACACAGTGACAGCACCTTGTGATTACAAAGAGACTGAACCATGTGATTACACACAGACTGCAGCATGTGATTACACAGTGACTGCACCAGGTAATTACACTTTGACTGCAGCGGGTGATTACACAGTGACTGCAGCAGGTGATTACACAGTGACTGCAGCACGTGATTACACAGTGACTGCACCATGTGATTACACAGTGACTGCACCATGTGATTACGCATATTCTGCACCATGTGATTACATAGAGACTGCACCATTTGTTTAGACAGAGAGACTGCACCATGGGATTACACAGATACTGCACCATGTGATTACACAAAGATCGCAACATGTGATTATTCAGAGGGACTGCACCATGTGATTATTCAGAGAGATTGCACCACGTTTTAAAACAGAGAGACAGCACCATGTGATTACACAGAGACTGCACGATGTGATTACACAGAGATTGCACCATGTGATTATTCAGAGAGACTGCACCATGTGATTACACAGAGTGACTGCACCATGCGATTCCACAGTGAGACTGCAACATGTGATTAAACAGAGAGACTGGACCATGTGATTACACAATGAGACTGCAACATGTGATTAAACAGAGAGACTGCACCATGTGATTACACAGAGACTGCACCATGTAATTACACAGAGAGACTGCAACATGTGATTATACAGAGAGACTGCAACATGTGATTACACAGAGACTGCACCATGTGATTACACAGAGACTGCACCATGTGATTACACAGAGACTGCACCATGTGATTACACACAGTGACTGCATCATGTGATTACACAGAGACGGCACCATGTGATTACACAGAGTGACTGCATCATGTGATTACACAGAAACTGCACCATGTGATTACACAATGACTGCACCATGTGATTAAATAGAGCCTGCACCATGTGATTACACAGAGAGACTGCACCATGTGATTACACAGAGACTGCACCATGTGATTTCACAAAGAGACTGCACAATGTGATTACACAGAGAGTGCACCATGTGATTACACAGAGACTGCACCATGTGATTTCACAATGAGACTGCACAATGTGATTATACAGAGACTGCACAATGTGATTACAAAGAGACTGCACCATGTGATTACACAGAGACTGCACCATGTGATTACAAAGAGACTGCACCATGTGATTACACACAGACTGCAGCATGTGATTACACAGTGACTGCACCAGCTGATTACACAGTGACTGCACCAGGTGATTACACCGAGACTGCGTCATGTGATTACACAGAGACTGCACCATGTGATTACACAGTGATACTGCACTATCTCATTAAACAGAGACTGCACCATGTGATTACACAGATTCTGCACCATGTGATTTCACAGGGAGACTGCACCATGTGATTACATAGAGACTGCACCATTTGTTTAGACAGAGAGACTGCACCATGTGATTACACAGGGATACTGCACCATGTGATTACACAGATACTGCACCATGTGATTACACAGAGACTGCACCATGTGATTACACAGGGAGACTGCACCATGTTATTACACAGGGAGACTGCACCATGTTATTACACAGAGAGACTGCACCATGTCATTACACAGGGAGACTGCACCATGTGATTACACAGAGACTGCACCATGTGATTACACAGAGACTGTATCATTTGATTATACATAGACTGCACCATGTGATTACATAGAGGCTGCACCATGTAATTACATAGAGACGGCACCATGTGATTACACAGAGACTGCACCATGTGATTACACAGAGAGACTGCACCATATGATTACATAGAGAGACTGCAGCATGTGATTACATAGAGACTGCACCATGTGATTACATAGAGTCTGCTTCATGTGATTACACAGAGAGACTGCAGCATGTGATTACATAGAGTCTGCTTCATGTGATTACACAGAGAGACTGCAGCATGTGTTTACATAGAGACTGCACCATGTGATTACACAGAGACTGCACCATGTGATTACACAGAGAGACTGCATCATGTGATTACACAGAGTGACTCCACCATGTGATTAAACAGAGAGACTGCATCATGTGATTACACAGAGACTGCAATATTATTTGTACACAGAGACTGCACCATGAAATTACACAGAGATTGCACCATGTGATTACACAGAGACTAAACCATGCGATTACACTGAGACTGCACCATGTGATTACACAGAGACTAAACCATGTGATTACACTGAGACTGCACCATGTGATTACACCGAGAGACTGCACAATGTGATTACACAGAGACTGCACCATGTGATTACAGAGAGAGACTGCACCATGTGATTTCAAAGAGACTGCACCATGTGATTACACAGAGACTGCACCATGTGATTACACAGAGATTGCACCATGTGATTACACAGAGAGACTGCACCATGTGTTTACACAGAGAGACTGCACCATGTGATTACACAGAGAGACTGCACCATGTTATTACACAGAGAGACTGCACCATGTGTTTACACAGAGGGACTGCAACATGTGATTAAACAGAGAGACTGCACCATGAGATTACAAAGAGACTGAACCATGTGATTACACAGAGACTGCACCATGTGATTAGACAGAGATACTGCACCATGTGATTACATAGAGACTGCACCATTTGTTTAAACAGAGAGACTGCACCATGCGATTACAAAGAGACTGCACCATGTGATTACACAGAGACTGCACCATGTGATTACACAGTGATACTGCACTATCTCATTAAACAGAGACTGCACCATGTGATTACACAGATTCTGCACCATGTGATTTCACAGGGAGACTGCACCATGTGATTACATAGAGACTGCACCATTTGTTTAGACAGAGAGACTGCACCATGTGATTACACAGGGATACTGCACCATGTGATTACACAGATACTGCACCATGTGATTACACAGAGACTGCACCATGTGATTACACAGGGAGACTGCACCATGTTATTACACAGGGAGACTGCACCATGTTATTACACAGAGAGACTGCACCATGTCATTACACAGGGAGACTGCACCATGTGATTACACAGAGACTGCACCATGTGATTACACAGAGACTGTATCATTTGATTATACATAGACTGCACCATGTGATTACATAGAGTCTGCTTCATGTGATTACACAGAGAGACTGCAGCATGTGTTTACATAGACACTGCACCATGTGATTACACAGAGACTGCACCATGTGATTACACAGAGAGACTGCATCATGTGATTACACAGAGTGACTCCACCATGTGATTAAACAGAGAGACTGCATCATGTGATTACACAGAGACTGCAATATTATTTGTACACAGAGACTGCACCATGAAATTACACAGAGACTGCACCTTGTGATTTCACAGATAGACTGCACCATGTGATTACACAGAGATTGCACCATGTGATTACACAGAGACTGCATCACGTGATTACACAGAGACTTCACCATGTGATTACACACAGATTGCACCATGTGATTATTCAGAGGGACTGCACCATATGATTAGACAGGGAGACTGCATCAATTGATTGCACAGAGACTGCAGCATGTGATTCCACAGAGAATGCACCATGTGATTAGACATATACTGCACCATGTGATTACCCAGAGACTGCACTATCTGATTACAAATAGGGTCTGCACCATGTGATTATGCAGAGATTGTATCATGTGATTATTCAGAGAGACTGCACCATGTGATTACACAGAGAGACTGCAACATGTGATTACACTGGGACTGCACCATGTGATTACAAAGAGACTGAACCATGTGATTACACACTGACTGCACCATGTGATTACACAGAGACTGCACCATGTGATTACACAGATAATGCACCATGTGGTTACACAGAGACTGCACCATGTGATTACACAGTGAGACTGCACCATGTGATTACACAGAGAGACTAAACCACGTGAATGCAAAGGGAGTTTAAATCAAGTGATTACACAGGGAGACTAAACCATGTGATTACACAGATACTGCACCATGTGATTACACAGAGACTACACCATGTCATTACACAGCTACTGCACCATGTGATTACACAGAGACTGCAGCATGTGATTACACAGAGAGACTGCACCATGTAATTACATAGATACTGCACCATGTGATTACACAGAGACTGCACCATGTGATTACACAGAAACTGCACCATGTGATTACACAGAGACTGGACTATGTGATTACACAGATACTGCACCATGTGATTACACAGTCTGCACCATGTGATTAGACAGACACTGCACGATTTGTTTACACAGGGAGACTGCACCATGTGATTACACAGAGAGACTGCACCATGTGATTGCACAGAGACTGCATCATGTGATAACACACAGAAACTGCACCATGTGATTACACAGATACTGCACCATGTGATTACATGGAGACTGCACCATGTGATTATTCAGTGAAACTGCACCATGTGATTACATAGAGACTGCACCATGTGATTACATGGAGACTGCACCATGTGATTATTCAGGGAAACTGCACCATGTGATTACATGGAGCCTGCACCAGGTGATTAAATAGAGACTGCATCATGTGATTACACAGAGAGACTGCACCATGTGATTACATAGAGAGACTGCACCATGTGATTACATAGAGAGACTGCACCATGTGATTACGCAGGGACTGCATCATGTGATTACACAGAGAGACTGCACCAGGTGATTAAACAGAGAGACTGCACCAAGTGATTACCTAGAGACTGCACCATGTGATTACACAGAGACTGTACCATGTGATTACACAAAGACTGCACCATGTGATTACACAGAGACTGTACCATGTGATTACACAGAGACTGAACCATGTGATTATACAGAGACTGCACCATGTGATTACACAGAGACTTCACCATGTGATTACACATAGACTGCACCATGTGATTACACAGAGAGTTCACCATGTGATTACACATAGACTGCACCATGTGATTACACGGAAAGAGTGCACCATGTAATTACACAGATAATGCACATGTGATTACACAGAGAGACTGCACCATATGATTACACAGATAATGCACCATGTGATTACACATAGACTGCACCATGTGATTACACAGAGGAACTGCACCATGTGATTTCACTGATACTGCACCATGTGATTACACAGAGACTTCACCGTGTGATTACATGGAGACTACACCATGTGATTACACAGATACTGCACCATGTGATTACACAGAGACTGCACCAGGTGATTACACAGAGACTGCATCATGTGATTACACAGAGTGACTGCACCATGTGATAACACAGAGACTGCACCATGTGATTACACAGAGAGTCTGCACCATGTGATTACACAGAGACGGCGCCATGTGATTATACAGAGAGACTGCATCATGTGATTACACAGAGACTGCACCATGTGATTATACAGAGAGACTGCACCATGTGATTACACAGAGACTGCACCATTTGATTACACAGGGAGACTGCACCATGTGATTACACAGAGAGACTGCAACATGTGATTACACAGAGACTGCACCATCTGATTACACAGAGACTGCACCATCTGATTACACAGAGACTGCACCAGGTGATTACACAGAGAGTGCACCATCTGATTGCACAGAAACTGCAACATGTGATTACACAGAGAGACTGCACCATGTGATTACACAGGGAGACTGAACCATGTGAATTGAAAGGGAGATAAAATCAAGTGATTGCAAAGAGACACTGCACCATTTGATTATTCAGGGAAACTGCACCATGTGATTACACAGAGACTGCAACATGTGATTACACAGATACTGCATCATGTGATTACACAGAGACTGCACCATGTGCTAACACAGAGACTGCACCATGTGATTACACAGAGACTGCACCATGTGATTATACAGAGACTGCACCATGTGATTACACAGAGACTGCACCATGTGATTACACAGAGACTGCACCAGGTGATTACACAGATACTGCATCATGTGATTACACAGAGACTGCACCATGTGATTACACAGAGACTGCACCATGTGCTAACACAGAGACTGCACCATGTGATTACACAGAGACTGCACCATGTGATTACACAGAGACTGCACCAGGTGATTACACAGATACTGCATCATGTGATTACACAGAGACTGCACCATGTGCTAACACAGAGACTGCACCATGTGATGACACAGATACTGCATCATTTGTTTACACAGAGACTGCACCATGTGATTACACAGAGACTGCACCATGTGATTACACAAATAATGCACCATGTGATTATTCAGAGAGAATGCAACATGTGAATACACAGAGAATGCACCATGTGATTAGACATATACTGCACCATGTGATTACACAGAGAGACTGCACCATGTGATTACAAAGAGATTGCACCATGTGATTATTCAGAGAGACTGCACCATGTGATTACACAGAGACGGCATCATGTGATTACACAGAGACTGCACAATGTGATTACACAGAGACTGCACCATATGTTTCGACAGAGAGACTGCACCATGTGATTACACAGAGAGACTGCACCATGTGATTAGACAGGGAGACTGCACCAAGATATTACAACGAGACTGCACCATGTGATTACACAGAGACGGCACCATGTGATTACACAAAGACTCCACAATGTGATTACACAGAGACTGCACCGTATGATTAGACAGAGTTGCACAATGTGATTACACAGAGACGGCACCATGTGATTACACAGAGACTGCACCATGTGATTACACAAAGACTTCACCGTGTGATTACACAGAGAGACTGCACCATGTGATTACACTGGGAGACTGCACCATGTGATTACACAGGGAGACTGCACCATGTGATTACACAGAGACGGCACCATGTGATTACACAAAGACTGCACAATGTGATTACACAGAGCCTGCACCGTGTGATTAGACAGAGACTGCACAATGTGATTACACAGAGACTGCACCATGTGATTACACAGAGACTGCACGATGTGATTACACAAAGACTTCACCGTGTGATTACACAAAGAGACTGCACCATGTGATTACACTGGGAAACTGCACCATGTGATTACACAGGGAGACTGCACCATGTGATTACACAGAGATTGCACCATCTGATTACACAGGGAGACTGCACCATGTGATTACACAGAGACTGCATTGTGTGATTATCCAGAGACGGCACCATGTGATTGCAAAGAGACGGCACCATGTGATTATACAGGGAGACTGCTCCATGAGATTACGCGGAGACTGCACCATGTGATTACACAGAGAAACTGCAACGTGATTACACAGAGTCTGCACCATGTGATTACACAGAGACAGCACCATGTGATTATTCAGAGACTGCACCATGTTTTTAAACAGAGAGACTGGACCATGCGATTACACATAGAGACTGCACCATGTAATTACAGTGAGCGACTGCACCATGTGATTACACAGAGACTGCACCATGTGATTACACAGTGAGACTGCACCATGTGATTACACAATGAGACAGCACCATGTGATTTTGCAGGGAGACTGCACCATGTGATTACACAGAGAGACTGCACCATGTGATTACACAGTGAGACTGCACCATGTGATTACACAATGAGACAGCACCATGTGATTTCGCAGGGAGACTGCACCATGTGATTACACAGAGAGACTGCACCATGTGATTACACAGTGAGACTGCACCATGTGATTACACAGAGACGGCACCAAGTGATTACACAGCGACTGCACCATGTGATTACACAGAGGCTGCACCATGTGATTACACAGAGAGACTGCACCATGTGATTACACAGAGACTGCAACAAGTGGTTACACAGAGACTACACCATGTGATTACACAGAGACTGCACCATGTGATTACACAGTGAGACTGCACCATGTGATTACTCAATGAGACAGTACCATGTGATTTCGCAGGGAGACTGCACCATATGATTACACAGAGACTGCACCATGTGATTTCACAGAGAGACTTCACCGCGTGATTACACAGAGAGACTGCACCAAGTGATTACACAGAGACTGCACCATGTGATTACACAGAGACTGCACCGCGTGATTACACAGAGACTGCACCGCGTGATTACAATGAGAGACTGCACCCTATGATTGTACTGATACTGCACCATGTGATTACACAGTGACTGCACCATGTGATTACACAGAGACTGCACCATGTGATTACACCGGGAGACTGCACCATTTGATTACACGGAGACTGCACCATTTGATTACACAGGGAGACTGCACCATGTGATTACACAGAGACTGCAACATGTGATTGCACAGAGAGACTGCACCATGTGATTACACAGAGACTGCACCATCTGATTACACAGAGACTGCAACATGTGATTGCACAGAGAGACTGCACCATGTGATTACACAGAGACTGCACCATGTGATTACACAGAGAGACTGCACCATGTGATTTCACAGAGAGACTGCAGCATGTTTTTAAACAGAGAGACTGCACCATGTGATTGCACAGAAACTGCACCATGTGATTACACAGAGACTGCACCATGTGATTTCGCAGGGAGACTGCACCATGTGATTAAACAGAGATACTGCACTATGTGATTACACAGAGATTGCACCATGTGATTATTCAGAGACTGCACCATGTGATTACACGGAGAGATTGCGACATGTGATTGAACAGAGAAGCTGCACCAGTTGATTACACAGAGACTGCATCATGTGATTAGACAGAGACTGCACCATGTGATTACATAGAGACTGCACCCTGTGATTACACAGGGACTGCATCATGTGATTACACAGAGTGACTGCACCATGTGATTACACAGAGAGACTGCACCATGTGATTAGACAGGGAGACTGCATCATATTATTACACAGAGACTGTGCCATGTGATTTTGCAGGGAGACTGCACCATCAGATTACGAAGAGACTGCAACATGTGATTACACAGATACTGCACCATCTGATTACACAGAGACTGCACCAAGTGATTACACAGAGAATGCACCTGGTGATTACACAGATACTGCACCATCTGATTACACAGAGACTGCACCATGAGATTACACAGAGACTGCACCAGGTGATTACACAGATACTGCACCATGTGATTATACAGCGAATGCACCAGCTGATTACACAGATACTGCACCATCTGATTACACAGAGAATGCACCATGTGATTACACAGAGACTGCACCATGTGATTACACAGGGAGACTGCACCATGTGATTACACAGTGAGACTGTACCATGTGATTTCACAGAGACTGCACCATGTGATTACAAACAGACTGAACCATGTGATTACACAGAGACTGCAGCATGTGATTACACAGAGACTGCACCATGTGATTACACAGAGACTGCACCATGTGCTAACACAGAGACTGCACCATGTGATTACACAGAGACTGCACCATGTGATTACACAGAGACTGCACCAGGTGATTACACAGATACTGCATCATGTGATTACACAGAGACTGCACCATGTGCTAACACAGAGACTGCACCATGTGATGACACAGATACTGCATCATTTGTTTACACAGAGACTGCACCATGTGATTACACAGAGACTGCACCATGTGATTACACAAATAATGCACCATGTGATTATTCAGAGAGAATGCAACATGTGAATACACAGAGAATGCACCATGTGATTAGACATATACTGCACCATGTGATTACACAGAGAGACTGCACCATGTGATTACAAAGAGATTGCACCATGTGATTATTCAGAGAGACTGCACCATGTGATTACACAGAGACGGCATCATGTGATTACACAGAGACTGCACAATGTGATTACACAGAGACTGCACCATATGTTTCGACAGAGAGACTGCACCATGTGATTACACAGAGAGACTGCACCATGTGATTAGACAGGGAGACTGCACCAAGATATTACAACGAGACTGCACCATGTGATTACACAGAGACGGCACCATGTGATTACACAAAGACTCCACAATGTGATTACACAGAGACTGCACCGTATGATTAGACAGAGTTGCACAATGTGATTACACAGAGACGGCACCATGTGATTACACAGAGACTGCACCATGTGATTACACAAAGACTTCACCGTGTGATTACACAGAGAGACTGCACCATGTGATTACACTGGGAGACTGCACCATGTGATTACACAGGGAGACTGCACCATGTGATTACACAGAGACGGCACCATGTGATTACACAAAGACTGCACAATGTGATTACACAGAGCCTGCACCGTGTGATTAGACAGAGACTGCACAATGTGATTACACAGAGACTGCACCATGTGATTACACAGAGACTGCACGATGTGATTACACAAAGACTTCACCGTGTGATTACACAAAGAGACTGCACCATGTGATTACACTGGGAAACTGCACCATGTGATTACACAGGGAGACTGCACCATGTGATTACACAGAGATTGCACCATCTGATTACACAGGGAGACTGCACCATGTGATTACACAGAGACTGCATTGTGTGATTATCCAGAGACGGCACCATGTGATTGCAAAGAGACGGCACCATGTGATTATACAGGGAGACTGCTCCATGAGATTACGCGGAGACTGCACCATGTGATTACACAGAGAAACTGCAACGTGATTACACAGAGTCTGCACCATGTGATTACACAGAGACAGCACCATGTGATTATTCAGAGACTGCACCATGTTTTTAAACAGAGAGACTGGACCATGCGATTACACATAGAGACTGCACCATGTAATTACAGTGAGCGACTGCACCATGTGATTACACAGAGACTGCACCATGTGATTACACAGTGAGACTGCACCATGTGATTACACAATGAGACAGCACCATGTGATTTTGCAGGGAGACTGCACCATGTGATTACACAGAGAGACTGCACCATGTGATTACACAGTGAGACTGCACCATGTGATTACACAATGAGACAGCACCATGTGATTTCGCAGGGAGACTGCACCATGTGATTACACAGAGAGACTGCACCATGTGATTACACAGTGAGACTGCACCATGTGATTACACAGAGACGGCACCAAGTGATTACACAGCGACTGCACCATGTGATTACACAGAGGCTGCACCATGTGATTACACAGAGAGACTGCACCATGTGATTACACAGAGACTGCAACAAGTGGTTACACAGAGACTACACCATGTGATTACACAGAGACTGCACCATGTGATTACACAGTGAGACTGCACCATGTGATTACACAGAGTGACTGCACCATGTGATTACACAGAGACTGCACCATCTGATTACACAGAGTGACTGCACCATGTGATTACACAGAGAGACCGCACCAGGTTATTACACAGAGAGACTGCACCATGTGATTACACAGAGACTGCCTCATGTGATTACACAGAGAGACTGCACCATGTGAATTCAAAGGGAGATTAAATCAAGTGATTACACAGAGACTGCACCTTGTGATGACACAGATACTGCACCATCTGATTACATAGGGAGACTGCACCATATGATTAAACAGATACTGCACCATGTGACTACACAGAGACTGCACCATGTGATTACACAGAGACTCCAGCATGTGATTACACAGGGAGACTGCACCATGTGATTATTCAGAGAGACTGCACAATGTGCTTACACAGAGTGACTGCACCATGTGATTACAGAGAGACTAAATCACGTGAATTCAAAGGGAGATTAAATCAAGTGGTTCCACAGAGACTGCACCATGTGATTACACAGAGACTGCATCATGTGATTACACAGAGACTGCACCATGTGATTACACAGAGAGACTGCACCATGTGATTACACAGTGAGACTGCACCATGTGATTACACAGAGACAGCACCATGTGATTACACACAGATTGCACCATGTGATTATTCAGAGAGACTGCACCATCTGATTACAACGAGACTGCATCATGTGATTACACAGAGACTGCAGCGTGTGATTACACAGAGACTGCACCATGTGATTACACACTGATTGCACCATGTGATTATTCAGAGAGACTGCAGGATGTGATTACACAGAGACTGCACCATGTGATTACACAGAGACAGCACCATGTGATTACACACAGATTGCACCATGTGATTATTCAGAGAGACTGCACCATGTGATAAGACATGGAGACTGCATCATGTTCTTACACAGAGACTGCACCATCTGATTACACAGAGACTGCACCATGTGATTACACAGCGAGAATACACCATGTGATTGCACTGATACAGCACCATGTGATTACACAGGGAGACTGCACCATGTGAATACACAGCGACTGCACCATGTGATTACACAGAGACGGTACCATGTGATTACATAGAGATTGCACCATGTGATTACACAGTGACTACACCATGTGATTACACAGAGACTGCACCATGTGATTACACAGAGGATGCACCATGTGATTACACAGAGACTGCACCATGCGATTACACAGAGAGACTGCACCATGTGATTACACAGAGACTGCCTCATGTGATTACACAGACAGACTGCACCATGTGAATTCAAACGGAGATTAAATCAAATGATTACACCATGTGATTACACAGAGACTGCACCATCTGATTACATAGGGAGACTGCACCATATGATTAAACAGATACTGCAGCATGTGATTATACAGGGAGACTGCACCATGTGACTACACAGAGACTGCACCATGTGATTACACAGAGACTCCACCATGTGATTACAGAGAGACTATACCATGTGAATTCAAAGGGACATTAAATCAAGTGATTGCACAGAGACTGCACCATGTGATTACACAATGACTGCATCATGTGATTACACAGAGAGACTTCACCATGTGATTACACAGAGAGACTGCACCATGTGATTACACAGTGAGACTGCACCATGTGAGTACACAGATAGTCTGCACCATGTGATTACAAAGAGAGACTGCACCATGTGATTACAGAGAGAGACTGCACCATGAGATTACACAGAGACTGCACCATGTGATTACACAGAGACTGCACCATGTGATTTCGCAGGGAGACTGCACCATGTGATTAAACAGAGATACTGCACCATGAAATTACACAGAGATTGCAACATGTGATTACACAGTGACTGCACCATGTGATTACACAGAGATGGTACCATGTGATTACATAGAGATTGCACCATGTGATTACACAGTGACAGCACCATGTGATTACACAGAGACTGCACCATGTGATTACACAGAGGCTGCACCATGTGATTACACAGAGACTGCACCATGCGATTACACAGAGTGACTGCACCATGTGATTACACAGAGACTGCACCATGTGATTACACAGAGACTGCACCAGGTGATTACACAGATACTGCATCGTGTGATTACACAGAGACTGCAGCATGTGATTACACAGAGACTGCACCATGTGATTACACAGAGACTGCACCATGTGCTAACACAGAGACTGCACCATGTGATTACACAGAGACTGCACCATGTGATTACACAGAGACTGCACCAGGTGATTACACAGAGACTGCACCATGTGATTACACAGAGACTGCACCATGTGCTAACACAGAGACTGCAGAATGTGATTACACAGAAAGACTGCACCATGTGATTACACAGAGACTGCCTCATGTGATTACACAGACAGACTGCACCATGTGAATTCAAACGGAGATTAAATCAAGTGATTACACCATGTGATTACACAGAGAGTACACCATGTGATTACACAGAGACTGCACCATCTGATTACATAGGGAGACTGCACCATATGATTAAACAGATACTGCAGCATGTGATTATACAGGGAGACTGCACCATGTGACTACACAGAGACTGCAACATGTGATTACACAGAGAGACTGCACCATGTGATTACACAGAGAGACTGCACCATGTGATTACACAGTGAGACTGCACCATGTGAGTACACAGATAGTCTGCACCATGTGATTACAAAGAGAGACTGCACCATGTGATTACAGAGAGAGACTGCACCATGTGATTACACAGTGAGACTGCACCATGTGAGTACACAGATAGTCTGCACCATGTGATTACACAGAGAGACTGCACCATGTGATTACACAGAGAGACTGCACCATCTGATTACACAGAGACTGCATCATGTTATTACACAGTGACTGCACCATGTGATTACACAGAGACTGCACCATCTGATTACAACGAGACTGCATCATGTGATTACACAGAGACTGCAGTGTGTGATTACACAGAGACTGCACCATGTGATTACACAGAGAGACTGCACCATGTGATTACACAGAGACTGCACCATGTGATTACACAGAGACTCCACCATGTCATTACACAGGGAGACTGCACCATGTGATTATGCAGAGAGAATGCACCATGTGTTTACACAGAGACGGCACCAAGTGATTACACAGAGACTGCACCATGTGATTACACAGAGACTGCAACAAGTGATTACACTGAGACTGCACCATGTGATTACACAGAGACTGCACCATGTGATTACACAGAGACTGCACCATGTGATTACACAGAGACTGCACCATGTGATTACACAGAGACTGCACCGCGTGATTACACAGAGAGACTGCACCATATGATTGTACTGATACTGCACCATGTGATTACACAGTGACTGCACCATGTGATTACACAGAGAGACTGCACCATATGATTGTACTGATACTGCACCATTTGATTACACGGAGACTGCACCATTTGATTACACAGGGAGACTGCACCATGTGATTACACAGTGAGACTGGAACATGTGATTACACAATGACTGCACCATGTGATTAAATAGGGCCTGCACCATGTGATTACACAGAGAGACTGCACCATGTGATTACACAGAGACTGCACCATGTGATTTCACAAAGAGACTGCACAATGTGATTACACAGAGACTGCACAATGTGATTACACAGAGATTGCACCATGTGATTACACAGAGACTAAACCATGTGATTACACTGAAACTGCACCATGTGATTACACAGAGACTAAACCATGTGATTACACTGAGACTGCACCATGTGATTACACCGAGAGACTGCACAATGTGATTACACAGAGACTGCACCATGTGATTACAGAGAGAGACTGCACCATGTGATTTCAAAGAGACTGCACCATGTGATTACACAGAGACTGCACCATGTGATTACACAGAGATTGCACCATGTGATTACACAGAGAGACTGCACCATGTGTTTACACAGAGAGACTGCACCATGTGATTACACAGAGAGACTGCACCATGTTATTACACAGAGAGACTGCACCATGTGTTTACACAGAGGGACTGCAACATGTGATTAAACAGAGAGACTGCACCATGAGATTACAAAGAGACTGAACCATGTGATTACACAGAGTCTGCACCATGTGATTAGACAGAGATACTGCACCATGTGATTACATAGAGACTGCACCATTTGTTTAAACAGAGAGACTGCACCATGCGATTACAAAGAGACTGCACCATGTGATTACACAGAGACTGCACCATGTGATTACAAAGAGACTGCACCATGTGATTACACACAGACTGCAGCATGTGATTACACAGTGACTGCACCAGCTGATTACACAGTGACTGCACCAGGTGATTACACCGAGACTGCGTCATGTGATTACACAGAGACTGCACCATGTGATTTCACAGGGAGACTGCACCATGTGATTACATAGAGACTGCACCATTTGTTTAGACAGAGAGACTGCACCATGTGATTACACAGGGATACTGCACCATGTGATTACACAGATACTGCACCATGTGATTACACAGAGACTGCACCATGTGATTACACAGGGAGACTGCACCATGTTATTACACAGGGAGACTGCACCATGTTATTACACAGAGAGACTGCACCATGTCATTACACAGGGAGACTGCACCATGTGATTACACAGAGACTGCACCATGTGATTACACAGAGACTGTAACATTTGATTATACATAGACTGCACCATGTGATTACATAGAGGCTGCACCATGTAATTACATAGAGACGGCACCATGTGATTACACAGAGACTGCACCATGTGATTACACAGAGAGACTGCACCATATGATTACATAGAGAGACTGCAGCATGTGATTACATAGAGACTGCACCATGTGATTACATAGAGTCTGCTTCATGTGATTACACAGAGAGACTGCAGCATGTGTTTACATAGAGACTGCACCATGTGATTACACAGAGACTGCACCATGTGATTACACAGAGAGACTGCATCATGTGATTACACAGAGTGACTCCACCATGTGATTAAACAGAGAGACTGCATCATGTGATTACACAGAGACTGCAATATTTTTTCTACACAGAGACTGCACCATGAAATTACACAGAGACTGCACCTTGTGATTTCACAGATAGACTGCACCATGTGATTACACAGAGATTGCACCATGTGATTACACAGAGACTGCATCACGTGATTACACAGAGACTTCACCATGTGATTACACACAGATTGCACCATGTGATTATTCAGAGGGACTGCACCATATGATTTGACAGGGAGACTGCATCAAGTGATTGCACAGAGACTGCAGCATGTGATTCCACAGAGAATGCACCATGTGATTAGACATATACTGCACCATGTGATTACCCAGAGACTGCACTATCTGATTACAAATAGGGTCTGCACCATGTGATTACGCAGAGATTGTACCATGTGATTATTCAGAGAGACTGCACCATGTGATTACACGGAGACTGCAACATTTGAGCACACAGCGACTGCACCATGTGATTACACAGAGACTGCACCATGTGATTACATAGAGTCTGCACCTTGTGATTAGACAGAGATACTGCACCATGTGATTACACAGTGACTGCAACATGTGATTTCACAGGGAGACTGCACCATGTGATTACATAGAGATTGCACCATGTGATTACACAGTGACTGCACCGTCTGATTACAAAGAGGGTGTGCACCATATGATTACACAGAGACTGCACCATGTGATTACACAGTGACTGCACCATCTGATTACAAAGAGGGTGTGCACCATATGATTACACAGAGACTGCACCATGTGATTACACAGAGAGACTGCACCATGTGATTACACAGAGATTGCACCATGTGATTACACAGTGACTGCACCTTCTGATTACAAAGAAGGTGTTCACCATATGATTACACAGAGACTGCACCATGTCATTACAAAGAAACTACACCATGTGATTACACAGTGACAGCACCTTGTGATTACAAAGAGACTGAACCATGTGATTACACACAGACTGCAGCATGTGATTACACAGTGACTGCACCAGGTAATTACACTTTGACTGCAGCGGGTGATTACACAGTGACTGCAGCAGGTGATTACACAGTGACTGCAGCACGTGATTACACAGTGACTGCAGCACGTGATTACACAGTGACTGCACCATGTGATTACACAGTGACTGCACCATGTGATTACGCATATTCTGCACCATGTGATTACATAGAGACTGCACCATTTGTTTAGACAGAGAGACTGCACCATGGGATTAAACAGATACTGCACCATGTGATTACACAAAGATCGCAACATGTGATTATTCAGAGGGACTGCACCATGTGATTATTCAGAGAGATTGCACCACGTTTTAAAACAGAGAGACAGCACCATGTGATTACACAGAGACTGCACGATGTGATTACACAGAGATTGCACCATGTGATTATTCAGAGAGACTGCACCATGTGATTACACAGAGTGACTGCACCATGCGATTACACAGTGAGACTGCAACATGTGATTAAACAGAGAGACTGGACCATGTGATTACACAATGAGACTGCAACATGTGATTAAACAGAGAGACTGCACCATGTGATTACACAGAGACTGCACCATGTAATTACACAGAGAGACTGCAACATGTGATTACACAGAGAGACTGCAACATGTGATTACACAGAGACTGCACCATGTGATTACACAGAGACTGCACCATGTGATTACACACAGTGACTGCATCATGTGATTACACAGAGACGGCACCATGTGATTATACAGAGTGACTGCATCATGTGATTACACAGAAACTGCACCATGTGATTACACAATGACTGCACCATGTGATTAAATAGAGCCTGCACCATGTGATTACACAGAGAGACTGCACCATGTGATTACACAGAGACTGCACCATGTGATTTCACAATGAGACTGCACAATGTGATTATACAGAGATTGCACCATGTGATTACACAGAGACTAAACCATGCGATTACACTGAGACTGCACCATGTGATTACACAGAGACTAAACCATGTGATTACACTGAGACTGCACCATGTGATTACACCGAGAGACTGCACAATGTGATTACACAGAGACTGCACCATGTGATTACAGAGAGAGACTGCACCATGTGATTTCAAAGAGACTGCACCATGTGATTACACAGAGACTGCACCATGTGATTACACAGAGATTGCACCATGTGATTACACAGAGAGACTGCACCATGTGTTTACACAGAGAGACTGCACCATGTGATTACACAGAGAGACTGCACCATGTTATTACACAGAGAGACTGCACCATGTGTTTACACAGAGGGACTGCACCATGTGATTAAACAGAGAGACTGCACCATGAGATTACAAAGAGACTGAACCATGTGATTACACAGAGACTGCACCATGTGATTAGACAGAGATACTGCACCATGTGATTACATAGAGACTGCACCATTTGTTTAAACAGAGAGACTGCAGCATGTGTTTACATAGACACTGCACCATGTGATTACACAGAGACTGCACCATGTGATTACACAGAGAGACTGCATCATGTGATTACACAGAGTGACTCCACCATGTGATTAAACAGAGAGACTGCATCATGTGATTACACAGAGACTGCAATATTATTTGTACACAGAGACTGCACCATGAAATTACACAGAGACTGCACCTTGTGATTTCACAGATAGACTGCACCATGTGATTACACAGAGATTGCACCATGTGATTACACAGAGACTGCATCACGTGATTACACAGAGACTTCACCATGTGATTACACACAGATTGCACCATGTGATTATTCAGAGGGACTGCACCATATGATTAGACAGGGAGACTGCATCAAGTGATTGCACAGAGACTGCAGCATGTGATTCCACAGAGAATGCACCATGTGATTAGACATATACTGCACCATGTGATTACCCAGAGACTGCACTATCTGATTACAAATAGGGTCTGCACCATGTGATTATGCAGAGATTGTATCATGTGATTATTCAGAGAGACTGCACCATGTGATTACACAGAGAGACTGCAACATGTGATTACACTGGGACTGCACCATGTGATTACAAAGAGACTGAACCATGTGATTACACACTGACTGCACCATGTGATTACACAGAGACTGCACCATGTGATTACACAGATAATGCACCATGTGATTACACAGAGACTGCACCATGTGATTACACAGTGAGACTGCACCATGTGATTACACAGAGAGACTAAACCACGTGAATGCAAAGGGAGTTTAAATCAAGTGATTACACAGGGAGACTAAACCATGTGATTACACAGATACTGCACCATGTGATTACACAGAGACTACACCATGTCATTACACAGCTACTGCACCATGTGATTACACGTAGACTGCACCATGTGATTACACAGAGACTGCAGCATGTGATTACACAGAGAGACTGCACCATGTAATTACATAGATACTGCACCATGTGATTACACAGAGACTGCACCATGTGATTACACAGAAACTGCACCATGTGATTACACAGAGACTGGACTATGTGATTACACAGATACTGCACCATGTGATTACACAGTCTGCACCATGTGATTAGACAGACACTGCACGATTTGTTTACACAGGGAGACTGCACCATGTGATTACACAGAGAGACTGCACCATGTGATTGCACAGAGAGTGCATCATGTGATAACACACAGAAACTGCACCATGTGATTACACAGATACTGCACCATGTGATTACATGGAGACTGCACCATGTGATTATTCAGAGAAACTGCACCATGTGATTACATAGAGACTGCACCATGTGATTACATGGAGACTGCACCATGTGATTATTCAGGGAAACTGCACCATGTGATTACATAGAGACTGCATCATGTGATTACACAGAGAGACTGCACCATGTGATTACATAGAGAGACTGCACCATGTGATTACATAGAGAGACTGAACCATGTGATTACGCAGGGACTGCATCATGTGATTACACAGAGAGACTGCACCAGGTGATTAAACAGAGAGACTGCACCAAGTGATTACCTAGAGACTGCACCATGTGATTACACAGAGACTGTACCATGTGATTACACAAAGACTGCACCATGTGATTACACAGAGACTGTACCATGTGATTACACAGAGACTGAACCATGTGATTATACAGAGACTGCACCATGTGATTACACAGAGACTTCACCATGTGATTACACATAGACTGCACCATGTGATTACACAGAGAGTTCACCATGTGATTACACATAGACTGCACCATGTGATTACACGGAAAGAGTGCACCATGTAATTACACAGATAATGCACATGTGATTACACAGAGAGACTGCACCATATGATTACACAGATAATGCACCATGTGATTACACATAGACTGCACCATGTGATTACACAGAGGAACTGCACCATGTGATTTCACTGATACTGCACCATGTGATTACACAGAGACTTCACCGTGTGATTACATGGAGACTACACCATGTGATTACACAGATACTGCACCATGTGATTACACAGAGACTGCACCAGGTGATTACACAGAGACTGCATCATGTGATTACACAGAGTGACTGCACCATGTGATAACACAGAGACTGCACCATGTGATTACACAGAGAGTCTGCACCATGTGATTACACAGAGACTGCGCCATGTGATTATACAGAGAGACTGCATCATGTGATTACACAGAGACTGCACCATGTGATTATACAGAGAGACTGCACCATGTGATTACACAGAGACTGCACCATTTGATTACACAGGGAGACTGCACCATGTGATTACACAGAGAGACTGCAACATGTGATTACACAGAGACTGCACCATCTGATTACACAGAGACTGCACCATCTGATTACACAGAGACTGCACCAGGTGATTACACAGAGAGTGCACCATCTGATTGCACAGAAACTGCAACATGTGATTACACAGAGAGACTGCACCATGTGATTACACAGGGAGACTGAACCATGTGAATTGAAAGGGAGATAAAATCAAGTGATTGCAAAGAGACACTGCACCATTTGATTATTCAGGGAAACTGCACCATGTGATTACACAGAGACTGCAACATGTGATTACACAGATACTGCATCATGTGATTACACAGAGACTGCACCATGTGCTAACACAGAGACTGCACCATGTGATTACACAGAGACTGCACCATGTGATTATACAGAGACTGCACCATGTGATTACACAGAGACTGCACCATGTGATTACACAGAGACTGCACCAGGTGATTACACAGATACTGCATCATGTGATTACACAGAGACTGCACCATGTGATTACACAGAGACTGCACCATGTGATTACACAGAGACTGCACCATGTGCTAACACAGAGACTGCACCATGTGATTACACAGAGACTGCACCATGTGATTACACAGAGACTGCACCAGGTGATTACACAGATACTGCATCATGTGATTACACAGAGACTGCACCATGTGCTAACACAGAGACTGCACCATGTGATGACACAGATACTGCATCATTTGTTTACACAGAGACTGCACCATGTGATTACACAGAGACTGCACCATGTGATTACACAAATAATGCACCATGTGATTATTCAGAGAGAATGCAACATGTGAATACACAGAGAATGCACCATGTGATTAGACATATACTGCACCATGTGATTACACAGAGAGACTGCACCATGTGATTACAAAGAGATTGCACCATGTGATTATTCAGAGTGACTGCACCATGTGATTACGCAGAGACTGCACCATGTGATTACACAGAGACTGCACAATGTGATTACACAGAGACGGCATCATGTGATTACACAGAGACTGCACAATGTGATTACACAGAGACTGCACCATATGTTTCGACAGAGAGACTGCACCATGTGATTACACAGAGAGACTGCACCATGTGATTAGACAGGGAGACTGCACCAAGATATTACAACGAGACTGCACCATGTGATTACACAGAGACGGCACCATGTGATTACACAAAGACTCCACAATGTGATTACACAGAGACTGCACCGTATGATTAGACAGAGTTGCACAATGTGATTACACAGAGACGGCACCATGTGATTACACAGAGACTGCACCATGTGATTACACAAAGACTTCACCGTGTGATTACACAGAGAGACTGCACCATGTGATTACACTGGGAGACTGCACCATGTGATTACACAGGGAGACTGCACCATGTGATTACACAGAGACGGCACCATGTGATTACACAAAGACTGCACAATGTGATTACACAGAGACTGCACCGTGTGATTAGACAGAGACTGCACCGAGATATTACAACGAGACTGCACCATGTGATTACACAGAGACGGCACAATGTGATTACGCAAAGACTGCACAATGTGATTACACAGAGCCTGCACCGTGTGATTAGACAGAGACTGCACAATGTGATTACACAGAGACTGCACCATGTGATTACACAGAGACTGCACGATGTGATTACACAAAGACTTCACCGTGTGATTACACAAAGAGACTGCACCATGTGATTACACTGGGAAACTGCACCATGTGATTACACAGGGAGACTGCACCATGTGATTACACAGAGATTGCACCATCTGATTACACAGGGAGACTGCACCATGTGATTACACAGAGACTGCATTGTGTGATTATCCAGAGACGGCACCATGTGATTGCAAAGAGACGGCACCATGTGATTATACAGGGAGACTGCTCCATGAGATTACGCGGAGACTGCACCATGTGATTACACAGAGAAACTGCAACGTGATTACACAGAGTCTGCACCATGTGATTACACAGAGACAGCACCATGTGATTATTCAGAGACTGCACCATGTTTTTAAACAGAGAGACTGGACCATGCGATTACACATAGAGACTGCACCATGTAATTACAGTGAGCGACTGCACCATGTGATTACACAGAGACTGCACCATGTGATTACACAGTGAGACTGCACCATGTGATTACACAATGAGACAGCACCATGTGATTTTGCAGGGAGACTGCACCATGTGATTACACAGAGAGACTGCACCATGTGATTACACAGTGAGACTGCACCATGTGATTACACAATGAGACAGCACCATGTGATTTTGCAGGGAGACTGCACCATGTGATTACACAGAGAGACTGCACCATGTGATTACACAGTGAGACTGCACCATGTGATTACACAGAGACGGCACCAAGTGATTACACAGCGACTGCACCATGTGATTACACAGAGGCTGCACCGTGTGATTACACAGAGAGACTGCACCATGTGATTACACAGAGACTGCAACAAGTGGTTACACAGAGACTACACCATGTGATTACACAGAGACTGCACCATGTGATTACACAGTGAGACTGCACCATGTGATTACTCAATGAGACAGTACCATGTGATTGCAAAGAGACGGCACCATGTGATTGCAAAGAGACGGCACCATGTGATTATACAGGGAGACTGCTCCATGAGATTACGCGGAGACTGCACCATGTGATTACACAGAGAAACTGCAACGTGATTACACAGAGTCTGCACCATGTGATTACACAGAGACAGCACCATGTGATTATTCAGAGACTGCACCATGTTTTTAAACAGAGAGATTGGACCATGCGATTTCACATAGAGACTGCACCATGTAATTACAGTGAGCGACTGCACCATGTGATTACACAGAGACTGCACCATGTGATTACACAGTGAGACTGCACCATGTGATTACACAATGAGACAGCACCATGTGATTTTGCAGGGAGACTGCACCATGTGATTACACAGAGAGACTGCACCATGTGATTACACAGTGAGACTGCACCATGTGATTACACAATGAGACAGCACCATGTGATTTCGCAGGGAGACTGCACCATGTGATTACACAGAGAGACTGCACCATGTGATTACACAGTGAGACTGCACCATGTGATTACACAGAGACGGCACCAAGTGATTACACAGCGACTGCACCATGTGATTACACAGAGGCTGCACCATGTGATTACACAGAGAGACTGCACCATGTGATTACACAGAGACTGCAACAAGTGGTTACACAGAGACTACACCATGTGATTACACAGAGACTGCACCATGTGATTACACAGTGAGACTGCACCATGTGATTACTCAATGAGACAGTACCATGTGATTTCGCAGGGAGACTGCACCATATGATTACACAGAGACTGCACCATGTGATTTCACAGAGAGACTTCACCGCGTGATTACACAGAGAGACTGCACCAAGTGATTACACAGAGACTGCACCATGTGATTACACAGAGACTGCACCGCGTGATTACACAGAGACTGCACCGCGTGATTACAATGAGAGACTGCACCATATGATTGTACTGATACTGCACCATGTGATTACACAGTGACTGCACCATGTGATTACACAGAGACTGCACCATGTGATTACACCGGGAGACTGCACCATTTGATTACACGGAGACTGCACCATTTGATTACACAGGGAGACTGCACCATGTGATTACACAGAGACTGCAACATGTGATTGCACAGAGAGACTGCACCATGTGATTACACAGAGACTGCACCATCTGATTACACAGAGACTGCAACATGTGATTGCACAGAGAGACTGCACCATGTGATTACACAGAGACTGCACCATGTGATTACACAGAGAGACTGCACCATGTGATTTCACAGAGAGACTGCAGCATGTTTTTAAACAGAGAGACTGCACCATGTGATTGCACAGAAACTGCACCATGTGATTACACAGAGACTGCACCATGTGATTTCGCAGGGAGACTGCACCATGTGATTAAACAGAGATACTGCACTATGTGATTACACAGAGATTGCCCCATGTGATTATTCAGAGACTGCACCATGTGATTACACGGAGAGATTGCGACATGTGATTGAACAGAGAAGCTGCACCAGGTGATTACACAGAGACTGCATCATGTGATTAGACAGAGACTGCACCATGTGATTACATAGAGACTGCACCCTGTGATTACACAGGGACTGCATCATGTGATTACACAGAGTGACTGCACCATGTGATTACACAGAGAGACTGCACCATGTGATTAGACAGGGAGACTACATATTATTACACAGAGACTGTGCCATGTGATTTTGCAGGGAGACTGCACCATCAGATTACGAAGAGACTGCAACATGTGATTACACAGATACTGCACCATCTGATTACACAGAGACTGCACCATGAGATTACACAGAGACTGCACCAGGTGATTACACAGATACTGCACCATGTGATTATACAGCGAATGCACCAGCTGATTACACAGATACTGCACCATCTGATTACACAGAGAATGCACCATGTGATTACACAGAGACTGCACCATGTGATTACACAGGGAGACTGCACCATGTGATTACACAGTGAGACTGCACCATGTGATTTCACAGAGACTGCACCATGTGATTACAAACAGACTGAACCATGTGATTACACAGAGACTGCAGCATGTGATTACACACATATTACACCATGTGATTATTCATAGAGACTGCAGCATGTGATTGCACAGCGACTGCACCATGTGATTACACACAGATTGCTCCATGTGATTAATCAGAGAGACTGCACCATGTGATTACACAGAGACTGCACCATGTGATCACACAGAGACTGCACCATGTCATTTCAACGAGACTGCACCATGTGATTACACAGAGACAGCACCATGTGATTACACACAGATTGCACCATGTGATTATTCAGAGAGACTGCACCATGTGATTAGACAAGGAGACTGCATCATGTTATTGCACAGTGACTGCACCATGTGATTTCGCAGGGAGAATGCACCATCTG
This sequence comes from Cetorhinus maximus, assembly GCF_964194155.1. Lineage (NCBI taxonomy): Eukaryota > Metazoa > Chordata > Chondrichthyes > Lamniformes > Cetorhinidae > Cetorhinus > Cetorhinus maximus. The sequence goes on along the minus strand of NC_135905.1, from coordinate 21,924,188 downwards.
ATTACACAGAGGCTGCACCATCTGATTACACAGCGATTGCACCATGTGATTACACAGTGAGACTGCACCATGTGATTACACAGAGAGAATGCACCATGTGATTGCACTGATACTGCACCATGTGATTACACAGAGACTGCACCTTGTGATTACACAGAGTCTGCACCATGTGATTACACAGAGAGATTGCACCATGTGATTACACAGAGACGGTACCATGTGATTACACAGTGACTGCACCATGTGATTACACTGAGACTGCACCATGTGATTACACAGAGACTGCACCATGTGATTATACAGAGACTGCACCATGTGATTACATAGAGAGACTGCACCATGTGATTACAGAGAGAGACTGCACCATGTGATTTCAAAGAGACTGCACCATGTGATTACACAGAGACTGCACCATGTGATTACACAGAGATTGCACCATGTGATTACACAGAGAGACTGCACCATGTGTTTACACAGAGAGACTGCACCATGTGATTACACAGAGAGACTGCACCATGTTATTACACAGAGAGACTGCACCATGTGTTTACACAGAGGGACTGCAACATGTGATTAAACAGAGAGACTGCACCATGAGATTACAAAGAGACTGAACCATGTGATTACACAGAGACTGCACCATGTGATTAGACAGAGATACTGCACCATGTGATTACATAGAGACTGCACCATTTGTTTAAACAGAGAGACTGCAGCATGTGTTTACATAGACACTGCACCATGTGATTACACAGAGACTGCACCATGTGATTACACAGAGAGACTGCATCATGTGATTACACAGAGTGACTCCACCATGTGATTAAACAGAGAGACTGCATCATGTGATTACACAGAGACTGCAATATTATTTGTACACAGAGACTGCACCATGAAATTACACAGAGACTGCACCTTGTGATTTCACAGATAGACTGCACCATGTGATTACACAGAGATTGCACCATGTGATTACACAGAGACTGCATCACGTGATTACACAGAGACTTCACCATGTGATTACACACAGATTGCACCATGTGATTATTCAGAGGGACTGCACCATATGATTAGACAGGGAGACTGCATCAAGTGATTGCACAGAGACTGCAGCATGTGATTCCACAGAGAATGCACCATGTGATTAGACATATACTGCACCATGTGATTACCCAGAGACTGCACTATCTGATTACAAATAGGGTCTGCACCATGTGATTATGCAGAGATTGTATCATGTGATTATTCAGAGAGACTGCACCATGTGATTACACAGAGAGACTGCAACATGTGATTACACTGGGACTGCACCATGTGATTACAAAGAGACTGAACCATGTGATTACACACTGACTGCACCATGTGATTACACAGAGACTGCACCATGTGATTACACAGATAATGCACCATGTGATTACACAGAGACTGCACCATGTGATTACACAGTGAGACTGCACCATGTGATTACACAGAGAGACTAAACCACGTGAATGCAAAGGGAGTTTAAATCAAGTGATTACACAGGGAGACTAAACCATGTGATTACACAGATACTGCACCATGTGATTACACAGAGACTACACCATGTCATTACACAGCTACTGCACCATGTGATTACACGTAGACTGCACCATGTGATTACACAGAGACTGCAGCATGTGATTACACAGAGAGACTGCACCATGTAATTACATAGATACTGCACCATGTGATTACACAGAGACTGCACCATGTGATTACACAGAAACTGCACCATGTGATTACACAGAGACTGGACTATGTGATTACACAGATACTGCACCATGTGATTACACAGTCTGCACCATGTGATTAGACAGACACTGCACGATTTGTTTACACAGGGAGACTGCACCATGTGATTACACAGAGAGACTGCACCATGTGATTGCACAGAGAGTGCATCATGTGATAACACACAGAAACTGCACCATGTGATTACACAGATACTGCACCATGTGATTACATGGAGACTGCACCATGTGATTATTCAGAGAAACTGCACCATGTGATTACATAGAGACTGCACCATGTGATTACATGGAGACTGCACCATGTGATTATTCAGGGAAACTGCACCATGTGATTACATAGAGACTGCATCATGTGATTACACAGAGAGACTGCACCATGTGATTACATAGAGAGACTGCACCATGTGATTACATAGAGAGACTGAACCATGTGATTACGCAGGGACTGCATCATGTGATTACACAGAGAGACTGCACCAGGTGATTAAACAGAGAGACTGCACCAAGTGATTACCTAGAGACTGCACCATGTGATTACACAGAGACTGTACCATGTGATTACACAAAGACTGCACCATGTGATTACACAGAGACTGTACCATGTGATTACACAGAGACTGAACCATGTGATTATACAGAGACTGCACCATGTGATTACACAGAGACTTCACCATGTGATTACACATAGACTGCACCATGTGATTACACAGAGAGTTCACCATGTGATTACACATAGACTGCACCATGTGATTACACGGAAAGAGTGCACCATGTAATTACACAGATAATGCACATGTGATTACACAGAGAGACTGCACCATATGATTACACAGATAATGCACCATGTGATTACACATAGACTGCACCATGTGATTACACAGAGGAACTGCACCATGTGATTTCACTGATACTGCACCATGTGATTACACAGAGACTTCACCGTGTGATTACATGGAGACTACACCATGTGATTACACAGATACTGCACCATGTGATTACACAGAGACTGCACCAGGTGATTACACAGAGACTGCATCATGTGATTACACAGAGTGACTGCACCATGTGATAACACAGAGACTGCACCATGTGATTACACAGAGAGTCTGCACCATGTGATTACACAGAGACTGCGCCATGTGATTATACAGAGAGACTGCATCATGTGATTACACAGAGACTGCACCATGTGATTATACAGAGAGACTGCACCATGTGATTACACAGAGACTGCACCATTTGATTACACAGGGAGACTGCACCATGTGATTACACAGAGAGACTGCAACATGTGATTACACAGAGACTGCACCATCTGATTACACAGAGACTGCACCATCTGATTACACAGAGACTGCACCAGGTGATTACACAGAGAGTGCACCATCTGATTGCACAGAAACTGCAACATGTGATTACACAGAGAGACTGCACCATGTGATTACACAGGGAGACTGAACCATGTGAATTGAAAGGGAGATAAAATCAAGTGATTGCAAAGAGACACTGCACCATTTGATTATTCAGGGAAACTGCACCATGTGATTACACAGAGACTGCAACATGTGATTACACAGATACTGCATCATGTGATTACACAGAGACTGCACCATGTGCTAACACAGAGACTGCACCATGTGATTACACAGAGACTGCACCATGTGATTATACAGAGACTGCACCATGTGATTACACAGAGACTGCACCATGTGATTACACAGAGACTGCACCAGGTGATTACACAGATACTGCATCATGTGATTACACAGAGACTGCACCATGTGATTACACAGAGACTGCACCATGTGATTACACAGAGACTGCACCATGTGCTAACACAGAGACTGCACCATGTGATTACACAGAGACTGCACCATGTGATTACACAGAGACTGCACCAGGTGATTACACAGATACTGCATCATGTGATTACACAGAGACTGCACCATGTGCTAACACAGAGACTGCACCATGTGATGACACAGATACTGCATCATTTGTTTACACAGAGACTGCACCATGTGATTACACAGAGACTGCACCATGTGATTACACAAATAATGCACCATGTGATTATTCAGAGAGAATGCAACATGTGAATACACAGAGAATGCACCATGTGATTAGACATATACTGCACCATGTGATTACACAGAGAGACTGCACCATGTGATTACAAAGAGATTGCACCATGTGATTATTCAGAGAGACTGCACCATGTGATTACGCAGAGACTGCACCATGTGATTACACAGAGACTGCACAATGTGATTACACAGAGACGGCATCATGTGATTACACAGAGACTGCACAATGTGATTACACAGAGACTGCACCATATGTTTCGACAGAGAGACTGCACCATGTGATTACACAGAGAGACTGCACCATGTGATTAGACAGGGAGACTGCACCAAGATATTACAACGAGACTGCACCATGTGATTACACAGAGACGGCACCATGTGATTACACAAAGACTCCACAATGTGATTACACAGAGACTGCACCGTATGATTAGACAGAGTTGCACAATGTGATTACACAGAGACGGCACCATGTGATTACACAGAGACTGCACCATGTGATTACACAAAGACTTCACCGTGTGATTACACAGAGAGACTGCACCATGTGATTACACTGGGAGACTGCACCATGTGATTACACAGGGAGACTGCACCATGTGATTACACAGAGACGGCACCATGTGATTACACAAAGACTGCACAATGTGATTACACAGAGACTGCACCGTGTGATTAGACAGAGACTGCACCGAGATATTACAACGAGACTGCACCATGTGATTACACAGAGACGGCACAATGTGATTACGCAAAGACTGCACAATGTGATTACACAGAGCCTGCACCGTGTGATTAGACAGAGACTGCACAATGTGATTACACAGAGACTGCACCATGTGATTACACAGAGACTGCACGATGTGATTACACAAAGACTTCACCGTGTGATTACACAAAGAGACTGCACCATGTGATTACACTGGGAAACTGCACCATGTGATTACACAGGGAGACTGCACCATGTGATTACACAGAGATTGCACCATCTGATTACACAGGGAGACTGCACCATGTGATTACACAGAGACTGCATTGTGTGATTATCCAGAGACGGCACCATGTGATTGCAAAGAGACGGCACCATGTGATTATACAGGGAGACTGCTCCATGAGATTACGCGGAGACTGCACCATGTGATTACACAGAGAAACTGCAACGTGATTACACAGAGTCTGCACCATGTGATTACACAGAGACAGCACCATGTGATTATTCAGAGACTGCACCATGTTTTTAAACAGAGAGACTGGACCATGCGATTACACATAGAGACTGCACCATGTAATTACAGTGAGCGACTGCACCATGTGATTACACAGAGACTGCACCATGTGATTACACAGTGAGACTGCACCATGTGATTACACAATGAGACAGCACCATGTGATTTTGCAGGGAGACTGCACCATGTGATTACACAGAGAGACTGCACCATGTGATTACACAGTGAGACTGCACCATGTGATTACACAATGAGACAGCACCATGTGATTTTGCAGGGAGACTGCACCATGTGATTACACAGAGAGACTGCACCATGTGATTACACAGTGAGACTGCACCATGTGATTACACAGAGACGGCACCAAGTGATTACACAGCGACTGCACCATGTGATTACACAGAGGCTGCACCGTGTGATTACACAGAGAGACTGCACCATGTGATTACACAGAGACTGCAACAAGTGGTTACACAGAGACTACACCATGTGATTACACAGTGAGACTGCACCATGTGATTACTCAATGAGACAGTACCATGTGATTGCAAAGAGACGGCACCATGTGATTGCAAAGAGACGGCACCATGTGATTATACAGGGAGACTGCTCCATGAGATTACGCGGAGACTGCACCATGTGATTACACAGAGAAACTGCAACGTGATTACACAGAGTCTGCACCATGTGATTACACAGAGACAGCACCATGTGATTATTCAGAGACTGCACCATGTTTTTAAACAGAGAGATTGGACCATGCGATTTCACATAGAGACTGCACCATGTAATTACAGTGAGCGACTGCACCATGTGATTACACAGAGACTGCACCATGTGATTACACAGTGAGACTGCACCATGTGATTACACAATGAGACAGCACCATGTGATTTTGCAGGGAGACTGCACCATGTGATTACACAGAGAGACTGCACCATGTGATTACACAGTGAGACTGCACCATGTGATTACACAATGAGACAGCACCATGTGATTTTGCAGGGAGACTGCACCATGTGATTACACAGAGAGACTGCACCATGTGATTACACAGTGAGACTGCACCATGTGATTACACAGAGACGGCACCAAGTGATTACACAGCGACTGCACCATGTGATTACACAGAGGCTGCACCATGTGATTACACAGAGAGACTGCACCATGTGATTACACAGAGACTGCAACAAGTGGTTACACAGAGACTACACCATGTGATTACACAGAGACTGCACCATGTGATTACACAGTGAGACTGCACCATGTGATTACTCAATGAGACAGTACCATGTGATTTCGCAGGGAGACTGCACCATATGATTACACAGAGACTGCACCATGTGATTTCACAGAGAGACTTCACCGCGTGATTACACAGAGAGACTGCACCAAGTGATTACACAGAGACGGCACCATGTGATTACACAGAGACTGCACCGCGTGATTACACAGAGACTGCACCGCGTGATTACAATGAGAGACTGCACCATATGATTGTACTGATACTGCACCATGTGATTACACAGTGACTGCACCATGTGATTACACAGAGACTGCACCATGTGATTACACCGGGAGACTGCACCATTTGATTACACGGAGACTGCACCATTTGATTACACAGGGAGACTGCACCATGTGATTACACAGAGACTGCAACATGTGATTGCACAGAGAGACTGCACCATGTGATTACACAGAGACTGCACCATCTGATTACACAGAGACTGCAACATGTGATTGCACAGAGAGACTGCACCATGTGATTACACAGAGACTGCACCATGTGATTACACAGAGAGACTGCACCATGTGATTTCACAGAGAGACTGCAGCATGTTTTTAAACAGAGAGACTGCACCATGTGATTGCACAGAAACTGCACCATGTGATTACACAGAGACTGCACCATGTGATTTCGCAGGGAGACTGCACCATGTGATTAAACAGAGATACTGCACTATGTGATTACACAGAGATTGCCCCATGTGATTATTCAGAGACTGCACCATGTGATTACACGGAGAGATTGCGACATGTGATTGAACAGAGAAGCTGCACCAGGTGATTACACAGAGACTGCATCATGTGATTAGACAGAGACTGCACCATGTGATTACATAGAGACTGCACCCTGTGATTACACAGGGACTGCATCATGTGATTACACAGAGTGACTGCACCATGTGATTACACAGAGAGACTGCACCATGTGATTAGACAGGGAGACTACATATTATTACACAGAGACTGTGCCATGTGATTTTGCAGGGAGACTGCACCATCAGATTACGAAGAGACTGCAACATGTGATTACACAGATACTGCACCATCTGATTACACAGAGACTGCACCATGAGATTACACAGAGACTGCACCAGGTGATTACACAGATACTGCACCATGTGATTATACAGCGAATGCACCAGCTGATTACACAGATACTGCACCATCTGATTACACAGAGAATGCACCATGTGATTACACAGAGACTGCACCATGTGATTACACAGGGAGACTGCACCATGTGATTACACAGTGAGACTGCACCATGTGATTTCACAGAGACTGCACCATGTGATTACAAACAGACTGAACCATGTGATTACACAGAGACTGCAGCATGTGATTACACACATATTACACCATGTGATTATTCATAGAGACTGCAGCATGTGATTGCACAGCGACTGCACCATGTGATTACACACAGATTGCTCCATGTGATTAATCAGAGAGACTGCACCATGTGATTACACAGAGACTGCACCATGTGATCACACAGAGACTGCACCATGTCATTTCAACGAGACTGCACCATGTGATTACACAGAGACAGCACCATGTGATTACACACAGATTGCACCATGTGATTATTCAGAGAGACTGCACCATGTGATTAGACAAGGAGACTGCATCATGTTATTGCACAGTGACTGCACCATGTGATTTCGCAGGGAGAATGCACCATCTGATTACACAGAGGCTGCACCATCTGATTACACAGCGATTGCACCATGTGATTACACAGTGAGACTGCACCATGTGATTACACAGAGAGAATGCACCATGTGATTGCACTGATACTGCACCATGTGATTACACAGAGACTGCACCTTGTGATTACACAGAGTCTGCACCATGTGATTACACAGAGAGATTGCACCATGTGATTACACAGAGACGGTACCATGTGATTACACAGTGACTGCACCATGTGATTACACTGAGACTGCACCATGTGATTACACAGAGACTGCACCATGTGATTATACAGAGACTGCACCATGTGATTACACAGAGACTGCACCATGTGATTACACAGAGACGGTACCATGTGATTACACAGAGACTGCACCATGTGATTACACAGAGACTGCACCATGTGATTACACAGAGACTGCACCATGTGATTACACAGAGACTGCACCATGTGATTACACAGAGAGTTCACCATGTGATTACACATAGACTGCACCATGTGATTACACGGAAAGAGTGCACCATGTAATTACACAGATAATGCACATGTGATTACACAGAGAGACTGCACCATATGATTACACAGATAATGCACCATGTGATTACACATAGACTGCACCATGTGATTACACAGAGGAACTGCACCATGTGATTTCACTGATACTGCACCATGTGATTACACAGAGACTTCACCGTGTGATTACATGGAGACTACACCATGTGATTACACAGATACTGCACCATGTGATTACACAGAGACTGCACCAGGTGATTACACAGAGACTGCATCATGTGATTACACAGAGTGACTGCACCATGTGATTACACAGAGACTGCGCCATGTGATTATACAGAGAGACTGCATCATGTGATTACACAGAGACTGCGCCATGTGATTATACAGAGAGACTGCATCATGTGATTACACAGAGACTGCACCATGTGATTATACAGAGAGACTGCACCATGTGATTACACAGAGACTGCACCATTTGATTACACAGGGAGACTGCACCATGTGATTACACAGAGAGACTGCAACATGTGATTACACAGAGACTGCACCATCTGATTACACAGAGACTGCACCATCTGATTACACAGAGACTGCACCAGGTGATTACACAGAGAGTGCACCATCTGATTGCACAGAAACTGCAACATGTGATTACACAGAGAGACTGCACCATGTGATTACACAGGGAGGCTGAACCATGTGAATTGAAAGGGAGATAAAATCAAGTGATTGCAAAGAGACACTGCACCATTTGATTATTCAGGGAAACTGCACCATGTGATTACACAGAGACTGCAACATGTGATTACACAGATACTGCATCATGTGATTACACAGAGACTGCACCATGTGCTAACACAGAGACTGCACCATGTGATTACACAGAGACTGCACCATGTGATTATACAGAGACTGCACCATGTGATTACACAGAGACTGCACCATGTGATTACACAGAGACTGCACCAGGTGATTACACAGATACTGCATCATGTGATTACACAGAGACTGCACCATGTGATTACACAGAGACTGCACCATGTGCTAACACAGAGACTGCACCATGTGATTACACAGAGACTGCACCATGTGATTACACAGAGACTGCACCAGGTGATTACACAGATACTGCATCATGTGATTACACAGAGACTGCACCATGTGCTAACACAGAGACTGCACCATGTGATGACACAGATACTGCATCATTTGTTTACACAGAGACTGCACCATGTGATTACACAGAGACTGCACCATGTGATTACACAAATAATGCACCATGTGATTATTCAGAGAGAATGCAACATGTGAATACACAGAGAATGCACCATGTGATTAGACATATACTGCACCATGTGATTACACAGAGAGACTGCACCATGTGATTACAAAGAGATTGCACCATGTGATTATTCAGAGAGACTGCACCATGTGATTACGCAGAGACTGCACCATGTGATTACACAGAGACTGCACAATGTGATTACACAGAGACGGCATCATGTGATTACTCAATGAGACAGTACCATGTGATTTCGCAGGGAGACTGCACCATATGATTACACAGAGACTGCACCATGTGATTTCACAGAGAGACTTCACCGCGTGATTACACAGAGAGACTGCACCAAGTGATTACACAGAGACGGCACCATGTGATTACACAGAGACTGCACCGCGTGATTACACAGAGACTGCACCGCGTGATTACAATGAGAGACTGCACCATATGATTGTACTGATACTGCACCATGTGATTACACAGTGACTGCACCATGTGATTACACAGAGACTGCACCATGTGATTACACCGGGAGACTGCACCATTTGATTACACGGAGACTGCACCATTTGATTACACAGGGAGACTGCACCATGTGATTACACAGAGACTGCAACATGTGATTGCACAGAGAGACTGCACCATGTGATTACACAGAGACTGCACCATCTGATTACACAGAGACTGCAACATGTGATTGCACAGAGAGACTGCACCATGTGATTACACAGAGACTGCACCATGTGATTACACAGAGAGACTGCACCATGTGATTTCACAGAGAGACTGCAGCATGTTTTTAAACAGAGAGACTGCACCATGTGATTGCACAGAAACTGCACCATGTGATTACACAGAGACTGCACCATGTGATTTCGCAGGGAGACTGCACCATGTGATTAAACAGAGATACTGCACTATGTGATTACACAGAGATTGCCCCATGTGATTATTCAGAGACTGCACCATGTGATTACACGGAGAGATTGCGACATGTGATTGAACAGAGAAGCTGCACCAGGTGATTACACAGAGACTGCATCATGTGATTAGACAGAGACTGCACCATGTGATTACATAGAGACTGCACCCTGTGATTACACAGGGACTGCATCATGTGATTACACAGAGTGACTGCACCATGTGATTACACAGAGAGACTGCACCATGTGATTAGACAGGGAGACTACATATTATTACACAGAGACTGTGCCATGTGATTTTGCAGGGAGACTGCACCATCAGATTACGAAGAGACTGCAACATGTGATTACACAGATACTGCACCATCTGATTACACAGAGACTGCACCATGAGATTACACAGAGACTGCACCAGGTGATTACACAGATACTGCACCATGTGATTATACAGCGAATGCACCAGCTGATTACACAGATACTGCACCATCTGATTACACAGAGAATGCACCATGTGATTACACAGAGACTGCACCATGTGATTACACAGGGAGACTGCACCATGTGATTACACAGTGAGACTGCACCATGTGATTTCACAGAGACTGCACCATGTGATTACAAACAGACTGAACCATGTGATTACACAGAGACTGCAGCATGTGATTACACACATATTACACCATGTGATTATTCATAGAGACTGCAGCATGTGATTGCACAGCGACTGCACCATGTGATTACACACAGATTGCTCCATGTGATTAATCAGAGAGACTGCACCATGTGATTACACAGAGACTGCACCATGTGATCACACAGAGACTGCACCATGTCATTTCAACGAGACTGCACCATGTGATTACACAGAGACAGCACCATGTGATTACACACAGATTGCACCATGTGATTATTCAGAGAGACTGCACCATGTGATTAGACAAGGAGACTGCATCATGTTATTGCACAGTGACTGCACCATGTGATTTCGCAGGGAGACTGCACCATCTGATTACACAGAGGCTGCACCATCTGATTACACAGCGATTGCACCATGTGATTACACAGTGAGACTGCACCATGTGATTACACAGAGAGAATGCACCATGTGATTGCACTGATACTGCACCATGTGATTACACAGAGACTGCACCTTGTGATTACACAGAGTCTGCACCATGTGATTACACAGAGAGATTGCACCATGTGATTACACAGAGACGGTACCATGTGATTACACAGTGACTGCACCATGTGATTACACTGAGACTGCACCATGTGATTACACAGAGACTGCACCATGTGATTACACAGAGACTGCACCATGTGATTACACAGAGACGGTACCATGTGATTACACAGAGACTGCACCATGTGATTACACAGAGACTGCACCATGTGATTACACAGAGACTGCACCATGTGATTACACAGAGACTGCACCATGTGATTACACAGAGACTTCACCATGTGATTACACATAGACTGCACCATGTGATTACACGGAAAGAGTGCACCATGTAATTACACAGATAATGCACATGTGATTACACAGAGAGACTGCACCATATGATTACACAGATAATGCACCATGTGATTACACATAGACTGCACCATGTGATTACACAGAGGAACTGCACCATGTGATTTCACTGATACTGCACCATGTGATTACACAGAGACTTCACCGTGTGATTACATGGAGACTACACCATGTGATTACACAGATACTGCACCATGTGATTACACAGAGACTGCACCAGGTGATTACACAGAGACTGCATCATGTGATTACACAGAGTGACTGCACCATGTGATAACACAGAGACTGCACCATGTGATTACACAGAGAGTCTGCACCATGTGATTACACAGAGACTGCGCCATGTGATTATACAGAGAGACTGCATCATGTGATTACACAGAGACTGCACCATGTGATTATACAGAGAGACTGCACCATGTGATTACACAGAGACTGCACCATTTGATTACACAGGGAGACTGCACCATGTGATTACACAGAGAGACTGCAACATGTGATTACACAGAGACTGCACCATCTGATTACACAGAGACTGCACCATCTGATTACACAGAGACTGCACCAGGTGATTACACAGAGAGTGCACCATCTGATTGCACAGAAACTGCAACATGTGATTACACAGAGAGACTGCACCATGTGATTACACAGGGAGACTGAACCATGTGAATTGAAAGGGAGATAAAATCAAGTGATTGCAAAGAGACACTGCACCATTTGATTATTCAGGGAAACTGCACCATGTGATTACACAGAGACTGCAACATGTGATTACACAGATACTGCATCATGTGATTACACAGAGACTGCACCATGTGCTAACACAGAGACTGCACCATGTGATTACACAGAGACTGCACCATGTGATTATACAGAGACTGCACCATGTGATTACACAGAGACTGCACCATGTGATTACACAGAGACTGCACCAGGTGATTACACAGATACTGCATCATGTGATTACACAGAGACTGCACCATGTGATTACACAGAGACTGCACCATGTGCTAACACAGAGACTGCACCATGTGATTACACAGAGACTGCACCATGTGATTACACAGAGACTGCACCAGGTGATTACACAGATACTGCATCATGTGATTACACAGAGACTGCACCATGTGCTAACACAGAGACTGCACCATGTGATGACACAGATACTGCATCATTTGTTTACACAGAGACTGCACCATGTGATTACACAGAGACTGCACCATGTGATTACACAAATAATGCACCATGTGATTATTCAGAGAGAATGCAACATGTGAATACACAGAGAATGCACCATGTGATTAGACATATACTGCACCATGTGATTACACAGAGAGACTGCACCATGTGATTACAAAGAGATTGCACCATGTGATTATTCAGAGAGACTGCACCATGTGATTACGCAGAGACTGCACCATGTGATTACACAGAGACTGCACAATGTGATTACACAGAGACGGCATCATGTGATTACACAGAGACTGCACAATGTGATTACACAGAGACTGCACCATATGTTTCGACAGAGAGACTGCACCATGTGATTACACAGAGAGACTGCACCATGTGATTAGACAGGGAGACTGCACCAAGATATTACAACGAGACTGCACCATGTGATTACACAGAGACGGCACCATGTGATTACACAAAGACTCCACAATGTGATTACACAGAGACTGCACCGTATGATTAGACAGAGTTGCACAATGTGATTACACAGAGACGGCACCATGTGATTACACAGAGACTGCACCATGTGATTACACAAAGACTTCACCGTGTGATTACACAGAGAGACTGCACCATGTGATTACACTGGGAGACTGCACCATGTGATTACACAGGGAGACTGCACCATGTGATTACACAGAGACGGCACCATGTGATTACACAAAGACTGCACAATGTGATTACACAGAGACTGCACCGTGTGATTAGACAGAGACTGCACCGAGATATTACAACGAGACTGCACCATGTGATTACACAGAGACGGCACAATGTGATTACACAAAGACTGCACAATGTGATTACACAGAGCCTGCACCGTGTGATTAGACAGAGACTGCACAATGTGATTACACAGAGACTGCACCATGTGATTACACAGAGACTGCACGATGTGATTACACAAAGACTTCACCGTGTGATTACACAAAGAGACTGCACCATGTGATTACACTGGGAAACTGCACCATGTGATTACACAGGGAGACTGCACCATGTGATTACACAGAGAGACTGCACCATGTGATTACAAAGAGATTGCACCATGTGATTATTCAGAGAGACTGCACCATGTGATTACGCAGAGACTGCACCATGTGATTACACAGAGACTGCACAATGTGATTACACAGAGACGGCATCATGTGATTACACAGAGACTGCACAATGTGATTACACAGAGACTGCACCATATGTTTCGACAGAGAGACTGCACCATGTGATTACACAGAGAGACTGCACCATGTGATTAGACAGGGAGACTGCACCAAGATATTACAACGAGACTGCACCATGTGATTACACAGAGACGGCACCATGTGATTACACAAAGACTCCACAATGTGATTACACAGAGACTGCACCGTATGATTAGACAGAGTTGCACAATGTGATTACACAGAGACGGCACCATGTGATTACACAGAGACTGCACCATGTGATTACACAAAGACTTCACCGTGTGATTACACAGAGAGACTGCACCATGTGATTACACTGGGAGACTGCACCATGTGATTACACAGGGAGACTGCACCATGTGATTACACAGAGACGGCACCATGTGATTACACAAAGACTGCACAATGTGATTACACAGAGACTGCACCGTGTGATTAGACAGAGACTGCACCGAGATATTACAACGAGACTGCACCATGTGATTACACAGAGACGGCACAATGTGATTACACAAAGACTGCACAATGTGATTACACAGAGCCTGCACCGTGTGATTAGACAGAGACTGCACAATGTGATTACACAGAGACTGCACCATGTGATTACACAGAGACTGCACGATGTGATTACACAAAGACTTCACCGTGTGATTACACAAAGAGACTGCACCATGTGATTACACTGGGAAACTGCACCATGTGATTACACAGGGAGACTGCACCATGTGATTACACAGAGATTGCACCATCTGATTACACAGGGAGACTGCACCATGTGATTACACAGAGACTGCATTGTGTGATTATCCAGAGACGGCACCATGTGATTGCAAAGAGACGGCACCATGTGATTATACAGGGAGACTGCTCCATGAGATTACGCGGAGACTGCACCATGTGATTACACAGAGAAACTGCAACGTGATTACACAGAGTCTGCACCATGTGATTACACAGAGACAGCACCATGTGATTATTCAGAGACTGCACCATGTTTTTAAACAGAGAGACTGGACCATGCGATTACACATAGAGACTGCACCATGTAATTACAGTGAGCGACTGCACCATGTGATTACACAGAGACTGCACCATGTGATTACACAGTGAGACTGCACCATGTGATTACACAATGAGACAGCACCATGTGATTTTGCAGGGAGACTGCACCATGTGATTACACAGAGAGACTGCACCATGTGATTACACAGTGAGACTGCACCATGTGATTACACAATGAGACAGCACCATGTGATTTTGCAGGGAGACTGCACCATGTGATTACACAGAGAGACTGCACCATGTGATTACACAGTGAGACTGCACCATGTGATTACACAGAGACGGCACCAAGTGATTACACAGCGACTGCACCATGTGATTACACAGAGGCTGCACCATGTGATTACACAGAGAGACTGCACCATGTGATTACACAGAGACTGCAACAAGTGGTTACACAGAGACTACACCATGTGATTACACAGAGACTGCACCATGTGATTACACAGTGAGACTGCACCATGTGATTACTCAATGAGACAGTACCATGTGATTTCGCAGGGAGACTGCACCATATGATTACACAGAGACTGCACCATGTGATTTCACAGAGAGACTTCACCGCGTGATTACACAGAGAGACTGCACCAAGTGATTACACAGAGACTGCACCATGTGATTACACAGAGACTGCACCGCGTGATTACACAGAGACTGCACCGCGTGATTACAATGAGAGACTGCACCATATGATTGTACTGATACTGCACCATGTGATTACACAGTGACTGCACCATGTGATTACACAGAGACTGCACCATGTGATTACACCGGGAGACTGCACCATTTGATTACACGGAGACTGCACCATTTGATTACACAGGGAGACTGCACCATGTGATTACACAGAGACTGCAACATGTGATTGCACAGAGAGACTGCACCATGTGATTACACAGAGACTGCACCATCTGATTACACAGAGACTGCAACATGTGATTGCACAGAGAGACTGCACCATGTGATTACACAGAGACTGCACCATGTGATTACACAGAGAGACTGCACCATGTGATTTCACAGAGAGACTGCAGCATGTTTTTAAACAGAGAGACTGCACCATGTGATTGCACAGAAACTGCACCATGTGATTACACAGAGACTGCACCATGTGATTTCGCAGGGAGACTGCACCATGTGATTAAACAGAGATACTGCACTATGTGATTACACAGAGATTGCCCCATGTGATTATTCAGAGACTGCACCATGTGATTACACGGAGAGATTGCGACATGTGATTGAACAGAGAAGCTGCACCAGGTGATTACACAGAGACTGCATCATGTGATTAGACAGAGACTGCACCATGTGATTACATAGAGACTGCACCCTGTGATTACACAGGGACTGCATCATGTGATTACACAGAGTGACTGCACCATGTGATTACACAGAGAGACTGCACCATGTGATTACACAGAGAGACTGCACCATGTGATTAGACAGGGAGACTGCATCATATTATTACACAGAGACTGTGCCATGTGATTTTGCAGGGAGACTGCACCATCAGATTACGAAGAGACTGCAACATGTGATTACACAGATACTGCACCATCTGATTACACAGAGACTGCACCAAGTGATTACACAGAGAATGCACCTGGTGATTACACAGATACTGCACCATCTGATTACACAGAGACTGCACCATGAGATTACACAGAGACTGCACCAGGTGATTACACAGATACTGCACCATGTGATTATACAGCGAATGCACCAGCTGATTACACAGATACTGCACCATCTGATTACACAGAGAATGCACCATGTGATTACACAGAGACTGCACCATGTGATTACACAGGGAGACTGCACCATGTGATTACACAGTGAGACTGCACCATGTGATTTCACAGAGACTGCACCATGTGATTACAAACAGACTGAACCATGTGATTACACAGAGACTGCAGCATGTGATTACACAGAGACTGCACCATGTGATTACACACATATTACACCATGTGATTATTCATAGAGACTGCAGCATGTGATTGCACAGCGACTGCACCATGTGATTACACACAGATTGCTCCATGTGATTAATCAGAGAGACCGCACCATGTGATTACACAGAGACTGCACCATGTGATCACACAGAGACTGCACCATGTCATTTCAACGAGACTGCACCATGTGATTACACAGAGACAGCACCATGTGATTACACACAGATTGCACCATGTGATTATTCAGAGAGACTGCACCATGTGATTAGACAAGGAGACTGCATCATGTTATTGCACAGTGACTGCACCATGTGATTTCGCAGGGAGACTGCACCATCTGATTACACAGAGGCTGCACCATCTGATTACACAGCGATTGCACCATGTGATTACACAGTGAGACTGCACCATGTGATTACACAGAGAGAATGCACCATGTGATTGCACTGATACTGCACCATGTGATTACACAGAGACTGCACCTTGTGATTACACAGAGTCTGCACCATGTGATTACACAGAGAGATTGCACCATGTGATTACACAGAGACGGTACCATGTGATTACACAGTGACTGCACCATGTGATTACACTGAGACTGCACCATGTGATTACACAGAGACTGCACCATGTGATTACACAGGGAGACTGCACCATGTGATTATTCAGAGAGACTGCACAATGTGCTTACACAGAGTGACTGCACCATGTGATTACAGAGAGACTAAATCACGTGAATTCAAAGGGAGATTAAATCAAGTGGTTCCACAGAGACTGCACCATGTGATTACACAGAGACTGCATCATGTGATTACACAGAGACTGCACCATGTGATTACACAGTGAGACTGCACCATGTGATTACACAGAGACAGCACCATGTGATTACACACAGATTGCACCATGTGATTATTCAGAGAGACTGCACCATCTGATTACAACGAGACTGCATCATGTGATTACACAGAGACTGCAGCGTGTGATTACACAGAGACTGCACCATGTGATTACACACTGATTGCACCATGTGATTATTCAGAGAGACTGCAGCATGTGATTACACAGAGACTGCACCATGTGATTACACAGAGACAGCACCATGTGATTACACACAGATTGCACCATGTGATTATTCAGAGAGACTGCACCATGTGATAAGACATGGAGACTGCATCATGTTCTTACACAGAGACTGCACCATCTGATTACACAGAGACTGCACCATGTGATTACACAGCGAGAATACACCATGTGATTGCACTGATACAGCACCATGTGATTACACAGGGAGACTGCACCATGTGAATACACAGCGACTGCACCATGTGATTACACAGAGACGGTGCCATGTGATTACATAGAGATTGCACCATGTGATTACACAGTGACTGCACCATGTGATTACACAGAGACTGCACCATGTGATTACACAGAGGATGCACCATGCGATTACACAGAGTGACTGCACCATGTGATTACACAGAGACTGCAGAATGTGATTACACAGAGAGACTGCACCATGTGATTACACAGAGACTGCCTCATGTGATTACACAGACAGACTGCACCATGTGAATTCAAACGGAGATTAAATCAAATGATTACACCATGTGATTACACAGAGACTGCACCATCTGATTACATAGGGAGACTGCACCATATGATTAAACAGATACTGCAGCATGTGATTATACAGGGAGACTGCACCATGTGACTACACAGAGACTGCACCATGTGATTACACAGAGACTCCACCATGTGATTACAGAGAGACTATACCATGTGAATTCAAAGGGACATTAAATCAAGTGATTCCACAGAGACTGCACCATGTGATTACACAATGACTGCATCATGTGATTACACAGAGAGACTTCACCATGTGATTACACAGAGAGACTGCACCATGTGATTACACAGAGAGACTGCACCATGTGATTACACAGTGAGACTGCACCATGTGAGTACACAGAGAGACTGCAGCATGTTTTTAAACAGAGAGACTGCACCATGTGATTGCACAGAAACTGCACCATGTGATTACACAGAGACTGCACCATGTGATTTCGCAGGGAGACTGCACCATGTGATTAAACAGAGATACTGCACTATGTGATTACACAGAGATTGCACCATGTGATTATTCAGAGACTGCACCATGTGATTACACGGAGAGATTGCGACATGTGATTGAACAGAGAAGCTGCACCAGTTGATTACACAGAGACTGCATCATGTGATTAGACAGAGACTGCACCATGTGATTACATAGAGACTGCACCCTGTGATTACACAGGGACTGCATCATGTGATTACACAGAGTGACTGCACCATGTGATTACACAGAGAGACTGCACCATGTGATTAGACAGGGAGACTGCATCATATTATTACACAGAGACTGTGCCATGTGATTTTGCAGGGAGACTGCACCATCAGATTACGAAGAGACTGCAACATGTGATTACACAGATACTGCACCATCTGATTACACAGAGACTGCACCAAGTGATTACACAGAGAATGCACCATGCGATTACACAGAGTGACTGCACCATGTGATTACACAGAGACTGCAGAATGTGATTACACAGAGAGACTGCACCATGTGATTACACAGAGACTGCCTCATGTGATTACACAGACAGACTGCACCATGTGAATTCAAACGGAGATTTAATCAAATGATTACACCATGTGATTACACAGAGACTGCACCATCTGATTACATAGGGAGACTGCACCATATGATTAAACAGATACTGCAGCATGTGATTATACAGGGAGACTGCACCATGTGACTACACAGAGACTGCACCATGTGATTACACAGAGACTCCACCATGTGATTACAGAGAGACTATACCATGTGAATTCAAAGGGACATTAAATCAAGTGATTCCACAGAGACTGCACCATGTGATTACACAATGACTGCATCATGTGATTACACAGAGAGACTTCACCATGTGATTACACAGAGAGACTGCACCATGTGATTACACAGAGAGACTGCACCATGTGATTACACAGTGAGACTGCACCATGTGAGTACACAGATAGTCTGCACCATGTGATTACAAAGAGAGACTGCACCATGTGATTACAGAGAGAGACTGCACCATGAGATTACACAGAGACTGCACCATGTGATTACACAGAGACTGCACCATGTGATTTCGCAGGGAGACTGCACCATGTGATTAAACAGAGATACTGCACCATGAAATTACACAGAGATTGCAACATGTGATTACACAGTGACTGCACCATGTGATTACACAGAGATGGTACCATGTGATTACATAGAGATTGCACCATGTGATTACACAGTGACAGCACCATGTGATTACACAGAGACTGCACCATGTGATTACACAGAGGCTGCACCATGTGATTACACAGAGACTGCACCATGCGATTACACAGAGTGACTGCACCATGTGATTACACAGAGACTGCACCATGTGATTACACAGAGACTGCACCAGGTGATTACACAGATACTGCATCATGTGATTACACAGAGACTGCACCATGTGATTACACAGAGACTGCACCATGTGATTACACAGAGACTGCACCATGTGCTAACACAGAGACTGCACCATGTGATGACACAGAGACTGCACCATGTGATTACACAGAGACTGCACCAGGTGATTACACAGAGACTGCACCATGTGATTACACAGAGACTGCACCATGTGCTAACACAGAGACTGCAGAATGTGATTACACAGAAAGACTGCACCATGTGATTACACAGAGACTGCCTCATGTGATTACACAGACAGACTGCACCATGTGAATTCAAACGGAGATTAAATCAAGTGATTACACCATGTGATTACACAGAGAGTACACCATGTGATTACACAGAGACTGCACCATCTGATTACATAGGGAGACTGCACCATATGATTAAACAGATACTGCAGCATGTGATTATACAGGGAGACTGCACCATGTGACTACACAGAGACTGCACCATGTGATTACACAGAGAGACTTCACCATGTGATTACACAGAGAGACTGCACCATGTGATTACACAGAGAGACTGCACCATGTGATTACACAGAGAGACTGCACCATGTGAGTACACAGATAGTCTGCACCATGTGATTACAAAGAGAGACTGCACCATGTGATTACAGAGAGAGACTGCACCATGTGATTACACAGTGAGACTGCACCATGTGAGTACACAGATAGTCTGCACCATGTGATTACACAGAGAGACTGCACCATGTGATTACACAGAGAGACTGCACCATCTGATTACACAGAGACTGCATCATGTTATTACACAGTGACTGCACCATGTGATTACACAGAGACTGCACCATGTGATTTCGCAGGGAGACTGCACCATCTGATTACAACGAGACTGCATCATGTGATTACACAGAGACTGCAGTGTGTGATTACACAGAGACTGCACCATGTGATTACACACAGATTGCACCATGTGATTTCAAAGAGACTGCACCATGTGATTACACAGAGACAGCACCATGTGATTACACAGAGAGACTGCACCATGTGATTACACACAGATTGCACCATGTGATTATTCAGAAAGACTGCACCTTGTGATTATTCAGAGAGACTTCACCATGTGATTAGACATGGAGACTGCATTATGTTATTACACAGTGACTGCACCATGTGATTTTGCAGGGAGACTGCACCATCTGATTACACAGAGACTACACCATGTGATTACACAGAGACTGCACCATGTGATTACACAGAGACTGCACCATGCGATTATTCAGAGAGACTGCACCATGTGATTACACACAGATTGCACCATGTGATTATTCAGAGAGACTGCACCATGTGATTAGACATGGAGACTGCATCATGTTATTACACAGTGACTGCACCATGTGATTTCGCAGGGAGACTGCGCCATCTGATTACACAGAGACTGCACCATCTGATTACACAGAGAGAATGAACCATGTGATTGCACTGATACTGCACCATGTGGTTACACAGGGAGACTGAACCATGTGAATACACAGCGACTGCACCATGTGATTACACAGAGACTGCACCATGTGATTACACAGAGACTCCACCATGTGATTACACAGTGACTGCACCATGTGATTACACAGAAACGGTACCATGTGATTACACAGAGACTGCACCATGTGATTACACAGAGACTGCACCATGTGATTACACAGAGACTGCACCATGTGATTACACAGAGATTGCACCATGTGATTACAAAGAGACGGTACCATGTCATTACACAGTGACTGCACCATATGATTACACAGAGATGGTACTATGTGATTACACAGAGACTGCACCAAGTGATTACACAGAGACTGCACCATGCGATTACACAGAGTGACTGCACCATGGGATTACACATAGAGACCGCACCATGTTATTACACAGAGACTGCACCATGTGATTATACAGAGTGACTGCACCATGTGATGACACAGTGAGACCGCAACAGGTTATTACACAGATACTGCACCCTGTGATTACACAGAGAGACTGCACCATGTGATTACACAGAGACTGCCTCATGTGATTACACAGAGTAACTGCACCATGTGATTACACAGTGAGACTGCACCATGTGATTACACAGAGACGGCACCAAGTGATTACACAGCGACTGCACCATGTGATTACACAGAGGCTGCACCATGTGATTACACAGAGAGACTGCACCATGTGATTACACAGAGAGTCTGCACCATGTGATTACACAGAGACTGCAACAAGTGGTTACACAGAGACTACACCATGTGATTACACAGAGACTGCACCATGTGATTACACAGTGAGACTGCACCATGTGATTACTCAATGAGACAGTACCATGTGATTTCGCAGGGAGACTGCACCATATGATTACACAGAGACTGCAGCATGTGATTTCACAGAGAGACTTCACCGCGTGATTACACAGAGAGACTGCACCAAGTGATTACACAGAGACTGCACCATGTGATTACACAGAGACTGCACCGCGTGATTACACAGAGACTGCACCGCGTGATTACAATGAGAGACTGCACCATATGATTGTACTGATACTGCACCATGTGATTACACAGTGACTGCACCATGTGATTACACAGAGACTGCACCATGTGATTACACCGGGAGACTGCACCATTTGATTACACGGAGACTGCACCATTTGATTACACAGGGAGACTGCACCATGTGATTACACAGAGACTGCAACATGTGATTGCACAGAGAGACTGCACCATGTGATTACACAGAGACTGCACCATCTGATTACACAGAGACTGCAACATGTGATTGCACAGAGAGACTGCACCATGTGATTACACAGAGACTGCACCATGTGATTACACAGAGAGACTGCACCATGTGATTTCACAGAGAGACTGCAGCATGTTTTTAAACAGAGAGACTGCACCATGTGATTGCACAGAAACTGCACCATGTGATTACACAGAGACTGCACCATGTGATTTCGCAGGGAGACTGCACCATGTGATTAAACAGAGATACTGCACTATGTGATTACACAGAGATTGCACCATGTGATTATTCAGAGACTGCACCATGTGATTACACGGAGAGATTGCGACATGTGATTGAACAGAGAAGCTGCACCAGGTGATTACACAGAGACTGCATCATGTGATTAGACAGAGACTGCACCATGTGATTACATAGAGACGGCACCCTGTGATTACACAGGGACTGCATCATGTGATTACACAGAGTGACTGCACCATGTGATTACACAGAGAGACTGCACCATGTGATTACACAGGGAGACTGCACCATGTGATTAGACAGGGAGACTGCATCATATTATTACACAGAGACTGTGCCATGTGATTTTGCAGGGAGACTGCACCATCAGATTACGAAGAGACTGCAACATGTGATTACACAGATACTGCACCATCTGATTACACAGAGACTGCACCAAGTGATTACACAGAGAATGCACCTGGTGATTACACAGATACTGCACCATCTGATTACACAGAGACTGCACCATGAGATTACACAGAGACTGCACCAGGTGATTACACAGATACTGCACCATGTGATTATACAGCGAATGCACCAGCTGATTACACAGATACTGCACCATCTGATTACACAGAGAATGCACCATGTGATTACACAGAGACTGCACCATGTGATTACACAGGGAGACTGCACCATGTGATTACACAGTGAGACTGCACCATGTGATTTCACAGAGACTGCACCATGTGATTACAAACAGACTGAACCATGTGATTACACAGAGACTGCAGCATGTGATTACACAGAGACTGCACCATGTGATTACACACATATTACACCATGTGATTATTCATAGAGACTGCAGCATGTGATTGCACAGCGACTGCACCATGTGATTACACACAAATTGCTCCATGTGATTAATCAGAGAGACTGCACCATGTGATTACACAGAGACTGCACCATGTGATTAGACAAGGAGACTGCATCATGTTATTGCACAGTGACTGCACCATGTGATTTCGCAGGGAGACTGCACCATCTGATTACACAGAGGCTGCACCATCTGATTACACAGCGATTGCACCATGTGATTACACAGTGAGACTGCACCATGTGATTACACAGAGAGAATGCACCATGTGATTGCACTGATACTGCACCATGTGATTACACAGAGACTGCACCTTGTGATTACACAGAGTCTGCACCATGTGATTACACAGAGAGATTGCACCATGTGATTACACAGAGACGGTACCATGTGATTACACAGTGACTGCACCATGTGATTACACTGAGACTGCACCATGTGATTACACAGAGACTGCACCATGTGATTATACAGAGACTGCACCATGTGATTACACAGAGACTGCACCATGTGATTACACAGAGACGGTACCATGTGATTACACAGAGACTGCACCATGTGATTACACAGAGACTGCACCATGTGATTACACAGAGATTGCACCATGTGATTACACAGAGACGGTACCATGTCATTACACAGAGACTGCACCATGTGATTTCACAGAGACTGCACCATGTGATTACACAGAGTGACTGCACCATGTGATTACACAGAGACTGCACCATCTGATTACACAGAGTGACTGCACCATGTGATTACACAGAGAGACCGCACCAGGTTATTACACAGAGAGACTGCACCATGTGATTACACAGAGACTGCCTCATGTGATTACACAGAGAGACTGCACCATGTGAATTCAAAGGGAGATTAAATCAAGTGATTACACAGAGACTGCACCTTGTGATGACACAGATACTGCACCATCTGATTACATAGGGAGACTGCACCATATGATTAAACAGATACTGCACCATGTGACTACACAGAGACTGCACCATGTGATTACACAGAGACTCCAGCATGTGATTACACAGGGAGACTGCACCATGTGATTATTCAGAGAGACTGCACAATGTGCTTACACAGAGTGACTGCACCATGTGATTACAGAGAGACTAAATCACGTGAATTCAAAGGGAGATCAAATCAAGTGGTTCCACAGAGACTGCACCATGTGATTACACAGAGACTGCATCATGTGATTACACAGAGACTGCACCATGTGATTACACAGAGAGACTGCACCATGTGATTACACAGTGAGACTGCACCATGTGATTACACAGAGACAGCACCATGTGATTACACACAGATTGCACCATGTGATTATTCAGAGAGACTGCACCATCTGATTACAACGAGACTGCATCATGTGATTACACAGAGACTGCAGCGTGTGATTACACAGAGACTGCACCATGTGATTACACACTGATTGCACCATGTGATTATTCAGAGAGACTGCAGCATGTGATTACACAGAGACTGCACCATGTGATTACACAGAGACAGCACCATGTGATTACACACAGATTGCACCATGTGATTATTCAGAGAGACTGCACCATGTGATAAGACATGGAGACTGCATCATGTTCTTACACAGAGACTGCACCATCTGATTACACAGAGACTGCACCATGTGATTACACAGCGAGAATACACCATGTGATTGCACTGATACAGCACCATGTGATTACACAGGGAGACTGCACCATGTGAATACACAGCGACTGCACCATGTGATTACACAGAGACGGTGCCATGTGATTACATAGAGATTGCACCATGTGATTACACAGTGACTGCACCATGTGATTACAAAGAGACTGCACCATGTGATTACACAGAGGATGCACCATGCGATTACACAGAGTGACTGCACCATGTGATTACACAGAGACTGCAGAATGTGATTACACAGAGAGACTGCACCATGTGATTACACAGAGACTGCCTCATGTGATTACACAGACAGACTGCACCATGTGAATTCAAACGGAGATTAAATCAAATGATTACACCATGTGATTACACAGAGACTGCACCATCTGATTACATAGGGAGACTGCACCATATGATTAAACAGATACTGCAGCATGTGATTATACAGGGAGACTGCACCATGTGACTACACAGAGACTGCACCATGTGATTACACAGAGACTCCACCATGTGATTACAGAGAGACTATACCATGTGAATTCAAAGGGACATTAAATCAAGTGATTCCACAGAGACTGCACCATGTGATTACACAATGACTGCATCATGTGATTACACAGAGAGACTTCACCATGTGATTACACAGAGAGACTGCACCATGTGATTACACAGAGAGACTGCACCATGTGATTACACAGTGAGACTGCACCATGTGAGTACACAGAGAGACTGCAGCATGTTTTTAAACAGAGAGACTGCACCATGTGATTGCACAGAAACTGCACCATGTGATTACACAGAGACTGCACCATGTGATTTCGCAGGGAGACTGCACCATGTGATTAAACAGAGATACTGCACTATGTGATTACACAGAGATTGCACCATGTGATTATTCAGAGACTGCACCATGTGATTACACGGAGAGATTGCGACATGTGATTGAACAGAGAAGCTGCACCAGTTGATTACACAGAGACTGCATCATGTGATTAGACAGAGACTGCACCATGTGATTACATAGAGACTGCACCCTGTGATTACACAGGGACTGCATCATGTGATTACACAGAGTGACTGCACCATGTGATTACACAGAGAGACTGCACCATGTGATTAGACAGGGAGACTGCATCATATTATTACACAGAGACTGTGCCATGTGATTTTGCAGGGAGACTGCACCATCAGATTACGAAGAGACTGCAACATGTGATTACACAGATACTGCACCATCTGATTACACAGAGACTGCACCAAGTGATTACACAGAGAATGCACCATGCGATTACACAGAGTGACTGCACCATGTGATTACACAGAGACTGCAGAATGTGATTACACAGAGAGACTGCACCATGTGATTACACAGAGACTGCCTCATGTGATTACACAGACAGACTGCACCATGTGAATTCAAACGGAGATTTAATCAAATGATTACACCATGTGATTACACAGAGACTGCACCATCTGATTACATAGGGAGACTGCACCATATGATTAAACAGATACTGCAGCATGTGATTATACAGGGAGACTGCACCATGTGACTACACAGAGACTGCACCATGTGATTACACAGAGACTCCACCATGTGATTACAGAGAGACTATACCATGTGAATTCAAAGGGACATTAAATCAAGTGATTCCACAGAGACTGCACCATGTGATTACACAATGACTGCATCATGTGATTACACAGAGAGACTTCACCATGTGATTACACAGAGAGACTGCACCATGTGATTACACAGAGAGACTGCACCATGTGATTACACAGTGAGACTGCACCATGTGAGTACACAGATAGTCTGCACCATGTGATTACAAAGAGAGACTGCACCATGTGATTACAGAGAGAGACTGCACCATGAGATTACACAGAGACTGCACCATGTGATTACACAGAGACTGCACCATGTGATTTCGCAGGGAGACTGCACCATGTGATTAAACAGAGATACTGCACCATGAAATTACACAGAGATTGCAACATGTGATTACACAGTGACTGCACCATGTGATTACACAGAGATGGTACCATGTGATTACATAGAGATTGCACCATGTGATTACACAGTGACAGCACCATGTGATTACACAGAGACTGCACCATGTGATTACACAGAGGCTGCACCATGTGATTACACAGAGACTGCACCATGCGATTACACAGAGTGACTGCACCATGTGATTACACAGAGACTGCACCATGTGATTACACAGAGACTGCACCAGGTGATTACACAGATACTGCATCATGTGATTACACAGAGACTGCACCATGTGATTACACAGAGACTGCACCATGTGATTACACAGAGACTGCACCATGTGCTAACACAGAGACTGCACCATGTGATGACACAGAGACTGCACCATGTGATTACACAGAGACTGCACCAGGTGATTACACAGAGACTGCACCATGTGATTACACAGAGACTGCACCATGTGCTAACACAGAGACTGCAGAATGTGATTACACAGAAAGACTGCACCATGTGATTACACAGAGACTGCCTCATGTGATTACACAGACAGACTGCACCATGTGAATTCAAACGGAGATTAAATCAAGTGATTACACCATGTGATTACACAGAGAGTACACCATGTGATTACACAGAGACTGCACCATCTGATTACATAGGGAGACTGCACCATATGATTAAACAGATACTGCAGCATGTGATTATACAGGGAGACTGCACCATGTGACTACACAGAGACTGCACCATGTGATTACACAGAGAGACTTCACCATGTGATTACACAGAGAGACTGCACCATGTGATTACACAGAGAGACTGCACCATGTGATTACACAGAGAGACTGCACCATGTGAGTACACAGATAGTCTGCACCATGTGATTACAAAGAGAGACTGCACCATGTGATTACAGAGAGAGACTGCACCATGTGATTACACAGTGAGACTGCACCATGTGAGTACACAGATAGTCTGCACCATGTGATTACACAGAGAGACTGCACCATGTGATTACACAGAGAGACTGCACCATCTGATTACACAGAGACTGCATCATGTTATTACACAGTGACTGCACCATGTGATTACACAGAGACTGCACCATGTGATTTCGCAGGGAGACTGCACCATCTGATTACAACGAGACTGCATCATGTGATTACACAGAGACTGCAGTGTGTGATTACACAGAGACTGCACCATGTGATTACACACAGATTGCACCATGTGATTTCAAAGAGACTGCACCATGTGATTACACAGAGACAGCACCATGTGATTACACAGAGAGACTGCACCATGTGATTACACACAGATTGCACCATGTGATTATTCAGAAAGACTGCACCTTGTGATTATTCAGAGAGACTTCACCATGTGATTAGACATGGAGACTGCATTATGTTATTACACAGTGACTGCACCATGTGATTTTGCAGGGAGACTGCACCATCTGATTACACAGAGACTACACCATGTGATTACACAGAGACTGCACCATGTGATTACACAGAGACTGCACCATGCGATTATTCAGAGAGACTGCACCATGTGATTACACACAGATTGCACCATGTGATTATTCAGAGAGACTGCACCATGTGATTAGACATGGAGACTGCATCATGTTATTACACAGTGACTGCACCATGTGATTTCGCAGGGAGACTGCGCCATCTGATTACACAGAGACTGCACCATCTGATTACACAGAGAGAATGAACCATGTGATTGCACTGATACTGCACCATGTGGTTACACAGGGAGACTGAACCATGTGAATACACAGCGACTGCACCATGTGATTACACAGAGACTGCACCATGTGATTACACAGAGACTCCACCATGTGATTACACAGTGACTGCACCATGTGATTACACAGAAACGGTACCATGTGATTACACAGAGACTGCACCATGTGATTACACAGAGACTGCACCATGTGATTACACAGAGACTGCACCATGTGATTACAAAGAGACGGTACCATGTCATTACACAGTGACTGCACCATATGATTACACAGAGATGGTACTATGTGATTACACAGAGACTGCACCAAGTGATTACACAGAGACTGCACCATGCGATTACACAGAGTGACTGCACCATGGGATTACACATAGAGACCGCACCATGTTATTACACAGAGACTGCACCATGTGATTATACAGAGTGACTGCACCATGTGATGACACAGTGAGACCGCAACAGGTTATTACACAGATACTGCACCCTGTGATTACACAGAGAGACTGCACCATGTGATTACACAGAGACTGCCTCATGTGATTACACAGAGTAACTGCACCATGTGATTACACAGTGAGACTGCACCATGTGATTACACAGAGACGGCACCAAGTGATTACACAGCGACTGCACCATGTGATTACACAGAGGCTGCACCATGTGATTACACAGAGAGACTGCACCATGTGATTACACAGAGAGTCTGCACCATGTGATTACACAGAGACTGCAACAAGTGGTTACACAGAGACTACACCATGTGATTACACAGAGACTGCACCATGTGATTACACAGTGAGACTGCACCATGTGATTACTCAATGAGACAGTACCATGTGATTTCGCAGGGAGACTGCACCATATGATTACACAGAGACTGCAGCATGTGATTTCACAGAGAGACTTCACCGCGTGATTACACAGAGAGACTGCACCAAGTGATTACACAGAGACTGCACCATGTGATTACACAGAGACTGCACCGCGTGATTACACAGAGACTGCACCGCGTGATTACAATGAGAGACTGCACCATATGATTGTACTGATACTGCACCATGTGATTACACAGTGACTGCACCATGTGATTACACAGAGACTGCACCATGTGATTACACCGGGAGACTGCACCATTTGATTACACGGAGACTGCACCATTTGATTACACAGGGAGACTGCACCATGTGATTACACAGAGACTGCAACATGTGATTGCACAGAGAGACTGCACCATGTGATTACACAGAGACTGCACCATCTGATTACACAGAGACTGCAACATGTGATTGCACAGAGAGACTGCACCATGTGATTACACAGAGACTGCACCATGTGATTACACAGAGAGACTGCACCATGTGATTTCACAGAGAGACTGCAGCATGTTTTTAAACAGAGAGACTGCACCATGTGATTGCACAGAAACTGCACCATGTGATTACACAGAGACTGCACCATGTGATTTCGCAGGGAGACTGCACCATGTGATTAAACAGAGATACTGCACTATGTGATTACACAGAGATTGCACCATGTGATTATTCAGAGACTGCACCATGTGATTACACGGAGAGATTGCGACATGTGATTGAACAGAGAAGCTGCACCAGGTGATTACACAGAGACTGCATCATGTGATTAGACAGAGACTGCACCATGTGATTACATAGAGACGGCACCCTGTGATTACACAGGGACTGCATCATGTGATTACACAGAGTGACTGCACCATGTGATTACACAGAGAGACTGCACCATGTGATTACACAGGGAGACTGCACCATGTGATTAGACAGGGAGACTGCATCATATTATTACACAGAGACTGTGCCATGTGATTTTGCAGGGAGACTGCACCATCAGATTACGAAGAGACTGCAACATGTGATTACACAGATACTGCACCATCTGATTACACAGAGACTGCACCAAGTGATTACACAGAGAATGCACCTGGTGATTACACAGATACTGCACCATCTGATTACACAGAGACTGCACCATGAGATTACACAGAGACTGCACCAGGTGATTACACAGATACTGCACCATGTGATTATACAGCGAATGCACCAGCTGATTACACAGATACTGCACCATCTGATTACACAGAGAATGCACCATGTGATTACACAGAGACTGCACCATGTGATTACACAGGGAGACTGCACCATGTGATTACACAGTGAGACTGCACCATGTGATTTCACAGAGACTGCACCATGTGATTACAAACAGACTGAACCATGTGATTACACAGAGACTGCAGCATGTGATTACACAGAGACTGCACCATGTGATTACACACATATTACACCATGTGATTATTCATAGAGACTGCAGCATGTGATTGCACAGCGACTGCACCATGTGATTACACACAAATTGCTCCATGTGATTAATCAGAGAGACTGCACCATGTGATTACACAGAGACTGCACCATGTGATCACACAGAGACTGCACCATGTCATTTCAACGAGACTGCACCATGTGATTACACAGAGACAGCACCATGTGATTACACACAGATTGCACCATGTGATTATTCAGAGAGACTGCACCATGTGATTAGACAAGGAGACTGCATCATGTTATTGCACAGTGACTGCACCATGTGATTTCGCAGGGAGACTGCACCATCTGATTACACAGAGGCTGCACCATCTGATTACACAGCGATTGCACCATGTGATTACACAGTGAGACTGCACCATGTGATTACACAGAGAGAATGCACCATGTGATTGCACTGATACTGCACCATGTGATTACACAGAGACTGCACCTTGTGATTACACAGAGTCTGCACCATGTGATTACACAGAGAGATTGCACCATGTGATTACACAGAGACGGTACCATGTGATTACACAGTGACTGCACCATGTGATTACACTGAGACTGCACCATGTGATTACACAGAGACTGCACCATGTGATTATACAGAGACTGCACCATGTGATTACACAGAGACTGCACCATGTGATTACACAGAGACGGTACCATGTGATTACACAGAGACTGCACCATGTGATTACACAGAGACTGCACCATGTGATTACACAGAGATTGCACCATGTGATTACACAGAGACGGTACCATGTCATTACACAGAGACTGCACCATGTGATTTCACAGAGACTGCACCATGTGATTACACAGAGTGACTGCACCATGTGATTACACAGAGACTGCACCATCTGATTACACAGAGTGACTGCACCATGTGATTACACAGAGAGACCGCACCAGGTTATTACACAGAGAGACTGCACCATGTGATTACACAGAGACTGCCTCATGTGATTACACAGAGAGACTGCACCATGTGAATTCAAAGGGAGATTTAATCAAGTGATTACACAGAGACTGCACCTTGTGATGACACAGATACTGCACCATCTGATTACATAGGGAGACTGCACCATATGATTAAACAGATACTGCACCATGTGACTACACAGAGACTGCACCATGTGATTACACAGAGACTCCAGCATGTGATTACACAGGGAGACTGCACCATGTGATTATTCAGAGAGACTGCACAATGTGCTTACACAGAGTGACTGCACCATGTGATTACAGAGAGACTAAATCACGTGAATTCAAAGGGAGATCAAATCAAGTGGTTCCACAGAGACTGCACCATGTGATTACACAGAGACTGCATCATGTGATTACACAGAGACTGCACCATGTGATTACACAGAGAGACTGCACCATGTGATTACACAGTGAGACTGCACCATGTGATTACACAGAGACAGCACCATGTGATTACACACAGATTGCACCATGTGATTATTCAGAGAGACTGCACCATCTGATTACAACGAGACTGCATCATGTGATTACACAGAGACTGCAGCGTGTGATTACACAGAGACTGCACCATGTGATTACACACTGATTGCACCATGTGATTATTCAGAGAGACTGCAGCATGTGATTACACAGAGACTGCACCATGTGATTACACAGAGACAGCACCATGTGATTACACACAGATTGCACCATGTGATTATTCAGAGAGACTGCACCATGTGATAAGACATGGAGACTGCATCATGTTCTTACACAGAGACTGCACCATCTGATTACACAGAGACTGCACCATGTGATTACACAGCGAGAATACACCATGTGATTGCACTGATACAGCACCATGTGATTACACAGGGAGACTGCACCATGTGAATACACAGCGACTGCACCATGTGATTACACAGAGACGGTGCCATGTGATTACATAGAGATTGCACCATGTGATTACACAGTGACTGCACCATGTGATTACAAAGAGACTGCACCATGTGATTACACAGAGGATGCACCATGTGATTACACAGAGACTGCACCATGCGATTACACAGAGTGACTGCACCATGTGATTACACAGAGACTGCCTCATGTGATTACACAGACAGACTGTACCATGTGAATTCAAACGGAGATTAAATCAAATGATTACACCATGTGATTACACAGAGACTGCACCATCTGATTACATAGGGAGACTGCACCATATGATTAAACAGATACTGCAGCATGTGATTATACAGGGAGACTGCACCATGTGACTACACAGAGACTGCACCATGTGATTACACAGAGACTCCACCATGTGATTACAGAGAGACTATACCATGTGAATTCAAAGGGACATTAAATCAAGTGATTCCACAGAGACTGCACCATGTGATTACACAATGACTGCATCATGTGATTACACAGAGAGACTTCACCATGTGATTACACAGAGAGACTGCACCATGTGATTACACAGAGAGACTGCACCATGTGATTACACAGTGAGACTGCACCATGTGAGTACACAGATAGTCTGCACCATGTGATTACAAAGAGAGACTGCACCATGTGATTACAGAGAGAGACTGCACCATGAGATTACACAGAGACTGCACCATGTGATTACACAGAGACTGCACCATGTGATTTCGCAGGGAGACTGCACCGTGTGATTAAACAGAGATACTGCACCATGAAATTACACCGAGATTGCAACATGTGATTACACAGTGACTGCACCATGTGATTACACAGAGATGGTACCATGTGATTACATAGAGATTGCACCATGTGATTACACAGTGACAGCACCATGTGATTACACAGAGACTGCACCATGTGATTACACAGAGGCTGCACCATGTGATTACACAGAGACTGCACCATGCGATTACACAGAGTGACTGCACCATGTGATTACACAGAGACTGCACCATGTGATTACACAGAGACTGCACCAGGTGATTACACAGATACTGCATCATGTGATTACACAGAGACTGCACCATGTGATTACACAGAGACTGCACCATGTGATTACACAGAGACTGCACCATGTGCTAACACAGAGACTGCACCATGTGATGACACAGAGACTGCACCATGTGATTACACAGAGACTGCACCAGGTGATTACACAGAGACTGCACCATGTGATTACACAGAGACTGCACCATGTGCTAACACAGAGACTGCAGAATGTGATTACACAGAAAGACTGCACCATGTGATTACACAGAGACTGCCTCATGTGATTACACAGACAGACTGCACCATGTGAATTCAAACGGAGATTAAATCAAGTGATTACACCATGTGATTACACAGAGAGTACACCATGTGATTACACAGAGACTGCACCATCTGATTACATAGGGAGACTGCACCATATGATTAAACAGATACTGCAGCATGTGATTATACAGGGAGACTGCACCATGTGACTACACAGAGACTGCACCATGTGATTACACAGAGAGACTGCACCATGTGATTACACAGAGAGACTGCACCATGTGATTACACAGTGAGACTGCACCATGTGAGTACACAGATAGTCTGCACCATGTGATTACAAAGAGAGACTGCACCATGTGATTACAGAGAGAGACTGCACCATGTGATTACACAGTGAGACTGCACCATGTGAGTACACAGATAGTCTGCACCATGTGATTACACAGAGAGACTGCACCATGTGATTACACAGAGAGACTGCACCATCTGATTACACAGAGACTGCATCATGTTATTACACAGTGACTGCACCATGTGATTACACAGAGACTGCACCATGTGATTTCGCAGGGAGACTGCACCATCTGATTACAACGAGACTGCATTATGTGATTACACAGAGACTGCAGTGTGTGATTACTCAGAGACTGCACCATGTGATTACACACAGATTGCACCATGTGATTTCAAAGAGACTGCACCATGTGATTACACAGAGACAGCACCATGCGATTACACAGAGAGACTGCACCATGTGATTACACACAGATTGCACCATGTGATTATTCAGAGAGACTGCACCTTGTGATTATTCAGAGAGACTTCACCATGTGATTAGACATGGAGACTGCATTATGTTATTACACAGTGACTGCACCATGTGATTTTGCAGGGAGACTGCACCATCTGATTACACAGAGACTACACCATGTGATAACACAGAGACTGCACCATGTGATTACACAGAGACTGCACCATGCGATTATTCAGAGAGACTGCACCATGTGATTACACACAGATTGCACCATGTGATTATTCAGAGAGACTGCACCATGTGATTAGACATGGAGACTGCATCATGTTATTACACAGTGACTGCACCATGTGATTTCGCAGGGAGACTGCGCCATCTGATTACACAGAGACTGCACCATCTGATTACACAGAGAGAATGAACCATGTGATTGCACTGATACTGCACCATGTGGTTACACAGGGAGACTGAACCATGTGAATACACAGCGACTGCACCATGTGATTACACAGAGACTGCACCATGTGATTACACAGAGACTCCACCATGTGATTACACAGTGACTGCACCATGTGATTACACAGAAACGGTACCATGTGATTACACAGAGACTGCACCATGTGATTACACAGAGACTGCACCATGTGATTACACAGAGACTGCACCATGTGATTACACAGAGATTGCACCATGTAATTACAAAGAGACGGTACCATGTCATTACACAGTGACTGCACCATGTGATTACACAGAGATGGTACCATGTGATTACATAGAGATTGCACCATGTGATTACACAGTGACAGCACCATGTGATTACACAGAGACTGCACCATGTGATTACACAGAGGCTGCACCATGTGATTACACAGAGACTGCACCATGCGATTACACAGAGTGACTGCACCATGTGATTACACAGAGACTGCACCATGTGATTACACAGAGACTGCACCAGGTGATTACACAGATACTGCATCATGTGATTACACAGAGACTGCACCATGTGATTACACAGAGACTGCACCATGTGATTACACAGAGACTGCACCATGTGCTAACACAGAGACTGCACCATGTGATGACACAGAGACTGCACCATGTGATTACACAGAGACTGCACCAGGTGATTACACAGAGACTGCACCATGTGATTACACAGAGACTGCACCATGTGCTAACACAGAGACTGCAGAATGTGATTACACAGAAAGACTGCACCATGTGATTACACAGAGACTGCCTCATGTGATTACACAGACAGACTGCACCATGTGAATTCAAACGGAGATTAAATCAAGTGATTACACCATGTGATTACACAGAGAGTACACCATGTGATTACACAGAGACTGCACCATCTGATTACATAGGGAGACTGCACCATATGATTAAACAGATACTGCAGCATGTGATTATACAGGGAGACTGCACCATGTGACTACACAGAGACTGCACCATGTGATTACACAGAGAGACTGCACCATGTGATTACACAGAGAGACTGCACCATGTGATTACACAGTGAGACTGCACCATGTGAGTACAAAGAGAGACTGCACCATGTGATTACAAAGAGAGACTGCACCATGTGATTACAGAGAGAGACTGCACCATGTGATTACACAGTGAGACTGCACCATGTGAGTACACAGATAGTCTGCACCATGTGATTACACAGTGAGACTGCACCATGTGAGTACACAGATAGTCTGCACCATGTGATTACACAGAGAGACTGCACCATGTGATTACACAGAGAGACTGCACCATCTGATTACACAGAGACTGCACCATCTGATTACACAGAGAGAATGAACCATGTGATTGCACTGATACTGCACCATGTGGTTACACAGGGAGACTGAACCATGTGAATACACAGCGACTGCACCATGTGATTACACAGAGACTGCACCATGTGATTACACAGAGACTCCACCATGTGATTACACAGTGACTGCACCATGTGATTACACAGAAACGGTACCATGTGATTACACAGAGACTGCACCATGTGATTACACAGAGACTGCACCATGTGATTACACAGAGACTGCACCATGTGATTACACAGAGATTGCACCATGTAATTACAAAGAGACGGTACCATGTCATTACACAGTGACTGCACCATGTGATTACACAGAGATGGTACCATGTGATTACATAGAGATTGCACCATGTGATTACACAGTGACAGCACCATGTGATTACACAGAGACTGCACCATGTGATTACACAGAGGCTGCACCATGTGATTACACAGAGACTGCACCATGCGATTACACAGAGTGACTGCACCATGTGATTACACAGAGACTGCACCATGTGATTACACAGAGACTGCACCAGGTGATTACACAGATACTGCATCATGTGATTACACAGAGACTGCACCATGTGATTACACAGAGACTGCACCATGTGATTACACAGAGACTGCACCATGTGCTAACACAGAGACTGCACCATGTGATGACACAGAGACTGCACCATGTGATTACACAGAGACTGCACCAGGTGATTACACAGAGACTGCACCATGTGATTACACAGAGACTGCACCATGTGCTAACACAGAGACTGCAGAATGTGATTACACAGAAAGACTGCACCATGTGATTACACAGAGACTGCCTCATGTGATTACACAGACAGACTGCACCATGTGAATTCAAACGGAGATTAAATCAAGTGATTACACCATGTGATTACACAGAGAGTACACCATGTGATTACACAGAGACTGCACCATCTGATTACATAGGGAGACTGCACCATATGATTAAACAGATACTGCAGCATGTGATTATACAGGGAGACTGCACCATGTGACTACACAGAGACTGCACCATGTGATTACACAGAGAGACTGCACCATGTGATTACACAGAGAGACTGCACCATGTGATTACACAGTGAGACTGCACCATGTGAGTACAAAGAGAGACTGCACCATGTGATTACAAAGAGAGACTGCACCATGTGATTACAGAGAGAGACTGCACCATGTGATTACACAGTGAGACTGCACCATGTGAGTACACAGATAGTCTGCACCATGTGATTACACAGAGAGACTGCACCATGTGATTACACAGAGAGACTGCACCATCTGATTACACAGAGACTGCATCATGTTATTACACAGTGACTGCACCATGTGATTACACAGAGACTGCACCATGTGATTTCGCAGGGAGACTGCACCATCTGATTACAACGAGACTGCATCATGTGATTACACAGAGACTGCAGTGTGTGATTACACAGAGACTGCACCATGTGATTACACACAGATTGCACCATGTGATTTCAAAGAGACTGCACCATGTGATTACACAGAGACAGCACCATGTGATTACACAGAGAGACTGCACCATGTGATTACACACAGATTGCACCATGTGATTATTCAGAAAGACTGCACCTTGTGATTATTCAGAGAGACTTCACCATGTGATTAGACATGGAGACTGCATTATGTTATTACACAGTGACTGCACCATGTGATTTTGCAGGGAGACTGCACCATCTGATTACACAGAGACTACACCATGTGATTACACAGAGACTGCACCATGTGATTACACAGAGACTGCACCATGCGATTATTCAGAGAGACTGCACCATGTGATTACACACAGATTGCACCATGTGATTATTCAGAGAGACTGCACCATGTGATTAGACATGGAGACTGCATCATGTTATTACACAGTGACTGCACCATGTGATTTCGCAGGGAGACTGCGCCATCTGATTACACAGAGACTGCACCATCTGATTACACAGAGAGAATGAACCATGTGATTGCACTGATACTGCACCATGTGGTTACACAGGGAGACTGAACCATGTGAATACACAGCGACTGCACCATGTGATTACACAGAGACTGCACCATGTGATTACACAGAGACTCCACCATGTGATTACACAGTGACTGCACCATGTGATTACACAGAAACGGTACCATGTGATTACACAGAGACTGCACCATGTGATTACACAGAGACTGCACCATGTGATTACACAGAGACTGCACCATGTGATTACACAGAGATTGCACCATGTGATTACAAAGAGACGGTACCATGTCATTACACAGTGACTGCACCATATGATTACACAGAGATGGTACTATGTGATTACACAGAGACTGCACCAAGTGATTACACAGAGACTGCACCATGCGATTACACAGAGTGACTGCACCATGGGATTACACATAGAGACCGCACCATGTTATTACACAGAGACTGCACCATGTGATTATACAGAGTGACTGCACCATGTGATGACACAGTGAGACCGCAACAGGTTATTACACAGATACTGCACCCTGTGATTACACAGAGAGACTGCACCATGTGATTACACAGAGACTGCCTCATGTGATTACACAGAGTAACTGCACCATGTGATTACACAGTGAGACTGCACCATGTGATTACACAGAGACGGCACCAAGTGATTACACAGCGACTGCACCATGTGATTACACAGAGGCTGCACCATGTGATTACACAGAGAGACTGCACCATGTGATTACACAGAGACTGCAACAAGTGGTTACACAGAGACTACACCATGTGATTACACAGAGACTGCACCATGTGATTACACAGTGAGACTGCACCATGTGATTACTCAATGAGACAGTACCATGTGATTTCGCAGGGAGACTGCACCATATGATTACACAGAGACTGCACCATGTGATTTCACAGAGAGACTTCACCGCGTGATTACACACAGAGACTGCTCCGCGTGATTACACAGAGACTGCACCGCGTGATTACAATGAGAGACTGCACCATATGATTGTACTGATACTGCACCATGTGATTACACAGAGAGACTGCACCATGTGATTACACAGTGAGACTGCACCATGTGATTACACAATGAGACAGCACCATGTGATTTTGCAGGGAGACTGCACCATGTGATTACACAGAGAGACTGCACCATGTGATTACACAGTGAGACTGCACCATGTGATTACACAGAGACGGCACCAAGTGATTACACAGCGACTGCACCATGTGATTACACAGAGGCTGCACCATGTGATTACACAGAGAGACTGCACCATGTGATTACACAGAGACTGCAACAAGTGGTTACACAGAGACTACACCATGTGATTACACAGAGACTGCACCATGTGATTACACAGTGAGACTGCACCATGTGATTACTCAATGAGACAGTACCATGTGATTTCGCAGGGAGACTGCACCATATGATTACACAGAGACTGCAGCATGTGATTTCACAGAGAGACTTCACCGCGTGATTACACAGAGAGACTGCACCAAGTGATTACACAGAGACTGCACCATGTGATTACACAGAGACTGCACCGCGTGATTACACAGAGACTGCACCGCGTGATTACAATGAGAGACTGCACCATATGATTGTACTGATACTGCACCATGTGATTACACAGTGACTGCACCATGTGATTACACAGAGACTGCACCATGTGATTACACCGGGAGACTGCACCATTTGATTACACGGAGACTGCACCATTTGATTACACAGGGAGACTGCACCATGTGATTACACAGAGACTGCAACATGTGATTGCACAGAGAGACTGCACCATGTGATTACACAGAGACTGCACCATCTGATTACACAGAGACTGCAACATGTGATTGCACAGAGAGACTGCACCATGTGATTACACAGAGACTGCACCATGTGATTACACAGAGAGACTGCACCATGTGATTTCACAGAGAGACTGCAGCATGTTTTTAAACAGAGAGACTGCACCATGTGATTGCACAGAAACTGCACCATGTGATTACACAGAGACTGCACCATGTGATTTCGCAGGGAGACTGCACCATGTGATTAAACAGAGATACTGCACTATGTGATTACACAGAGATTGCACCATGTGATTATTCAGAGACTGCACCATGTGATTACACGGAGAGATTGCGACATGTGATTGAACAGAGAAGCTGCACCAGGTGATTACACAGAGACTGCATCATGTGATTAGACAGAGACTGCACCATGTGATTACATAGAGACTGCACCCTGTGATTACACAGGGACTGCATCATGTGATTACACAGAGTGACTGCACCATGTGATTACACAGAGAGACTGCACCATGTGATTACACAGGGAGACTGCACCATGTGATTAGACAGGGAGACTGCATCATATTATTACACAGAGACTGTGCCATGTGATTTTGCAGGGAGACTGCACCATCAGATTACGAAGAGACTGCAACATGTGATTACACAGATACTGCACCATCTGATTACACAGAGACTGCACCAAGTGATTACACAGAGAATGCACCTGGTGATTACACAGATACTGCACCATCTGATTACACAGAGACTGCACCATGAGATTACACAGAGACTGCACCAGGTGATTACACAGATACTGCACCATGTGATTATACAGCGAATGCACCAGCTGATTACACAGATACTGCACCATCTGATTACACAGAGAATGCACCATGTGATTACACAGAGACTGCACCATGTGATTACACAGGGAGACTGCACCATGTGATTACACAGTGAGACTGCACCATGTGATTTCACAGAGACTGCACCATGTGATTACAAACAGACTGAACCATGTGATTACACAGAGACTGCAGCATGTGATTACACAGAGACTGCACCATGTGATTACACACATATTACACCATGTGATTATTCATAGAGACTGCAGCATGTGATTGCACAGCGACTGCACCATGTGATTACACACAAATTGCTCCATGTGATTAATCAGAGAGACTGCACCATGTGATTACACAGAGACTGCACCATGTGATCACACAGAGACTGCACCATGTCATTTCAACGAGACTGCACCATGTGATTACACAGAGACAGCACCATGTGATTACACACAGATTGCACCATGTGATTATTCAGAGAGACTGCACCATGTGATTAGACATGGAGACTGCATCATGTTATTACACAGTGACTGCACCATGTGATTTCGCAGGGAGACTGCGCCATCTGATTACACAGAGACTGCACCATCTGATTACACAGAGAGAATGAACCATGTGATTGCACTGATACTGCACCATGTGGTTACACAGGGAGACTGAACCATGTGAATACACAGCGACTGCACCATGTGATTACACAGAGACTGCACCATGTGATTACACAGAGACTCCACCATGTGATTACACAGTGACTGCACCATGTGATTACACAGAAACGGTACCATGTGATTACACAGTGACTGCACCATGTGATTACACAGAAACGGTACCATGTGATTACACAGAGACTGCACCATGTGATTACACAGAGACTGCACCATGTGATT
The DNA here is from genome assembly GCF_964194155.1 of Cetorhinus maximus. Lineage (NCBI taxonomy): Eukaryota > Metazoa > Chordata > Chondrichthyes > Lamniformes > Cetorhinidae > Cetorhinus > Cetorhinus maximus. The sequence continues at coordinate 21,879,954 of NC_135905.1, read as the reverse complement.
ACACAGAGACTGCACCATGTGATTACACAGAGATTGCACCATGTGATTACAAAGAGACGGTACCATGTCATTACACAGTGACTGCACCATATGATTACACAGAGATGGTACTATGTGATTACACAGAGACTGCACCAAGTGATTACACAGAGACTGCACCATGCGATTACACAGAGTGACTGCACCATGGGATTACACATAGAGACCGCACCATGTTATTACACAGAGACTGCACCATGTGATTATACAGAGTGACTGCACCATGTGATGACACAGTGAGACCGCAACAGGTTATTACACAGATACTGCACCCTGTGATTACACAGAGAGACTGCACCATGTGATTACACAGAGACTGCCTCATGTGATTACACAGAGTAACTGCACCATGTGATTACACAGTGAGACTGCACCATGTGATTACACAGAGACGGCACCAAGTGATTACACAGCGACTGCACCATGTGATTACACAGAGGCTGCACCATGTGATTACACAGAGAGACTGCACCATGTGATTACACAGAGACTGCAACAAGTGGTTACACAGAGACTACACCATGTGATTACACAGAGACTGCACCATGTGATTACACAGTGAGACTGCACCATGTGATTACTCAATGAGACAGTACCATGTGATTTCGCAGGGAGACTGCACCATATGATTACACAGAGACTGCACCATGTGATTTCACAGAGAGACTTCACCGCGTGATTACACACAGAGACTGCTCCGCGTGATTACACAGAGACTGCACCGCGTGATTACAATGAGAGACTGCACCATATGATTGTACTGATACTGCACCATGTGATTACACAGTGACTGCACCATGTGATTACACAGAGACTGCACCATGTGATTACACCGGGAGACTGCACCATTTGATTACACGGAGACTGCACCATTTGATTACACAGGGAGACTGCACCATGTGATTACACAGAGACTGCAACATGTGATTGCACAGAGAGACTGCACCATGTGATTACACAGAGACTGCACCATCTGATTACACAGAGACTGCAACATGTGATTGCACAGAGAGACTGCACCATGTGATTACACAGAGACTGCACCATGTGATTACACAGAGAGACTGCACCATGTGATTTCACAGAGAGACTGCAGCATGTTTTTAAACAGAGAGACTGCACCATGTGATTGCACAGAAACTGCACCATGTGATTACACAGAGACTGCACCATGTGATTTCGCAGGGAGACTGCACCATGTGATTAAACAGAGATACTGCACTATGTGATTACACAGAGATTGCACCATGTGATTATTCAGAGACTGCACCATGTGATTACACGGAGAGATTGCGACATGTGATTGAACAGAGAAGCTGCACCAGGTGATTACACAGAGACTGCATCATGTGATTAGACAGAGACTGCACCATGTGATTACATAGAGACTGCACCCTGTGATTACACAGGGACTGCATCATGTGATTACACAGAGTGACTGCACCATGTGATTACACAGAGAGACTGCACCATGTGATTACACAGGGAGACTGCACCATGTGATTAGACAGGGAGACTGCATCATATTATTACACAGAGACTGTGCCATGTGATTTTGCAGGGAGACTGCACCATCAGATTACGAAGAGACTGCAACATGTGATTACACAGATACTGCACCATCTGATTACACAGAGACTGCACCAAGTGATTACACAGAGAATGCACCTGGTGATTACACAGATACTGCACCATCTGATTACACAGAGACTGCACCATGAGATTACACAGAGACTGCACCAGGTGATTACACAGATACTGCACCATGTGATTATACAGCGAATGCACCAGCTGATTACACAGATACTGCACCATCTGATTACACAGAGAATGCACCATGTGATTACACAGAGACTGCACCATGTGATTACACAGGGAGACTGCACCATGTGATTACACAGTGAGACTGCACCATGTGATTTCACAGAGACTGCACCATGTGATTACAAACAGACTGAACCATGTGATTACACAGAGACTGCAGCATGTGATTACACACATATTACACCATGTGATTATTCATAGAGACTGCAGCATGTGATTGCACAGCGACTGCACCATGTGATTACACACAAATTGCTCCATGTGATTAATCAGAGAGACTGCACCATGTGATTACACAGAGACTGCACCATGTGATCACACAGAGACTGCACCATGTCATTTCAACGAGACTGCACCATGTGATTACACAGAGACAGCACCATGTGATTACACACAGATTGCACCATGTGATTATTCAGAGAGACTGCACCATGTGATTAGACAAGGAGACTGCATCATGTTATTGCACAGTGACTGCACCATGTGATTTCGCAGGGAGACTGCACCATCTGATTACACAGAGGCTGCACCATCTGATTACACAGCGATTGCACCATGTGATTACACAGTGAGACTGCACCATGTGATTACACAGAGAGAATGCACCATGTGATTGCACTGATACTGCACCATGTGATTACACAGAGACTGCACCTTGTGATTACACAGAGTCTGCACCATGTGATTACACAGAGAGATTGCACCATGTGATTACACAGAGACGGTACCATGTGATTACACAGTGACTGCACCATGTGATTACACTGAGACTGCACCATGTGATTACACAGAGACTGCACCATGTGATTATACAGAGACTGCACCATGTGATTACACAGAGACTGCACCATGTGATTACACAGAGACGGTACCATGTGATTACACAGAGACTGCACCATGTGATTACACAGAGACTGCACCATGTGATTACACAGAGATTGCACCATGTGATTACACAGAGACGGTACCATGTGATTACACAGAGACTGCACCATGTGATTACACAGAGACTGCACCATGTGATTACACAGAGACTGCACCATGTGATTTCACAGAGATTGCACCATGTGATTACACAGAGTGACTGCACCATGTGATTACACAGAGACTGCACCATCTGATTACACAGAGTGACTGCACCATGTGATTACACAGAGAGACCGCACCAGGTTATTACACAGAGAGACTGCACCATGTGATTACACAGAGACTGCCTCATGTGATTACACAGAGAGACTGCACCTTGTGAATTCAAAGGGAGATTAAATCAAGTGATTACACAGAGACTGCACCTTGTGATGACACAGATACTGCACCATCTGATTACATAGGGAGACTGCACCATATGATTAAACAGATACTGCACCATGTGACTACACAGAGACTGCACCATGTGATTACACAGAGACTCCAGCATGTGATTACACGGGGAGACTGCACCATGTGATTATTCAGAGAGACTGCACAATGTGCTTACACAGAGTGACTGCACCATGTGATTACAGAGAGACTAAATCACGTGAATTCAAAGGGAGATTAAATCAAGTGGTTCCACAGAGACTGCACCATGTGATTACACAGAGACTGCATCATGTGATTACACAGAGACTGCACCATGTGATTACACAGAGAGACTGCACCATGTGATTACACAGTGAGACTGCACCATGTGATTACACAGAGACAGCACCATGTGATTACACACAGATTGCACCATGTGATTATTCAGAGAGACTGCACCATCTGATTACAACGAGACTGCATCATGTGATTACACAGAGACTGCAGCGTGTGATTACACAGAGACTGCACCATGTGATTACACACTGATTGCACCATGTGATTATTCAGAGAGACTGCAGCATGTGATTACACAGAGACTGCACCATGTGATTACACAGAGACAGCACCATGTGATTACACACAGATTGCACCATGTGATTATTCAGAGAGACTGCACCATGTGATAAGACATGGAGACTGCATCATGTTCTTACACAGAGACTGCACCATCTGATTACACAGAGACTGCACCATGTGATTACACAGCGAGAATACACCATGTGATTGCACTGATACAGCACCATGTGATTACACAGGGAGACTGCACCATGTGAATACACAGCGACTGCACCATGTGATTACACAGAGACGGTGCCATGTGATTACAGAGATTGCACCATGTGATTACACAGTGACTGCACCATGTGATTACACAGAGACTGCACCATCTGATTACACAGAGGATGCACCATGTGATTACACAGAGACTGCACCATGCGATTACACAGAGTGACTGCACCATGTGATTACACAGAGACTGCCTCATGTGATTACACAGACAGACTGCACCATGTGAATTCAAACGGAGATTAAATCAAATGATTACACCATGTGATTACACAGAGACTGCACCATCTGATTACATAGGGAGACTGCACCATATGATTAAACAGATACTGCAGCATGTGATTATACAGGGAGACTGCACCATGTGACTACACAGAGACTGCACCATGTGATTACACAGAGACTGCACCATGTGATTACACAGAGAGACTGCACCATGTGATTACACAGTGAGACTGCACCATGTGATTACACAGAGACAGCACCATGTGATTACACACAGATTGCACCATGTGATTATTCAGAGAGACTGCACCATCTGATTACAACGAGACTGCATCATGTGATTACACAGAGACTGCAGCGTGTGATTACACAGAGACTGCACCATGTGATTACACACTGATTGCACCATGTGATTATTCAGAGAGACTGCAGCATGTGATTACACAGAGACTGCACCATGTGATTACACAGAGACAGCACCATGTGATTACACACAGATTGCACCATGTCATTATTCAGAGAGACTGCACCATGTGATAAGACATGGAGACTGCATCATGTTCTTACACAGAGACTGCACCATCTGATTACACAGAGACTGCACCATGTGATTACACAGCGAGAATACACCATGTGATTGCACTGATACAGCACCATGTGATTACACAGGGAGACTGCACCATGTGAATACACAGCGACTGCACCATGTGATTACACAGAGACGGTGCCATGTGATTACAGAGATTGCACCATGTGATTACACAGTGACTGCACCATGTGATTACACAGAGACTGCACCATGTGATTACACAGAGGATGCACCATCTGATTACACAGAGACTGCACCATGTGATTACACAGCGAGAATACACCATGTGATTGCACTGATACAGCACCATGTGATTACACAGGGAGACTGCACCATGTGAATACACAGCGACTGCACCATGTGATTACACAGAGACGGTGCCATGTGATTACAGAGATTGCACCATGTGATTACACAGTGACTGCACCATGTGATTACACAGAGGATGCACCATGTGATTACACAGAGACTGCACCATGCGATTACACAGAGTGACTGCACCATGTGATTACACAGAGACTGCCTCATGTGATTACACAGACAGACTGCACCATGTGAATTCAAACGGAGATTAAATCAAATGATTACACCATGTGATTACACAGAGACTGCACCATCTGATTACATAGGGAGACTGCACCATATGATTAAACAGATACTGCAGCATGTGATTATACAGGGAGACTGCACCATGTGACTACACAGAGACTGCACCATGTGATTACACAGAGACTCCACCATGTGATTACAGAGAGACTATACCATGTGAATTCAAAGGGACATTAAATCAAGTGATTCCACAGAGACTGCACCATGTGATTACACAATGACTGCATCATGTGATTACACAGAGAGACTTCACCATGTGATTACACAGAGAGACTGCACCATGTGATTACACAGAGAGACTGCACCATGTGATTACACAGTGAGACTGCACCATGTGAGTACACAGATAGTCTGCACCATGTGATTACAAAGAGAGACTGCACCATGAGATTACACAGAGACTGCACCATGTGATTACACAGAGACTGCACCATGTGATTTCGCAGGGAGACTGCACCATGTGATTAAACAGAGATACTGCACCATGAAATTACACCGAGATTGCAACATGTGATTACACAGTGACTGCACCATGTGATTACACAGAGATGGTACCATGTGATTACATAGAGATTGCACCATGTGATTACACAGTGACAGCACCATGTGATTACACAGAGACTGCACCATGTGATTACACAGAGGCTGCACCATGTGATTACACAGAGACTGCACCATGCGATTACACAGAGTGACTGCACCATGTGATTACACAGAGACTGCACCATGTGATTACACAGAGACTGCACCAGGTGATTGCACAGATACTGCATCATGTGATTACACAGAGACTGCACCATGTGATTACACAGAGACTGCACCATGTGATTACACAGAGACTGCACCATGTGCTAACACAGAGACTGCACCATGTGATGACACAGAGACTGCACCATGTGATTACACAGAGACTGCACCAGGTGATTACACAGAGACTGCACCATGTGATTACACAGAGACTGCACCATGTGCTAACACAGAGACTGCAGAATGTGATTACACAGAAAGACTGCACCATGTGATTACACAGAGACTGCCTCATGTGATTACACAGACAGACTGCACCATGTGAATTCAAACGGAGATTAAATCAAGTGATTACACCATGTGATTACACAGAGAGTACACCATGTGATTACACAGAGACTGCACCATCTGATTACATAGGGAGACTGCACCATATGATTAAACAGATACTGCAGCATGTGATTATACAGGGAGACTGCACCATGTGACTACACAGAGACTGCACCATGTGATTACACAGAGAGACTGCACCATGTGATTACACAGAGAGACTGCACCATGTGATTACACAGTGAGACTGCACCATGTGAGTACACAGATAGTCTGCACCATGTGATTACAAAGAGAGACTGCACCATGTGATTACAGAGAGAGACTGCACCATGTGATTACACAGTGAGACTGCACCATGTGAGTACACAGATAGTCTGCACCATGTGATTACACAGAGAGACTGCACCATGTGATTACACAGAGAGACTGCACCATCTGATTACACAGAGACTGCATCATGTTATTACACAGTGACTGCACCATGTGATTACACAGAGACTGCACCATGTGATTTCGCAGGGAGACTGCACCATCTGATTACAACGAGACTGCATCATGTGATTACACAGAGACTGCAGTGTGTGATTACACAGAGACTGCACCATGTGATTACACACAGATTGCACCATGTGATTTCAAAGAGACTGCACCATGTGATTACACAGAGACAGCACCATGTGATTTCACAGAGAGACTGCACCATGTGATTACACACAGATTGCACCATGTGATTATTCAGAAAGACTGCACCTTGTGATTATTCAGAGAGACTTCACGATGTGATTAGACATGGAGACTGCATTATGTTATTACACAGTGACTGCACCATGTGATTTCGCAGGGAGACTGCACCATCTGATTACACAGAGACTACACCATGTGATTACACAGAGACTGCACCATGTGATTACACAGAGACTGCACCATGCGATTATTCAGAGAGACTGCACCATGTGATTACACACAGATTGCACCATGTGATTATTCAGAGAGACTGCACCATGTGATTAGACATGGAGACTGCATCATGTTATTACACAGTGACTGCACCATGTGATTTCGCAGGGAGACTGCGCCATCTGATTACACAGAGACTGCACCATCTGATTACACAGAGAGAATGAACCATGTGATTGCACTGATACTGCACCATGTGGTTACACAGGGAGACTGAACCATGTGAATACACAGCGACTGCACCATGTGATTACACAGAGACTGCACCATGTGATTACACAGAGACTCCACCATGTGATTACACAGTGACTGCACCATGTGATTACACAGAAACGGTACCATGTGATTACACAGAGACTGCACCATGTGATTACACAGAGACTGCACCATGTGATTACACAGAGACTGCACCATGTGATTACACAGAGATTGCACCATGTGATTACAAAGAGACGGTACCATGTCATTACACAGTGACTGCACCATGTGATTACACAGAGATGGTACCATGTGATTACATAGAGATTGCACCATGTGATTACACAGTGACAGCACCATGTGATTACACAGAGACTGCACCATGTGATTACACAGAGACTGCACCAGGTGATTACACAGATACTGCACCATGTGATTACACAGAGACTGCACCAGGTGATTACACAGATACTGCATCATGTGATTACACAGAGACTGCACCATGTGATTACACAGAGACTGCACCATGTGATTACACAGAGACTGCACCATGTGCTAACACAGAGACTGCACCATGTGATGACACAGAGACTGCACCATGTGATTACACAGAGACTGCACCAGGTGATTACACAGAGACTGCACCATGTGATTACACAGAGACTGCACCATGTGCTAACACAGAGACTGCAGAATGTGATTACACAGAAAGACTGCACCATGTGATTACACAGAGACTGCCTCATGTGATTACACAGACAGACTGCACCATGTGAATTCAAACGGAGATTAAATCAAGTGATTACACCATGTGATTACACAGAGAGTACACCATGTGATTACACAGAAACTGCACCATCTGATTACATAGGGAGACTGCACCATATGATTAAACAGATACTGCAGCATGTGATTATACAGGGAGACTGCACCATGTGACTACACAGAGACTGCACCATGTGATTACACAGAGAGACTGCACCATGTGATTACACAGAGAGACTGCACCATGTGAGTACACAGATAGTCTGCACCATGTGATTACAAAGAGAGATTGCACCATGTGATTACACAGTGAGACTGCACCATGTGAGTACACAGATAGTCTGCACCATGTGATTACAAAGAGAGACTGCACCATGTGATTACAGAGAGAGACTGCACCATGTGATTACACAGTGAGACTGCACCATGTGAGTACACAGATAGTCTGCACCATGTGATTACACAGAGAGACTGCACCATGTGATTACACAGAGAGACTGCACCATCTGATTACACAGAGACTGCATCATGTTATTACACAGTGACTGCACCATGTGATTACACAGAGACTGCACCATGTGATTTCGCAGGGAGACTGCACCATCTGATTACAACGAGACTGCATCATGTGATTACACAGAGACTGCAGTGTGTGATTACACAGAGACTGCACCATGTGATTACACACAGATTGCACCATGTGATTTCAAAGAGACTGCACCATGTGATTACACAGAGACAGCACCATGTGATTACACAGAGAGACTGCACCATATGATTACACAGAGACTGCACCATGTGATTACACAGAGACTGCATCGCGTGATTACGCAGAGAGACTGCACCATATGATTGTACTGATACTGCACCATGTGATTACACAGTGACTGCACCATGTGATTACACAGAGAGACTGCACCATATGATTGTACTGATACTGCACCATGTGATTACACAGTGACTACACCATGTGATTACACATAGACTGCACCATGTGATTACACCGGGAGACTGCACCATTTGATTACACGGAGACTGCACCATTTGATTACACAGGGAGACTGCACCATGTGATTACACAGAGAGACTGCAACATGTGATTACACAATGACTGCACCATGTGATTAAATAGAGCCTGCACCATGTGATTACACAGAGAGACTGCACCATGTGATTACACAGAGACTGCACCATGTGATTTCACAAAGAGACTGCACAATGTGATTACACAGAGATTGCACCATGTGATTACACAGAGACTAAACCATGTGATTACACTGAAACTGCACCATGTGATTACACAGAGACTAAACCATGTGATTACACTGAGACTGCACCATGTGATTACACCGAGAGACTGCACAATGTGATTACACAGAGACTGCACCATGTGATTACAGAGAGAGACTGCACCATGTGATTTCAAAGAGACTGCACCATGTGATTACACAGAGACTGCACCATGTGATTACACAGAGATTGCACCATGTGATTACACAGAGAGACTGCACCATGTGTTTACACAGAGAGACTGCACCATGTGATTACACAGAGAGACTGCACCATGTTATTACACAGAGAGACTGCACCATGTGTTTACACAGAGGGACTGCAACATGTGATTAAACAGAGAGACTGCACCATGAGATTACAAAGAGACTGAACCATGTGATTACACAGAGACTGCACCATGTGATTAGACAGAGATACTGCACCATGTGATTACATAGAGACTGCACCATTTGTTTAAACAGAGAGACTGCACCATGCGATTACAAAGAGACTGCACCATGTGATTACACAGAGACTGCACCATGTGATTACAAAGAGACTGCACCATGTGATTACACACAGACTGCAGCATGTGATTACACAGTGACTGCACCAGCTGATTACACAGTGACTGCACCAGGTGATTACACCGAGACTGCGTCATGTGATTACACAGAGACTGCACCATGTGATTACACAGTGATACTGCACTATCTCATTAAACAGAGACTGCACCATGTGATTACACAGATTCTGCACCATGTGATTTCACAGGGAGACTGCACCATGTGATTACATAGAGACTGCACCATTTGTTTAGACAGAGAGACTGCACCATGTGATTACACAGGGATACTGCACCATGTGATTACACAGATACTGCACCATGTGATTACACAGAGACTGCACCATGTGATTACACAGGGAGACTGCACCATGTTATTACACAGGGAGACTGCACCATGTTATTACACAGAGAGACTGCACCATGTCATTACACAGGGAGACTGCACCATGTGATTACACAGAGACTGCACCATGTGATTACACAGAGACTGTATCATTTGATTATACATAGACTGCACCATGTGATTACATAGAGGCTGCACCATGTAATTACATAGAGACGGCACCATGTGATTACACAGAGACTGCACCATGTGATTACACAGAGAGACTGCACCATATGATTACATAGAGAGACTGCAGCATGTGATTACATAGAGACTGCACCATGTGATTACATAGAGTCTGCTTCATGTGATTACACAGAGAGACTGCAGCATGTGATTACATAGAGTCTGCTTCATGTGATTACACAGAGAGACTGCAGCATGTGTTTACATAGAGACTGCACCATGTGATTACACAGAGACTGCACCATGTGATTACACAGAGAGACTGCATCATGTGATTACACAGAGTGACTCCACCATGTGATTAAACAGAGAGACTGCATCATGTGATTACACAGAGACTGCAATATTATTTGTACACAGAGACTGCACCATGAAATTACACAGAGACTGCACCTTGTGATTTCACAGATAGACTGCACCATGTGATTACACAGAGATTGCACCATGTGATTACACAGAGACTGCATCACGTGATTACACAGAGACTTCACCATGTGATTACACACAGATTGCACCATGTGATTATTCAGAGGGACTGCACCATATGATTAGACAGGGAGACTGCATCAAGTGATTGCACAGAGACTGCAGCATGTGATTCCACAGAGAATGCACCATGTGATTAGACATATACTGCACCATGTGATTACCCAGAGACTGCACTATCTGATTACAAATAGGGTCTGCACCATGTGATTACGCAGAGATTGTACCATGTGATTATTCAGAGAGACTGCACCATGTGATTACACGGAGACTGCAACATTTGAGCACACAGCGACTGCACCATGTGATTACACAGAGACTGCACCATGTGATTACATAGAGTCTGCACCATGTGATTAGACAGAGATACTGCACCATGTGATTACACAGTGACTGCAACATGTGATTTCACAGGGAGACTGCACCATGTGATTACATAGAGATTGCACCATGTGATTACACAGTGACTGCACCGTCTGATTACAAAGAGGGTGTGCACCATATGATTACACAGAGACTGCACCATGTGATTACACAGTGACTGCACCATCTGATTACAAAGAGGGTGTGCACCATATGATTACACAGAGACTGCACCATGTGATTACACAGAGAGACTGCACCATGTGATTACACAGAGATTGCACCATGTGATTACACAGTGACTGCACCTTCTGATTACAAAGAAGGTGTTCACCATATGATTACACAGAGACTGCACCATGTCATTACAAAGAAACTACACCATGTGATTACACAGTGACAGCACCTTGTGATTACAAAGAGACTGAACCATGTGATTACACACAGACTGCAGCATGTGATTACACAGTGACTGCACCAGGTAATTACACTTTGACTGCAGCGGGTGATTACACAGTGACTGCAGCAGGTGATTACACAGTGACTGCAGCACGTGATTACACAGTGACTGCACCATGTGATTACACAGTGACTGCACCATGTGATTACGCATATTCTGCACCATGTGATTACATAGAGACTGAACCATTTCTTTAGACAGAGAGACTGCACCATGGGATTACACAGATACTGCACCATGTGATTACACAAAGATCGCAACATGTGATTATTCAGAGGGACTGCACCATGTGATTATTCAGAGAGATTGCACCACGTTTTAAAACAGAGAGACAGCACCATGTGATTACACAGAGACTGCACGATGTGATTACACAGAGATTGCACCATGTGATTACACAGAGTGACTGCACCATGCGATTACACAGTGAGACTGCAACATGTGATTAAACAGAGAGACTGGACCATGTGATTACACAATGAGACTGCAACATGTGATTAAACAGAGAGACTGCACCATGTGATTACACAGAGACTGCACCATGTAATTACACAGAGAGACTGCAACATGTGATTACACAGAGAGACTGCAACATGTGATTACACAGAGACTGCACCATGTGATTACACAGAGACTGCACCATGTGATTACACACAGTGACTGCATCATGTGATTACACAGAGACGGCACCATGTGATTACACAGAGTGACTGCATCATGTGATTACACAGAAACTGCACCATGTGATTACACAACGACTGCACCATGTGATTAAATAGAGCCTGCACCATGTGATTACACAGAGAGACTGCACCATGTGATTACACAGAGACTGCACCATGTGATTTCACAAAGAGACTGCACAATGTGATTACACAGAGACAGCACCATGTGATTACACAGAGACTGCACCATGTGATTTCACAATGAGACTGCACAATGTGATTATACAGAGACTGCACAATGTGATTACACAGAGATTGCACCATGTGATTACACAGAGACTAAACCATGTGATTACACTGAGACTGCACCATGTGATTACACCGAGAGACTGCACAATGTGATTACACAGAGACTGCACCATCTGATTACAGAGAGAGACTGCACCATGTGATTTCAAAGAGACTGCACCATGTGATTACACAGAGACTGCACCATGTGATTACACAGAGATTGCACCATGTGATTACACAGAGAGACTGCACCATGTGATTACGCAGAGATTGTACCATGTGATTATTCAGAGAGACTGCACCATGTGATTACACGGAGACTGCAACATTTGAGCACACAGCGACTGCACCATGTGATTACACAGAGACTGCACCATGTGATTACATAGAGTCTGCACCATGTGATTAGACAGAGATACTGCACCATGTGATTACACAGTGACTGCAACATGTGATTTCACAGGGAGACTGCACCATGTGATTACATAGAGATTGCACCATGTGATTACACAGTGACTGCACCGTCTGATTACAAAGAGGGTGTGCACCATATGATTACACAGAGACTGCACCATGTGATTACACAGTGACTGCACCATCTGATTACAAAGAGGGTGTGCACCATATGATTACACAGAGACTGCACCATGTGATTACACAGAGAGACTGCACCATGTGATTACACAGAGATTGCACCATGTGATTACACAGTGACTGCACCTTCTGATTACAAAGAAGGTGTTCACCATATGATTACACAGAGACTGCACCATGTCATTACAAAGAAACTACACCATGTGATTACACAGTGACAGCACCTTGTGATTACAAAGAGACTGAACCATGTGATTACACACAGACTGCAGCATGTGATTACACAGTGACTGCACCAGGTAATTACACTTTGACTGCAGCGGGTGATTACACAGTGACTGCAGCAGGTGATTACACAGTGACTGCAGCACGTGATTACACAGTGACTGCACCATGTGATTACACAGTGACTGCACCATGTGATTACGCATATTCTGCACCATGTGATTACATAGAGACTGAACCATTTCTTTAGACAGAGAGACTGCACCATGGGATTACACAGATACTGCACCATGTGATTACACAAAGATCGCAACATGTGATTATTCAGAGGGACTGCACCATGTGATTATTCAGAGAGATTGCACCACGTTTTAAAACAGAGAGACAGCACCATGTGATTACACAGAGACTGCACGATGTGATTACACAGAGATTGCACCATCTGATTACAGAGAGAGACTGCACCATGTGATTTCAAAGAGACTGCACCATGTGATTAGACATATACTGCACCATGTGATTACCCAGAGACTGCACTATCTGATTACAAATAGGGTCTGCACCATGTGATTACGCAGAGATTGTACCATGTGATTATTCAGAGAGACTGCACCATGTGATTACACGGAGACTGCAACATTTGAGCACACAGCGACTGCACCATGTGATTACACAGAGACTGCACCATGTGATTACATAGAGTCTGCACCATGTGATTAGACAGAGATACTGCACCATGTGATTACACAGTGACTGCAACATGTGATTTCACAGGGAGACTGCACCATGTGATTACATAGAGATTGCACCATGTGATTACACAGTGACTGCACCGTCTGATTACAAAGAGGGTGTGCACCATATGATTACACAGAGACTGCACCATGTGATTACACAGTGACTGCACCATCTGATTACAAAGAGGGTGTGCACCATATGATTACACAGAGACTGCACCATGTGATTACACAGAGAGACTGCACCATGTGATTACACAGAGATTGCACCATGTGATTACACAGTGACTGCACCTTCTGATTACAAAGAAGGTGTTCACCATATGATTACACAGAGACTGCACCATGTCATTACAAAGAAACTACACCATGTGATTACACAGTGACAGCACCTTGTGATTACAAAGAGACTGAACCATGTGATTACACACAGACTGCAGCATGTGATTACACAGTGACTGCACCAGGTAATTACACTTTGACTGCAGCGGGTGATTACACAGTGACTGCAGCAGGTGATTACACAGTGACTGCAGCACGTGATTACACAGTGACTGCACCATGTGATTACACAGTGACTGCACCATGTGATTACGCATATTCTGCACCATGTGATTACATAGAGACTGAACCATTTCTTTAGACAGAGAGACTGCACCATGGGATTACACAGATACTGCACCATGTGATTACACAAAGATCGCAACATGTGATTATTCAGAGGGACTGCACCATGTGATTATTCAGAGAGATTGCACCACGTTTTAAAACAGAGAGACAGCACCATGTGATTACACAGAGACTGCACGATGTGATTACACAGAGATTGCACCATGTGATTACACAGAGTGACTGCACCATGCGATTACACAGTGAGACTGCAACATGTGATTAAACAGAGAGACTGGACCATGTGATTACACAATGAGACTGCAACATGTGATTAAACAGAGAGACTGCACCATGTGATTACACAGAGACTGCACCATGTAATTACACAGAGAGACTGCAACATGTGATTACACAGAGAGACTGCAACATGTGATTACACAGAGACTGCACCATGTGATTACACAGAGACTGCACCATGTGATTACACACAGTGACTGCATCATGTGATTACACAGAGACGGCACCATGTGATTACACAGAGTGACTGCATCATGTGATTACACAGAAACTGCACCATGTGATTACACAACGACTGCACCATGTGATTAAATAGAGCCTGCACCATGTGATTACACAGAGAGACTGCACCATGTGATTACACAGAGACTGCACCATGTGATTTCACAAAGAGACTGCACAATGTGATTACACAGAGACAGCACCATGTGATTACACAGAGACTGCACCATGTGATTTCACAATGAGACTGCACAATGTGATTATACAGAGACTGCACAATGTGATTACACAGAGATTGCACCATGTGATTACACAGAGACTAAACCATGTGATTACACTGAGACTGCACCATGTGATTACACCGAGAGACTGCACAATGTGATTACACAGAGACTGCACCATCTGATTACAGAGAGAGACTGCACCATGTGATTTCAAAGAGACTGCACCATGTGATTACACAGAGACTGCACCATGTGATTACACAGAGATTGCACCATGTGATTACACAGAGAGACTGCACCATGTGATTACGCAGAGATTGTACCATGTGATTATTCAGAGAGACTGCACCATGTGATTACACGGAGACTGCAACATTTGAGCACACAGCGACTGCACCATGTGATTACACAGAGACTGCACCATGTGATTTCACAATGAGACTGCACAATGTGATTATACAGAGACTGCACAATGTGATTACACAGAGATTGCACCATGTGATTACACAGAGACTAAACCATGTGATTACACTGAGACTGCACCATGTGATTACACCGAGAGACTGCACAATGTGATTACACAGAGACTGCACCATCTGATTACAGAGAGAGACTGCACCATGTGATTTCAAAGAGACTGCACCATGTGATTACACAGAGACTGCACCATGTGATTACACAGAGATTGCACCATGTGATTACACAGAGAGACTGCACCATGTGTTTACACAGAGAGACTGCACCATGTGATTACACAGAGAGACTGCACCATGTTATTACACAGAGAGACTGCACCATGTGTTTACACAGAGGGACTGCAACATGTGATTAAACAGAGAGACTGCACCATGAGATTACAAAGAGACTGAACCATGTGATTACACAGAGACTGCACCATGTGATTAGACAGAGATACTGCACCATGTGATTACATAGAGACTGCACCATTTGTTTAAACAGAGAGACTGCACCATGCGATTACAAAGAGACTGCACCATGTGATTACACAGAGACTGCACCATGTGATTACAAAGAGACTGCACCATGTGATTACACACAGACTGCAGCATGTGATTACACAGTGACTGCACCAGCTGATTACACAGTGACTGCACCAGGTGATTACACCGAGACTGTGTCATGTGATTACACAGAGACTGCACCATGTGATTACACAGATTCTGCACCATGTGATTTCACAGGGAGACTGCACCATGTGATTACATAGAGACTGCACCATTTGTTTAAACAGAGAGACTGCACCATGTGATTACACAGGGATACTGCACCATGTGATTACACAGAGACTGCACCATGTGATTACACAGGGAGACTGCACCATGTTATTACACAGGGAGACTGCACCATGTTATTACACAGAGAGACTGCACCATGTCATTACACAGGGAGACTGCACCATGTGATTACACAGAGACTGCACCATGTGATTACACAGAGACTGTATCATTTGATTATACATAGACTGCACCATGTGATTACATAGAGGCTGCACCATGTAATTACATAGAGACGGCACCATGTGATTACACAGAGACTGCACCATGTGATTACATAGAGAGACTGCAGCATGTGATTACATAGAGACTGCACCATGTGATTACATAGAGACTGCATCATGTGATTACACAGAGAGACTACACCATGTGATTACATAGAGTCTGCTTCATGTGATTACACAGAGAGACTGCAGCATGTGTTTACATAGAGACTGCACCATGTGATTACACAGAGACTGCACCATGTGATTACACAGAGAGACTGCATCATGTGATTACACAGAGTGACTCCACCATGTGATTAAACAGAGAGACTGCATCATGTGATTACACAGAGAGACTACACCATGTGATTACATAGAGAGACTGCACCATGTGATTACATAGAGACTGCACTATCTGATTACAAATAGGGTCTGCACCATGTGATTACGCAGAGATTGTATCATGTGATTATTCAGAGAGACTGCACCATGTGATTACACAGAGAGACTGCAACATGTGATTACACTGGGACTGCACCATGTGATTACAAAGAGACTGAACCATGTGATTACACACTGACTGCACCATGTGATTACACAGTGACTGCAACATGTGATTTCACAGGGAGACTGCACCATGTGATTACACAGAGACTGCACCATGTGATTACACAGTGAGACTGCACCATGTGATTACACAGAGAGACTAAACCACGTGAATGCAAAGGGAGTTTAAATCAAGTGATTACACAGGGAGACTAAACCATGTGATTACACAGATACTGCACCATGTGATTATACAGAGTGACTGCACCATGTGATGACACAGTGAGACCGCAACAGGTTATTACACAGATACTGCACCCTGTGATTACACAGAGAGACTGCACCATGTGATTACACAGAGACTGCCTCATGTGATTACACAGAGTAACTGCACCATGTGATTACACAGTGTAAATCGACCATGTGATTACACAGAGACTGCCTCATGTGATTACACAGAGAGACTGCACCATGTGAATTCAAAGGGAGATTAAATCAAGTGATTACACAGGGAGACTGCACCATGTGACTACACAGAGACTGCACCATGTGATTACACAGAGACTCCACCATGTCATTACACAGGGAGACTGCACCATGTGATTATGCAGAGAGAATGCACCATGTGTTTACACAGAGACGGCACCAAGTGATTACACAGAGACTGCACCATGTGATTACACAGAGACGGCACCCAGTGATTACACAGAGACTGCACCATGTGATTACACAGAGACTGCAACAAGTGATTACACAGAGACTGCACCATGTGATTACACAGAGACTGCACCATGTGATTACACAGTGAGACTGCACCATGTGATTACACAATGAGACAGCACCATGTGATTTCGCAGGGAGACTGCACCATATGATTACACAGAGACTGCACCATGTGATTACACAGAGACTGCACCGCGTGATTACACAGAGAGACTGCACCATATGATTGTACTGATACTGCACCATGTGATTACACAGTGACTGCACCATGTGATTACACAGAGAGACTGCACCATATGATTGTACTGATACTGCACCATGTGATTACACAGTGACTACACCATGTGATTACACATAGACTGCACCATGTGATTACACCGGGAGACTGCACCATTTGATTACACGGAGACTGCACCATTTGATTACACAGGGAGACTGCACCATGTGATTACACAGAGAGACTGCAACATGTGATTACACAATGACTGCACCATGTGATTAAATAGAGCCTGCACCATGTGATTACACAGAGAGACTGCACCATGTGATTACACAGAGACTGCACCATGTGATTTCACAAAGAGACTGCACAATGTGATTACACAGAGATTGCACCATGTGATTACACAGAGACTAAACCATGTGATTACACTGAAACTGCACCATGTGATTACACAGAGACTAAACCATGTGATTACACTGAGACTGCACCATGTGATTACACCGAGAGACTGCACAATGTGATTACACAGAGACTGCACCATGTGATTACAGAGAGAGACTGCACCATGTGATTTCAAAGAGACTGCACCATGTGATTACACAGAGACTGCACCATGTGATTACACAGAGATTGCACCATGTGATTACACAGAGAGACTGCACCATGTGTTTACACAGAGAGACTGCACCATGTGATTACACAGAGAGACTGCACCATGTTATTACACAGAGAGACTGCACCATGTGTTTACACAGAGGGACTGCAACATGTGATTAAACAGAGAGACTGCACCATGAGATTACAAAGAGACTGAACCATGTGATTACACAGAGACTGCACCATGTGATTAGACAGAGATACTGCACCATGTGATTACATAGAGACTGCACCATTTGTTTAAACAGAGAGACTGCACTATGCGATTACAAAGAGACTGCACCATGTGATTACACAGAGACTGCACCATGTGATTACAAAGAGACTGCACCATGTGATTACACACAGACTGCAGCATGTGATTACACAGTGACTGCACCAGCTGATTACACAGTGACTGCACCAGGTGATTACACCGAGACTGCGTCATGTGATTACACAGAGACTGCACCATGTGATTACACAGTGATACTGCACTATCTCATTAAACAGAGACTGCACCATGTGATTACACAGATTCTGCACCATGTGATTTCACAGGGAGACTGCACCATGTGATTACATAGAGACTGCACCATTTGTTTAGACAGAGAGACTGCACCATGTGATTACACAGGGATACTGCACCATGTGATTACACAGATACTGCACCATGTGATTACACAGAGACTGCACCATGTGATTACACAGGGAGACTGCACCATGTTATTACACAGGGAGACTGCACCATGTTATTACACAGAGAGACTGCACCATGTCATTACACAGGGAGACTGCACCATGTGATTACACAGAGACTGCACCATGTGATTACACAGAGACTGTATCATTTGATTATACATAGACTGCACCATGTGATTACATAGAGGCTGCACCATGTAATTACATAGAGACGGCACCATGTGATTACACAGAGACTGCACCATGTGATTACACAGAGAGACTGCACCATATGATTACATAGAGAGACTGCAGCATGTGATTACATAGAGACTGCACCATGTGATTACATAGAGTCTGCTTCATGTGATTACACAGAGAGACTGCAGCATGTGATTACATAGAGTCTGCTTCATGTGATTACACAGAGAGACTGCAGCATGTGTTTACATAGAGACTGCACCATGTGATTACACAGAGACTGCACCATGTGATTACACAGAGAGACTGCATCATGTGATTACACAGAGTGACTCCACCATGTGATTAAACAGAGAGACTGCATCATGTGATTACACAGAGACTGCAATATTATTTGTACACAGAGACTGCACCATGAAATTACACAGAGACTGCACCTTGTGATTTCACAGATAGACTGCACCATGTGATTACACAGAGATTGCACCATGTGATTACACAGAGACTGCATCACGTGATTACACAGAGACTTCACCATGTGATTACACACAGATTGCACCATGTGATTATTCAGAGGGACTGCACCATATGATTAGACAGGGAGACTGCATCAAGTGATTGCACAGAGACTGCAGCATGTGATTCCACAGAGAATGCACCATGTGATTAGACATATACTGCACCATGTGATTACCCAGAGACTGCACTATCTGATTACAAATAGGGTCTGCACCATGTGATTACGCAGAGATTGTACCATGTGATTATTCAGAGAGACTGCACCATGTGATTACACGGAGACTGCAACATTTGAGCACACAGCGACTGCACCATGTGATTACACAGAGACTGCACCATGTGATTACATAGAGTCTGCACCATGTGATTAGACAGAGATACTGCACCATGTGATTACACAGTGACTGCAACATGTGATTTCACAGGGAGACTGCACCATGTGATTACATAGAGATTGCACCATGTGATTACACAGTGACTGCACCGTCTGATTACAAAGAGGGTGTGCACCATATGATTACACAGAGACTGCACCATGTGATTACACAGTGACTGCACCATCTGATTACAAAGAGGGTGTGCACCATATGATTACACAGAGACTGCACCATGTGATTACACAGAGAGACTGCACCATGTGATTACACAGAGATTGCACCATGTGATTACACAGTGACTGCACCTTCTGATTACAAAGAAGGTGTTCACCATATGATTACACAGAGACTGCACCATGTCATTACAAAGAAACTACACCATGTGATTACACAGTGACAGCACCTTGTGATTACAAAGAGACTGAACCATGTGATTACACACAGACTGCAGCATGTGATTACACAGTGACTGCACCAGGTAATTACACTTTGACTGCAGCGGGTGATTACACAGTGACTGCAGCAGGTGATTACACAGTGACTGCAGCACGTGATTACACAGTGACTGCACCATGTGATTACACAGTGACTGCACCATGTGATTACGCATATTCTGCACCATGTGATTACATAGAGACTGAACCATTTCTTTAGACAGAGAGACTGCACCATGGGATTACACAGATACTGCACCATGTGATTACACAAAGATCGCAACATGTGATTATTCAGAGGGACTGCACCATGTGATTATTCAGAGAGATTGCACCACGTTTTAAAACAGAGAGACAGCACCATGTGATTACACAGAGACTGCACGATGTGATTACACAGAGATTGCACCATGTGATTACACAGAGTGACTGCACCATGCGATTACACAGTGAGACTGCAACATGTGATTAAACAGAGAGACTGGACCATGTGATTACACAATGAGACTGCAACATGTGATTAAACAGAGAGACTGCACCATGTGATTACACAGAGACTGCACCATGTAATTACACAGAGAGACTGCAACATGTGATTACACAGAGAGACTGCAACATGTGATTACACAGAGACTGCACCATGTGATTACACAGAGACTGCACCATGTGATTACACACAGTGACTGCATCATGTGATTACACAGAGACGGCACCATGTGATTACACAGAGTGACTGCATCATGTGATTACACAGAAACTGCACCATGTGATTACACAACGACTGCACCATGTGATTAAATAGAGCCTGCACCATGTGATTACACAGAGAGACTGCACCATGTGATTACACAGAGACTGCACCATGTGATTTCACAAAGAGACTGCACAATGTGATTACACAGAGACAGCACCATGTGATTACACAGAGACTGCACCATGTGATTTCACAATGAGACTGCACAATGTGATTATACAGAGACTGCACAATGTGATTACACAGAGATTGCACCATGTGATTACACAGAGACTAAACCATGTGATTACACTGAGACTGCACCATGTGATTACACCGAGAGACTGCACAATGTGATTACACAGAGACTGCACCATCTGATTACAGAGAGAGACTGCACCATGTGATTTCAAAGAGACTGCACCATGTGATTACACAGAGACTGCACCATGTGATTACACAGAGATTGCACCATGTGATTACACAGAGAGACTGCACCATGTGTTTACACAGAGAGACTGCACCATGTGATTACACAGAGAGACTGCACCATGTTATTACACAGAGAGACTGCACCATGTGTTTACACAGAGGGACTGCAACATGTGATTAAACAGAGAGACTGCACCATGAGATTACAAAGAGACTGAACCATGTGATTACACAGAGACTGCACCATGTGATTAGACAGAGATACTGCACCATGTGATTACATAGAGACTGCACCATTTGTTTAAACAGAGAGACTGCACCATGCGATTACAAAGAGACTGCACCATGTGATTACACAGAGACTGCACCATGTGATTACAAAGAGACTGCACCATGTGATTACACACAGACTGCAGCATGTGATTACACAGTGACTGCACCAGCTGATTACACAGTGACTGCACCAGGTGATTACACCGAGACTGTGTCATGTGATTACACAGAGACTGCACCATGTGATTACACAGATTCTGCACCATGTGATTTCACAGGGAGACTGCACCATGTGATTACATAGAGACTGCACCATTTGTTTAAACAGAGAGACTGCACCATGTGATTACACAGGGATACTGCACCATGTGATTACACAGAGACTGCACCATGTGATTACACAGGGAGACTGCACCATGTTATTACACAGGGAGACTGCACCATGTTATTACACAGAGAGACTGCACCATGTCATTACACAGGGAGACTGCACCATGTGATTACACAGAGACTGCACCATGTGATTACACAGAGACTGTATCATTTGATTATACATAGACTGCACCATGTGATTACATAGAGGCTGCACCATGTAATTACATAGAGACGGCACCATGTGATTACACAGAGACTGCACCATGTGATTACATAGAGAGACTGCAGCATGTGATTACATAGAGACTGCACCATGTGATTACATAGAGACTGCATCATGTGATTACACAGAGAGACTACACCATGTGATTACATAGAGTCTGCTTCATGTGATTACACAGAGAGACTGCAGCATGTGTTTACATAGAGACTGCACCATGTGATTACACAGAGACTGCACCATGTGATTACACAGAGAGACTGCATCATGTGATTACACAGAGTGACTCCACCATGTGATTAAACAGAGAGACTGCATCATGTGATTACACAGAGAGACTACACCATGTGATTACATAGAGAGACTGCACCATGTGATTACATAGAGACTGCACTATCTGATTACAAATAGGGTCTGCACCATGTGATTACGCAGAGATTGTATCATGTGATTATTCAGAGAGACTGCACCATGTGATTACACAGAGAGACTGCAACATGTGATTACACTGGGACTGCACCATGTGATTACAAAGAGACTGAACCATGTGATTACACACTGACTGCACCATGTGATTACACAGTGACTGCAACATGTGATTTCACAGGGAGACTGCACCATGTGATTACACAGAGACTGCACCATGTGATTACACAGTGAGACTGCACCATGTGATTACACAGAGAGACTAAACCACGTGAATGCAAAGGGAGTTTAAATCAAGTGATTACACAGGGAGACTAAACCATGTGATTACACAGATACTGCACCATGTGATTACACAGAGACTACACCATGTCATTACACAGCTACTGCACCATGTGATTACACGTAGACTGCACCATGTGATTACACAGAGACTGCAGCATGTGATTACACAGAGAGACTGCACCATGTAATTACATAGATACTGCACCATGTGATTACACAGAGACTGCACCATGTGATTACACAGAAACTGCACCATGTGATTACACAGAGACTGGACTATGTGATTACACAGATACTGCACCATGTGATTACACAGTCTGCACCATGTGATTAGACAGACACTGCACGATTTGTTTACACAGGGAGACTGCACCATGTGATTACACAGAGAGACTGCACCATGTGATTGCACAGAGACTGCATCATGTGATAACACACAGAAACTGCACCATGTGATTACACAGATACTGCACCATGTGATTACATGGAGACTGCACCATGTGATTATTCAGAGAAACTGCACCATGTGATTACATAGAGACTGCACCATGTGATTACATGGAGACTGCACCATGTGATTATTCAGGGAAACTGCACCATGTGATTACATAGAGCCTGCACCAGGTGATTAAATAGAGACTGCATCATGTGATTACACAGAGAGACTGCACCATGTGATTACATAGAGAGACTGCACCATGTGATTACATAGAGAGACTGCACCATGTGATTACGCAGGGACTGCATCATGTGATTACACAGAGAGACTGCACCAGGTGATTAAACAGAGAGACTGCACCAAGTGATTACCTAGAGACTGCACCATGTGATTACACAGAGACTGTACCATGTGATTACACAACGACTGCACCATGTGATTACACAGAGACTGTACCATGTGATTACACAGAGACTGAACCATGTGATTATACAGAGACTGCGCCATGTGATTACACAGAGACTTCACCATGTGATTACACATAGACTGCACCATGTGATTACACAGAGAGTTCACCATGTGATTACACATAGACTGCACCATGTGATTACACGGAAAGAGTGCACCATGTAATTACACAGATAATGCACATGTGATTACACAGAGAGACTGCACCATATGATTACACAGATAATGCACCATGTGATTACACATAGACTGCACCATGTGATTACACAGAGGAACTGCACCATGTGATTTCACTGATACTGCACCATGTGATTACACAGAGACTTCACCGTGTGATTACATGGAGACTACACCATGTGATTACACAGATACTGCACCATGTGATTACACAGAGACTGCACCAGGTGATTACACAGAGACTGCATCATGTGATTACACAGAGTGACTGCACCATGTGATAACACAGAGACTGCACCATGTGATTACACAGAGAGTCTGCACCATGTGATTACACAGAGACGGCGCCATGTGATTATACAGAGAGACTGCATCATGTGATTACACAGAGACTGCACCATGTGATTATACAGAGAGACTGCACCATGTGATTACACAGAGACTGCACCATTTGATTACACAGGGAGACTGCACCATGTGATTACACAGAGAGACTGCAACATGTGATTACACAGAGACTGCACCATCTGATTACACAGAGACTGCACCATCTGATTACACAGAGACTGCACCAGGTGATTACACAGAGAGTGCACCATCTGATTGCACAGAAACTGCAACATGTGATTACACAGAGAGACTGCACCATGTGATTACACAGGGAGACTGAACCATGTGAATTGAAAGGGAGATAAAATCAAGTGATTGCAAAGAGACACTGCACCATTTGATTATTCAGGGAAACTGCACCATGTGATTACACAGAGACTGCAACATGTGATTACACAGATACTGCATCATGTGATTACACAGAGACTGCACCATGTGATTACACAGAGACTGCACCATGTGATTACACAGAGACTGCACCAGGTGATTACACAGATACTGCATCATGTGATTACACAGAGACTGCACCATGTGCTAACACAGAGACTGCACCATGTGATGACACAGATACTGCATCATTTGTTTACACAGAGACTGCACCATGTGATTACACAGAGACTGCACCATGTGATTACACAAATAATGCACCATGTGATTATTCAGAGAGAATGCAACATGTGAATACACAGAGAATGCACCATGTGATTAGACATCTACTGCACCATGTGATTACACAGAGAGACTGCACCATGTGATTACAAAGAGATTGCACCATGTGATTATTCAGAGAGACTGCACCATGTGATTACGCAGAGATTGCACCTTGTGATTACACAGAGACTGCACAATGTGATTACACAGAGACGGCATCATGTGATTACACAGAGACTGCACAATGTGATTACACAGAGACTGCACCATATGTTTCGACAGAGAGACTGTACCATGTGATTACACAGAGAGACTGCACCATGTGATTAGACAGGGAGACTGCACCAAGATATTACAACGAGACTGCACCATGTGATTACACAGAGACGGCACCATGTGATTACACAAAGACTCCACAATGTGATTACACAGAGACTGCACCGTATGATTAGACAGAGTTGCACAATGTGATTACACAGAGACGGCACCATGTGATTACACAGAGACTGCACCATGTGATTACACAAAGACTTCACCGTGTGATTACACAGAGAGACTGCACCATGTGATTACACTGGGAGACTGCACCATGTGATTACACAGGGAGACTGCACCATGTGATTACACAGAGACGGCACCATGTGATTACACAAAGACTGCACAATGTGATTACACAGAGACTGCACCGTGTGATTAGACAGAGACTGCACCGAGATATTACAACGAGACTGCACCATGTGATTACACAGAGACGGCACAATGTGATTACACAAAGACTGCACAATGTGATTACACAGAGCCTGCACCGTGTGATTAGACAGAGACTGCACAATGTGATTACACAGAGACTGCACCATGTGATTACACAGAGACTGCACGATGTGATTACACAAAGACTTCACCGTGTGATTACACAAAGAGACTGCACCATGTGATTACACTGGGAAACTGCACCATGTGATTACACAGGGAGACTGCACCATGTGATTACACAGAGATTGCACCATCTGATTACACAGGGAGACTGCACCATGTGATTACACAGAGACTGCATTGTGTGATTATCCAGAGACGGCACCATGTGATTGCAAAGAGACGGCACCATGTGATTATACAGGGAGACTGCTCCATGAGATTACGCGGAGACTGCACCATGTGATTACACAGAGAAACTGCAACGTGATTACACAGAGTCTGCACCATGTGATTACACAGAGACAGCACCATGTGATTATTCAGAGACTGCACCATGTTTTTAAACAGAGAGACTGGACCATGCGATTACACATAGAGACTGCACCATGTAATTACAGTGAGCGACTGCACCATGTGATTACACAGAGACTGCACCATGTGATTACACAGTGAGACTGCACCATGTGATTACACAATGAGACAGCACCATGTGATTTTGCAGGGAGACTGCACCATGTGATTACACAGAGAGACTGCACCATGTGATTACACAGTGAGACTGCACCATGTGATTACACAATGAGACAGCACCATGTGATTTTGCAGGGAGACTGCACCATGTGATTACACAGAGAGACTGCACCATGTGATTACACAGTGAGACTGCACCATGTGATTACACAGAGACGGCACCAAGTGATTACACAGCGACTGCACCATGTGATTACACAGAGGCTGCACCATGTGATTACACAGAGAGACTGCACCATGTGATTACACAGAGACTGCAACAAGTGGTTACACAGAGACTACACCATGTGATTACACAGAGACTGCACCATGTGATTACACAGTGACTGCAGCAGGTGATTACACAGTGACTGCAGCACGTGATTACACAGTGACTGCACCATGTGATTACACAGTGACTGCACCATGTGATTACGCATATTCTGCACCATGTGATTACATAGAGACTGAACCATTTCTTTAGACAGAGAGACTGCACCATGGGATTACACAGATACTGCACCATGTGATTACACAAAGATCGCAACATGTGATTATTCAGAGGGACTGCACCATGTGATTATTCAGAGAGATTGCACCACGTTTTAAAACAGAGAGACAGCACCATGTGATTACACAGAGACTGCACGATGTGATTACACAGAGATTGCACCATCTGATTACAGAGAGAGACTGCACCATGTGATTTCAAAGAGACTGCACCATGTGATTAGACATATACTGCACCATGTGATTACCCAGAGACTGCACTATCTGATTACAAATAGGGTCTGCACCATGTGATTACGCAGAGATTGTACCATGTGATTATTCAGAGAGACTGCACCATGTGATTACACGGAGACTGCAACATTTGAGCACACAGCGACTGCACCATGTGATTACACAGAGACTGCACCATGTGATTACATAGAGTCTGCACCATGTGATTAGACAGAGATACTGCACCATGTGATTACACAGTGACTGCAACATGTGATTTCACAGGGAGACTGCACCATGTGATTACATAGAGATTGCACCATGTGATTACACAGTGACTGCACCGTCTGATTACAAAGAGGGTGTGCACCATATGATTACACAGAGACTGCACCATGTGATTACACAGTGACTGCACCATCTGATTACAAAGAGGGTGTGCACCATATGATTACACAGAGACTGCACCATGTGATTACACAGAGAGACTGCACCATGTGATTACACAGAGATTGCACCATGTGATTACACAGTGACTGCACCTTCTGATTACAAAGAAGGTGTTCACCATATGATTACACAGAGACTGCACCATGTCATTACAAAGAAACTACACCATGTGATTACACAGTGACAGCACCTTGTGATTACAAAGAGACTGAACCATGTGATTACACACAGACTGCAGCATGTGATTACACAGTGACTGCACCAGGTAATTACACTTTGACTGCAGCGGGTGATTACACAGTGACTGCAGCAGGTGATTACACAGTGACTGCAGCACGTGATTACACAGTGACTGCACCATGTGATTACACAGTGACTGCACCATGTGATTACGCATATTCTGCACCATGTGATTACATAGAGACTGAACCATTTCTTTAGACAGAGAGACTGCACCATGGGATTACACAGATACTGCACCATGTGATTACACAAAGATCGCAACATGTGATTATTCAGAGGGACTGCACCATGTGATTATTCAGAGAGATTGCACCACGTTTTAAAACAGAGAGACAGCACCATGTGATTACACAGAGACTGCACGATGTGATTACACAGAGATTGCACCATGTGATTACACAGAGTGACTGCACCATGCGATTACACAGTGAGACTGCAACATGTGATTAAACAGAGAGACTGGACCATGTGATTACACAATGAGACTGCAACATGTGATTAAACAGAGAGACTGCACCATGTGATTACACAGAGACTGCACCATGTAATTACACAGAGAGACTGCAACATGTGATTACACAGAGAGACTGCAACATGTGATTACACAGAGACTGCACCATGTGATTACACAGAGACTGCACCATGTGATTACACACAGTGACTGCATCATGTGATTACACAGAGACGGCACCATGTGATTACACAGAGTGACTGCATCATGTGATTACACAGAAACTGCACCATGTGATTACACAACGACTGCACCATGTGATTAAATAGAGCCTGCACCATGTGATTACACAGAGAGACTGCACCATGTGATTACACAGAGACTGCACCATGTGATTTCACAAAGAGACTGCACAATGTGATTACACAGAGACAGCACCATGTGATTACACAGAGACTGCACCATGTGATTTCACAATGAGACTGCACAATGTGATTATACAGAGACTGCACAATGTGATTACACAGAGATTGCACCATGTGATTACACAGAGACTAAACCATGTGATTACACTGAGACTGCACCATGTGATTACACCGAGAGACTGCACAATGTGATTACACAGAGACTGCACCATCTGATTACAGAGAGAGACTGCACCATGTGATTTCAAAGAGACTGCACCATGTGATTACACAGAGACTGCACCATGTGATTACACAGAGATTGCACCATGTGATTACACAGAGAGACTGCACCATGTGATTACGCAGAGATTGTACCATGTGATTATTCAGAGAGACTGCACCATGTGATTACACGGAGACTGCAACATTTGAGCACACAGCGACTGCACCATGTGATTACACAGAGACTGCACCATGTGATTTCACAATGAGACTGCACAATGTGATTATACAGAGACTGCACAATGTGATTACACAGAGATTGCACCATGTGATTACACAGAGACTAAACCATGTGATTACACTGAGACTGCACCATGTGATTACACCGAGAGACTGCACAATGTGATTACACAGAGACTGCACCATCTGATTACAGAGAGAGACTGCACCATGTGATTTCAAAGAGACTGCACCATGTGATTACACAGAGACTGCACCATGTGATTACACAGAGATTGCACCATGTGATTACACAGAGAGACTGCACCATGTGTTTACACAGAGAGACTGCACCATGTGATTACACAGAGAGACTGCACCATGTTATTACACAGAGAGACTGCACCATGTGTTTACACAGAGGGACTGCAACATGTGATTAAACAGAGAGACTGCACCATGAGATTACAAAGAGACTGAACCATGTGATTACACAGAGACTGCACCATGTGATTAGACAGAGATACTGCACCATGTGATTACATAGAGACTGCACCATTTGTTTAAACAGAGAGACTGCACCATGCGATTACAAAGAGACTGCACCATGTGATTACACAGAGACTGCACCATGTGATTACAAAGAGACTGCACCATGTGATTACACACAGACTGCAGCATGTGATTACACAGTGACTGCACCAGCTGATTACACAGTGACTGCACCAGGTGATTACACCGAGACTGTGTCATGTGATTACACAGAGACTGCACCATGTGATTACACAGATTCTGCACCATGTGATTTCACAGGGAGACTGCACCATGTGATTACATAGAGACTGCACCATTTGTTTAAACAGAGAGACTGCACCATGTGATTACACAGGGATACTGCACCATGTGATTACACAGAGACTGCACCATGTGATTACACAGGGAGACTGCACCATGTTATTACACAGGGAGACTGCACCATGTTATTACACAGAGAGACTGCACCATGTCATTACACAGGGAGACTGCACCATGTGATTACACAGAGACTGCACCATGTGATTACACAGAGACTGTATCATTTGATTATACATAGACTGCACCATGTGATTACATAGAGGCTGCACCATGTAATTACATAGAGACGGCACCATGTGATTACACAGAGACTGCACCATGTGATTACATAGAGAGACTGCAGCATGTGATTACATAGAGACTGCACCATGTGATTACATAGAGACTGCATCATGTGATTACACAGAGAGACTACACCATGTGATTACATAGAGTCTGCTTCATGTGATTACACAGAGAGACTGCAGCATGTGTTTACATAGAGACTGCACCATGTGATTACACAGAGACTGCACCATGTGATTACACAGAGAGACTGCATCATGTGATTACACAGAGTGACTCCACCATGTGATTAAACAGAGAGACTGCATCATGTGATTACACAGAGAGACTACACCATGTGATTACATAGAGAGACTGCACCATGTGATTACATAGAGACTGCACTATCTGATTACAAATAGGGTCTGCACCATGTGATTACGCAGAGATTGTATCATGTGATTATTCAGAGAGACTGCACCATGTGATTACACAGAGAGACTGCAACATGTGATTACACTGGGACTGCACCATGTGATTACAAAGAGACTGAACCATGTGATTACACACTGACTGCACCATGTGATTACACAGTGACTGCAACATGTGATTTCACAGGGAGACTGCACCATGTGATTACACAGAGACTGCACCATGTGATTACACAGTGAGACTGCACCATGTGATTACACAGAGAGACTAAACCACGTGAATGCAAAGGGAGTTTAAATCAAGTGATTACACAGGGAGACTAAACCATGTGATTACACAGATACTGCACCATGTGATTATACAGAGTGACTGCACCATGTGATGACACAGTGAGACCGCAACAGGTTATTACACAGATACTGCACCCTGTGATTACACAGAGAGACTGCACCATGTGATTACACAGAGACTGCCTCATGTGATTACACAGAGTAACTGCACCATGTGATTACACAGTGTAAATCGACCATGTGATTACACAGAGACTGCCTCATGTGATTACACAGAGAGACTGCACCATGTGAATTCAAAGGGAGATTAAATCAAGTGATTACACAGGGAGACTGCACCATGTGACTACACAGAGACTGCACCATGTGATTACACAGAGACTCCACCATGTCATTACACAGGGAGACTGCACCATGTGATTATGCAGAGAGAATGCACCATGTGTTTACACAGAGACGGCACCAAGTGATTACACAGAGACTGCACCATGTGATTACACAGAGACGGCACCCAGTGATTACACAGAGACTGCACCATGTGATTACACAGAGACTGCAACAAGTGATTACACAGAGACTGCACCATGTGATTACACAGAGACTGCACCATGTGATTACACAGTGAGACTGCACCATGTGATTACACAATGAGACAGCACCATGTGATTTCGCAGGGAGACTGCACCATATGATTACACAGAGACTGCACCATGTGATTACACAGAGACTGCACCGCGTGATTACACAGAGAGACTGCACCATATGATTGTACTGATACTGCACCATGTGATTACACAGTGACTGCACCATGTGATTACACAGAGAGACTGCACCATATGATTGTACTGATACTGCACCATGTGATTACACAGTGACTACACCATGTGATTACACATAGACTGCACCATGTGATTACACCGGGAGACTGCACCATTTGATTACACGGAGACTGCACCATTTGATTACACAGGGAGACTGCACCATGTGATTACACAGAGAGACTGCAACATGTGATTACACAATGACTGCACCATGTGATTAAATAGAGCCTGCACCATGTGATTACACAGAGAGACTGCACCATGTGATTACACAGAGACTGCACCATGTGATTTCACAAAGAGACTGCACAATGTGATTACACAGAGATTGCACCATGTGATTACACAGAGACTAAACCATGTGATTACACTGAAACTGCACCATGTGATTACACAGAGACTAAACCATGTGATTACACTGAGACTGCACCATGTGATTACACCGAGAGACTGCACAATGTGATTACACAGAGACTGCACCATGTGATTACAGAGAGAGACTGCACCATGTGATTTCAAAGAGACTGCACCATGTGATTACACAGAGACTGCACCATGTGATTACACAGAGATTGCACCATGTGATTACACAGAGAGACTGCACCATGTGTTTACACAGAGAGACTGCACCATGTGATTACACAGAGAGACTGCACCATGTTATTACACAGAGAGACTGCACCATGTGTTTACACAGAGGGACTGCAACATGTGATTAAACAGAGAGACTGCACCATGAGATTACAAAGAGACTGAACCATGTGATTACACAGAGACTGCACCATGTGATTAGACAGAGATACTGCACCATGTGATTACATAGAGACTGCACCATTTGTTTAAACAGAGAGACTGCACTATGCGATTACAAAGAGACTGCACCATGTGATTACACAGAGACTGCACCATGTGATTACAAAGAGACTGCACCATGTGATTACACACAGACTGCAGCATGTGATTACACAGTGACTGCACCAGCTGATTACACAGTGACTGCACCAGGTGATTACACCGAGACTGCGTCATGTGATTACACAGAGACTGCACCATGTGATTACACAGTGATACTGCACTATCTCATTAAACAGAGACTGCACCATGTGATTACACAGATTCTGCACCATGTGATTTCACAGGGAGACTGCACCATGTGATTACATAGAGACTGCACCATTTGTTTAGACAGAGAGACTGCACCATGTGATTACACAGGGATACTGCACCATGTGATTACACAGATACTGCACCATGTGATTACACAGAGACTGCACCATGTGATTACACAGGGAGACTGCACCATGTTATTACACAGGGAGACTGCACCATGTTATTACACAGAGAGACTGCACCATGTCATTACACAGGGAGACTGCACCATGTGATTACACAGAGACTGCACCATGTGATTACACAGAGACTGTATCATTTGATTATACATAGACTGCACCATGTGATTACATAGAGGCTGCACCATGTAATTACATAGAGACGGCACCATGTGATTACACAGAGACTGCACCATGTGATTACACAGAGAGACTGCACCATATGATTACATAGAGAGACTGCAGCATGTGATTACATAGAGACTGCACCATGTGATTACATAGAGTCTGCTTCATGTGATTACACAGAGAGACTGCAGCATGTGATTACATAGAGTCTGCTTCATGTGATTACACAGAGAGACTGCAGCATGTGTTTACATAGAGACTGCACCATGTGATTACACAGAGACTGCACCATGTGATTACACAGAGAGACTGCATCATGTGATTACACAGAGTGACTCCACCATGTGATTAAACAGAGAGACTGCATCATGTGATTACACAGAGACTGCAATATTATTTGTACACAGAGACTGCACCATGAAATTACACAGAGACTGCACCTTGTGATTTCACAGATAGACTGCACCATGTGATTACACAGAGATTGCACCATGTGATTACACAGAGACTGCATCACGTGATTACACAGAGACTTCACCATGTGATTACACACAGATTGCACCATGTGATTATTCAGAGGGACTGCACCATATGATTAGACAGGGAGACTGCATCAAGTGATTGCACAGAGACTGCAGCATGTGATTCCACAGAGAATGCACCATGTGATTAGACATATACTGCACCATGTGATTACCCAGAGACTGCACTATCTGATTACAAATAGGGTCTGCACCATGTGATTACGCAGAGATTGTACCATGTGATTATTCAGAGAGACTGCACCATGTGATTACACGGAGACTGCAACATTTGAGCACACAGCGACTGCACCATGTGATTACACAGAGACTGCACCATGTGATTACATAGAGTCTGCACCATGTGATTAGACAGAGATACTGCACCATGTGATTACACAGTGACTGCAACATGTGATTTCACAGGGAGACTGCACCATGTGATTACATAGAGATTGCACCATGTGATTACACAGTGACTGCACCGTCTGATTACAAAGAGGGTGTGCACCATATGATTACACAGAGACTGCACCATGTGATTACACAGTGACTGCACCATCTGATTACAAAGAGGGTGTGCACCATATGATTACACAGAGACTGCACCATGTGATTACACAGAGAGACTGCACCATGTGATTACACAGAGATTGCACCATGTGATTACACAGTGACTGCACCTTCTGATTACAAAGAAGGTGTTCACCATATGATTACACAGAGACTGCACCATGTCATTACAAAGAAACTACACCATGTGATTACACAGTGACAGCACCTTGTGATTACAAAGAGACTGAACCATGTGATTACACACAGACTGCAGCATGTGATTACACAGTGACTGCACCAGGTAATTACACTTTGACTGCAGCGGGTGATTACACAGTGACTGCAGCAGGTGATTACACAGTGACTGCAGCACGTGATTACACAGTGACTGCACCATGTGATTACACAGTGACTGCACCATGTGATTACGCATATTCTGCACCATGTGATTACATAGAGACTGAACCATTTCTTTAGACAGAGAGACTGCACCATGGGATTACACAGATACTGCACCATGTGATTACACAAAGATCGCAACATGTGATTATTCAGAGGGACTGCACCATGTGATTATTCAGAGAGATTGCACCACGTTTTAAAACAGAGAGACAGCACCATGTGATTACACAGAGACTGCACGATGTGATTACACAGAGATTGCACCATGTGATTACACAGAGTGACTGCACCATGCGATTACACAGTGAGACTGCAACATGTGATTAAACAGAGAGACTGGACCATGTGATTACACAATGAGACTGCAACATGTGATTAAACAGAGAGACTGCACCATGTGATTACACAGAGACTGCACCATGTAATTACACAGAGAGACTGCAACATGTGATTACACAGAGAGACTGCAACATGTGATTACACAGAGACTGCACCATGTGATTACACAGAGACTGCACCATGTGATTACACACAGTGACTGCATCATGTGATTACACAGAGACGGCACCATGTGATTACACAGAGTGACTGCATCATGTGATTACACAGAAACTGCACCATGTGATTACACAACGACTGCACCATGTGATTAAATAGAGCCTGCACCATGTGATTACACAGAGAGACTGCACCATGTGATTACACAGAGACTGCACCATGTGATTTCACAAAGAGACTGCACAATGTGATTACACAGAGACAGCACCATGTGATTACACAGAGACTGCACCATGTGATTTCACAATGAGACTGCACAATGTGATTATACAGAGACTGCACAATGTGATTACACAGAGATTGCACCATGTGATTACACAGAGACTAAACCATGTGATTACACTGAGACTGCACCATGTGATTACACCGAGAGACTGCACAATGTGATTACACAGAGACTGCACCATCTGATTACAGAGAGAGACTGCACCATGTGATTTCAAAGAGACTGCACCATGTGATTACACAGAGACTGCACCATGTGATTACACAGAGATTGCACCATGTGATTACACAGAGAGACTGCACCATGTGTTTACACAGAGAGACTGCACCATGTGATTACACAGAGAGACTGCACCATGTTATTACACAGAGAGACTGCACCATGTGTTTACACAGAGGGACTGCAACATGTGATTAAACAGAGAGACTGCACCATGAGATTACAAAGAGACTGAACCATGTGATTACACAGAGACTGCACCATGTGATTAGACAGAGATACTGCACCATGTGATTACATAGAGACTGCACCATTTGTTTAAACAGAGAGACTGCACCATGCGATTACAAAGAGACTGCACCATGTGATTACACAGAGACTGCACCATGTGATTACAAAGAGACTGCACCATGTGATTACACACAGACTGCAGCATGTGATTACACAGTGACTGCACCAGCTGATTACACAGTGACTGCACCAGGTGATTACACCGAGACTGTGTCATGTGATTACACAGAGACTGCACCATGTGATTACACAGATTCTGCACCATGTGATTTCACAGGGAGACTGCACCATGTGATTACATAGAGACTGCACCATTTGTTTAAACAGAGAGACTGCACCATGTGATTACACAGGGATACTGCACCATGTGATTACACAGAGACTGCACCATGTGATTACACAGGGAGACTGCACCATGTTATTACACAGGGAGACTGCACCATGTTATTACACAGAGAGACTGCACCATGTCATTACACAGGGAGACTGCACCATGTGATTACACAGAGACTGCACCATGTGATTACACAGAGACTGTATCATTTGATTATACATAGACTGCACCATGTGATTACATAGAGGCTGCACCATGTAATTACATAGAGACGGCACCATGTGATTACACAGAGACTGCACCATGTGATTACATAGAGAGACTGCAGCATGTGATTACATAGAGACTGCACCATGTGATTACATAGAGACTGCATCATGTGATTACACAGAGAGACTACACCATGTGATTACATAGAGTCTGCTTCATGTGATTACACAGAGAGACTGCAGCATGTGTTTACATAGAGACTGCACCATGTGATTACACAGAGACTGCACCATGTGATTACACAGAGAGACTGCATCATGTGATTACACAGAGTGACTCCACCATGTGATTAAACAGAGAGACTGCATCATGTGATTACACAGAGAGACTACACCATG
Source organism: Cetorhinus maximus (assembly GCF_964194155.1). Classification (NCBI taxonomy): domain Eukaryota; kingdom Metazoa; phylum Chordata; class Chondrichthyes; order Lamniformes; family Cetorhinidae; genus Cetorhinus; species Cetorhinus maximus. The sequence continues at coordinate 21,841,268 of NC_135905.1, read as the reverse complement.
TGATTACATAGAGAGACTGCACCATGTGATTACATAGAGACTGCACTATCTGATTACAAATAGGGTCTGCACCATGTGATTACGCAGAGATTGTATCATGTGATTATTCAGAGAGACTGCACCATGTGATTACACAGAGAGACTGCAACATGTGATTACACTGGGACTGCACCATGTGATTACAAAGAGACTGAACCATGTGATTACACACTGACTGCACCATGTGATTACACAGTGACTGCAACATGTGATTTCACAGGGAGACTGCACCATGTGATTACACAGAGACTGCACCATGTGATTACACAGTGAGACTGCACCATGTGATTACACAGAGAGACTAAACCACGTGAATGCAAAGGGAGTTTAAATCAAGTGATTACACAGGGAGACTAAACCATGTGATTACACAGATACTGCACCATGTGATTACACAGAGACTACACCATGTCATTACACAGCTACTGCACCATGTGATTACACGTAGACTGCACCATGTGATTACACAGAGACTGCAGCATGTGATTACACAGAGAGACTGCACCATGTAATTACATAGATACTGCACCATGTGATTACACAGAGACTGCACCATGTGATTACACAGAAACTGCACCATGTGATTACACAGAGACTGGACTATGTGATTACACAGATACTGCACCATGTGATTACACAGTCTGCACCATGTGATTAGACAGACACTGCACGATTTGTTTACACAGGGAGACTGCACCATGTGATTACACAGAGAGACTGCACCATGTGATTGCACAGAGACTGCATCATGTGATAACACACAGAAACTGCACCATGTGATTACACAGATACTGCACCATGTGATTACATGGAGACTGCACCATGTGATTATTCAGAGAAACTGCACCATGTGATTACATAGAGACTGCACCATGTGATTACATGGAGACTGCACCATGTGATTATTCAGGGAAACTGCACCATGTGATTACATAGAGCCTGCACCAGGTGATTAAATAGAGACTGCATCATGTGATTACACAGAGAGACTGCACCATGTGATTACATAGAGAGACTGCACCATGTGATTACATAGAGAGACTGCACCATGTGATTACGCAGGGACTGCATCATGTGATTACACAGAGAGACTGCACCAGGTGATTAAACAGAGAGACTGCACCAAGTGATTACCTAGAGACTGCACCATGTGATTACACAGAGACTGTACCATGTGATTACACAACGACTGCACCATGTGATTACACAGAGACTGTACCATGTGATTACACAGAGACTGAACCATGTGATTATACAGAGACTGCGCCATGTGATTACACAGAGACTTCACCATGTGATTACACATAGACTGCACCATGTGATTACACAGAGAGTTCACCATGTGATTACACATAGACTGCACCATGTGATTACACGGAAAGAGTGCACCATGTAATTACACAGATAATGCACATGTGATTACACAGAGAGACTGCACCATATGATTACACAGATAATGCACCATGTGATTACACATAGACTGCACCATGTGATTACACAGAGGAACTGCACCATGTGATTTCACTGATACTGCACCATGTGATTACACAGAGACTTCACCGTGTGATTACATGGAGACTACACCATGTGATTACACAGATACTGCACCATGTGATTACACAGAGACTGCACCAGGTGATTACACAGAGACTGCATCATGTGATTACACAGAGTGACTGCACCATGTGATAACACAGAGACTGCACCATGTGATTACACAGAGAGTCTGCACCATGTGATTACACAGAGACGGCGCCATGTGATTATACAGAGAGACTGCATCATGTGATTACACAGAGACTGCACCATGTGATTATACAGAGAGACTGCACCATGTGATTACACAGAGACTGCACCATTTGATTACACAGGGAGACTGCACCATGTGATTACACAGAGAGACTGCAACATGTGATTACACAGAGACTGCACCATCTGATTACACAGAGACTGCACCATCTGATTACACAGAGACTGCACCAGGTGATTACACAGAGAGTGCACCATCTGATTGCACAGAAACTGCAACATGTGATTACACAGAGAGACTGCACCATGTGATTACACAGGGAGACTGAACCATGTGAATTGAAAGGGAGATAAAATCAAGTGATTGCAAAGAGACACTGCACCATTTGATTATTCAGGGAAACTGCACCATGTGATTACACAGAGACTGCAACATGTGATTACACAGATACTGCATCATGTGATTACACAGAGACTGCACCATGTGATTACACAGAGACTGCACCATGTGATTACACAGAGACTGCACCAGGTGATTACACAGATACTGCATCATGTGATTACACAGAGACTGCACCATGTGCTAACACAGAGACTGCACCATGTGATGACACAGATACTGCATCATTTGTTTACACAGAGACTGCACCATGTGATTACACAGAGACTGCACCATGTGATTACACAAATAATGCACCATGTGATTATTCAGAGAGAATGCAACATGTGAATACACAGAGAATGCACCATGTGATTAGACATCTACTGCACCATGTGATTACACAGAGAGACTGCACCATGTGATTACAAAGAGATTGCACCATGTGATTATTCAGAGAGACTGCACCATGTGATTACGCAGAGATTGCACCTTGTGATTACACAGAGACTGCACAATGTGATTACACAGAGACGGCATCATGTGATTACACAGAGACTGCACAATGTGATTACACAGAGACTGCACCATATGTTTCGACAGAGAGACTGTACCATGTGATTACACAGAGAGACTGCACCATGTGATTAGACAGGGAGACTGCACCAAGATATTACAACGAGACTGCACCATGTGATTACACAGAGACGGCACCATGTGATTACACAAAGACTCCACAATGTGATTACACAGAGACTGCACCGTATGATTAGACAGAGTTGCACAATGTGATTACACAGAGACGGCACCATGTGATTACACAGAGACTGCACCATGTGATTACACAAAGACTTCACCGTGTGATTACACAGAGAGACTGCACCATGTGATTACACTGGGAGACTGCACCATGTGATTACACAGGGAGACTGCACCATGTGATTACACAGAGACGGCACCATGTGATTACACAAAGACTGCACAATGTGATTACACAGAGACTGCACCGTGTGATTAGACAGAGACTGCACCGAGATATTACAACGAGACTGCACCATGTGATTACACAGAGACGGCACAATGTGATTACACAAAGACTGCACAATGTGATTACACAGAGCCTGCACCGTGTGATTAGACAGAGACTGCACAATGTGATTACACAGAGACTGCACCATGTGATTACACAGAGACTGCACGATGTGATTACACAAAGACTTCACCGTGTGATTACACAAAGAGACTGCACCATGTGATTACACTGGGAAACTGCACCATGTGATTACACAGGGAGACTGCACCATGTGATTACACAGAGATTGCACCATCTGATTACACAGGGAGACTGCACCATGTGATTACACAGAGACTGCATTGTGTGATTATCCAGAGACGGCACCATGTGATTGCAAAGAGACGGCACCATGTGATTATACAGGGAGACTGCTCCATGAGATTACGCGGAGACTGCACCATGTGATTACACAGAGAAACTGCAACGTGATTACACAGAGTCTGCACCATGTGATTACACAGAGACAGCACCATGTGATTATTCAGAGACTGCACCATGTTTTTAAACAGAGAGACTGGACCATGCGATTACACATAGAGACTGCACCATGTAATTACAGTGAGCGACTGCACCATGTGATTACACAGAGACTGCACCATGTGATTACACAGTGAGACTGCACCATGTGATTACACAATGAGACAGCACCATGTGATTTTGCAGGGAGACTGCACCATGTGATTACACAGAGAGACTGCACCATGTGATTACACAGTGAGACTGCACCATGTGATTACACAATGAGACAGCACCATGTGATTTTGCAGGGAGACTGCACCATGTGATTACACAGAGAGACTGCACCATGTGATTACACAGTGAGACTGCACCATGTGATTACACAGAGACGGCACCAAGTGATTACACAGCGACAGCACCATGTGATTACACAGAGGCTGCACCATGTGATTACACAGAGAGACTGCACCATGTGATTACACAGAGACTGCAACAAGTGGTTACACAGAGACTACACCATGTGATTACACAGAGACTGCACCATGTGATTACACAGTGAGACTGCACCATGTGATTACTCAATGAGACAGTACCATGTGATTTCGCAGGGAGACTGCACCATATGATTACACAGAGACTGCACCATGTGATTACACAGAGACTGCAACAAGTGGTTACACAGAGACTTCACCGCGTGATTACACAGAGAGACTGCACCAAGTGATTACACAGAGACTGCACCATGTGATTACACAGAGACTGCACCGCGTGATTACACAGAGACTGCACCGCGTGATTACAATGAGAGACTGCACCATATGATTGTACTGATACTGCACCATGTGATTACACAGTGACTGCACCATGTGATTACACAGAGACTGCACCATGTGATTACACCGGGAGACTGCACCATTTGATTACACGGAGACTGCACCATTTGATTACACAGGGAGACTGCACCATGTGATTACACAGAGACTGCAACATGTGATTACACAGAGACTGCAACATGTGATTGCACAGAGAGACTGCACCATGTGATTACACAGAGACTGCACCATGTGATTACACAGAGAGACTGCACCATGTGATTTCACAGAGAGACTGCAGCATGTTTTTAAACAGAGAGACTGCACCATGTGATTGCACAGAAACTGCACCATGTGATTACACAGAGACTGCACCATGTGATTTCGCAGGGAGACTGCACCATGTGATTAAACAGAGATACTGCACTATGTGATTACACAGAGATTGCACCATGTGATTATTCAGAGACTGCACCATGTGATTACACGGAGAGATTGCGACATGTGATTGAACAGAGAAGCTGCACCAGGTGATTACACAGAGACTGCATCATGTGATTAGACAGAGACTGCACCATGTGATTACATAGAGACTGCACCCTGTGATTACACAGGGACTGCATCATGTGATTACACAGAGTGACTGCACCATGTGATTACACAGAGAGACTGCACCATGTGATTAGACAGGGAGACTGCATCATATTATTACACAGAGACTGTGCCATGTGATTTTGCAGGGAGACTGCACCATCAGATTACGAAGAGACTGCAACATGTGATTACACAGATACTGCACCATCTGATTACACAGAGACTGCACCATGAGATTACACAGAGACTGCACCAGGTGATTACACAGATACTGCACCATGTGATTATACAGCGAATGCACCAGCTGATTACACAGATACTGCACCATCTGATTACACAGAGAATGCACCATGTGATTACACAGAGACTGCACCATGTGATTACACAGGGAGACTGCACCATGTGATTACACAGTGGGACTGCACCATGTGATTTCACAGAGACTGCACCATGTGATTACAAACAGACTGAACCATGTGATTACACAGAGACTGCAGCATGTGATTACACAGAGACTGCACCATGTGATTACACACATATTACACCATGTGATTATTCATAGAGACTGCAGCATGTGATTGCACAGCGACTGCACCATGTGATTACACACAGATTGCTCCATGTGATTAATCAGAGAGACTGCACCATGTGATTACACAGAGACTGCACCATGTGATCACACAGAGACTGCACCATGTCATTTCAACGAGACTGCACCATGTGATTACACAGAGACAGCACCATGTGATTACACACAGATTGCACCATGTGATTATTCAGAGAGACTGCACCATGTGATTAGACAAGGAGACTGCATCATGTTATTGCACAGTGACTGCACCATGTGATTTCGCAGGGAGACTGCACCATCTGATTACACAGAGGCTGCACCATCTGATTACACAGCGATTGCACCATGTGATTACACAGTGAGACTGCACCATGTGATTACACAGAGAGAATGCACCATGTGATTGCACTGATACTGCACCATGTGATTACACAGAGACTGCACCTTGTGATTACACAGAGTCTGCACCATGTGATTACACAGAGAGATTGCACCATGTGATTACACAGAGACGGTACCATGTGATTACACAGTGACTGCACCATGTGATTACACTGAGACTGCACCATGTGATTACACAGAGACTGCACCATGTGATTATACAGAGACTGCACCATGTGATTACACCGGGAGACTGCAACATTTGATTACACGGAGACTGCACCATTTGATTACACAGGGAGACTGCACCATGTGATTACACAGAGAGACTGCAACATGTGATTACACAGAGACTGCACCATCTGATTACACAGAGACTGCACCATCTGATTACACAGAGACTTCACAGGTGATTACACAGAGAGTGCACCATCTGATTGCACAGAAACTGCAACATGTGATTACACAGAGAGACTGCACCATGTGATTACACAGGGAGACTGAACCATGTGAATTGAAAGGGAGATAAAATCAAGTGATTGCAAAGAGACACTGCACCATTTGATTATTCAGGGAAACTGCACCATGTGATTACACAGAGACTGCAACATGTGATTACACAGATACTGCACCATGTGCTAACACAGAGACTGCACCATGTGATTACACAGAGACTGCACCATGTGATTATACAGAGACTGCACCATGTGATTACACAGAGACTGCACCATGTGATTACACAGAGACTGCACCTTTTGATGACACAGATACTGCATCATGTGATTACACAGAGACTGCACCATGTGATTACACAGAGACTGCACCATGTGATTACACAAATAATGCACCATGTGATTATTCAGAGAGAATGCAACATGTGAATACACAGAGAATGCACCATGTGATTAGACATATACTGCACCATGTGATTACACAGAGAGACTGCACCATGTGATTACAAAGAGATTGCACCATGTGATTATTCAGAGAGACTGCACCATGTGATTACGCAGAGACTGCACCATGTGATTACACAGAGACTGCACAAAGTGATTACACAGAGACGGCATCATGTGATTACACAGAGACTGCACAATGTGATTACACAGAGACTGCACCATATGTTTCGACAGAGAGACTGCACCATGTGATTACACAGAGAGACTGCACCATGTGATTAGACAGGGAGACTGCACCAAGATATTACAACGAGACTGCACCATGTGATTACACAGAGACGGCACCATGTGATTACACAAAGACTCCACAATGTGATTACACAGAGACTGCACCGTGTGATTAGACAGAGACTGCACAATGTGATTACACAGAGACGGCACCATGTGATTACACAGAGACTGCACCATGTGATTACACAAAGACTTCACCGTGTGATTACACAGAGAGACTGCACCATGTGATTACACTGGGAGACTGCACCATGTGATTACACAGGGAGACTGCACCATGTGATTACACAGAGACGGCACCATGTGATTACACAAAGACTGCACAATGTGATTACACAGAGACTGCACCGTGTGATTAGACAGAGACTGCACCGAGATATTACAATGAGACTGCACCATGTGATTATACAGAGACGGCACAATGTGATTACACAAAGACTGCACAATGTGATTACACAGAACCTGCACCGTGTGATTAGACAGAGACTGCACAATGTGATTACACAGAGACTGCACCATGTGATTACACAGAGACTGCACGATGTGATTACACATAGACTTCACCGTGTGATTACACAAAGAGACTGCACCATGTGATTACACTGGGAAACTGCACCATGTGATTACACAGGGAGACTGCACCATGTGATTACACAGAGATTGCACCATCTGATTACACAGGGAGACTGCACCATGTGATTACACAGAGACAGCACCATGTGATTATTCAGAGACTGCACCATGTTTTTAAACAGAGAGACTGGACCATGCGATTACACATAGAGACTGCACCATGTAATTACAGTGAGCGACTGCACCATGTGATTACACAGAGACTGCACCATGTGATTACACAGTGAGACTGCACCATGTGATTTTGCAGGGAGACTGCACCATGTGATTTTGCAGGGAGACTGCACCATGTGATTACACAGAGAGACTGCACCATGTGATTACACAGTGAGACTGCACCATGTGATTACACAATGAGACAGCACCATGTGATTTCGCATGGAGACTGCACCATGTGATTACACAGAGAGACTGCACCATGTGATTACACAGTGAGACTGCACCATGTGATTACACAGTGAGACTGCACCATGTGATTACACAGTGAGACTGCACCATGTGATTACACAGAGACGGCACCAAGTGATTACACAGAGACTGCACCATGTGATTACACAGAGGCTGCACCATGTGATTACACAGAGAGACTGCACCATGTGATTACACAGAGACTGCAACAAGTGGTTACACAGAGACTACACCATGTGATTACACAGAGACTGCACCATGTGATTACACAGTGAGACTGCACCATATGATTACACAATGAGACAGCACCATGTGATTTCGCTTGGAGACTGCACCATATGATTACACAGAGACTGCACCATGTGATTACACAGAGAGACTTCACCGCGTGATTACACAGAGAGACTGCACCAAATGATTACACAGAGACTGCACCATGTGATTACACAGAGACTGCACCGCGTGATTACACAGAGACTGCACCGCGTGATTACACTGAGAGACTGCACCATATGATTGTACTGATACTGCACCATGTGATTACACAGTGACTGCACCATGTGATAACACAGAGACTGCACCATGTGATTACACCGGGAGACTGCACCATTTGATTACACGGAGACTGCACCATTTGATTACACAGGGAGACTACACCATGTGATTACACAGAGAGACTGCAACATGTGGTTACACAGAGACTGCACCATCTGGTTCCACAGAGACTGCACCATCTGATTACACAGAGACTGCAACATGTGATTGCACAGAGAGACTGCACCATGTGATTACACAGAGACTGCACCATGTGATTACACAGAGAGACTGCACCATGTGATTTCACAGAGAGACTGCAGCATGTTTTTAAACAGAGAGACTGCACCATGTGATTGCACAGAAACTGCACCATGTGATTACACAAAGACTGCACCATGTGATTTCGCAGGGAGACTGCACCATGTGATTAAACAGAGATACTGCACTATGTGATTACACAGAGATTGCACCATGTGATTATTCAGAGACTGCACCATGTGATTACACGGAGAGATTGCGACATGTGATTGAACAGAGAAGCTGCACCAGGTGATTACACAGAGACTGCATCATGTGATTTGACAGAGACTGCACCATGTGATTACACAGAGTGACTGCACCAGGTGATTACACAGAGACTGCATCATGTGATTACACAGAGTGACTGCACCATGTGACTACACAGAGAGACTGCACCATGTGATTAGACAGGGAGACTGCATCATATTATTACACAGAGACTGTGCCATGTGATTTTGCAGGGAGACTGCACCATCAGATTACGAAGAGACTGCAACATGTGATTACACAGATACTGCACCATCTGATTACACAGAGACTGCACCAAGTGATTACACAGAGAATGCACCTGGTGATTACACAGATACTGCACCATCTGATTACACAGAGACTGCACCATGAGATTACACAGAGACTGCACCAGGTGATTACACAGATACTGCACCATGTGATTATACAGCGAATGCACCAGCTGATTACACAGATACTGCACCATCTGATTACACAGAGAATGCACCATGTGATTACACAGAGACTGCACCATGTGATACACAGGGAGACTGCACCATGTGATTACACAGTGAGACTGCACCATGTGATTTCACAGAGACTGCACCATGTGATTACAAACAGACTGAACCATGTGATTACACAGAGACTGCAGCATGTGATTACACAGAGACTGCACCATGTGATTACACACATATTGCACCATGTTATTATTCATAGAGACTGCAGCATGTGATTGCACAGCGACTGCACCATGTGATTACACACAGATTGCTCCATGTGATTAATCAGAGAGACTGCACCATGTGATTTCAACGAGACTGCACCATGTGATTACACAGAGACAGCACCATGTGATTACACACAGATTGCACCATGTGATTATTCAGAGAGACTGCACCATGTGATTAGACAAGGAGACTGCATCATGTTATTGCACAGTGACTGCACCATGTGATTTCGCAGGGAGACTGCACCATCTGATTACACAGAGGCTGCACCATCTGATTACACAGCGATTGCACCATGTGATTACACAGTGAGACTGCACCATGTGATTACACAGAGAGAATGCACCATGTGATTGCACTGATACTGCACCATGTGATTACACAGAGACTGCACCTTGTGATTACACAGAGTCTGCATCATGTGATTACACAGAGACGGTACCATGTGATTACACAGTGACTGCACCATGTGATTACACAGAGACTGCACCATGTGATTACACAGAGACTGCACCATGTGATTACACAGAGACTGCACCATGTGATTACACAGAGACTGCACCATGTGATTACACAGAGACGGTACCATGTCATTACACAGAGACTGCACCATGTGATTTCACAGAGACTGCACCATGTGATTACACAGAGTGACTGCACCATGTGATTACACAGAGACTGCACCATCTGATTACACAGAGTGACTGCACCATGTGATTACACAGAGAGACCGCACCAGGTTATTACACAGAGAGACTGCACCATGTGATTACACAGAGAGACTGCACCATGTGAATTCAAAGGGAGATTAAATCAAGTGATTACACAGGGAGACTGCACCATGTGATTACACAGAGACTGCACCTTGTGATGACACAGATACTGCACCATCTGATTACATAGGGAGACTGCACCATATGATTACACAGAGACTGCACCATGTGATTACACAGAGACTCCAGCATGTGATTACACAGGGAGACTGCACCATGTGATTATTCAGAGAGACTGCACAATGTGCTTACACAGAGTGACTGCACCATGTGATTACAGAGAGACTAAACCACGTGAATTCAAAGGGAGATTAAATCAAGTGGTTCCACAGAGACTGCACCATGTGATTACACAGAGACTGCATCATGTGATTACACAGAGACTGCACCATGTGATTACACAGAGAGACTGCACCATGTGATTACACAGTGAGACTGCACCATGTGATTACACAGAGAGACTGCACCATGTGATTAAACAGAGAGACTGCACCATCTGATTACAACGAGACTGCATCATGTGATTACACAGAGACTGCAGCGTGTGATTACACAGAGACTGCACCATGTGATTACACACTGATTGCACCATGTGATTATTCAGAGAGACTGCAGCATGTGATTACACAGAGACTGCACCATGTGATTACACAGAGACAGCACCATGTGATTACACACAGATTGCACCATGTGATTATTCAGAGAGACTGCATCATGTTCTTACACAGAGACTGCACCATCTGATTACACAGAGACTGCACCATGTGATTACACAGCGAGAATACACCATGTGATTGCACTGATACAGCACCATGTGATTACACAGGGAGACTGCACCATGTGAATACACAGAGACGGTACCATGTGATTACATAGAGATTGCACCATGTGATTACACAGTGACTGCACCATGTGATTACACAGAAACTGCACCATGTGATTACACAGAGGATGCACCATGTGATTACACAGAGACTGCACTATGCGATTACACAGAGTGACTGCACCATGTGATTACACAGAGACTGCAGAATGTGATTACACAGAGAGACTGCACCATGTGATTACACAGAGAGACTGCACCAAGTGATTACACAGAGAGACTGCACCATATGATTGTACTGATACTGCACCATGTGATTACACAGTGACTGCACCATCTGATTACACAGAGACTGCACCATGTGATTACACAGAGACTGCACCGCGTGATTACACAGAGAGACTGCACCATGTGATTTCAACGAGACTGCACCATGTGATTACACAGAGACAGCACCATGTGATTACACACAGATTGCACCATGTGATTATTCAGAGAGACTGCACCATGTGATTAGACAAGGAGACTGCATCATGTTATTGCACAGTGACTGCACCATGTGATTTCGCAGGGAGACTGCACCATCTGATTACACAGAGGCTGCACCATCTGATTACACAGCGATTGCACCATGTGATGACACAGTGAGACTGCACCATGTGATTACACAGAGAGAATGCACCATGTGATTGCACTGATACTGCACCATGTGATTACACAGAGACTGCACCTTGTGATTACACAGAGTCTGCACCATGTGATTACACAGAGACGGTACCATGTGATTACACAGTGACTGCACCATGTGATTACACAGAGACTGCACCATGTGATTACACAGAGACTGCACCATGTGATTACACAGAGACTGCACCATGTGATTACACAGAGACGGTACCATGTCATTACACAGAGACTGCACCATGTGATTTCACAGAGACTGCACCATGTGATTACACAGAGTGACTGCACCATGTGATTACACAGAGAGACCGCACCAGGTTATTACACAGAGAGACTGCACCATGTGATTACACAGAGAGACTGCACCATGTGAATTCAAAGGGAGATTAAATCAAGTGATTACACAGGGAGACTGCACCATGTGATTACACAGAGACTGCACCTTGTGATGACACAGATACTGCACCATCTGATTACATAGGGAGACTGCACCATATGATTACACAGAGACTGCACCATGTGATTACACAGAGACTCCAGCATGTGATTACACAGGGAGACTGCACCATGTGATTATTCAGAGAGACTGCACAATGTGCTTACACAGAGTGACTGCACCATGTGATTACAGAGAGACTAAACCACGTGAATTCAAAGGGAGATTAAATCAAGTGGTTCCACAGAGACTGCACCATGTGATTACACATAGACTGCATCATGTGATTACACAGAGACTGCACCATGTGATTACACAGAGAGACTGCACCATGTGATTACACAGTGAGACTGCACCATGTGATTACACAGAGAGACTGCACCATGTGATTAAACAGAGAGACTGCACCATCTGATTACAACGAGACTGCATCATGTGATTACACAGAGACTGCAGCGTGTGATTACACAGAGACTGCACAATGTGATTACACACTGATTGCACCATGTGATTATTCAGAGAGACTGCAGCATGTGATTACACAGAGACTGCACCATGTGATTACACAGAGACAGCACCATGTGATTACACACAGATTGCACCATGTGATTATTCAGAGAGACTGCATCATGTTCTTACACAGAGACTGCACCATCTGATTACACAGAGACTGCACCATGTGATTACACAGCGAGAATACACCATGTGATTGCACTGATACAGCACCATGTGATTACACAGGGAGACTGCACCATGTGAATACACAGAGACGGTACCATGTGATTACATAGAGATTGCACCATGTGATTACACAGTGACTGCACCATGTGATTACACAGAAACTGCACCATGTGATTACACAGAGGATGCACCATGTGATTACACAGAGACTGCACCATGCGATTACACAGAGTGACTGCACCATGTGATTACACAGAGACTGCAGAGTGTGATTACACAGAGAGACTGCACCATGTGATTACACAGAGAGACTGCACCAAGTGATTACACAGAGAGACTGCACCATATGATTGTACTGATACTGCACCATGTGATTACACAGTGACTGCACCATCTGATTACACAGAGACTGCACCATGTGATTACACAGAGACTGCACCGCGTGATTACACAGAGAGACTGCACCATATGATTGTACTGATACTGCACCATGTGATTACACAGTGACTGCACCATGTGATTACACAGAGAGACTGCACCATATGATTGTACTGATACTGCACCATGTGATTACACAGTGACTACACCATGTGATTACACATAGACTGCACCATGTGATTACACCGGGAGACTGCACCATTTGATTACACGGAGACTGCACCATTTGATTACACAGGGAGACTGCACCATGTGATTACACAGAGAGACTGCAACATGTGATTACACAGAGACTGCACCATCTGATTACACAGAGACTGCAGCATCTGATTACACAGAGACTGCACCAGGTGATTACACAGAGAGTGCACCATCTGATTGCACAGAAACTGCAACATGTGATTACACAGAGAGACTGCACCATGTGATTACACAGGGAGACTGAACCATGTGAATTGAAAGGGAGATAAAATCAAGTGATTGCAAAGAGACACTGCACCATTTGATTATTCAGGGAAACTGCACCATGTGATTACACAGAGACTGCAACATGTGATTACACAGATACTGCATCATGTGATTACACAGAGACTGCACCATGTGATTACACAGAGACTGCACCATGTGATTACACAGAGACTGCACCATGTGATTATACAGAGACTGCACCATGTGATTACACAGAGACTGCACCATGTGATTACACAGAGACTGCACCAGGTGATTACACAGATACTGCATCATGTGATTACACAGAGACTGCACCATGTGATTACACAGAGACTGCACCATGTGCTAACACAGAGACTGCACCATGTGATTACACAGAGACTGCACCAGGTGATTACACAGATACTGCATCATGTGATTACACATTGACTGCACCATGTGCTAACACAGAGACTGCACCATGTGATGACACAGATACTGCATCATTTGTTTACACAGAGACTGCACCATGTGATTACACAGAGACTGCACCATGTGATTACACAAATAATGCACCATGTGATTATTCAGAGAGAATGCAACATGTGAATACACAGAGAATGCACCATGTGATTAGACATATACTGCACCATGTGAATACACAGAGAGACTGCACCATGTGATTACAAAGAGATTGCACCATGTGATTATTCAGAGAGACTGCACCATGTGATTACGCAGAGACTGCACCATGTGATTACACAGAGACTGCACAAAGTGATTACACAGAGACGGCATCATGTGATTACACAGAGACTGCACAATGTGATTACACAGAGACTGCACCATATGTTTCGACAGAGAGACTGCACCATGTGATTACACAGAGAGACTGCACCATGTGATTAGACAGGGAGACTGCACCAAGATATTACAACGAGACCGCACCATGTGATTACACAGAGACGGCACCATGTGATTACACAAAGACTCCACAATGTGATTACACAGAGACTGCACCGTGTGATTAGACAGAGACTGCACAATGTGATTACACAGAGACGGCACCATGTGATTACACAGAGACTGCACCATGTGATTACACAAAGACTTCACCGTGTGATTACACAGAGAGACTGCACCATGTGATTACACTGGGAGACTGCACCATGTGATTACACAGGGAGACTGCACCATGTGATTACACAGCGACGGCACCATGTGATTACACAAAGACTGCACAATGTGATTACACAGAGACTGCACCGTGTGATTAGACAGAGACTGCACCGAGATATTACAACGAGACTGCACCATGTGATTACACAGAGACGGCACAATGTGATTACACAAAGACTGCACAATGTGATTACACAGAGCCTGCACCGTGTGATTAGACAGAGACTGCACAATGTGATTACACAGAGACTGCACCATGTGATTACACAGAGACTGCACGATGTGATTACACAAAGACTTCACCGTGTGATTACACAAAGAGACTGCACCATGTGATTACACTGGGAAACTGCACCATGTGATTACACAGGGAGACTGCACCATGTGATTACACAGAGATTGCACCATCTGATTACACAGGGAGACTGCACCATGTGATTACACAGAGACTGCATTGTGTGATTATCCAGAGACGGCACCATGTGATTGCAAAGAGACGGCACCATGTGATTATACAGGGAGACTGCTCCATGAGATTACGCGGAGACTGCACCATGTGATTACACAGAGAAACTGCAACGTGATTACACAGAGTCTGCACTATGTGATTACACAGAGACAGCACCATGTGATTATTCAGAGACTGCACCATGTTTTTAAACAGAGAGACTGGACCATGCGATTACACATAGAGACTGCACCATGTAATTACAGTGAGCGACTGCACCATGTGATTACACAGAGACTGCACCATGTGATTACACAGTGAGACTGCACCATGTGATTACACAATGAGACAGCACCATGTGATTTTGCAGGGAGACTGCACCATGTGATTACACAGAGAGACTGCACCATGTGATTACACAGTGAGACTGCACCATGTGATTACACAATGAGACAGCACCATGTGATTTTGCAGGGAGACTGCACCATGTGATTACACAGAGAGACTGCACCATGTGATTACACAGTGAGACTGCACCATGTGATTACACAGTGAGACTGCACCATGTGATTACACAGAGACGGCACCAAGTGATTACACAGAGACTGCACCATGTGATTACACAGAGGCTGCACCATGTGATTACACAGAGAGACTGCACCATGTGATTACACAGAGACTGCAACAAGTGGTTACACAGAGACTACACCATGTGATTACACAGAGACTGCACCATGTGATTACACAGTGAGACTGCACCATATGATTACACAATGAGACAGCACCATGTGATTTCGCTTGGAGACTGCACCATATGATTACACAGAGAGACTGCACCATGTGATTACACAGAGAGACTTCACCGCGTGATTACACAGAGAGACTGCACCAAGTGATTACACAGAGACTGCACCATGTGATTACACAGAGACTGCACCGCGTGATTACACAGAGACTGCACCGCGTGATTACACTGAGAGACTGCACCATATGATTGTACTGATACTGCACCATGTGATTACACAGTGACTGCACCATGTGATTACACAGAGAGACTGCACCATATGATTGTACTGATACTGCACCATGTGATTACACAGTGACTGCACCATGTGATAACACAGAGACTGCACCATGTGATTACACCGGGAGACTGCACCATTTGATTACACGGAGACTGCACCATTTGATTACACAGGGAGACTACACCATGTGATTACACAGAGAGACTGCAACATGTGGTTACACAGAGACTGCACCATCTGGTTCCACAGAGACTGCACCATCTGATTACACAGAGACTGCAACATGTGATTGCACAGAGAGACTGCACCATGTGATTACACAGAGACTGCACCATGTGATTACACAGAGAGACTGCACCATGTGATTTCACAGAGAGACTGCAGCATGTTTTTAAACAGAGAGACTGCACCATGTGATTGCACAGAACCTGCACCATGTGATTACACAGAGACTGCACAATGTGATTTCGCAGGGAGACTGCACCATGTGATTAAACAGAGATACTGCACTATGTGATTACACAGAGATTGCACCATGTGATTATTCAGAGACTGCACCATGTGATTACACGGAGAGATTGCGACATGTGATTGAACAGAGAAGCTGCACCAGGTGATTACACAGAGACTGCATCATGTGATTTGACAGAGACTGCACCATGTGATTACATAGAGACTGCACCATGTGATTACACAGGGACTGTACCATGTGATTACACAGAGTGACTGCACCAGGTGATTACACAGAGACTGCATCATGTGATTACACAGAGTGACTGCACCATGTGACTACACAGAGAGACTGCACCATGTGATTAGACAGGGAGACTGCATCATATTATTACACAGAGACTGTGCCATGTGATTTTGCAGGGAGACTGCACCATCAGATTACGAAGAGACTGCAACATGTGATTACACAGATACTGCACCATCTGATTACACAGAGACTGCACCAAGTGATTACACAGAGAATGCACCTGGTGATTACACAGATACTGCACCATCTGATTACACAGAGACTGCACCATGAGATTACACAGAGACTGCACCAGGTGATTACACAGATACTGCACCATGTGATTATACAGCGAATGCACCAGCTGATTACACAGATACTGCACCATCTGATTACACAGAGAATGCACCATGTGATTACACAGAGACTGCACCATGTGATTACACAGGGAGACTGCACCATGTGATTACACAGTGAGACTGCACCATGTGATTTCACAGAGACTGCACCATGTGATTACAAACAGACTGAACCATGTGATTACACAGAGACTGCAGCATGTGATTACACAGAGACTGCACCATGTGATTACACACATATTGCACCATGTTATTATTCATAGAGACTGCAGCATGTGATTGCACAGCGACTGCACCATGTGATTACACACAGATTGCTCCATGTGATTAATCAGAGAGACTGCACCATGTGATTACACAGAGACTGCACCATGTGATTACACAGAGACTGCACCATGTGATTTCAACGAGACTGCACCATGTGATTACACAGAGACAGCACCATGTGATTACACACAGATTGCACCATGTGATTATTCAGAGAGACTGCACCATGTGATTAGACAAGGAGACTGCATCATGTTATTGCACAGTGACTGCACCATGTGATTTCGCAGGGAGACTGCACCATCTGATTACACAGAGGCTGCACCATCTGATTACACAGCGATTGCACCATGTGATTACACAGTGAGACTGCACCATGTGATTACACAGAGAGAATGCACCATGTGATTGCACTGATACTGCACCATGTGATTACACAGAGACTGCACCTTGTGATTACACAGAGTCTGCACCATGTGATTACACAGAGAGATTGCACCATGTGATTACACAGAGACGGTACCATGTGATTACACAGTGACTGCACCATGTGATTACACTGAGACTGCACCATGTGATTACACAGAGACTGCACCATGTCATTACACAGAGACTGCACCATGTGATTACACAGAGACTGCACCATGGGATTACACAGAGACGGTACCATGTGATTACACAGAGACTGCACCATGTGATTACACAGAGATTGCACCATGTGATTACACAGAGACGGTACCATGTCATTACACAGAGACTGCACCATGTGATTTCACAGAGACTGCACCATGTGATTACACAGAGTGACTGCACCATGTGATTACACAGAGACTGCACCATCTGATTACACAGAGTGACTGCACCATGTGATTACACAGAGAGACCGCACCAGGTTATTACACAGAGAGACTGCACCATGTGATTACACAGAGAGACTGCACCATGTGAATTCAAAGGGAGATTAAATCAAGTGATTACACAGGGAGACTGCACCATGTGATTACACAGAGACTGCACCTTGTGATGACACAGATACTGCACCATCTGATTACATAGGGAGACTGCACCATATGATTACACAGAGACTGCACCATGTGATTACACAGAGACTCCAGCATGTGATTACACAGGGAGACTGCACCATGTGATTATTCAGAGAGACTGCACAATGTGCTTACACAGAGTGACTGCACCATGTGATTACAGAGAGACTAAACCACGTGAATTCAAAGGGAGATTAAATCAAGTGGTTCCACAGAGACTGCACCATGTGATTACACATAGACTGCATCATGTGATTACACAGAGACTGCACCATGTGATTACACAGAGAGACTGCACCATGTGATTACACAGTGAGACTGCACCATGTGATTACACAGAGAGACTGCACCATGTGATTAAACAGAGAGACTGCACCATCTGATTACAACGAGACTGCATCATGTGATTACACAGAGACTGCAGCGTGTGATTACACAGAGACTGCACAATGTGATTACACACTGATTGCACCATGTGATTATTCAGAGAGACTGCAGCATGTGATTACACAGAGACTGCACCATGTGATTACACAGAGACAGCACCATGTGATTACACACAGATTGCACCATGTGATTATTCAGAGAGACTGCATCATGTTCTTACACAGAGACTGCACCATCTGATTACACAGAGACTGCACCATGTGATTACACAGCGAGAATACACCATGTGATTGCACTGATACAGCACCATGTGATTACACAGGGAGACTGCACCATGTGAATACACAGAGACGGTACCATGTGATTACATAGAGATTGCACCATGTGATTACACAGTGACTGCACCATGTGATTACACAGAAACTGCACAATGTGATTACACAGAGGATGCACCATGTGATTACACAGAGACTGCACCATGCGATTACACAGAGTGACTGCACCATGTGATTACACAGAGACTGCAGAATGTGATTACACAGAGAGACTGCACCATGTGATTACACAGAGACTGCCTCATGTGATTACACAGACAGACTGCACCATGTGAATTCAAACGGAGATTAAATCAAATGATTACACCATGTGATTACACAGAGACTGCACCATCTGATTACATAGGGAGACTGCACCATATGATTAAACAGATACTGCAGCATGTGATTATACAGGGAGACTGCACCATGTGACTACACAGAGACTGCACCATGTGATTACACAGAGACTCCACCATGTGATTACAGAGAGACTAAACCATTTGAATTCAAAGGGACATTAAATCAAGTGATTCCACAGAGACTGCACCATGTGATTACACAATGACTGCATCATGTGATTACACAGAGAGACTTCACCATGTGATTACACAGAGAGACTGCACCATGTGATTACACAGAGAGACTGCACCATGAGATTACACAGAGACTGCACCATGTGATTACACAGATACTGCACCATGTGATTTCGCAGGGAGACTGCACCATGTGATTAAACAGAGATACTGCACCATGAGATTACACAGAGATTGCAACATGTGATTACACAGTGACTGCACCATGTGATTACACAGAGACGGTACCATGTGATTACATAGAGATTGCACCATGTGATTACACAGTGACTGCACCATGTGATTACACAGAGACTGCACCATGTGATTACACAGAGGCTGCACAATGTGATTACACAGAGACTGCACCATGCGATTACACAGAGTGACTGCACCATGTGATTACACAGAGACTGCAGAATGTGATTACACAGAAAGACTGCACCATGTGATTACACAGAGACTGCCTCATGTGATTACACAGACAGACTGCACCATGTGAATTCAAACGGAGATTAAATCAAGTGATTACACCATGTGATTACACAGAGAGTACACCATGTGATTACACAGAGACTGCACCATCTGATTACATAGGGAGACTGCACCATATGATTAAACAGATACTGCAGCATGTGATTATACAGGGAGACTGCACCATGTGACTACACAGAGACTGCACCATGTGATTACACAGAGAGACTTCACCATGTGATTACACAGAGAGACTGCACCATGTGATTACACAGAGAGACTGCACCATGTGATTACACAGTGAGACTGCACCATGTGAGTACACAGATAGTCTGCACCATGTGATTACAAAGAGAGACTGCACCATGTGATTACAGAGAGAGACTGCACCATGTGATTACACAGTGAGACTGCACCATGTGAGTACACAGATAGTCTGCACCATGTGATTACACAGAGAGACTGCACCATGTGATTACACAGAGAGACTGCACCATCTGATTACACAGAGACTGCATCATGTTATTACACAGTGACTGCACCATGTGATTACACAGAGACTGCACCATGTGATTTCGCAGGGAGACTGCACCATCTGATTACAACGAGACTGCATCATGTGATTACACAGAGACTGCAGTGTGTGATTACACAGAGACTGCACCATGTGATTACACACAGATTGCACCATGTGATTTCAAAGAGACTGCACCATGTGATTACACAGAGACAGCACCATGTGATTACACAGAGAGACTGCACCATGTGATTACACACAGATTGCACCATTTGATTATTCAGAGAGACTGCACCTTGTGATTATTCAGAGAGACTGCACCATGTGATTAGACATGGAGACTGCATTATGTTATTACACAGTGACTGCACCATGTGATTTCGCAGGGAGACTGCACCATCTGATTACACAGAGACTACACCATGTGATTACACAGAGACTGCACCATGTGATTACACAGAGACTGCACCATGCGATTATTCAGAGAGACTGCACCATGTGATTACACACAGATTGCACCATTTGATTATTCAGAGAGACTGCACCTTGTGATTATTCAGAGAGACTGCACCATGTGATTAGACATGGAGACTGCATTATGTTATTACACAGTGACTGCACCATGTGATTTCGCAGGGAGACTGCACCATCTGATTACACAGAGACTACACCATGTGATTACACAGAGGATGCACCATGTGATTACACAGAGACTGCACCATGCGATTACACAGAGTGACTGCACCATGTGATTACACAGAGACTGCAGAATGTGATTACACAGAGAGACTGCACCATGTGATTACACAGAGACTGCCTCATGTGATTACACAGACAGACTGCACCATGTGAATTCAAACGGAGATTAAATCAAATGATTACACCATGTGATTACACAGAGACTGCACCATCTGATTACATAGGGAGACTGCACCATATGATTAAACAGATACTGCAGCATGTGATTATACAGGGAGACTGCACCATGTGACTACACAGAGACTGCACCATGTGATTACACAGAGACTCCACCATGTGATTACAGAGAGACTAAACCATTTGAATTCAAAGGGACATTAAATCAAGTGATTCCACAGAGACTGCACCATGTGATTACACAATGACTGCATCATGTGATTACACAGAGAGACTTCACCATGTGATTACACAGAGAGACTGCACCATGTGATTACACAGAGAGACTGCACCATGAGATTACACAGAGACTGCACCATGTGATTACACAGATACTGCACCATGTGATTTCGCAGGGAGACTGCACCATGTGATTAAACAGAGATACTGCACCATGAGATTACACAGAGATTGCAACATGTGATTACACAGTGACTGCACCATGTGATTACACAGAGACGGTACCATGTGATTACATAGAGATTGCACCATGTGATTACACAGTGACTGCACCATGTGATTACACAGAGACTGCACCATGTGATTACACAGAGGCTGCACAATGTGATTACACAGAGACTGCACCATGCGATTACACAGAGTGACTGCACCATGTGATTACACAGAGACTGCAGAATGTGATTACACAGAAAGACTGCACCATGTGATTACACAGAGACTGCCTCATGTGATTACACAGACAGACTGCACCATGTGAATTCAAACGGAGATTAAATCAAGTGATTACACCATGTGATTACACAGAGAGTACACCATGTGATTACACAGAGACTGCACCATCTGATTACATAGGGAGACTGCACCATATGATTAAAGAGATACTGCAGCATGTGATTATACAGGGAGACTGCACCATGTGACTACACAGAGACTGCACCATGTGATTACACAGAGAGACTTCACCATGTGATTACACAGAGAGACTGCACCATGTGATTACACAGAGAGACTGCACCATGTGATTACACAGTGAGACTGCACCATGTGAGTACACAGATAGTCTGCACCATGTGATTACAAAGAGAGACTGCACCATGTGATTACAGAGAGAGACTGCACCATGTGATTACACAGTGAGACTGCACCATGTGAGTACACAGATAGTCTGCACCATGTGATTACACAGAGAGACTGCACCATGTGATTACACAGAGAGACTGCACCATCTGATTACACAGAGACTGCATCATGTTATTACACAGTGACTGCACCATGTGATTACACAGAGACTGCACCATGTGATTTCGCAGGGAGACTGCACCATCTGATTACAACGAGACTGCATCATGTGATTACACAGAGACTGCAGTGTGTGATTACACAGAGACTGCACCATGTGATTACACACAGATTGCACCATGTGATTTCAAAGAGACTGCACCATGTGATTACACAGAGACAGCACCATGTGATTACACAGAGAGACTGCACCATGTGATTACACACAGATTGCACCATTTGATTATTCAGAGAGACTGCACCTTGTGATTATTCAGAGAGACTGCACCATGTGATTAGACATGGAGACTGCATTATGTTATTACACAGTGACTGCACCATGTGATTTCGCAGGGAGACTGCACCATCTGATTACACAGAGACTACACCATGTGATTACACAGAGACTGCACCATGTGATTACACAGAGACTGCACCATGCGATTATTCAGAGAGACTGCACCATGTGATTACACACAGATTGCACCATGTGATTATTCAGAGAGACTGCACCATGTGATTAGACATGGAGACTGCATCATGTTATTACACAGTGACTGCACCATGTGATTTCGCAGGGAGACTGCGCCATCTGATTACACAGAGACTGCACCATCTGATTACACAGAGAGAATGAACCATGTGATTGCACTGATACTGCACCATGTGGTTACACAGGGAGACTGAACCATGTGAATACACAGCGACTGCACCATTTGATTACACAGAGACTGCACCATGTGATTACACAGAGACTCCACCATGTGATTACACAGTGACTGCACCATGTGATTACACAGAAACGGTACCATGTGATTACACAGAGACTGCACCATGTGATTACACAGAGACTGCACCATGTGATTACACAGAGACTGCACCATGTGATTACACAGAGATTGCACCATGTGATTACAAAGAGACGGTACCATGGCATTACACAGTGACTGCACCATATGATTACACAGAGATGGTACTATGTGATTACACAGAGACTGCACCAAGTGATTACACAGAGACTGCACCATGCGATCACACAGAGTGACTGCATCATGGGATTACACATAGAGACCGCACCATGTTATTACACAGAGACTGCACCATGTGATTATACAGAGTGACTGCACCATGTGATTACACAGTGAGACCACAACAGGTTATTACACAGAGACTGCACCCTGTGATTACACAGAGAGACTGCACCATGTGATTACACAGAGACTGCCTCATGTGATTACACAGAGTAACTGCACCATGTGATTACACAGTGTAAATCGACCATGTGATTACACAGAGACTGCCTCATGTGATTACACAGAGAGACTGCACCATGTGAATTCAAAGGGAGATTAAATCAAGTGATTACACAGGGAGACTGCACCATGTGATTATTCAGAGAGACTGCACCATGTGTTTACACAGAGACAGCACCAAGTGATTACACAGAGACTGCACCATGTGATTACACAGAGACGGCACCCAGTGATTACACAGAGACTGCACCATGTGATTACACAGAGACTGCAACAAGTGATTACACAGAGACTGCACCATGTGATTACACAGAGACTGCACCATGTGATTACACAGTGAGACTGCACCATGTGATTACACAATGAGACAGCACCATGTGATTTCGCAGGGAGACTGCACCATATGATTACACAGAGACTGCACCATGTGATTACACAGAGACTGCACCGCGTGATTACACAGAGAGACTGCACCATATGATTGTACTGATACTGCACCATGTGATTACACAGTGACTGCACCATGTGATTACACAGAGAGACTGCACCATATGATTGTACTGATACTGCACCATGTGATTACACAGTGACTACACCATGTGATTACACATAGACTGCACCATGTGATTACACCGGGAGACTGCACCATTTGATTACACGGAAACTGCACCATTTGATTACACAGGGAGACTGCACCATGTGATTACACAGAGAGACTGGAACATGTGATTACACAGAGACTGCACCATCTGATTACACAGAGACTGCACCATCTGATTACACAGAGACTGCAACATGTGATTGCACAGAGAGACTGCACCATGTGCTAACACAGAGACTGCACCAAGTGATTACACAGAGACTGCACCAGGTGATTACACAGAGAGTGCACCATCTGATTGCACAGAGACTGCAACATGTGATTACACAGAGAGACTGCACCATGTGATTACACAGAGAGACTGCACCATCTGATTACACAGAGACTGCACCATCTGATTACACAGAGACTGCAACATGTGATTACACAGAGAGACTGCACCATGTGATTACACAGAGAGACTGCACCATGTGATTACACAGAGACTGCACCATCTGATTACACACAGACTGCACCATTTGATTACACAGAGACTGCACCACGTGATTACACAGAGATACACCATGTGATTAAACAGACACTGCACCAAGTGATTACACAGATATAACACCATGTGATTACTCAGGGAGACTGCACCATGTGATTACACAGAGACTGCACCATGTGATTTCGCAGGGAGGCTGCACCATGTGATTAAACAGAGATACTGCACCATGTGATTACACAGAGATTGCACCATGTGATTATTCAGAGACTGCACCATGTGATTACACGGAGCGATTGCAACATGTGATTAAACAGAGAGGCTGCACCAGGTGATTACACAGAGACTGCATCATGTGATTAGACAGAGACTGCACCATGTGATTACACAGAGACTGCACCATGTGATTACACAGGGCCTGCACCATGTGATTACACAGAGAGACTGCACCAGCTGATTACACAGAGACCGCATCATGTGATTAGACAGAGACAGCACCATGTGATTACACAAGGAGACTGCACCAGGTGATTACACAGAGACTGCATCATGTGATTACACAGAGTGACTGCACCATGTGATTACACAGAGAGACTGCACCATGTGATTAGACAGGGAGACTGCATCATATTATTACCCAGAGACCGCGCCATGTGATTTTGCAGGGAGACTGCACCATCAGATTACGCAGAGACTGCAACATATGATTACACAGATACTGCAACATCTGATTACACAGAGACTGCACCAAGTGATTACACAGAGAATGCACCTGGTGATTACACAGATACTGCACCATCTGATTACACAGAGACTGCACCATGTGATTACACAGAGACTGCACCAGGTGATTACACAGATACTGCACCATGTGATTATACAGCGAATGCACCAGGTGATTACACAGATACTGCACCATCTGATTACACAGAGAATGCACCATGTGATTACACAGAGACTGCGCCATGTGATTACACAGATACTGCACCATCTGATTACACAGAGACTGCACCAAGTGATTACACCGAGAATGCACCATGTGATTACACAGATACTGCACCATCTGATTACACAGAGACTGCACCATGTGATTAGACAGAGACTGCACCAGGTGATTACACAGAGACTGCACCAGGTGATTACACAGAGACCGCACCATCTGATTACACAGAGACGGCAACATGTGATTATACAGAGTGACTGCACCAAGTGATTACACAGTGAGACCACAACAGGTTATTACACAGAGACTGCACCCTGTGATTACACAGAGAGACTGCACCATGTGATTACACAGAGACTGCCTCATGTGATTACACAGAGTAACTGCACCATGTGATTACACAGTGTAAATCGACCATGTGATTACACAGAGACTGCCTCATGTGATTACACAGAGAGATTGCACCATGTGAATTCAAAGGGAGATTAAATCAAGTGATTACACAGGGAGACTGCACCATGTGACTACACAGAGACTGCACCATGTGATTACACAGAGACTGCAACAAGTGATTACACAGAGACTGCACCATGTGATTACACAGAGACTGCACCATGTGATTACACAGAGAGGCTGCACCATGTGATTGCACAGAGACAGCACCATGTGATTACACAGAGACTGCAACTTGTGATTACACAGAGACTGCACCATGTGATTACACAGAGACTGCAACAAGTGATTACACAGAGACTGCACCATGTGATTACACAGAGACTGCACCATGTGATTACACAGTGAGACTGCACCATGTGATTACACAATGAGACAGCACCATGTGATTTCGCAGGGAGACTGCACCATATGATTGTACTGATACTGCACCATGTGATTACACAGTGACTACACCATGTGATTACACATAGACTGCACCATGTGATTACACCGGGAGACTGCACCATTTGATTACACGGAAACTGCACCATTTGATTACACAGGGAGACTGCACCATGTGATTACACAGAGACTGCACCATCTGATTACACAGAGACTGCACCATCTGATTACACAGAGACTGCAACATGTGATTGCACAGAGAGACTGCACCATGTGCTAACACAGAGACTGCACCAAGTGATTACACAGAGACTGCACCAGGTGATTACACAGAGAGTGCACCATCTGATTGCACAGAGACTGCAACATGTGATTACACAGAGAGACTGCACCATGTGATTACACAGAGAGACTGCACCATCTGATTACACAGAGACTGCACCATCTGATTACACAGAGACTGCAACATGTGATTACACAGAGAGACTGCACCATGTGATTACACAGAGAGACTGCACCATGTGATTACACAGAGACTGCACCATCTGATTACACACAGACTGCACCATTTGATTACACAGAGACTGCACCACGTGATTACACAGAGATACACCATGTGATTAAACAGACACTGCACCAAGTGATTACACAGATATAACACCATGTGATTACTCAGGGAGACTGCACCATGTGATTACACAGAGACTGCACCATGTGATTTCGCAGGGAGGCTGCACCATGTGATTAAACAGAGATACTGCACCATGTGATTACACAGAGATTGCACCATGTGATTATTCAGAGACTGCACCATGTGATTACACGGAGAGATTGCAACATGTGATTAAACAGAGAGGCTGCACCAGGTGATTACACAGAGACTGCATCATGTGATTAGACAGAGACTGCACCATGTGATTACACAGAGACTGCACCATGTGATTACACAGGGCCTGCACCATGTGATTACACAGAGAGACTGCACCAGCTGATTACACAGAGACCGCATCATGTGATTAGACAGAGACAGCACCATGTGATTACACAAGGAGACTGCACCATGTGAATACACAGAGACGGTACCATGTGATTACATAGAGATTGCACCATGTGATTACACAGTGACTGCACCATGTGATTACACAGAAACTGCACCATGTGATTACACAGAGGATGCACCATGTGATTACACAGAGACTGCACCATGCGATTACACAGAGTGACTGCACCATGTGATTACACAGAGACTGCAGAATGTGATTACACAGAGAGACTGCACCATGTGATTACACAGAGACTGCCTCATGTGATTACACAGACAGACTGCACCATGTGAATTCAAACGGAGATTAAATCAAATGATTACACCATGTGATTACACAGAGACTGCACCATCTGATTACATAGGGAGACTGCACCATATGATTAAACAGATACTGCAGCATGTGATTATACAGGGAGACTGCACCATGTGACTACACAGAGACTGCACCATGTGATTACACAGAGACTCCACCATGTGATTACAGAGAGACTAAACCATTTGAATTCAAAGGGACATTAAATCAAGTGATTCCACAGAGACTGCACCATGTGATTACACAATGACTGCATCATGTGATTACACAGAGAGACTTCACCATGTGATTACACAGAGAGACTGCACCATGTGATTACACAGAGAGACTGCACCATGAGATTACACAGAGACTGCACCATGAGATTACACAGAGATTGCAACATGTGATTACACAGTGACTGCACCATGTGATTACACAGAGACGGTACCATGTGATTACATAGAGATTGCACCATGTGATTACACAGTGACTGCACCATGTGATTACACAGAGACTGCACCATGTGATTACACAGAGGCTGCACAATGTGATTACACAGAGACTGCACCATGCGATTACACAGAGTGACTGCACCATGTGATTACACAGAGACTGCAGAATGTGATTACACAGAAAGACTGCACCATGTGATTACACAGAGACTGCCTCATGTGATTACACAGACAGACTGCACCATGTGAATTCAAACGGAGATTAAATCAAGTGATTACACCATGTGATTACACAGAGAGTACACCATGTGATTACACAGAGACTGCACCATCTGATTACATAGGGAGACTGCACCATATGATTAAACAGATACTGCAGCATGTGATTATACAGGGAGACTGCACCATGTGACTACACAGAGACTGCACCATGTGATTACACAGAGAGACTTCACCATGTGATTACACAGAGAGACTGCACCATGTGATTACACAGAGAGACTGCACCATGTGATTACACAGTGAGACTGCACCATGTGAGTACACAGATAGTCTGCACCATGTGATTACAAAGAGAGACTGCACCATGTGATTACAGAGAGAGACTGCACCATGTGATTACACAGTGAGACTGCACCATGTGAGTACACAGATAGTCTGCACCATGTGATTACACAGAGAGACTGCACCATGTGATTACACAGAGAGACTGCACCATCTGATTACACAGAGACTGCATCATGTTATTACACAGTGACTGCACCATGTGATTACACAGAGACTGCACCATGTGATTTCGCAGGGAGACTGCACCATCTGATTACAACGAGACTGCATCATGTGATTACACAGAGACTGCAGTGTGTGATTACACAGAGACTGCACCATGTGATTACACACAGATTGCACCATGTGATTTCAAAGAGACTGCACCATGTGATTACACAGAGACAGCACCATGTGATTACACAGAGAGACTGCACCATGTGATTACACACAGATTGCACCATTTGATTATTCAGAGAGACTGCACCTTGTGATTATTCAGAGAGACTGCACCATGTGATTAGACATGGAGACTGCATTATGTTATTACACAGTGACTGCACCATGTGATTTCGCAGGGAGACTGCACCATCTGATTACACAGAGACTACACCATGTGATTACACAGAGACTGCACCATGTGATTACACAGAGACTGCACCATGCGATTATTCAGAGAGACTGCACCATGTGATTACACACAGATTGCACCATGTGATTATTCAGAGAGACTGCACCATGTGATTAGACATGGAGACTGCATCATGTTATTACACAGTGACTGCACCATGTGATTTCGCAGGGAGACTGCGCCATCTGATTACACAGAGACTGCACCATCTGATTACACAGAGAGAATGAACCATGTGATTGCACTGATACTGCACCATGTGGTTACACAGGGAGACTGAACCATGTGAATACACAGCGACTGCACCATTTGATTACACAGAGACTGCACCATGTGATTACACAGAGACTCCACCATGTGATTACACAGTGACTGCACCATGTGATTACACAGAAACGGTACCATGTGATTACACAGAGACTGCACCATGTGATTACACAGAGACTGCACCATGTGATTACACAGAGACTGCACCATGTGATTACACAGAGATTGCACCATGTGATTACAAAGAGACGGTACCATGTCATTACACAGTGACTGCACCATATGATTACACAGAGATGGTACTATGTGATTACACAGAGACTGCACCAAGTGATTACACAGAGACTGCACCATGCGATCACACAGAGTGACTGCACCATGGGATTACACATAGAGACCGCACCATGTTATTACACAGAGACTGCACCATGTGATTATACAGAGTGACTGCACCATGTGATTACACAGTGAGACCACAACAGGTTATTACACAGAGACTGCACCCTGTGATTACACAGAGAGACTGCACCATGTGATTACACAGAGACTGCCTCATGTGATTACACAGAGTAACTGCACCATGTGATTACACAGTGTAAATCGACCATGTGATTACACAGAGACTGCCTCATGTGATTACACAGAGAGACTGCACCATGTGAATTCAAAGGGAGATTAAATCAAGTGATTACACAGGGAGACTGCACCATGTGACTACACAGAGACTGCACCATGTGATTACACAGAGACTCCACCATGTCATTACACAGGGAGACTGCACCATGTGATTATTCAGAGAGACTGCACCATGTGTTTACACAGAGACGGCACCAAGTGATTACACAGAGACTGCACCATGTGATTACACAGAGACGGCACCCAGTGATTACACAGAGACTGCACCATGTGATTACACAGGGACTGCAACAAGTGATTACACAGAGACTGCACCATGTGATTACACAGAGACTGCACCATGTGATTACACAGTGAGACTGCACCATGTGATTACACAATGAGACAGCACCATGTGATTTCGCAGGGAGACTGCACCATATGATTACACAGAGACTGCACCATGTGATTACACAGAGACTGCACCGCGTGATTACACAGAGAGACTGCACCATATGATTGTACTGATACTGCACCATGTGATTACACAGTGACTGCACCATGTGATTACACAGAGAGACTGCACCATATGATTGTACTGATACTGCACCATGTGATTACACAGTGACTACACCATGTGATTACACATAGACTGCACCATGTGATTACACCGGGAGACTGCACCATTTGATTACACGGAAACTGCACCATTTGATTACACAGGGAGACTGCACCATGTGATTACACAGAGAGACTGCAACATGTGATTACACAGAGACTGCACCATCTGATTACACAGAGACTGCACCATCTGATTACACAGAGACTGCACCATGTGATTACACAGAGACTGCACCGCGTGATTACACAGAGAGACTGCACCATATGATTGTACTGATACTGCACCATGTGATTACACAGTGACTGCACCATGTGATTACACAGAGAGACTGCACCATATGATTGTACTGATACTGCACCATGTGATTACACAGTGACTACACCATGTGATTACACATAGACTGCACCATGTGATTACACCGGGAGACTGCACCATTTGATTACACGGAAACTGCACCATTTGATGACACAGGGAGACTGCACCATGTGATTACACAGAGAGACTGCAACATGTGATTACACAGAGACTGCACCATCTGATTACACAGAGACTGCACCATCTGATTACACAGAGACTGCAACATGTGATTGCACAGAGAGACTGCACCATGTGCTAACACAGAGACTGCACCAAGTGATTACACAGAGACTGCACCAGGTGATTACACAGAGAGTGCACCATCTGATTGCACAGAGACTGCAACATGTGATTACACAGAGAGACTGCACCATGTGATTACACAGAGAGACTGCACCATCTGATTACACAGAGACTGCACCATCTGATTACACAGAGACTGCAACATGTGATTACACAGAGAGACTGCACCATGTGATTACACAGAGAGACTGCACCATGTGATTACACAGAGACTGCACCATCTGATTA
This sequence comes from Cetorhinus maximus, assembly GCF_964194155.1. NCBI lineage: Eukaryota > Metazoa > Chordata > Chondrichthyes > Lamniformes > Cetorhinidae > Cetorhinus > Cetorhinus maximus. The sequence continues at coordinate 21,807,958 of NC_135905.1, read as the reverse complement.
CACACAGACTGCACCATTTGATTACACAGAGACTGCACCACGTGATTACACAGAGATACACCATGTGATTAAACAGACACTGCACCAAGTGATTACACAGATATAACACCATGTGATTACTCAGGGAGACTGCACCATGTGATTACACAGAGACTTCACCATGTGATTTTGCAGGGAGACTGCACCATGTGATTAAACAGAGATACTGCACCATGTGATTACACGGATAGATTGCAACATGTGATTAAACAGAGAGGCTGCACCAGGTGATTACACAGAGACTGCACCATGTGATTACACAGAGACTGCACCATGTGATTTTGCAGGGAGACTGCACCATGTGATTAAACAGAGATACTGCACCATGTGATTACACAGAGATTGCACCATGTGATTATTCAGAGACTGCACCATGTGATTACACGGAGAGATTGCAACATGTGATTAAACAGAGAGGCTGCACCAGGTGATTACACAGAGACTGCACCATGTGATTACAAAGGGCCTGCACCATGTGATTACACAGGGCCTGCACCATGTGATTACACAGAGAGACTGCACCAGCTGATTACACAGAGACCGCATCATGTGATTAGACAGAGACAGCACCATGTGATTACACAAGGAGACTGCACCAGGTGATTACACAGAGACTGCATCATGTGATTACACAGAGTGACTGCACCATGTGATTACACAGAGAGACTGCACCATGTGATTAGACAGGGAGACTGCATCATATTATTACCCAGAGACTGCGCCATGTGATTTTGCAGGGAGACTGCACCATCAGATTACGCAGAGACTGCAACATATGATTACACAGATACTGCAACATCTGATTACACAGAGACTGCACCAAGTGATTACACAGAGAATGCACCTGGTGATTACACAGATACTGCACCATCTGATTACACAGAGACTGCACCATGTGATTACACAGAGACTGCACCAGGTGATTACACAGATACTGCACCATGTGATTATACAGCGAATGCACCAGGTGATTACACAGATACTGCACCATCTGATTACACAGAGAATGCACCATGCGATTACACAGAGACTGCACCATGTGATTACACAGATACTGCACCATCTGATTACACAGAGACTGCACCAAGTGATTACACCGAGAATGCACCAGGTGATTACACAGATACTGCACCATCTGATTACACAGAGACTGCACCATGTGATTAGACAGAGACTGCACCAGGTGATTACACAGAGACTGCACCAGGTGATTACACAGAGACCGCACCATCTGATTACACAGAGACGGCAACATGTGATTATACAGAGTGACAGCACCAAGTGATTACACAGTGAGACCACAACAGGTTATTACACAGAGACTGCACCCTGTGATTACACAGAGAGACTGCACCATGTGATTACACAGAGACTGCCTCATGTGATTACACAGAGTAACTGCACCATGTGATTACACAGTGTAAATCGACCATGTGATTACACAGAGACTGCCTCATGTGATTACACAGAGAGACTGCACCATGTGAATTCAAAGGGAGATTAAATCAAGTGATTACACAGGGAGACTGCACCATGTGACTACACAGAGACTGCACCATGTGATTACACAGAGACTGCAACAAGTGATTACACAGAGACTGCACCATGTGATTACACAGAGACTGCACCATGTGATTACACAGAGAGGCTGCACCATGTGATTACACAGAGACTGCACCATGTGATTACACAGAGACTGCACCATGTGATTACACAGAGACTGCACCATGTGATTACACAGAGACTGCAACAAGTGATTACACAGAGACTGCACCATGTGATTACACAGTGAGACTGCACCATGTGATTACACAATGAGACAGCACCATGTGATTTCGCAGGGAGACTGCACCATATGATTGTACTGATACTGCACCATGTGATTACACAGTGACTACACCATGTGATTACACATAGACTGCACCATGTGATTACACCGGGAGACTGCACCATTTGATTACACGGAAACTGCACCATTTGATTACACAGGGAGACTGCACCATGTGATTACACAGAGACTGCACCATCTGATTACACAGAGACTGCACCATCTGATTACACAGAGACTGCAACATGTGATTGCACAGAGAGACTGCACCATGTGCTAACACAGAGACTGCACCAAGTGATTACACAGAGACTGCACCAGGTGATTACACAGAGAGTGCACCATCTGATTGCACAGAGACTGCAACATGTGATTACACAGAGAGACTGCACCATGTGATTACACAGAGAGACTGCACCATCTGATTACACAGAGACTGCACCATCTGATTACACAGAGACTGCAACATGTGATTACACAGAGAGACTGCACCATGTGATTACACAGAGAGACTGCACCATGTGATTACACAGAGACTGCACCATCTGATTACACACAGACTGCACCATTTGATTACACAGAGACTGCACCACGTGATTACACAGAGATACACCATGTGATTAAACAGACACTGCACCAAGTGATTACACAGATATAACACCATGTGATTACTCAGGGAGACTGCACCATGTGATTACACAGAGACTGCACCATGTGATTTCGCAGGGAGGCTGCACCATGTGATTAAACAGAGATACTGCACCATGTGATTACACGGAGAGATTGCAACATGTGATTAAACAGAGAGGCTGCACCAGGTGATTACACAGAGACTGCATCATGTGATTAGACAGAGACTGCACCATGTGATTACACAGAGACTGCACCATGTGATTACACAGGGCCTGCACCGTGTGATTACACAGAGAGACTGCACCAGCTGATTACACAGAGACCGCATCATGTGATTAGACAGAGACAGCACCATGTGATTACACAAGGAGACTGCACCAGGTGATTACACAGAGACTGCATCATGTGATTACACAGAGTGACTGCACCATGTGATTACACAGAGAGACTGCACCATGTGATTAGACAGGGAGACTGCATCATATTATTACACAGAGACTGCGCCATGTGATTTTGCAGGGAGACTGCACCATCAGATTACGCAGAGACTGCAACATATGATTACACAGATACTGCAACATCTGATTACACAGAGACTGCACCAAGTGATTACACAGAGAATGCACCTGGTGATTACACAGAGACTGCAGCATGTGATTTCAAAGAGAATGCACCATGTGATTACACAGAGACAGCACCATGTGATTACACACAGATTGCACCATGTGATTATTCATAGAGACTGCAGCATGTGATTGCACAGCGACTGCACCATGTGATTACACACAGATTTCTCCATGTGATTAATCAGAGCGACTGCACCATGTGATTACACAGAGACTGCACCATGTGATTACACAGAGACTGCACCATGTAATTTCAAAGAGACTGCACCATGTGATTGCACAGAGACAGCACCAAGTGATTACACACAGATTGCACCATGTGATTATTCAGAGAGACTGCACCATGTGATTAGACAAGGAGACTGCATCATGTTATTGCACAGTGACTGCACCATGTGATTTCGCAGGGAGACTGCACCATCTGATTACACAGAGACTGCACCATCTGATTACACAGCGATTGCACCATGTGATTACACAGTGAGACTGCACCATGTGATTACACAGAGAGAATGCACCATGTGATTGCACTGATACTGCACCATGTGATTACACAGAGACTGCACCTTGTGATTACACACAGTCTGCACCATGTGATTACACAGAGACTGCACCATGTGATTACACAGAGACTGCACCATGTGATTACACAGTGACTGCACCATGTGATTACACAGACACGGTACCATGTGATTACACAGAGACTTAACCATGTGATTACACAGAGACTGCACCATGTGATTACACAGAGATTGCACCATGTGATTACACAGAGATGGTACCATGTCATTACACAGAGACTGCACCATGTGATTTCACAGAGACTGCACCATGTGATTACACAGAGTGACTGCACCATGTGATTACACAGAGACTGCACCATGTGATTACACAGAGTGACTGCACCATGTGATTACACAGAGAGACCGCACCAGGTTATTACACAGAGAGACTGCACCATGTGATTACACAGAGACTGCCTCATGTGATTACACATAGAGACTGCAGCATGTGATTACACAGAGACTGCACCTTCTGATGACACAGATACTGCACCATCTGATTACATAGGGAGACTGCACCATATGATTAAACAGATACTGCACCATGTGACTACACAGACACTGCACCATGTGATTACACAGAGACTCCAGCATGTGATTACACAGGAAGACTGCACCATGTGATTATTCAGAGAGACTGCACAATGTGTTTACACAGAGTGACTGCACCATGTGATTACAGAGAGACTAAACCACGTGAATTCAAAGGGAGATTAAATCAAGTGATTCCACAGAGACTGCACCATGTGATTACACAGTGAGACTGCACCATGTGATTACACAGAGAGACTGCATCATGTGATTACACAGAGAGACTGCACCATCTGATTACACAGAGACTGCACCATGTGATTGCACAGTGATTGCATCATGTGATTACACAGAGGCTGCACCATGTGATTACACATGGAGATTGAACCATGTGATTACACAGAGAGACTGCACCATGTGATTACACAGAGACTGCACCATATGATTACACAGAGGCTGCACCATATAGTTATACAGAGACTGCAACATGTGATTATACAGAGAGACTGCACCATGTGATTACACAGAGAGACTACACCATGTGATTACACAGAGAGACTGCACCATGTGATTACACAGAGAGACTGCACCATGTGATTACACAGACAGGCTGCACCATGTGATTAAACTGAGACTGCACCATGTGATTACACAGAGACGGCACCATGTGATTAACTGAGGCTGCACCATGTGATTACACAGAGACACTGCACCATGTGATTACATAGAGAGACTGCACCATGTGATTACACAGAGAGACTGCACCATATGATTACATAGAGACTGCACCATGTGACTACAAAGAGAGACTGCAACATGTAATTACACAGAGACTGCACCATGTGATCACACAGAGACCACACCAGGTTATTATACAGAGAGACTGCACCATGTGAATTCAAAGGGAGATTAAATCAAGTGATTACACAGGGAGACTGCGCCATGTGATTACACAGAGACTGCACCATGTGATTACAAAGAGACTGCACCATGTGATTACACAGAGACAGCACCATGTGATTACACACAGATTGCACCATGTGATTATTCAGAGACTGCACAATGTGATTAGACAAGGAGACTGCATCATGTTATTGCACAGTGACTGCACCATGTGATTTCGCAGGGAGACTGCACCATCTGATTACACAGAGACTGCACCATCTGATTACACAGCGATTGCACCATGTGATTACACAGTGAGACTGCACCATGTGATTACACAGAGAGAATGCACCATGTGATTGCACTGATACTGCACCATGTGATTACACAGAGACTGCACCTTGTGATAACACAGAGTCTGCACCATGTGATTACACAGAGAGATTGCACCATGTGATTACAAAGAGACGGTACCATGTGATTACACAGTGACTGCACCATGTGATTACACTGAGACTGCACCATGTGATTACACAGAGACAGCACCATGTGGTTATACAGAGACTGCACCATGTGATTACACAGAGACTGCACCATGTGATTACACAGTGACTGCACCATGTGATTACACAGAGAGACTGCATCATGTGATTACACAGAGACTGCAACATTTGAGCACACAGAGATTGCACCATGTGATTGCACAGAGATTGCACCATGTGATTACATAGAGACTGCACCATGTGATTACATAGAGACTGCATCATGTGATTACACAGAGACTGCGCCATGTGATTACACAGAGAGACTGCACCATGTGATTAAATAGAGACTGCGCTATGTGATTACATAGAGACTGCACCAGGTGATTACATAGAGACTGCACCATGTGATTACATAGAGACTTCACCGGATGATTACATAGAGATTGCACCATGTGATTACACAGAGACTGCACCTTGTGATTTAACAGATTGACTGCACCATCTGATTACACAGAGATTGCACCATGTGATTACACAGAGACTGCATCATGTGATTGCACAGAGACTTCACCATGTGATTACACACAGATTGCACCATGTGATTATTCAGAGGGACTGCACCATGTGATTAGACAGGGAGACTGCATCAAGTGATTGCACAGAGACTGCAGCATGTGATTCCACAGAGAATGCACCATGAGATTAGACATATACTGCACCATGTGATTACCCAGAGACTGCACTATCTGATTACAAATAGGGTCTGCACCATGTGATTACGCAGAGATTGTACCATGTGATTATTCAGAGAGACTGCACCATGTGATTACACAGAGAGACTGCACCATGTGATTACACTGGGACTGCACCATGTGATTACAAAGCGACTGAACCATGTGATTACACACTGACTGCACCATGTGATTACACAGAGACTGCACCATGTGATTACACAGATAATGCACCATGTGATTACACAGAGACTGCACCATGTGATTACACAGTGAGACTGCACCATGTGATTACACAGAGAGACTAAACCACGTGAATGCAAAGGGAGTTTAAATCAAGTGATTACACAGGGAGACTGCACCATGTGATTACACAGATACTGCACCATGTGATTACACAGAGACTGCACTATGTGATTACACAGATACTGCACCATGTGATTTCACAGAGACTGCACCATGTGATTACACAGTTACTGCACCATGTGATTAGACAGAGACTGCACCATGTGATTACACAGGGACACTGTACCAAGTGATTACACAGAGATAGCACCTAGTGATTAGACAGACACTGCACGATGTGTTTACACAGTGAGACTGCACCATGTGATTACACAGAGATACTGCACCATGTGATTGCACAGAGACTGCATCATGTGATAACACACAGAAACTGCACCATGTGATTACACAGATACTGCACCATGTGATTACATGGAGACTGCACCATGTGATTATTCAGGGAAACTGCACCATGTGATTACATAGAGACTGCACCATGTGATTACATGGAGACTGCACCATGTGATTATTCAGGGAAACTGCACCATGTGATTACATAGAGCCTGCAAAGGGTGATTACATAGAGACTGCATCATGTGATTACACAGAGAGACTGCACCATGTGATTACATAGAGAGACTGCACCATGTGATTACACAGGGACTGCATCATGTGATTACACAGAGAGACTGCACCAGGTGATTAAACAGAGAGACTGCACCGAGTGATTACCTAGAGACTGCACCATGTGATTACACAGAGACTGCACCATGTGATTACACAGAGACTGCACCATGTGATTACACAGAGACTGCACCATGTGATTATACAGAGACTGCACCATGTGATTACGCAGAGACTGCACCATGTGATTACACAGAGACTGCACCATGTGATTGCACAGAGCGACTGCACCATGTAATTACATAGAGACTGCATCATGTGATTACACAAAGACTGTACCATGTGATTACACAGAGACTGCAACGTGTGATTATACAGAGACTGCACCAGGTGATTACACAGAGTGACTGCATCATGTGATTGCACAGAGACAGCACCATGTGCTTGCACAGAGATTGCACCTTGTGATTAGTCAGAGAGACTGCACCATGTGATTATTCAGAGACTGCACCATCTGATTACAAAGAGATTGCACCATGTGATTACACAGAAAGTCTAAACCACGTGAATTCAAAGGGAGATTAAATCAAGTGATTATACAGGGAGACTGCACCATGTGATTACACAGATACTGCACCATGTGATTACACAGAGAGACTGCACCATTTGATTATTCAGTGAAACTGCACCATGTGATTACACAGAGACTGCACCATGTGATTACACAGAGACTGCACCATGTGATTACATGGAGACTGCACCATGTGATTACACAGATACTGCACCATGTGATTACACAGAGAGACTGCACCATGTGATTACACAGATACTGCACCATGTGATTACACAGAGACTGCACCATGTGATTACACAGAGACACTGCTCCATGTGATCACACAGTTACTGCACCATGTGATTACACATATACTACACCATGTGATTACACAGAGACTGCACCATGTGATTACACAGATACTGCACCATGTGATTACACAGAGACTGCACCAGGTGATTACACAGTTACTGCACCATGTGATTACACAGGGAGACTGTACCAAGTGATTACACAGAGACTGCACCAGGTGTTTACACAGAGCCTGCTCCATGTGATTAGACAGAGACTGCACCATGTGTTTACACAGGGAGACTGCACCATGTGATTACACAGGGAGACTGCACCATGTGATTACACAGGGAGACTGCACCATGTGATTACACAGAGAGATTGCACCATGTGATTACACAGAGAGACTGCACCATGTGATTACACAGAGACTGCACCATGTGATTACACGGAGAGACTGCATCATGTGATTACACAGATACTGAACCATGTGATTACATAGATACTGAACCATGTGATTACACAGAGACTGCACCATGTGATTACACAGATATTGCAACATGTGATTACACAGATACTGCACCATGTGATTACACAGAGACTGCACCATGTCATTACATGGAGACTCCACCATGTGATTACACAGAGACTGCATCATGTGATTACACAGAGAGACTGCACCATGTGATTACACAGATACTGCACCATGTGATTACACAGAGACTGCACCATGTGATTACATGGAGACTGCACCATGTGATTATTCAGGGAAACTGCACCATGTGATTACACCGAGATTGCACCATGTGATTAAACCGAGACTGCACCATGTGATTACACAGAGACTGCACCATGTGATTTCACAGAGAGACTGCACCATGTGATTACACAGATACTGCATCATGTGATTACACAGAGACTGCACCATGTGATTACACAGAGAGACTGCACCATGTGATTACACAGAGACTGCACCATGTGATTACACATAGACTGCACCGTGTGATTACACAGAGAGACTGCACCATGTGATTACACAGAGAGACTTCACCATGCGATTACACAGAGAGACTGCACCATGTGATTACACAGAGAGACTGCACCATTAGATTACACAGATACTGCACCATGTGATTACACAGAGACAGCACCATGTGATTTCACAGAGACTGCACCATGTGATTACACAGAGTGACTGCACCATGTGATTACACAGAGACTGCACCATGTGATTACACAGAGTGACTGCACCATGTGATTACACAGAGAGACCGCACCAGGTTATTACACAGAGAGACTGCACCATGTGATTACACAGAGACTGCCTCATGTGATTACACAGAGAGACTTCACCATGTGATTACACAGAGACTGCACCTTGTGATGACACAGATACTGCACCATCTGATTACATAGGGAGATTGCACCATATGATTAAACAGATAATGCACCATGTGACTACACAGAGACTGCACCATGTGATTACACAGAGACTCCAGCATGTGATTACACAGGGAGACTGCACCATGTGATTATTCAGAGAGACTGCACAATGTGTTTACACAGAGTGACTGCACCATGTGATTACAGAGAGACTAAACCACGTGAATTCAAAGGGAGATTAAATCAAGTGATTCCACAGAGACTGCACCATGTGATTACACAGAGACTGCATCATGTGATTACACAGAGACTGCACCATGTGATTACACAGAGAGACTGCATCATGTGATTACACAGAGAGACTGCACCATCTGATTACACAGAGACTGCACCATGTGATTGCACAGTGATTGCACCATGTGATTACACAGAGGCTGCACCATGTGATTACACATGGAAATTGAACCATGTGATTACACAGAGAGACTGCACCATGTGATTACACAGAGACTGCACCATATGATTACACAGAGGCTGCACCATATAATTATACAGAGACTGCAACATGTGATTATACAGAGAGACTGCACCATGTGATTACACAGAGAGACTGCACCATGTGATTACACAGAGAGACTGCACCATGTGATTACACAGACAGGCTGCACCATGTGATTAAACTGAGACTGCACCATGTGATTACACAGAGACGGCACCATGTGAATACACAGAGACTGCACCATGTGATTACACAGAGACACTGCACCATGTGGTTACACAGAGAGACTTCACCATGTGATTACACAGAGACACTGCACCATGTGATTACATAGAGACTGCACCATGTGACTAGTAAGAGAGACTGCAACATGTGATTACACAGAGACTGCACCATGTGATCACACAGAGACCGCACCAGGTTATTATACAGAGAGACTGCACCATGTGATTACACAGAGACTTCCTCATGTGATTACCCAGAGAGACTGCACCATGTGAATTCAAAGGGAGATTAAATCAAATGATTACACAGGGAGACTGCACCATGTGATTACACAGAGACTGCACCATGTGATTACAAAGAGACTGCACCATGTGATTACACAGAGACAGCACCATGTGATTACACACAGATTGCACCATGTGATTATTCAGAGAGACTGCACCATGTGATTAGACAAGGAGACTGCATCATGTTATTGCACAGTGACTGCACCATGTGATTTCGCAGGGAGACTGCACCATCTGATTACACAGAGACTGCACCATCTGATTACACAGCGATTGCACCATGTGATTACACAGTGAGACTGCACCATGTGATTACACAGAGAGAATGCACCATGTGATTGCACTGATACTGCACCATGTGATTACACAGAGACTGCACCTTGTGATAACACAGAGTCTGCACCATGTGATTACACAGAGAGATTGCACCATGTGATTACACAGAGACGGTACCATGTGATTACACAGTGACTGCACCATGTGATTACACTGAGACTGCACCATGTGATTATACAGAGACTGCACCATGTGATTATACAGAGACTGCACCATGTGATTACACAGAGACTGCACCATGTGATTACACAGTGACTGCACCATGTGATTACACAGAGACTGCAACATTTGAGCACACAGCGACTGCACCATGTGATTACACAGAGACTGCACCATGTGATTACATAGAGACTGCACCATGTGATTACATAGAGACTGCATCAAGTGATTACACAGAGACTGCGCCATGTGATTACACAGAGAGACTGCACCATGTGATTACACAGAGAGGCTGCACCATGTGATTACATAGAGACTTCACCAGGTGATTACATAGAGACTGCACCATGTGATTACAGAGAGACTGCACCAGGTGATTACATAGAAACTGCACCATGTGATTACACAGAGACTGCACCTTGTGATTTCACAGATAGACTGCACCATCTGATTACACAGAGATTGCACCATGTGATTACACAGAGACTGCATCATGTGATTACGCAGAGACTTCACCATGTGATTACACACAGATTGCACCGTGTGATTATTCAGAGGGACTGCACCATGTGATTAGACAGGGAGACTGCATCAAGTGATTGCACAGAGACTGCAGCATGTGATTCCACAGAGAATGCACCATGTGATTAGACATATACTGCACCATGTGATTACCCAGAGACTGCACTATCTGATTACATTTAGGGTCTGCACCATGTGATTACGCAGAGATTGTACCATTTGATTATTCAGAGAGACTGCACCATGTGATTACACTGGGACTGCACCATGTTATTACAAAGAGACTGAACCATGTGATTACACACTGACTGCACCATGTGATTACACAGAGACTTCACCATGTGATTACACAGATAATTCACCATGTGATTACACAGAGACTGCACCATGTGATTACACAGTGAGACTGCACCATGTGATTACACAGAGAGACTAAACCACGTGAATGCAAAGGGAGTTTAAATCAAGTGATTACACAGGGAGACTGCACCATGTGATTACACAGATACTGCAACATGTGATTACACAGAGACTGCACTATGTGATTACACAGATACTGCACCATGTGATTACACAGAGACTGCATCATGTGATAACACACTGAAACTGCACCATGTGATTACACAGAGACTGCACCATGTGATTATTCAGGGAAACTGCACCATGTGATTACATAGAGACTGCACCTTGTGATTACATGGAGACTGCACCATGTGATTATTCAGGGAAACTGCACCATGTGATTACATAGAGAGACTGCACCATGTGATTACACAGGGACTGCATCATGTGATTACACAGAGAGACTGCACCATGTGATTAAACAGATAGACTGCACCAATTGATTACCTAGAGACTGCACCATGTGATTACACAGAGACTGCACCATGTGATTACTCATAGACTGCACCATGTGATTACACAGAGACTGCACCATGTGATTACACAGAGAGTCTTCACCATGCGATTACACAGAGAGACTGCACCATGTGATTACACAGAGACTGCACCATGTCATGACATGGAGACTGCACCATGTGATTAAACAGATAATGCACCATGTGATTACTCAGAGACTGCACCATGTGACTACATGGAGACTGCAACATGTGATTATTCAGGGAAACTGCACCATGTGATTATACAGAGACTGCACCATGTGATTACACAGATACTGCACCATGTGATTACACAGAGACTGCACCATGTGATTACATGGAGACTGCACCATGTGATTATTCAGGTAAACTGCACCATATGATTACACCGAGACTGCACCATGTGATTACACCGAAACTGCACCATGTGATTACACAGAGACTGCACCATGTGATTTCACAGAGAGACTGCACCATGTGATTACACAGATACTGCATCATGTGATTACACAGAGACTGCACCATGTGTTTACACAGAGAGACTGCATCATGTGATTACAAAGAGACTGCACCATGTGATTACACATAGACTGCACCATGTGATTACACAGAGAGACTGCACCATGTGATTACACAGAGAGACTGCACCATGCGATTACACAGAGAGACTGCACCATGCGATTACACAGAGAGACTGCACCATGCGATTACACAGAGAGACTGCACCATAAGATTACACAGAGATACTGCACCATGTGATTACACAGAGAGACTGCACCATGCGATTACACAGATAATGCACCATGTGATTACACATAGACTACACGATGTGATTAGACAGGGAAACTGCGTCATGTGATTTCACAGAGACTGAACCATATGATTCCACAGAGAATGCACCATGTGATTAGAGATATACTGCACCATGTGATTACACAGAGACACTTCTACATATGATTACACAGCGAGACTGCAACATGTGATTACACAGTGACTGCATTGTGTGATTACCCAGAGACTGCACCATCTGATTACAAAGATATTGCACCATGTGATTACACAGAGAGACTAAACCATGTGAATTCAAAGGGAGATTAAATCAAGTGATTACACAGGGAGACTGCACCTTGTGGTTATACAGAGAGACTGCACCATGTGTTTATACAGAGACTGCATCATGTGATTACACAGAGAGATTGCTCAATGTGTTTACACAGAGGGACTGCACCATGTGTTTACACAGAGAGACTGCACCATTTCATTATTCAGGGAAACTGCACCATGTGATTACACAGAGACTGCACCATGTGATTACATGGAGACTGCACCATGTGATTACACAAAGACTGCACCATGTAATTACATGGAGACTGCACCATGTGATTACATGGAGACTGCACCATGTGATTACACAGATACTGCACCATGCAGTTACACAGATAATGCACCATGGGATGAGACTTGGAGATGCACCATGAGATGACAAGGAGAGTGCAACATATGATTACACTGAGACTGCACCATGTGATTACACAGAGACTGCACCATGTGATTATACAGAGAGGCAGCACCATTTGATTAGACAGGGAGACTGCACCATGTGATTACACAGGGAGACTGAACCATGTGAATTGAAAGGGAGATAAAATCAAGTGATTGCAAAGAGACACTGCACCATTTGATTATTCAGGGAAACTGCACCATGTGATTACACAGAGACTGCAACATGTGATTACACAGATACTGCATCATGTGATTACACAGAGACTGCACCATGTGCTAACACAGAGACTGCACCATGTGATTACACAGAGACTGCACCATGTGATTACACAGAGACTGCACCAGGTGATTACACAGATACTGCATCATGTGATTACACAGAGACTGCACCATGTGCTAACACAGAGACTGCACCATGTGATGACACAGATACTGCATCATTTGTTTACACAGAGACTGCACCATGTGATTACACAGAGACTGCTCCATGTGATTACACAAATAATGCACCATGTGATTATTCAGAGAGAATGCAACATGTGAATACACAGAGAATGCACCATGTGATTAGACATATACTGCACCATGTGATTACACAGAGAGACTGCACCATGTGATTACACAGAGACTGCACCATGTGATTACACGGAGAGACTGCATCATGTGATTACACAGAATCCTAACCATGTGATTACACAGATACTGAACCATGTGATTACACAGAGACTGCACCATGTGATTACACAGATACTGCACCATGTGATTACACAGAGACTGCACCATGTGATTACACAGAGACTGCACCATGTCATTACATGGAGACTCCACCATGTGATTACACAGAGACTGCATCATGTGATTACACAGAGAGACTGCACCATGTGATTACACAGATACTGCACCATGTGATTACACAGAGACTGCACCATGTGATTACATGGAGACTGCAACATGTGATTATTCAGGGAAACTGCACCATGTGATAACACAGTGACTGCACCATGTGATTACACAGATAATGCACCATGTGATTACACAGAGACTGCACCATGTAATTACATGGAGACTGCACCATGTGAATATTCAGGGAACTGCACCATGTGATTACACCGAGACTGCACCATGTGATTAAACCGAGACTGCACCATGTGATTACACAGAGACTGCACCATGTGATTTCACAGAGAGACTGCACCATGTGATTACACAGATACTGCATCATGTGATTACACAGAGACTGCACCATGTGATTACACAGAGAGGCTGCACCATGTGATTACACAGAGACTGCACCATGTGATTACACATAGACTGCACCATGTGATTACACAGAGAGACTGCACCATGTGATTACACAGAGAGACTTCACCATGCGATTACACAGAGAGACTGCACCATGTGATTACACAGAGAGACTGCACCATTAGATTACACAGATACTGCACCATGTGATTACACAGAGACGGCACCATGTGATTTCACAGAGACTGCACCATGTGATTACACAGAGTGACTGCATCATGTGATTACACAGAGACTGCACCATGTGATTACACAGAGTGACTGCACCATGTGATTACACAGAGAGACCGCACCAGGTTATTACACAGAGAGACTGCACCATGTGATTACACAGAGACTGCACCTTCTGATGACACAGATACTGCACCATCTGATTACATAGGGAGACTACACCATATGATTAAACAGATACTGCACCATGTGACTACACAGAGACTGCACCATGTGATTACACAGAGACTCCAGCATGTGATTACACAGGGAGACCGCACCATGTGATTATTCAGAGAGACTGCTCAATGTGTTTACACAGAGTGACTGCACCATGTGATTACAGAGAGACTAAACCACGTGAATTCAAAGGGAGATTAAATCAAGTGATTCCACAGAGACTGCACCATGTGATTACACAGAGACTGCATCATGTGATTACACAGAGACTGCACCATGTGATTACACAGAGAGACTGCATCATGTGATTACACAGAGAGACTGCACCATCTGATTACACAGAGACTGCACCATGTGATTGCACAGTGATTGCACCATGTGATTACACAGAGGCTGCACCATGTGATTACACATGGAGATTGAACCATGTGATTACACAGAGAGACTGCACCATGTGATTACACAGAGACTGCACCATATGATTACACAGAGGCTGCACCATATAATTATACAGAGAATGCAACATGTGATTATACAGAGAGACTGCACCATGTGATTACACAGAGAGACTGCACCATGTGATTACACAGAGAGACTGCACCATGTGATTACACAGAGAGACTGCACCATGTGATTACACAGACAGGCTGCACCATGTGATTAAACTGAGACTGCACCATGTGATGACACAGAGACGGCACCATGTGATTACACTGAGACTGCACCATGTGATTACACAGAGACACTGCACCATGTGATTACACAGAGAGACTTCACCATGTGATTACACAGAGACACTGCACCATGTGATTACATAGAGACTGCACCATGTGACTAGAAAGAGAGACTGCAACATGTGATTACACAGAGACTGCACCATGTGATCACACAGAGACCGCACCAGGTTATTATACAGAGAGACTGCACCATGTGATTACACAGAGACTGCCTCATGTGATTACACAGAGAGACTGCACCATGTGAATTCAAAGGGAGATTAAATCAAATGATTACACAGGGAGACTGCACCATGTGATTACACAGAGACTGCACCATCTGATTACAAAGAGACTGCACCATGTGATTACACAGAGACAGCACCATGTGATTACACACAGATTGCACCATGTGATTATTCAGAGAGACTGCACCATGTGATTAGACAAGGAGACTGCATCATGTTATTGCACAGTGACTGCACCATGTGATTTCGCAGGGAGACTGCACCATCTGATTACACAGAGACTGCACCATCTGATTACACAGCGATTGCACCATGTGATTACACAGTGAGACTGCACCATGTGATTACACAGAGAGAATGCACCATGTGATTGCACTGATACTGCACCATGTGATTACACAGAGACTGCACCTTGTGATAACACAGAGTCTGCACCATGTGATTACACAGAGAGATTGCACCATGTGATTACACAGAGACGGTACCATGTGATTACACAGTGACTGTACCATGTGATTACACTGAGACTGCACCATGTGATTACACAGAGACTGCACCATGTGATTATACAGAGACTGCACCATGTGATTACACAGAGACTGCACCATGTGATTACACAGTGACTGCACCATGTGATTACATAGAGACTGCACCATGTGATTACATAGAGACTGCATCATGTGATTACACAGAGACTGCGCCATGTGATTACACAGAGTGACTGCACCATGTGATTACACAGAGAGGCTGCACCATGTGATTACATAGAGACTGCACCAGGTGATTACATAGAGACTGCACCATGTGATTACATAGAGACTGCACCAGGTGATTACATAGAGACTGCACCATGTGATTACACAGAGACTGCACCTTGTGATTTCACAGATAGACTGCACCATGTGATTACACAGAGATTGCACCATGTGATTACACAGAGACTGCATCATGTGATTACACAGAGACTTCACCATGTGATTACACACAGATTGCACCATGTGATTATTCAGAGGGACTGCACCATGTGATTAGACAGGGAGACTGCATCAAGTGATTGCACAGAGACTGCAGCATGTGATTCCACAGAGAATGCACCATGTGATTAGACATATACTGCACCATGTGATTACCCAGAGACTGCACTATCTGATTACAAATAGGGTCTGCACCATGTGATTACGCAGAGATTGTACCATGTGATTATTCAGAGAGACTTCACCATGTGATTACACAGAGAGACTGCACCATGTGATTACACTGGGACTGCACCATGTGATTACGCAGAGACTGCACCATGTGATTACACAGAGACTGCACCATGTGATTACACAGATACTGCAACATGTGATTACACAGAGACTGCACTATGTGATTACACAGATACTGCACCATGTGATTACACAGAGACTGCACCATGTGATTACACAGTTACTGCACCATGTGATTAGACAGAGACTGCACCATGTGATTACACAGGGAGACTGTACCAAGTGATTACACAGAGACTGCACCTAGTGTTTAGACAGACACTGCACGATGTGTTTACACAGGGAGACTGCACCATGTGATTACACAGAGAGACTGCACCATGTGATTGCACAGAGACTGCATCATGTGATAACACACTGAAACTGCACCATGTGATTACACAGATACTGCACCATGTGATTACATGGAGACTGCACCATGTGATTATTCAGGGAAACTGCACCATGTGATTACATAGAGACTGCACCATGTGATTACATGGAGACTGCACCATGTGATTATTCAGGGAAACTGCACCATGTGATTACATAGAGAGACTGCACCATGTGATTACACAGGGACTGCATCATGTGATTACACAGAGAGACTGCGCCAGGTGATTAAACAGAGAGACTGCACCAAGTGATTACCTAGACACTGCACCATGTGATTACACAGAGACTGCACCATGTGATTACACAAAGACTGCACCATGTGATTACACAGAGACTGCACCATGTGATTACACAGAGACTGCACCATGTGATTATACAGAGACTGCACCATGTGATTACGCAGAAACTGCACCATGTGATTACACAGAGACTGCACCATGTGATTGCACAGAGAGACTGCACCATGTGATTACATAGAGACTGCATCATGTGATTACACAAAGACTGTACCATGTGATTACACAGAGATTGCACCTTGTGATTAGTCAGAGAGACTGCACCATGTGATTATACAGAGACTGCACCATCTGATTACAAAGAGATTGCACCATGTGATTACACAAAAAGTCTAAACCACGTGAATTCAAAGGGAGATTAAATCAAGTGATTATACAGGGACACTGCACCATGTGATTACACAGATATTGCACCATGTGATTACACAGAGAGACTGCACCATTTGATTATTCAGTGAAACTGCACCATGTGATTACACAGAGACTGCACCATGTGATTACACAGAGACTGCACCATGTGATTACACAGATAATGCACCATGTGATTACACAGAGACAGCACCATGTGATTACACACAGATTGCACCATGTGATTATTCAGAGAGACTGCACCATGTGATTAGACAAGGAGACTGCATCATGTTATTGCACAGTGACTGCACCATGTGATTTCGCAGGGAGACTGCACCATCTGATTACACAGAGACTGCACCATCTGATTACACAGCGATTGCACCATGTGATTACACAGTGAGACTGCACCATGTGATTACACAGAGAGAATGCACCATGTGATTGCACTGATACTGCACTATGTGATTACACAGAGACTGCACCTTGTGATAACACAGAGTCTGCACCATGTGATTACACAGAGAGATTGCAGCATGTGATTACACAGAGACGGTACCATGTGATTACACAGTGACTGTACCATGTGATTACACTGAGACTGCACCATGTGATTACACAGAGACTGCACCATGTGATTATACAGAGACTGCACCATGTGATTACACAGAGACTGCACCATGTGATTACATAGAGACTGCACCATGTGATTACATAGAGACTGCATCATGTGATTACACAGAGACTGCGCCATGTGATTACACAGAGAGACTGCACCATGTGATTACACAGAGAGGCTGCACCATGTGATTACATAGAGACTGCACCAGGTGATTACATAGAGACTGCACCATGTGATTACATAGAGACTGCACCAGGTGATTACATAGAGACTGCACCATGTGATTACACAGAGACTGCACCTTGTGATTTCACAGATAGACTGCACCATGTGATTACACAGAGATTGCACCATGTGATTACACAGAGACTGCATCATGTGATTACACAGAGACTTCACCATGTGATTACACACAGATTGCACCTTGTGATTATTCAGAGGGACTGCACCATGTGATTAGACAGGGAGACTGCATCAAGTGATTGCACAGAGACTGCAGCATGTGATTCCACAGAGAATGCACCATGTGATTAGACATATACTGCACCATGTGATTACCCAGAGACTGCACTATCTGATTACAAATAGGGTCTGCACCATGTGATTACGCAGAGATTGTACCATGTGATTATTCAGAGAGACTTCACCATGTGATTACACAGAGAGACTGCACCATGTGATTACACTGGGACTGCACCATGTGATTACGCAGAGACTGCACCATGTGATTACACAGAGACTGCACCATGTGATTACACAGATACTGCAACATGTGATTACACAGAGACTGCACTATGTGATTACACAGATACTGCACCATGTGATTACACAGAGACTGCACCATGTGATTACACAGTTACTGCACCATGTGATTAGACAGAGACTGCACCATGTGATTACACAGGGAGACTGTACCAAGTGATTACACAGAGACTGCACCTAGTGTTTAGACAGACACTGCACGATGTGTTTACACAGGGAGACTGCACCATGTGATTACACAGAGAGACTGCACCATGTGATTGCACAGAGACTGCATCATGTGATAACACACTGAAACTGCACCATGTGATTACACAGATACTGCACCATGTGATTACATGGAGACTGCACCATGTGATTATTCAGGGAAACTGCACCATGTGATTACATAGAGACTGCACCATGTGATTACATGGAGACTGCACCATGTGATTATTCAGGGAAACTGCACCATGTGATTACATAGAGAGACTGCACCATGTGATTACACAGGGACTGCATCATGTGATTACACAGAGAGACTGCGCCAGGTGATTAAATAGAGAGACTGCACCAAGTGATTACCTAGAGACTGCACCATGTGATTACACAGAGACTGCACCATGTGATTACACAAAGACTGCACCATGTGATTACACAGAGACTGCACCATGTGATTACACAGAGACTGCACCATGTGATTATACAGAGACTGCACCATGTGATTACGCAGAAACTGCACCATGTGATTACACAGAGACTGCACCATGTGATTGCACAGAGAGACTGCACCATGTGATTACATAGAGACTGCATCATGTGATTACACAAAGACTGTACCATGTGATTACACAGAGATTGCACCTTGTGATTAGTCAGAGAGACTGCACCATGTGATTATACAGAGACTGCACCATCTGATTACAAAGAGATTGCACCATGTGATTACACAAAAAGTCTAAACCACGTGAATTCAAAGGGAGATTAAATCAAGTGATTATACAGGGACACTGCACCATGTGATTACACAGATATTGCACCATGTGATTACACAGAGAGACTGCACCATTTGATTATTCAGTGAAACTGCACCATGTGATTACACAGAGACTGCACCATGTGATTACACAGAGACTGCACCATGTGATTACACAGATAATGCACCATGTGATTACACATAGACTACACGATGTGATTAGACAGGGAAACTGCGTCATGTGATTTCACAGAGACTGAACCATATGATTCCACAGAGAATGCACCATGTGACTAGAGATATACTGCACCATGTGATTACACAGAGACACTTCTACACATGATTACACAGCGAGACTGCAACATGTGATTACACAGTGACTGCATTGTGTGATTACCCAGAGACTGCACCATCTGATTACAAAGATATTGCACCATGTGATTACACAGAGAGACTAAACCATGTGAATTCAAAGGGAGATTAAATCAAGTGATTACACAGGGAGACTGCACCTTGTGGTTATACAGAGAGACTGCACCATGTGGTTATACAGAGACTGCATCATGTGATTACACAGAGAGATTGCTCAATGCGTTTACACAGAGGGACTGCACCATGTGTTTACACAGAGAGACTGCACCATTTCATTATTCAGGGAAACTGCACCATGTGATTACACAGAGACTGCACCATGTGATTACATGGAGACTGCACCATGTGATTACACAAAGACTGCACCATGTGATTACATGGAGACTGCACCATGTGATTACATGGAGACTGCACCATGTGATTACACAGATACTGCACCATGCAGTTACACAGATAATGCACCATGGGATTAGACTTGGAGATGCACCATGAGATGACAAGGAGAGTGCAACATATGATTACACTGAGACTGCACCATGTGATTACACAGAGAGGCAGCACCATTTGATTAGACAGGGAGACTGCACCATGTGATTACACAGGGAGACTGAACCATGTGAATTGAAAGGGAGATAAAATCAAGTGATTGCAAAGAGACACTGCACCATTTGATTATTCAGGGAAACTGCACCATGTGATTACACAGAGACTGCAACATGTGATTACACAGATACTGCATCATGTGATTACACAGAGACTGCACCATGTGCTAACACAGAGACTGCACCATGTGATTACACAGAGACTGCACCATGTGATTACACAGAGACTGCACCAGGTGATTACACAGATACTGCATCATGTGATTACACAGAGACTGCACCATGTGCTAACACAGAGACTGCACCATGTGATGACGCAGATACTGCATCATTTGTTTACACAGAGACTGCACCATGTGATTACACAGAGACTGCACCATGTGATTACACAAATAATGCACCATGTGATTATTCAGAGAGAATGCAACATGTGAATACACAGAGAATGCACCATGTGATTACACAGAGAGACTGCACCATGTGATTACAAAGAGATTGCACCATGTGACTATTCAGAGAGACTGCACCATGTGATTACGCAGAGACTGCACCATGTGATTACACAGAGACTGCACAATGTGATTACACAGAGACGGCATCATGTGATTACACAGAGACTGCACAATGTGATTACACAGAGACTGCACCATATGTTTCGACAGAGAGACTGCACCATGTGATTACACAGAGAGACTGCACCATGTGATTACACAGTGACTGCACCATGTGATTACACAGTGACTGCACCATGTGATTACACAGAGAGGCTGCACCATGTGATTATACAGAGACTGCACCATGCGATTACACAGAGAGACTGCACCATAAGATTACACAGAGAGACTGCACCATGTGATTACACAGAGAGACTGCACCATGCGATTACACAGATAATGCACCATGTGATTACACATAGACTACACGATGTGATTAGACAGGGAAACTGCGTCATGTGATTTCACAGAGACTGAACCATATGATTCCACAGAGAATGCACCATGTGATTAGAGATATACTGCACCATGTGATTACACAGAGACACTTCTACACATGATTACACAGCGAGACTGCAACATGTGATTACACAGTGACTGCATTGTGTGATTACCCAGAGACTGCACCATCTGATTACAAAGATATTGCACCATATGATTACACAGAGAGACTAAACCATGTGAATTCAAAGGGAGATTAAATCAAGTGATTACACAGGGAGACTGCACCTTGTGGTTATACAGAGAGACTGCACCATGTGGTTATACAGAGACTGCATCATGTGATTACACAGAGAGATTGCTCAATGTGTTTACACAGAGGGACTGCACCATGTGTTTACACAGAGAGACTGCACCATTTCATTATTCAGGGAAACTGCACCATGTGATTACACAGAGACTGCACCATGTGATTACATGGAGACTGCACCATGTGATTACACAAAGACTGCACCATGTGATTACATGGAGACTGCACCATGTGATTACATGGAGACTGCACCATGTGATTACACAGATACTGCACCATGCAGTTACACAGATAATGCACCATGGGATGAGACTTGGAGATGCACCATGAGATGACAAGGAGAGTGCAACATATGATTACACTGAGACTGCACCATGTGATTACACAGAGACTGCACCATGTGATTATACAGAGAGGCAGCACCATTTGATTAGACAGGGAGACTGCACCATGTGATTACACAGGGAGACTGAACCATGTGAATTGAAAGGGAGATAAAATCAAGTGATTGCAAAGAGACACTGCACCATTTGATTATTCAGGGAAACTGCACCATGTGATTACACAGAGACTGCAACATGTGATTACACAGATACTGCATCATGTGATTACACAGAGACTGCACCATGTGCTAACACAGAGACTGCACCATGTGATTACACAGAGACTGCACCATGTGATTACACAGAGACTGCACCAGGTGATTACACAGATACTGCATCATGTGATTACACAGAGACTGCACCATGTGCTAACACAGAGACTGCACCATGTGATGACACAGATACTGCATCATTTGTTTACACAGAGACTGCACCATGTGATTACACAGAGACTGCACCATGTGATTACACAAATAATGCACCATGTGATTATTCAGAGAGAATGCAACATGTGAATACACAGAGAATGCACCATGTGATTAGACATATACTGCACCATGTGATTACACAGAGAGACTGCACCATGTGATTACAAAGAGATTGCACCATGTGATTATTCAGAGAGACTGCACCATGTGATTACGCAGAGACTGCACCATGTGATTACACAGAGACTGCACAATGTGATTACACAGAGACGGCATCATGTGATTACACAGAGACTGCACAACGTGATTACACAGAGACTGCACCATATGTTTAGACAGAGAGACTGCACCATGTGATTACACAGAGAGACTGCACCATGTGATTACACAGTGACTGCACCATGTGATTACACAGTGACTGCACCATGTGATTACACAGAGAGGCTGCACCATGTGATTATACAGAGACTGCATCATGTGATTACACAGAGAGATTGCACAATGTGTTTACACAGAGAGACTGCACCATGTGATTACACAGAGACTGCATCATGTGATTACACAGAGAGATTGCACAATGTGTTTACACAGAGAGACTGCACCATGTGATTACACGGAGACTGCACCATGTGATTACACAGTGACTGCATCGTGTGATTATACAGAGACTGCACCATGTGATTACAAAGAGACTGCACCATGTGATTACACAGAGGCTGCACCATGTGATTACACAGAGAGACTGCACCATGTGATTACACAGAGATGCATCATGTGATTACACAGAGAGACTGCACAATGTGTTTACACAGAGACTGCACCATGTGATTACACAGAGACTGCATCATGTGATTACACAGAGAGACTGCATCATGTGATTACACAGAGAGACTGCACCATGTGATTGCACAGCGAGACTGCACCGTGTGGTTATACAGAGAGACTGCATCATGTGATTAAACAGAGAGAATGCATCATGTGATTAAAAAGGGAAACTGCAACATGTGATTATATAGAGACTGCATCAGGTGATTATACAGAGAGACTGTACCATGTGGTTATACAGAGAGAGTGCACCATCTGATTACACAGAGAGACTGCACCATGTGTTTATACATAGAGACTGCATCATGTGATTAAACAGGGAAATTGCAACATGTGATTTTACAGAGACTGCATCATGTGATTAAACAGGGATATTGCAACATGTGATTATATAGAGTCTGCATCATGTGATTAAATAGGGAAATTGCACCATGTGATTACACAGAGAGACTGCACCATGTGATACAAAGAGAGACTGCACCATGTGATTACACAGAGACTGCACCATGTGATTACACAGTGACTGCATCATGTGATAACACAGAGAGACTGAACCATGTGTTTTCACAGAGACTGCAACATGTGATTATACAGAGACTGCATCATGTGATTACACAGAGACTGCACCATGTGATTACACAGAGAGACTGCGCCATGTGATTATACAGAGACTGCACCATGTGATTACATAGAGACTGCACCATGTGATTACACAGAGAGACTGCGCCATGTGATTATACAGAGTCTTCACCATGTGATTACACAGAGACTGCACCATGTGATTACACATAGAGACTGCACCATGTGATTACACAGAGACTGCACCATGTGATTACACAGAGACTGCACCATGTGATTACACAGTGACTGCACCATGTGATTATACAGATAGAGTGCACCATGTGATTATACAAAGAGACTGCACCATGTGATTATACAAAGAGACTGCACCATGTGGTTACACAGCGAGACTGCACCATGTGATTACACAGAGGCTGCACCGTGTGATTACACAGAGAGACTGCACCATGTGATTACATAGAGAGACAGCACCATGTGATTACACAGCGAGACTGCACCATGTGATTACACAGAGCGACTGCACCATGTGATTATACAGAGAGACTGCAACATGTGATTATCCAGAGACGGCACCATGTGATTTCACAGTGAGACTGCACCATGTGATTACACAAAGAGACTGCACCATATAATTATCCAGAGTCTGCATCATGAGATTAAACAGAGACTGCACCATGTGATTGCACAGAGCCTGCATCATGTGATTTCACAGAAATAGTGCACCATGTGATTACACAGAAACTGCGCCATGTGATTATACAGAGCCTGCACCATGCGAATAAATAGAGAAAGCACCATGTGATTACACAGAGACTGCACCATGTGATTATACAGAGACTGCACCATGTGATTACACAGAGACTGCACCATGTAATTATTCAGAGACTGCACCATGTGATTATCCAGAGACAGCACCATGTGATTTCACAGTGAGACTGCACCATGTGATTACACAGAGAGACTGCACCATATAATTATCCAGAGTCTGCATCATGAGATTAAACAGAGACTGCACCATGTGATTACACAGAGACTGCACCATGTGATTACACAGAGAGAATGCATCATGTGATTAAACAGCAACACTACAATATGTGATTATATAGAGACTGCATGATGTGATTACACTGAGAGACTGCACCATGTGATTACACAGAGGGACTGCGCCATGTGATTGCACAGAGACTGCACCATGTGATTACATAGAGAGACTGCACCATGTGATTACACTGAGACTGCACCATGTGATTATACAGAGACTGCACGATGTGATTACACAGAGACTGCACCATGTGATTACACAGTGACTGCATCATGTGATTATGAAGAGACTGCACCATGTGATTACACCAAGAGACGGCTTCATGTGATTACACAGTGACTGCATCATGTGATTACAAAGAGAGACTGCACCATGTGATTGTACAGAGACTGCACCATGTGATTAAACTGGGAAATTGGAACATGTGATTATACAGAGAGACTGCACCATGTGATTATACAAAGACTACACCATTTTATTGTACAGAGACAGCACCATTTGATTATACAGAGACTGCACCATGTGATTACATAGTGACTGCACCATGTAATTATACAGAGACTGCACCATGTGATTACACAGAGAGACTGCAACATGTGATTATATAGAGATTGCACCATGTGATTACACAGAGACTGCACCATGTGATTACATGGAGACTGCACCATGTGATTACACAAAGACTGCACCATGTGATTACATGGAGACTGCACCATGTGATTACATGGAGACTGCACCATGTGATTACACAGGTACTGCACCATGCAGTTACACAGATAATGCACCATGGGATTAGACTTGGAGATGCACCATGAGATGACAAGGAGAGTGCAACATATGATTACACTGAGACTGCACCATGTGATTACACAGAGACTGCACCATGTGATTACACAGAGAGGCAGCACCATTTGATTAGACAGGGAGACTGCACCATGTGATTACACAGGGAGACTGAACCATGTGAATTGAAAGGGAGATAAAATCAAGTGATTGCAAAGAGACACTGCACCATTTGATTATTCAGGGAAACTGCACCATGTGATTACACAGAGACTGCAACATGTGATTACACAGATACTGCATCATGTGATTACACAGAGACTGCACCATGTGCTAACACAGAGACTGCACCATGTGATTACACAGAGACTGCACCATGTGATTACACAGAGACTGCACCAGGTGATTACACAGATACTGCATCATGTGATTACACAGAGACTGCACCATGTGCTAACACAGAGACTGCACCATGTGATGACACAGATACTGCATCATTTGTTTACACAGAGACTGCACCATGTGATTACACAGAGACTGCACCATGTGATTACACAAATAATGCACCATGTGATTATTCAGAGAGAATGCAACATGTGAATACACAGAGAATGCACCATGTGATTAGACATATACTGCACCATGTGATTACACAGAGAGACTGCACCATGTGATTACAAAGAGATTGCACCATGTGATTATTCAGAGAGACTGCACCATGTGATTACGCAGAGACTGCACCATGTGATTACACAGAGACTGCACAATGTGATTACACAGAGACTGCACCATATGTTTAGACAGAGAGACTGCACCATGTGATTACACAGGGAGACTGCACCATGTGATTACACAGTGACTGCACCATGTGATTACACAGTGACTGCACCATGTGATTACACAGAGAGGCTGCACCATGTGATTATACAGAGACTGCATCATGTGATTACACAGAGAGATTGCACAATGTGTTTACACAGAGAGACTGCACCATGTGATTACACAGAGACTGCATCATGTGATTACACAGAGAGATTGCACAATGTGTTTACACAGAGAGACTGCACCATGTGATTACACGGAGACTGCACCATGTGATTACACAGTGACTGCATCATATGATTATACAGAGACTGCACCATGTGATTACTATGAGACTGCACCATGTGATTAAACAGATACTGCACCATGTGATTATACAGAGACTGCACCATCTGATTACAAAGAGATTGCACCATGTGATTACACAAAAAGTCTAAACCACGTGAATTCAAAGGGAGATTAAATCAAGTGATTATACAGGGACACTGCACCATGTGATTACACAGATATTGCACCATGTGATTACACAGAGAGACTGCACCATTTGATTATTCAGTGAAACTGCACCATGTGATTACACAGAGACTGCACCATGTGATTACATTGAGAGACTGCACAATGTGATTACACAGAAACTGCACCATGTGATTACACAGAGACTGCACCATGTGATTACACAGAGACTGAACCATGTGATTACACAGCGACTGCACCATGTGATTACACAGAGAGACTTCATCATGTGATTACACTGAGACTGCACCATGTGATTACACAGAGACTGCACCATGTGTTTACACAGAGTCTGCACCATGTGATTACACAGAGACTGCATCATTTGATTACACAGAGACTGCACCATGTGATTATACAGAGACTGCACCATGTGATTACACAGAGACTGCACCATGTCATTATACAGAGACTGCACCATGTGATTATACAGAGAGTGCACCATGTGATTACACAGAGAGACTACACCATGTGATTATATAGTGACTGCACCATCTGATTATACAGAGAATGCACCATGTGATTATACAGAGACTGTGCCATGTGATTATACAGAGACTGCACCATGTGATTATACAGAAATTGCACCATGTGATTATACAGAGAACGCGCCATGTGATTATACAGAGACCGCGCCATGTGATTATACAGAGACTACACCAAGTGATTATACAGAGACTGCACCATGTGATTCCACAGGGAGACTGCATCATGTGATTACACAGAGATTGCACCATGTGATTACACAGGGAGACTGCATCATGTGATTATACAAAGATTGCGCCATGTGATTATACAGAGGCTGCATCATGTGATTAAACAGAGACTGCATCATGTGATTATACAGAGACTGCATCATGTGATTACACAGAGATTGCACCATGTGATTACACAGGGAGACTGCATCATGTGATTATACAGAGGCTGTGCCATGTGATTATACAGAGAGTGAATCATGTGATTATACAGAGACTGCACCATGTCATTATACAGAGACGGCATCATGTGATTATACAGAGACTGCACCATGTGATTATACAGAGACTGAATCATGTGATTATACAGAGACTGCACCATGTGATTAAACAGAGACTGCAACATGTGATTAAACAGAGACTGCAACATGTGATTATACAGAGACTGAATCATGTGATTATACAGAGACTGCACCATGGGATTAAACAGAGACTGCAACATGTGATTAAACAGAGACTGCAACATGTGATTATACAGAGACTGAATCATGTGATTATACAGAGACTGCACCATGTGATTAAACAGAGACTGCAACATGTGATTATACAGAGACTGAATCATGTGATTATACAGAGACTGCAGCATGTGATTACACAGAGACTGCACCATGTGATTTCACAGAGACTGCACCATCTGATTATACGGAAACTGCCCCATGTGATTACACAGAGAGATTGCACCATGTGATTACATAGAGACTGCACCATGTGATTACACACAGAGACTGCACCATGTGATTACATAGAGAGACTGCACCAATTGATTACATAAGGAAACTTCACCATGTGATTGCAAAGTGACTGAACCATGTGATTGCAAAGTGACTGCACCAAGTGATTAGACAGAGGGTCTGCATCATGTGATTGCACAGAGACTGCACCATGTGATTTCACAGAGAGACTACACCATGTGAAATCACAGAGAGTCTGCACCATGTGATTACTTTGATACTGCACCATGTGCTTAGACAGAGAGACTGCATCATGTGATTATACAGAGATACTGCATCATGTGATTATACAGAGACTGCACCATGTGATTACATAGAGAGGCTGCACCATGTGATTACTTGGATACTGCACCATGTGATTAGACAGAGAGACTGCATCATGTGATTATACAGAGATACTGCATCATGTGATTATACAGAAAGTGCACCATGTGATTACATAGAGAGACTGCATCATGTGATTACACTGAGACTGCACCATGTGATTACACAGAGAAACTGCATCATGTGATTAAACAGGCAAAATGCACCATGTAATTACATAGAGACTGCATCATGTGATTACACAGACACTGCACCATGTGATTATACAGAGACTGCTCCATGTGATTATACAGAGACTGCACCATGTGATTACACAGAGGGACTGCACCATGTGATTAGATAGAGACTGCGCCATGTGATTATACAGAGACTGCACCATGCGATTATACAGAGACACTGCACCATGTGATTATACAGAGCCTGCACCATGTGATTATACAGAGACTGCACCATGTGATTATACAGAGACTGCACCATGCGATTATACAGAGAGACTGCATCATGTGATTACACAGAGACTGCACCATGTGATTATACAGAGACTGCACCATGGGATTATACAGAGACTGCACCATGCGATTATACAGAGAGACTGCACCATGTGATTATACAGAGCCTGCACCATGTGAATATACAGAGACTGCACCATGTGATTACACAGAGAGACTGTGCCATTTGATTATACAGAGACTGCTCCATGTGATTATACAGAGACTGCACCATGTGATTACACAGAGAGACTGTGCCATTTGATTATGCAGAGACTGCTCCATGTGATTATACAGAGACTGCGCCATGTGATTACACAGAGACTGCGCCTTGTGATTATACAGAGACTGCACCATGTGATTACATAGAGACTGCACCATGTGATTATACAGAGAGACTGCGCCATGTGATTACACAGAGACTGCACCATGTGATTATACAGAGACTGCTCCATGTGATTATACAGAGACTGCTCCATGTGATTATACAGAGACTGCGCCATGTGATTAC
This sequence comes from Cetorhinus maximus, assembly GCF_964194155.1. Taxonomy (NCBI): domain Eukaryota; kingdom Metazoa; phylum Chordata; class Chondrichthyes; order Lamniformes; family Cetorhinidae; genus Cetorhinus; species Cetorhinus maximus. The sequence continues at coordinate 21,776,401 of NC_135905.1, read as the reverse complement.
ACAGAGACTGCGCCTTGTGATTATACAGAGACTGCACCATGTGATTACATAGAGACTGCACCATGTGATTATACAGAGAGACTGCGCCATGTGATTACACAGAGACTGCACCATGTGATTACACAGAGACTGCACCATGTGATGACACAGAGACTGCACCATGTGATTATACAGATAGACTGCGCCATGTGATTACACAGAGACTGCACCTCGTGCTTATACAGAGAAACCGCACCATGTCTTTAATCAGATAGTCTTAACCACGTGCTTACGTACAGAAAGCACTATGTGATTATACTGGGACTGTACCATGTGATTACACAGCGAGACTGCACCATGTGATTACACAGAGTCTGCATCATGTGTTAATACAGAGACTGCACCATGTGATTATATCGAAACTGCACCAAGTGATTACACAGAGACTGCAACATGTGATTACACAGAGACTGCACCTTGTGGTTACACAGAGAAACTGCACCATGTGATTACACAGAGACTGCATCATGTGATTACACAGAGACTGCACCATATGATTATACAGAGACTGCACCATGTGATTATACAGAGATTGCACCATGTGATTACACAGAGAGACTGCACCATGTGATTATATACAGACTGCGCCATGTGATTACACAGAGAGACTGCATCATGTGATTATACAGAGATACTGCATCATGTGATTACACATAGACTGCACCATGTGGTTATACATAGAGACTGCGCCAAGTGATTACACAGAGACTGCATCATGTGATTATACAGAGACTGAATCATGTGATTATACAGAGACTGCACCATGTCATTATTCAGCGACTGCACCATGTGATTACACCGAGAGTCTGCACCATGTGCTTAAACAGAGAGACTGCGTCATGTGATTATACAGAGACTGAATCATGTGATTATACAGAGACTGCACCATGTCATCATACAGAGACTGCATCATGTGTTAATACAGAGACTGCACCATGTGATTATATCGAAACTGCACCAAGTGATTACACAGAGACTGCACCTTGTGATTAAACAGAGACTGCACCATGTGATTGTACAGAGACTGAATCATGTGATTATACAGAGACTGCACCATGCGATTACACAGAGAGACTGCATCATGTGATTACACTGAGACTGATCCATGTGATTACACAGAGACTGCACCATGTGATTACACAGTGACTGCACCATGTGATTATACAGAGACTGCACCATGTGATTACACAGAGAGACTGCACCATGTGATTATACAGAGACTGAAGCATGTGATTATACAGAGACTGCACCATGTCATTATACAGAGACTGCACCATGTGGTTATACAGAGACTGCACCATGTGATTACACAGAGAGACTGCACCATGTAATTATACAGAGACTGAAACATGTGATTAAGCAGAGACTGCACCCTGTGATTGTACAGAGACTGAATCATGTGATTATACAGAGACTGCACCATGCGATTACACAGAGAGACTGCACCATGTGATTATACAGAGACTGTATCATGTGATTATACATAGACTGCACCATGTGATTAAACAGAGAATGCACCATGTGATTATACAGACAACGCACCATGTGATTACACAGAGAGACTGCACCATGTGTTTATACTGAGACTGCACCATGTGATTAAACAGAGAGACTGCGCCATGTGATTATACAGAGACTGAATCATGTGATTATACAGAAAATGCACCATGTGATTGTACAGAGACTGTATCATGTGATTATACATAGACTGCACCATGTGATTACATAGAGACTGCACCATGTGATTACACAGAGAGACTGCGCCATGTGATTATACAGAGACTGCGCCATGTGATTATACAGAGACTGCACCATGTGATTACACTGAGACTGCACCATGTGATTATACAGAGGGTCTGCACCATGTGATTGCACAGAGAGACTGCACCATTTGAATTCACAGAGAGACTGCACCATGTGATTACACAGCTACTGCACTATGTGAATTCACAGAGAGACTGCAACATGATTTTAAACAGAATGACTGCACCATGGGATTACACAGAGACTGTACCATGTGAATTCACAGAGAGACTGCACCATGTGAATTCACAGAGAGACTGCACCATGTGATTACACAGTGAGACTGCACCATGTGATTACACAGATACTGCAACATGATTTTAAACCGACTGACTGCACCATGTGATTACACAGAGGCTGCAGCCTCTCATTACACAGAGACTGCACCATGTGATTACACCATGACTGCACCATCTGATTACACAGAGACTGCACCATGTGATTACACAGAGACTGCACCATGTGATTACACAGAGTGACTGAACCATTTGATTAGACAGAGACTGCACCATGTGCTTCCACAGAGGCTGCACCATGTGATTACACAGAGACTGCACCATGTGATTAGACAGAGACTGCACCATGTGATTACACAGGGAGACTGCACCATGTGATTAGACAGAGACTGCACCATGTGATTACACAGGGAGACTGCACCATGTGATTAGACAGAGACTGCACCATGTGATTACACAGGGAGACTGCACCATGTGATTAGACAGAGACTGCACCATGTGATTATACAGAGACTGCATCATGTGATTATACGGAAACTGCAGCATGTGATTACACAGAGAGACTGCACCATGTGATTACACAGAGACTGCATTATGACATTACACAGAGAGACTGCACCATGTGATTACACAGAGAGACTGCACCATGTGATTAGACAGAGACTGCACCATGTGATTACACAGGGAGACTGCACCATGTGATTACACACGGACTGCACCATCTGATTACACATAGACTGCACCATGTGATTGCACAGAGAAACTGCACCATGTGATTATACAGAGACTGCACCATGTGATTAAGCAGAGACTGCACCATGTGATTGTACAGAGACTGAATCATGTGATTATACAGAGACTGCACCATGCGATTACACAGAGAGACTGCACCATGTGATTATACAGAGACTGTATCATGTGATTATACATAGACTGCACCATGTGATTAAACAGAGAATGCACCATGTGATTATAGAGAGACTGCACCATGTGATTATACAGACAACGCACCATGTGATTACACAGAGAGACTGCACCATGTGTTTATACTGAGACTGCACCATGTGATTAAACAGAGAGACTGCGCCATGTGATTATACAGAGACTGAATCATGTGATTATACAGAAACTGCACCATGTGATTGTACAGAGACTGTATCATGTGATTATACATAGACTGCACCATGTGATTACATAGAGACTGCACCATGTGATTACACAGAGAGACTGCGCCATGTGATTATACAGAGACTGCACCATGTGATTACACAGAGAGACTGCACCATGTGATTACACAGCTACTGCACTATGTGAATTCACAGAGAGACTGCAACATGATTTTAAACAGAATGACTGCACCATGGGATTACACAGCGACTGTACCATGTGAATTCACAGAGAGACTGCACCATGTGAATTCACAGAGAGACTGCACCAGGTGATTACACAGTGAGACTGCACCATGTGATTACACAGATACTGCAACATGATTTTAAACAGACTGACTGCACCATGTGATTACACAGAGGCTGCAGCCTGTCATTACACAGAGACTGCACCATGTGATTACACAGAGACTGCACCATGTGATTATACAGAGAGACTGCACCATGTGATTACACAGAGTGACTGCACCATTTGATTAGACAGTGACTACACCATGTGATTACATAGAGAGGCTGCACCATGTGATTAGACAGAGACTGCACCATGTGATTATAAAGAGACTGCACCATGTGATTTCACAGAGACTGCATCATGTGATTACACAGAGAGACTGCACCATGTGATTACACAGAGAGACTGCACCATGTGATTACACAGTGAGACTGCACCATGTGATTACACACGGACTGCACCATCTGATTGCACAGAGAAACTGTACCATGTGTTTACACAGAGACTGCACCATGTGATTACACAGAGACTGCACCATGTGATTACACAGAGACTCCACCATGTGATTACACAGAGACTGCACCATGTGATTACACAGAGACTGCACCATTCGATTACACATAGACTGCACCATGTGATTACAACGAAACTGCACCATGTGATTACACAGAGACTGCACCATGTGATTATACAGAGACTGCACCATGTGATTGCACAGAGACTGTACCATGTGATTATAAGGAAACTGCACCATGTGATTACACAAAGACTGCACCATGTGATTACAAGGAAACTGCACCATGTGATTACACAGAGAGATTGCACCATGTGATTGCACAGAGACTGCAACATGATTTTAAACAGAGAGACTGCACCATGCGATTAAACAAATACTGCACCATGATTTTAAACAGAGAGACTGCACCAAGTGATTACACAGAGAGACTCCACCATGTGATTACACAGAGACTGCACCATGTGATTACACAGAGAGACTGCACCATGTGATTACACAGAGAGACTGCACCATGTGATTATACAGAGACTGCACCGTGTGATTATACAGAGACTGCACCTTGTGATTACACAGAGAGACTGCACCATGTGATTACACAGATACTGCACCATGTGATTACACAGAGAGGCTGCACCATGTGATTACACAGAGACTGCACCATGTGATTACACAGAGAGACTGCACCATGTGATTACACAGAGACTGCACCATGTGATTACACAGAGACTGCACCATGTGATTACACAGAGACTGCACCATATGAATTCACATAGAGACTGCACCATATGATTACACAGATAATGCACCATGTGATTACACACAGAGAGTGCACCATGTGATTACACAGGGAGACTACAACATGTGATTACACATAGAGACTGCACCATGTGCTTACACAGAGAGACTGCACCATATGATTACACAGAGAGAGTGCACCATGTGATAACACAGGGAGACTGCAACATGTGATTACACAGAGAGACTGCACCATGTGATTACACAGAGACTGCACCATGTGATTACACAGAGACTGCACCATGTGATTACACAGAGACTGCACCATGTGATTTCACAGGCAGACTGCACCATGTGATTACACAGAGAGACTGCACCATGTGATTACACAGAGACTGCATCATGAGATTACACAGTGAGACTGCACCATGTGATTACACAGAGAGACTGCACCATGTGATTACACACGGTCTGCACCATCTGATTGCACATACACTGCACCATGTGATAGCACAGAGAGACTGTACCATGTGTTTACCCAGAAACTGCACCATGTGATTACACAGAGACTGCACCATGTGATTACACAGAGACTCCACCATGTGATTACACAGAGACTGCACCATGTGATTACATAGAGACTGCATCATGTGATTGCACAGAGACTGCACCATGTGATTATACAGAGACTGCACCATGTGATTGCACAGAGACTGCACCATGTCATTACACAAAGACTGCACCATGTGATTGCACAGAGACTGCACCATGTCATTACACAGAGACTGCACCATGTGATTACACTGAGACTGCACCATGTGATTACACAGATACTGCAACATGATTTTAAACAGAGAGACCGCACCATGTGATTACACAGGGACTGCACCATGTGATTACACAGAGACTGCACCATGTGATTGCACAGAGACTGCACCATGTGATTACACAGAGACTGCACCATGTGATTACACAGAGCCTGCACCATGTGATTGCACAGAGACTGCACCATGTGATTAAACAGAGACTGCAGCATGTGATTATACAGAGACTGCACCATGTGATTACACAGATACTGCAACATGATTTTAAAAAGAGAGACTGCACCATGTGATTACACAGATACTGCACCGTGATTTTAAACAGAGTGACTGCAACAAGTGATTACACAGAGGGCCTGCACCATATGAATTCACATAGAGACTGCACCATGTGATTACACAGAGAAAGTGCACCATGTGATTACACAGAGACTGCAACATGTGATTACATAGGGAGACTGTACCATGTGATTACACAGAGACTGCACCATGTGATTGTACAGAGAGACTGCACCATGTGATTACAAAGAGTGACTTAACCATTTGATTACACAGAGACTGCACCATGTGATTACGCAGAGTTACTTCACCGTGTGATTACAGAGAGACTGCACCATGTGAATACACAGACAGACTGCACCAGGTGAATACACAGACAGACTGCACCATGTGATTACACAGAGAGACTGCACCATGTGAATACACAGAGAGACTGCACCATGTGAGTACACAGAGAGACTGCACCATGTGAATACACAGAGAGACTGCACCATGTGATTACACAGACAGACTGCACCATGTGATTACACACAGAGACTGCACCATGTGATTTCACAGGGAGACTGCACCATGTGATTACACAGAGACTGCACCATGTGATTACATAGAGAGACTGCACCATGTGATTACACACAGAGACTGCACCATGTGATTACACAGAGACTGCACCATGTGATTACACAGAGACTGCACCATGTGATTACATAGAGAGACTGCACCATGTGTTTACACAGAGAGACTGCATCATGTGATTACACAGAGACTGCAACATGTGATTACACAATGAGACTTCACCATGTGATTACACAGAGAGACTGCACCATGTGATTACACAGAGACTGCACCATGTGAATTCACAGAGATACTGCACCATGCGATTACACAGAGACTGCACCATGCGATTACACGGAGACTGCACCATGTGATATCACAGAGAGACTGCACCATGTGAATTCACAGAGAGACTGCACCATGTGATTACACAGAGACTGCACCATGTGATTACACAGAGACTGCACCATGTGATTACACAGGGAGACTGCACCATGTGATTACTCAGAGACTGCACCATGTGATTAGACAGAGTGACTGCACCATTTGATTAGACAGTGACTACACCATGTGATTACACAGATACTACACCATGTGATTACACAGAGACTGCACCATGTGATTATGCAGGGAGACTGCACCATGTGATTACACACAGATTGCACCATCTGATTACACAGAGAGACTGCACCATGTGATTACACACGGACTGCACCATCTGATTACACATAGACTGCACCATGTGATTGCACAGAGACTGCACCATGTGATTACACTGAAACTCCACCATGTGATTACACGGAGATTGCACCATGTGATTACACAGAGACTGCATCATGTGATTGCACAGAGACTGCACCGTGTGATTACACAGAGACTGCACCATGTGATTAGACAGAGAGACTGCACCATGTGATTACACAGAGAGGCTGGAACAGGTGATTACACAGGGAGACCGCACCATGTGATTGCAGATAGACTGCACCATGTGATTACACAGAGAGACTGAACCATGTGATTATACAGAAACTGCACCTTGTGATTACACAGAGAGACTGCACCATGTGATTATACAGGGAAACTGCACCATGTGATTACACAGGGAGACTGCAACATGTGATTACACAGAGAGACTGCACCATTTGATTTTACAGTGAGAGTGCACCAGGCGATTGCACAGATACTGCACCGTGTGATTTCACAGGGAGACTGCACCATCTGATTACACAGGATGACTGCACCATGTGATTAAACAGGGAGACTGCACCATGTGATTACACACAGAGACTGCACCATGTGATTACACAGAGACTGCACCATGTGATTACGCAGAGACTGCACCATGTGTATACACAGCGACTGCATCATGTGATTACACAGAGACTGCACCATGTGATTACGCAGAGACTGCACCATGTGTTTACACAGCAACTGCATCATGTGATTATACCAAGACTGCACCATGTGATTATACAAAGACTGCACCATGTGATTACACAGAGACTGCATCATGTGATTACACAGAGAGACTGCATCATGTGATTACACAGAGAGACTGCACCATGTGATTATATAGAGACTGCGCCATGTGATTATATAGAGACTGCGCCATGGAATTATAAACAGACTGCACCATGTGATTACACAGAGAGACTGCAACATGTGATTATATAGAGATTGCACCATGTGATTACACAGAGACTGCACCATGTGATTATACAGAGAGACTGCACCAAGTGATTTCACAGATACTGCACCATGTGATTACACAGAGACTGCACCATGTGATTACACAGAGAGACTGCACCATGCGATTACACAGAGACTGCACCATGCGATTACACGGAGACTGCACCATGTGATATCACAGAGAGACTGCACCATGTGAATTCACAGAGAGACTGCACCATGTGAATTCACAGAGAGACTGCACCATGTGATTACACAGAGACTGCACCATGTGATTTCACAGAGAGACTGCACCATGTGATTACACAGGGAGACTGCACCATGTGATTACACAGAGACTGCACCATGTGATTAGACAGAGTGACTGCACCATTTGATTAGACAGTGACTACACCATGTGATTACACAGATACTACACCATGTGATTACACAGAGACTGCACCATGTGATTACACAGAGACTGCACCATGTGATTAGACAGAGACTGCATCATGTGATTATATGGAAACTGCACCATGTGATTACACAGAGAGACTGCACCATATGATTACACAGAGACTGCACCATGTGATTACACAGAGACTGCATCATGAGATTACACAGAGAGACTGCACCATGTGATTACACACAGATTGCACCATCTGATTACACAGAGAGACTGCACCATGTGATTACACACGGACTGCACCATCTGATTACACATAGACTGCACCATGTGATTGCACAGAGACTGCACCATGTGATTACACAGAAACTCCACCATGTGATTACACGGAGATTGCACCATGTGATTACACAGAGACTGCACCATGTGATTGCACAGAGACTGCACCGTGTGATTTACACAGAGACTGCACCATGTGATTAGACAGAGAGACTGCACCATGTGATTACACAGAGAGGCTGGAACAGGTGATTGCACAGGGAGACCGCACCATGTGATTGCAGATAGACTGCACCATGTGATTACACAGAGAGACTGAACCATGTGATTATACAGAAACTGCACCATGTGATTACACAGAGAGACTGCAACAGGTGATTACACAGGGAGACCGCACCATGTGATTGCAGATAGACTGCACCATGTGATTACACAGAGACTGCACCATATGATTATACAGAAACTACACCATGTGATTACACAGAGACTGCACCATGTGATTATACAGGGAAACTGCACCATGTGATTACACAGGGAGACTGCACCATATGATTATACAGAAACTGAATCATCTGATTACAATGAGACTGCACCATGTGATTACACAGAGAGACTGCAACATGTGATTACACAGAGAGACTGCAACATGTGATTACACAGAGAGACTGCACCATGTGATTTTACAGTGAGACTGCACCAGGCGATTGCACAGATACTGCACCGTGTGATTTCACAGGGAGACTGCACCATCTGATTACACAGGATGACTGCACCATGTGATTAAACAGGGAGACTGCACCATGTGATTACACACAGAGACTGCACCATGTGATTACACAGAGACTGCACCATGTGATTACGCAGAGACTGCACCATGTGTATACACAGCGACTGCATCATGTGATTACACAGAGACTGCACCATGTGATTACGCAGAGACTGCACCATGTGTTTACACAGCGACTGCATCATGTGATTATACCAAGACTGCACCATGTGATTATACAAAGACTGCACCATGTGATTACACAGAGAGACTGCATCATGTGATTACACAGAGAGACTGCACCATGTGATTATATAGAGACTGCGCCATGTGATTATATAGAGACTGCGCCATGGAATTATAAACAGACTGCACCATGTGATTACACAGAGACTGCACCATGTGATTATACAGAGAGACTGCACCAAGTGATTTCACAGATACTGCACCATGTGATTACACAGAGACTGCACCATGTGATTACACAGAGAGACTGCACCATGTGATTACACAGAGAGACTGCACCATGTGATTATACAGAGAGACTGCACCAAGTGATTTCACAGAGACTGCACCATGTGATTACACAGAGAGACTGCACCAAGTGATTTCACAGAGAGACTGCACCATGTGATTACACAGAGAGACTGCACCATGTGATTAAACAGAGAGACTGCACCAAGTGATTTCACAGATACTGCACCATGTGATAACACAGAGAGACTGCACCAAGTGATTTCACAGAGAGACTGCACCATGTGATTACACAGTGACTGCACCATGTGATTTCACAGAGAGACTGCACCATGTGATTACACAGAGAGACTGCACCATGTGATTACACAGATACTGCACCATGTGATTACACAGCGAGACTGCACCATGTGATTACACAGTGACTGCACCATGTGATTACACAGAGAGACTGCACCATGTGATTACACAGTGACTGCACCATGTGATTACACAGAGAGACTGCACCATGTGATTACACAGAGACTGCACCATGTGATTACACAGAGACTGCACCATGTGATTGCATAGAGAGGTTGCACCATGTGATTACACAGAAAGACTGCACTATGTGATTACACAGATACTGCACCATGTGATTACAGAGAGACTGCAGCATGTGATTACACAAAGAGATTGCACCACGTGATTACACAGAGAGACTGCACCCTGTGATTACACAGAGACTGCACCATGTGATTACACAGATACTGCACCATGTGATTACACAGAGAGACTGCACCATGTGTTTACACAGAGTATGCATCATGTGATTACACAAAGACTGCACCATGTGATTACACAGAGACTGCAACATGTGATTACACAATGAGACTTCACCATGTGATTACACAGAGAGACTGCACCATGTGATTACACAGAGACTGCACCATGTGATTACACAGAGACTGCACCATGTGATTACACAGAGACTGAACCATGTGATTACACAGAGACTGCACCATGTGATTACACAGAGACTGAACCATGTGATTACACAGAGAGACTGCACCATGTGAATTCACAGAGAGACTGCACCATGTGATTACACAGAGATACTGCACCATGCGATTACACAGAGACTGCACCATGCGATTACACAGAGAGACTGCACCTTGTGAATTCACAGAGAGTCTGCAGCAAGTGATTTCACAGAGAGACTGCACCATGTGAATTCACAGAGAGACTGCACCATGTGAATTCACAGAGAGACTGCACCATGTGATTACACAGGTACTGCAGCATGTGATTACACAGAGACTGCACCATGTGATTACACAGATACTGCACCATGTGATTACACAGAGACTGCACCATGTGATTATGCAGGGAGACTGCACCATGTGATTAGTCAGAGACTGCACCATGTGATTAGACAGAGACTGCATCATGTCATTATATGGAAACTGCACCGTGTGATTACACAGAGAGACTGCACCATATGATTACACAGAGAGTGCACCATGAGATTACACAGAGAGACTGCACCATGTGATTACACACAGATTGCACCATCTGATTACACAGAGAGACTGCACCATGTGATTACACACGGTCTGCACCATCTGATTACACATAGACTGCACCATGTGATTGCACAGAGACTGCACCATGTGATGACACAGAAACTCCACCATGTGATTACACAGAGATTGCACCATGTGATTACACAGAGACTACACCATGTGATTGCACAGAGACTGCACCGTGTGATTACACAGAGACTGCACCATGTGATAAGACAGAGAGACTGCACCATGTGATTACACAGAGAGGCTGGAACAGGTGATTACACAGGGAGACCGCACCATGTGTTTGTACAGAGAGACTGCACCATGTGATTACACAGAGTGACTTCACCATTTGATTACACAGAGACTGCACCATGAGATTACACAGAGACTGCACCATGTGATTACACAGAGACTGCACCACGTGATTACACAGAGACTGCACCATGTGATTACGCAGAGTTACTTCACCGTGTGATTACAGATAGACAGGACCATGTGATTACACAGAGAGACTGCACCATGTGAATACACAGACAGACTGCACCATGTGAGCACACAGAGAGACTGCACCATGTGAATACACAGAGAGACTGCACCATGTGATTACACAGAGAGACTGCACCATGTGATTACACAGACAGACTGCACCATGTGATTACACAGAGAGACTGCACCATGTGATTACACAGAGAGACTGCACCATGTGATTACACAGACAGACTGCACCATGTGATTACACAGAGACTGCACCATGTGATTACACAGAGAGACTGCACCATGTGAATACACAGAGAGACTGCACCATGTGATTACACAGACAGACTGCACCATGTGATTACACAGAGAGACTGCACCATGTGAGTACACAGACAGACTGCACCATGTGATTACACACAGAGACTGCACCATGTGATTTCACAGGGAGACTGCACCATGTGATTACACAGAGACTGCACCATGTGATTACACAGAGACTGCACCATGTGATTACATAGAGAGACTCCACCATGTGTTTACACAGAGAGACTGCATCATGTGATTACACAGAGACTGCAACATGTGATTACACAGAGACTGCACCATGAGATTACACAGAGACTGCACCATGAGATTACACAGAGACTGCACCATGTGATTACACAGAGACTGCACCATGTGATTACACAGAGACTGCACCATGCGATTACATAGAGAGACTCCACCATGTGTTTACACAGAGATACTGCACCATGCGATTACACAGAGACTGCACCATGCGATTACACGGAGAGACTGCACCATGTGAATTGACAGAGAGACTGCACCATGTGAATTGACAGAGAGACTGCACCATGTGAATTCACAGGGAGACTGCACCATGTGATTTCACAGAGAGACTGCACCATGTGAATTGACAGAGAGACTGCACCATGTGAATTGACAGAGAGACTGCACCATGTGAATTCACAGGGAGACTGCACCATGTGATTACACAGGGAGACTGCACCATGTGATTACACAAAGACTGCACCATGGTATTAGACAGAGTGACTACACCATGTGATTACACAGATACTGCACCATGTGATTACACAGAGACTGCACCATGTGATTATGCAGGGAGACTGCACCATGTGATTAGACAGAGACTGCATCATGTGATTATATGGAAACTGCACCATGTGATTACACAGAGAGACTGCACCATATGATTACACAGAGACTGCACCATGTGATTACACAGAGACTGCATCATGAGATTACACAGAGAGACTGCACCATGTGATTACACACAGATTGCACCATCTGATTACACAGAGAGACTGCACCATGTGATTACACACGGACTGCACCATCTGATTACACATAGACTGCACCATGTGATTGCACAGAGACTGCACCATGTGATTACACAGAAACTCCACCATGTGATTACACGGAGATTGCACCATGTGATTACACAGAGACTGCACCATGTGATTGCACAGAGACTGCACCGTGTGATTACACAGAGACTGCACCATGTGATTAGACAGAGAGACTGCACCATGTGATTACACAGAGAGGCTGGAACAGGTGATTACACAGGGAGACCGCACCATGTGATTGCAGATAGACTGCACCATGTGATTACACAGAGAGACTGCACCATGTGATTATACAGAAACTGCACCATGTGATTACACAGAGAGACTGCAACAGGTGATTACACAGGGAGACCGCACCATGTGATTGCAGATAGATTGCACCATGTGATTACACAGAGACTGCACCATATGATTATACAGAAACTACACCATGAGATTACACAGAGACTGCACCATGTGATTATACAGGGAAACTGCACCATGTGATTACACAGGGAGACTGCACCATGTGATTACACAGGGAGACTGCACCATATGATTATACAGAAACTGCATCATCTGATTACAATGAGACTGCACCATGTGATTACACAGAGAGACTGCAACATGTGATTACACAGAGAGACTGCAACATGTGATTACACAGAGAGAGTGCACCATGTGATTTTAGAGTGAGACTGCACCTGGCGATTGCACAGATACTGCCCCGTGTGATTTCACAGGGAGACTGCACCATGTGATTAGGCAGATACTGCACCATGTGATTACAAATGGAGACTGCACCATGTGATTACACAGGGAGACTGCACCATGTGATTTCACAAAGACTGCACCATCTGATTACACAGGAAGACTGCACCATGTGATTACACACAGAGACTGCACCATGTGATTACACAGAGACTACACCATGTGATTACGCAGAGACTGCACCATGTGTTTACACAGCGACTGCATCATGTGATTACACAGAGACTGCTCCATGTGATTACGCAGAGACTGCACCATGTGTTTACACAGCGACTGCATCATGTGATTATACAAAGAATGCACCATGTGATTATACAAAGACTGCACCATGTGATTATACAAAGACTGCACCATGTGATTACACAGAGAGACTTCACCATGTGATTACACAGAGAGACTGCACCATGTGATTATATAGAGACTGCGCCATGTGATTATATAGAGACTGCGCCATGGAATTATAAACAGACTGCACCATGTGATTACACAGATAGACTGCAACATGTGATTATATAGAGATTGCACCATGTGATTACACAGAGACTGCACCATGTGATTATACAGAGAGACTGCACCAAGTGATTTCACAGATACTGCACCATGTGATTACACAGAGACTGCACCATGTGATTACACAGAGAGACTTTACCATGTGATTACACAGAGAGACTGCACCATGTGATTATAAAGAGAGACTGCACCAAGTGATTTCACAGAGACTGCACCATGTGATTACACAGAGAGACTGCACCAAGTGATTTCACAGACAGACTGCACCATGTGATTATACAGAGAGACTGCACCAAGTGATTTCACAGATACTGCACCATGTGATTACACAGCGAGACTGCACCATGTGATTACACACTGACTGCACCATGTGATTACACAGAGAGACTGCACCATGTGATTACACAGATACTGCACCATGTGATTACACAGCGAGACTGCACCATGTGATTACACAGTGACTGCGCCATGTGATTACACAGAGAGACTGCACCATGTGATTACACAGTGACTGCACCATGTGATTACACAGAGAGACTTCACCATGTGATTACACAGAGACTGCACTATGTGATTACACAGAGACTGCACCATGTGATTACACAGAGAGAATGCACAATGTGATTACACAGATACTGCACCATGTGATTACAGAGAGACTGCAGCATGTGATTACACAAAGAGATTGCACCACGTGATTACACAGAGAGAATGCACCCTGTGATTACACAGAGACTGCACCATGTGTTTACACAGAGTAAGCATCATGTGATTACACAGAGACTGCACCATGTGATTACACAGAGACTACAACATGTGATTACACAATGAGACTTCACCATGTGATTACACAGAGAGACTGCACCATGTGATTGCACAGAGACTGCACCATGTGATTACACAGAAACTCCACCATGTGATTACACGGAGATTGCACCATGTGATTACACAGAGACTGCACCATGTGATTGCACAGAGACTGCACCGTGTGATTACACAGAGACTGCACCATGTAATTATACAGAAACTGCACCATGTGATTACACAGGGAGACCGCACCATGTGATTGCAGATAGACTGCACCATGTGATTACACAGAGACTGCACCATATGATTATACAGAAACTAAACCATGTGATTACACAGAGACTGCACCATGTGATTATACAGGGAAACTGCACCATGTGATTACACAGGGAGACTGCACCATGTGATTACACAGAGAGACTGCACCATATGATTATACAGAAACTGCATCATCTGATTACAATGAGACTGCACCATGTGATTACACAGAGAGACTGCAACATGTGATTACACAGAGAGACTGCACCATGTGATTTTACAGTGAGACTGCACCAGGCGATTGCACAGATACTGCACCGTGTGATTTCACAGGGAGACTGCACCATGTGATTACACAGAGACTGCACCATGTGATTAGGCAGATACTGCACCATGTTATTACAAATGGAGACTGCACCATGTGATTACACAGGGAGACTGCACCATGTGATTTCACAAAGACTGCACCATCTGATTACACAGGAAGACTGCACCATGTGATTACACAGGGAGACTGCACCATGTGATTACACACAGAGACTGCACCATGTGATTACACAGAGACTGCACCATGTGATTACGCAGAGACTGCACCATGTGTTTACACAGCGACTGCATCATGTGATTACACAGAGACTGCACCATGTGATTACGCAGAGACTGCACCATGTGTTTACACAGCGACTGCATCATGTGATTCTACAAAGACTGCACCATGTGATTATACAAATACTGCACCATGTGATTACACAGAGACTGCGTCATGTGATTACACAGAGAGACTGCACCATGTGATTACACAGAGAGACTGCACCATGTGATTATATAGAGACTGCGCCATGGAATTATAAACAGACTGCACCATGTGATTACACAGAGAGACTGCAACATGTGATTATATAGAGATTGCACCATGTGATTACACAGAGACTGCACCAAGTGATTTCACAGAGAGACTGCACCATGTGATTATACAGAGAGACTGCACCAAGTGATTTCACAGATACTGCACCAAGTGATTTCACAGAGAGACTGCACCATGTGATTACACCGTGACTGCACCATGTGATTTCACAGAGAGACTGCACCATGTGATTACACAGAGAGACTGCACCATGTGATTACACAGAGACTACACAACGTGATTACACAGCGAGACTGCACCATGTGATTACACAGTGACTGCACCATGTGATTACACAGAGAGACTGCACCATGTGATTACACAGATACTGCACCATGTGATTACACAGCGAGACTGCACCATGTGATTACACAGTGACTGCACCATGTGATTACACAGAGAGACTGCACCATGTGATTACACAGTGACTGCACCATGTGATTACACAGAGAGACTGCACCATGTGATTACACAGAGACTGCACCATGTGATTACACAGAGACTGCACCATGTGATTACATAGAGAGATTGCACCATGTGATTACGCAGAGAGACTGCACCATGTGATTACACAGATACTGCACCATGTGATTACAGAGAGACTGCAGCATGTGATTACACAATGAGATTGCACCACGTGATTACACAGAGAGACTGCACCCTGTGATTACACAGAGACTGCACCATGTGATTACACAGATACTGCACCATGTGATTGCACAGAGAGACTGCACCATGTGTTTACACAGAGTATGCATCATGTGATTACACAGAGACTGCAACATGTGATTACACAATGAGACTTCACCATGTGATTACACAGAGAGACTGCACCATGTGATTACACAGAGACTGCACCATATGATTACACAGGGATACCGCGCCTTGTGATTATATAGAGACAGCGCCATGTGATTACACAGAGTCTGAACCATGTGATTACACAGAGACTGCACCATGTGATTACACAGAGACTGAACCATGTGATTACACAGAGAGACTGCACCATGTGAATTCACAGAGAGACTGCACCATGTGATTACACAGAGATACTGCACCATGCGATTACACAGAGACTGCACCATGCGATTACACAGAGACTGCACCATGTGATTTCACAGGGAGACTGCACCATGTGATTACACAGAGACTGCACCATGTGATTAGGCAGATACTGCACCATGTTATTACAAATGGAGACTGCACCATGTGATTACACAGGGTGACTGCACCATGTGATTTCACAAAGACTGCACCATCTGATTACACAGGGAGACTGCACCATGTGATTACACACAGAGACTGCACCATGTGATTACACAGAGACTGCACCATGTGATTACGCAGAGACTGCACCATGTGTTTACACAGCGACTGCATCATGTGATTACACAGAGACTGCACCATGTGATTACGCAGAGACTGCACCATGTGTTTACACAGCGACTGCATCATGTGATTCTACAAAGACTGCACCATGTGATTATACAAAGACTGCACCATGTGATTACACAGAGACTGCATCATGTGATTACACAGAGAGACTGCACCATGTGATTACACAGAGAGACTGCACCATGTGATTATATAGAGACTGCGCCATGGAATTATAAACAGACTGCACCATGTGATTACACAGAGAGACTGCAACATGTGATTATATAGAGATTGCACCATGTGATTACACAGAGACTGCACCATGTGATTATACAGAGAGACTGCACCAAGTGATTTCACAGATACTGCACCATGTGATTACACAGAGACTGCACCATGTGATTACACAGAGAGACTGCACCATGTGATTACACAGAGAGACTGCACCATGTGATTATACAGAGAGACTGCACCAAGTGATTTCACAGAGACTGCACCATGTGATTACACAGAGAGACTGCACCAAGTGATTTCACAGAGAGACTGCACCATGTGAGTAGACAGAGAGACTGCACCAAGTCATTTCACAGAGAGACTGCACCATGTGATTACACAGTGACTGCACCATGTGATTTCACAGAGAGACTGCACCATGTGATTACACAGAGAGACTGCACCAAGTGATTTCACAGAGAGACTGCACCATGTGATTACACAGTGACTGCAACATGTGATTACACAATGAGACTTCACCATGTGATTACACAGAGAGACTGCACCATGTGATTACACAGGGATACCGCGCCTTGTGATTATATAGAGACAGCGCCATGTGATTACACAGAGTCTGAACCATGTGATTACACAGAGACTGCACCATGTGATTACACAGAGACTGAACCATGTGATTACACAGAGAGACTGCACCATGTGAATTCACAGAGAGACTGCACCATATGATTACACAGGGATACCGCGCCTTGTGATTATATAGAGACAGCGCCATGTGATTACACAGAGTCTGAACCATGTGATTACACAGAGACTGCACCATGTGATTACACAGAGACTGAACCATGTGATTACACAGAGAGACTGCACCATGTGAATTCACAGAGAGACTGCACCATGTGATTACACAGAGATACTGCACCATGCGATTACACAGAGACTGCACCATGCGATTACACAGAGACTGCACCATGTGATTTCACAGGGAGACTGCACCATGTGATTACACAGAGACTGCACCATGTGATTAGGCAGATACTGCACCATGTTATTACAAATGGAGACTGCACCATGTGATTACACAGGGTGACTGCACCATGTGATTTCACAAAGACTGCACCATCTGATTACACAGGGAGACTGCACCATGTGATTACACACAGAGACTGCACCATGTGATTACACAGAGACTGCACCATGTGATTACGCAGAGACTGCACCATGTGTTTACACAGCGACTGCATCATGTGATTACACAGAGACTGCACCATGTGATTACGCAGAGACTGCACCATGTGTTTACACAGCGACTGCATCATGTGATTCTACAAAGACTGCACCATGTGATTATACAAAGACTGCACCATGTGATTACACAGAGACTGCATCATGTGATTACACAGAGAGACTGCACCATGTGATTACACAGAGAGACTGCACCATGTGATTATATAGAGACTGCGCCATGGAATTATAAACAGACTGCACCATGTGATTACACAGAGAGACTGCAACATGTGATTATATAGAGATTGCACCATGTGATTACACAGAGACTGCACCATGTGATTATACAGAGAGACTGCACCAAGTGATTTCACAGATACTGCACCATGTGATTACACAGAGACTGCACCATGTGATTACACAGAGAGACTGCACCATGTGATTACACAGAGAGACTGCACCATGTGATTATACAGAGAGACTGCACCAAGTGATTTCACAGAGACTGCACCATGTGATTACACAGAGAGACTGCACCAAGTGATTTCACAGAGAGACTGCACCATGTGAGTATACAGAGAGACTGCACCAAGTCATTTCACAGAGAGACTGCACCATGTGATTACACAGTGACTGCACCATGTGATTTCACAGAGAGACTGCACCATGTGATTACACAGAGAGACTGCACCAAGTGATTTCACAGAGAGACTGCACCATGTGATTACACAGTGACTGCAACATGTGATTACACAATGAGACTTCACCATGTGATTACACAGAGAGACTGCACCATGTGATTACACAGAGACTGCACCATATGATTACACAGGGATACCGCGCCTTGTGATTATATAGAGACAGCGCCATGTGATTACACAGAGTCTGAACCATGTGATTACACAGAGACTGCACCATGTGATTACACAGAGACTGAACCATGTGATTACACAGAGAGACTGCACCATGTGAATTCACAGAGAGACTGCACCATATGATTACACAGGGATACCGCGCCTTGTGATTATATAGAGACAGCGCCATGTGATTACACAGAGTCTGAACCATGTGATTACACAGAGACTGCACCATGTGATTACACAGAGACTGAACCATGTGATTACACAGAGAGACTGCACCATGTGAATTCACAGAGAGACTGCACCATGTGATTACACAGAGATACTGCACCATGCGATTACACAGAGACTGCACCATGCGATTACACAGAGACTGCACCATGTGATTTCACAGGGAGACTGCACCATGTGATTACACAGAGACTGCACCATGTGATTAGGCAGATACTGCACCATGTTATTACAAATGGAGACTGCACCATGTGATTACACAGGGTGACTGCACCATGTGATTTCACAAAGACTGCACCATCTGATTACACAGGGAGACTGCACCATGTGATTACACACAGAGACTGCACCATGTGATTACACAGAGACTGCACCATGTGATTACGCAGAGACTGCACCATGTGTTTACACAGCGACTGCATCATGTGATTACACAGAGACTGCACCATGTGATTACGCAGAGACTGCACCATGTGTTTACACAGCGACTGCATCATGTGATTCTACAAAGACTGCACCATGTGATTATACAAAGACTGCACCATGTGATTACACAGAGACTGCATCATGTGATTACACAGAGAGACTGCACCATGTGATTACACAGAGAGACTGCACCATGTGATTATATAGAGACTGCGCCATGGAATTATAAACAGACTGCACCATGTGATTACACAGAGAGACTGCAACATGTGATTATATAGAGATTGCACCATGTGATTACACAGAGACTGCACCATGTGATTATACAGAGAGACTGCACCAAGTGATTTCACAGATACTGCACCATGTGATTACACAGATACTGCACCATGTGATTACACAGAGATACTGCACCATGTGATTACACAGAGAGACTGCACCATGTGATTATACAGAGAGACTGCACCAAGTGATTTCACAGAGACTGCACCATGTGATTACACAGAGAGACTGCACCAAGTGATTTCACAGAGAGACTGCACCATGTGAGTATACAGAGAGACTGCACCAAGTCATTTCACAGAGAGACTGCACCATGTGATTACACAGTGACTGCACCATGTGATTTCACAGAGAGACTGCACCATGTGATTACACAGAGAGACTGCACCAAGTGATTTCACAGAGAGACTGCACCATGTGATTACACAGTGACTGCAACATGTGATTACACAATGAGACTTCACCATGTGATTACACAGAGAGACTGCACCATGTGATTACACAGAGACTGCACCATATGATTACACAGGGATACCGCGCCTTGTGATTATATAGAGACAGCGCCATGTGATTACACAGAGTCTGAACCATGTGATTACACAGAGACTGCACCATGTGATTACACAGAGACTGAACCATGTGATTACACAGAGAGACTGCACCATGTGAATTCACAGAGAGACTGCACCATATGATTACACAGGGATACCGCGCCTTGTGATTATATAGAGACAGCGCCATGTGATTACACAGAGTCTGAACCATGTGATTACACAGAGACTGCACCATGTGATTACACAGAGACTGAACCATGTGATTACACAGAGAGACTGCACCATGTGAATTCACAGAGAGACTGCACCATGTGATTACACAGAGATACTGCACCATGCGATTACACAGAGACTGCACCATGCGATTACACAGAGACTGCACCATGTGATTTCACAGGGAGACTGCACCATGTGATTACACAGAGACTGCACCATGTGATTAGGCAGATACTGCACCATGTTATTACAAATGGAGACGGCACCATGTGATTACACAGGGTGACTGCACCATGTGATTTCACAAAGACTGCACCATCTGATTACACAGGGAGACTGCACCATGTGATTACACACAGAGACTGCACCATGTGATTACACAGAGACTGCACCATGTGATTACGCAGAGACTGCACCATGTGTTTACACAGCGACTGCATCATGTGATTACACAGAGACTGCACCATGTGATTACGCAGAGACTGCACCATGTGTTTACACAGCGACTGCATCATGTGATTCTAAGAAGACTGCACCATGTGATTATACAAAGACTGCACCATGTGATTACACAGAGACTGCATCATGTGATTACACAGAGAGACTGCACCATGTGATTACACAGAGAGACTGCACCATGTGATTATATAGAGACTGCGCCATGGAATTATAAACAGACTGCACCATGTGATTACACAGAGAGACTGCAACATGTGATTATATAGAGATTGCACCATGTGATTACACAGAGACTGCACCATGTGATTATACAGAGAGACTGCACCAAGTGATTTCACAGATACTGCACCATGTGATTACACAGAGACTGCACCATGTGATTACACAGAGAGACTGCACCATGTGATTACACAGAGAGACTGCACCATGTGATTATACAGAGAGACTGCACCAAGTGATTTCACAGAGACTGCACCATGTGATTACACAGAGAGACTGCACCAAGTGATTTCACAGAGAGACTGCACCATGTGAGTATACAGAGAGACTGCACCAAGTCATTTCACAGAGAGACTGCACCATGTGATTACACAGTGACTGCACCATGTGATTTCACAGAGAGACTGCACCATGTGATTACACAGAGAGACTGCACCAAGTGATTTCACAGAGAGACTGCACCATGTGATTACACAGTGACTGCACCATGTGATTTCACAGAGAGACTGCACCATGTGATTACACAGAGAGACTGCACCATGTGATTACACAGAGACTACACAATGTGATTACACAGCGAGACTGCACCATGTGATTACACAGTGACTGCACCATGTGATTACACAGAGAGACTGCACCATGTGATTACACAGATACTGCACCATGTGATTACACAGCGAGACTGCACCATGTGATTACACAGTGACTGCACCATGTGATTACACAGAGAGACTGCACCATGTGATTACACAGTGACTGCACCATGTGATTACACAGAGAGACTGCACCATGTGATTACACAGAGACTGCACCATGTGATTACATAGAGAGATTGCACCATGTGATTGCACAGAGAGACTGCACCATGTGATTACACAGATACTGCACCATGTGATTACAGAGAGACTGCAGCATGTGATTACACAATGAGATTGCACCACGTGATTACACAGAGAGACTGCACCCTGTGATTACACAGAGACTGCACCATGTGATTACACAGATACTGCACCATGTGATTGCACAGAGAGACTGCACCATGTGTTTACACAGAGTATGCATCATGTGATTACACAGAGACTGCAACATGTGATTACACAATGAGACTTCACCATGTGATTACACAGAGAGACTGCACCATGTGATTACACAGAGACTGCACCATATGATTACACAGGGATACCGCGCCTTGTGATTATATAGAGACAGCGCCATGTGATTACACAGAGTCTGAACCATGTGATTACACAGAGAGACTGCACCATGTGAATTCACAGAGAGACTGCACCATGTGATTACACAGAGATACTGCACCATGCGATTACACAGAGACTGCACCATGCGATTACACAGAGACTGCACCATGTGATTTCACAGAGAGACTGCACCATGTGAATTCACAGAGAGACTGCACCATGTGAATTCACAGAGAGACTGCACCATGTGATTTCACAGAGAGACTGCACCATGTGATTACACCGGGAGACTGCACCATGTGATTACACAGAGACTGCACCATGTGATTAGACAGAGTGACTGCACCATTTGATTAGACAGTGACTACACCATGTGATTACACAGATACTGCACCATGTGATTACACAGAGACTGCACCATGTGATTATGCAGGGAGACTGCACCATGTGATTAGACATAGACTGCACCATGTGATTAGACAGAGACTGCATCATGTGATTATATGGAAACTGCACCATGAGATTACACAGAGAGACTGCACCATCTGATTACACATAGACTGCACCATGTGATTGCACAGAGACTGCACCATGTGATTACACAGAAACTCCACCATGTGATTACACAGAGATTGCACCATGTGATTACACAGAGTCTGCACCATGTGATTGCACAGAGACTGCACCGTGTGATTACACAGAGACTGCACCATGTGATAAGACAGAGAGACTGCACCATGTGATTACACAGAGAGACTGCACCATGTGATTATATAGAGACTGCGCCATGGAATTATAAACAGACTGCACCATGTGATTACACAGAGAGACTGCAACATGTGATTATATAGAGATTGCACCATGTGATTACACAGAGACTGCACCATGTGATTATACAGAGAGACTGCACCAAGTGATTTCACAGATACTGCACCATGTGATTACACAGAGACTGCACCATGTGATTACACAGAGAGACTGCACCATGTGATTACACAGAGAGACTGCACCATGTGATTATACAGAGAGACTGCACCAAGTGATTTCACAGAGACTGCACCATGTGATTACACAGAGAGACTGCACCAAGTGATTTCACAGAGAGACTGCACCATGTGAGTATACAGAGAGACTGCACCAAGTCATTTCACAGAGAGACTGCACCATGTGATTACACAGTGACTGCACCATGTGATTTCACAGAGAGACTGCACCATGTGATTACACAGAGAGACTGCACCAAGTGATTTCACAGAGAGACTGCACCATGTGATTACACAGTGACTGCACCATGTGATTTCACAGAGAGACTGCACCATGTGATTACACAGAGAGACTGCACCATGTGATTACACAGAGACTACACAATGTGATTACACAGCGAGACTGCACCATGTGATTACACAGTGACTGCACCATGTGATTACACAGAGAGACTGCACCATGTGATTACACAGATACTGCACCATGTGATTACACAGCGAGACTGCACCATGTGATTACACAGTGACTGCACCATGTGATTACACAGAGAGACTGCACCATGTGATTACACAGTGACTGCACCATGTGATTACACAGAGAGACTGCACCATGTGATTACACAGAGACTGCACCATGTGATTACATAGAGAGATTGCACCATGTGATTGCACAGAGAGACTGCACCATGTGATTACACAGATACTGCACCATGTCATTACAGAGAGACTGCAGCATGTGATTACACAATGAGATTGCACCACGTGATTACACAGAGAGACTGCACCCTGTGATTACACAGAGACTGCACCATGTGATTACACAGATACTGCACCATGTGATTGCACAGAGAGACTGCACCATGTGTTTACACAGAGTATGCATCATGTGATTACACAGAGACTGCAACATGTGATTACACAATGAGACTTCACCATGTGATTACACAGAGAGACTGCACCATGTGATTACACAGAGACTGCACCATATGATTACACAGGGATACCGCGCCTTGTGATTATATAGAGACAGCGCCATGTGATTACACAGAGTCTGAACCATGTGATTACACAGAGACTGCACCATGTGATTACACAGAGACTGAACCATGTGATTACACAGAGAGACTGCACCATGTGAATTCACAGAGAGACTGCACCATGTGATTACACAGAGATACTGCACCATGCGATTACACAGAGACTGCACCATGCGATTACACAGAGACTGCACCATGTGATTTCACAGAGAGACTGCACCATGTGAATTCACAGAGAGACTGCACCATGTGAATTCACAGAGAGACTGCACCATGTGATTTCACAGAGAGACTGCACCATGTGATTACACCGGGAGACTGCACCATGTGATTACACAGAGACTGCACCATGTGATTAGACAGAGTGACTGCACCATTTGATTAGACAGTGACTACACCATGTGATTACACAGATACTGCACCATGTGATTACACAGAGACTGCACCATGTGATTATGCAGGGAGACTGCACCATGTGATTAGACATAGACTGCACCATGTGATTAGACAGAGACTGCATCATGTGATTATATGGAAACTGCACCATGAGATTACACAGAGAGACTGCACCATGTGATTACACACGGACTGCACCATCTGATTACACATAGACTGCACCATGTGATTGCACAGAGACTGCACCATGTGATTACACAGAAACTCCACCATGTGATTACACAGAGATTGCACCATGTGATTACACAGAGTCTGCACCATGTGATTGCACAGAGACTGCACCGTGTGATTACACAGAGACTGCACCATGTGATAAGACAGAGAGACTGCACCATGTGATTACACAGAGAGACTGCAACAGGTGATTACACAGGGAGACCGCACCATGTGATTGCAGATAGACTGCACCATGTGATTACACAGAGACTGCACCATGTGATTATACAGAAACTGCACCATGTGATTGCACAGAGACTGCACCATGTGATTATACAGGGAAACTGCACCATGTGATTACACAGGGAGACTGCACCATGTGATTACCCAGGGAGACTGCACCATATGATTATACAGAAACTGAATCATCTGATTGCAATGAGACTGCACCATGTGATTACACAGAGAGACTGCAACATGTGATTACACAGAGAGACTGCAACATGTGATTGCACAGAGAGACTGCACCATGTGATTTTACAGTGAGACTGCACCAGGCGATTGCACAGATACTGCAACATGTGATTTCACAGGGAGACTGCACCATGTGATTACACAGGGAGACTGCACCAAATGATTATACAGAAACTGCATCATCTGATTACAATGAGACTGCACCATGTGATTACACAGAGAGACTGCAACATGTGATTACACAGAGAGACTGCAACATGTGATTACACAGGGAGACTGCACCATGTGATTTTACAGTGAGACTGCACCAGGCGATTGCACAGTGACTGCACCATGTGATTAGGCAGATACTGCACCATGTGATTACAAATGGTGACTGCACCATGTGATTACACAGGGAGACTGCACCATGTGATTTCACAAAGACTGCACCATCTGATTACACAGGAAGACTGCACCATGTGATTACACAGGGAGACTGCACCATGTGATTACAAACAGAGACTGCATCATGTGATTACACAGAGACTGCACCATGTGATTACGCAGAGACTGCACCATGTGATTACACAGAGGCTGCACCATGTGATTACGCAGAGACTGCACCATGTGTTTACACAGCGACTGCATCATGTGATTATACAAAGACTGCACCATGTGATTATACAAATACTGCAACATGTGATTACACTGAGACTGCATCATGTGATTACACAGAGACTGCACCACGTGATTATACAAAGACTGCACCATGTGATTACACAGAGTGACGGCACCATGTGATTACACAGAGAGACTGCACCATGTGATTATACAGAGACTGCACCATGTGATTATACAGAGAGACTGCACCAAGTGATTTCACAGATACTGCACCATGTGATTACACAGAGACTGCACCATGTGATTACACAGAGAGACTGCACCAAGTGATTTCACATATACTGCACCATGTGTTTACACAGAGAGACTGCACCATGTGGTTACACAGAGAGACTGCACCAAGTGATTTCACATATACTGCACCATGTGTTTACACAGAGAGACTGCACCATGTGGTTACACAGAGAGACTGCACCATGTGATTATACAGAGAGACTGCACCAAGTGATTTCACAGAGACTGCACGATGTGATTACACAGAGAGACTGCACCAATTGATTTCACAGAGAGACTGCACCATGTGATTACACAGAGAGACTGCACCATGTGATTATACAGAGAGACTGCACCAAGTGATTTCACAGATACTGCACCATGTGATTACACAGAGAGACTGCACCATGTGATTACACAGAGACTGCACCATGTGATTTCACAGAGAGGCTGCACCATGTGATTACACAGAGAGTCTGCACCATGTGATTACACAGAGACTACACCATGTGATTACACAGCGAGACTGCACCATGTGATTACACAGTGACTGCACCATGTGATTACACAGAGAGACTGCACCATGTGATTACACAGATACTGCACCATGTGATTACACAGAGAGACTGCACCATGTGATTACACAGACACTGCAACATGATTTTAAACAGTGACTGCACCATGTGATTTCACAGAGAGACTGCTCCATGTGAATTCACAGAGAGACTGCACCATGGGAATTCACAGAGTCTGCACCATGTGATTACACAGAGAGACTGCACCATGTAATTACACAGCAACTGCAACATGATTTTAAACAGAGTGACTGCACCAAGTGATTACACAATGACTGCACCATGTGATTACACAGAGACTGCACCATGTGATTACACAGAGTGACTGCACCATTTGATTAGACAGTGACTACACCATGTGCTTACACAGAGGCTGCACCATGTGATTTCACAGGGAGACTGCACCATTTGATTACACAGAGAGACTGCACCATGTGTTTACACAGAGTCTGCATCATGTGATTACACAGAGACTGCACCATGTGATTAAACAGAGACTGCACCATATGATTACAACGGGAGACCGCGCCTTGTGATTATATAGAGACAGCGCCATGTGTTTATATAGAGACTGAACCATGTGATTACACTGAGTGACTGCACCATGTGATTACACCGAGATTGCACCATGTGATTAGACAGAGGGCCTACACCATGTGATTACACAGTGACTGCACCATGTGATTACACAGTGACTGCACCATGTGATTACACAGATACTGCACCATGTGATTACACAGAGAGACTGCACCATGTGATTACACAGATACTGCACCATGTGATTACACAGAGAGACTGCACCATGTGATTACACAGAGAGACTGCACCATGTGATTACACAGATATTGCACCATGTGATTACACAGAGAGACTGCACCATGTGATTACACAGTGACTGCACCATGTGATTACACAGTGACTGCACCATGTGATTACACAGTGAGACTGCACCATGTGATTACACAGTGACTGCACCATGTGATTATACCGAGACTGCACCATGTGATTACACAGCGAGACTGCACCATGTGATTACACAGTGACTGCACCATGTGATTACACAGAGAGACAGCACCGTGTGATTACACAGTGACTGCACCATGTGATTACACAGAGAGACTGCACCATGTGATTACACAGAGACTGCACCATGTGATTACACAGAGACTGCACCATGTGATTACATAGAAAGATTGCACCATGTGATTACACAGAGAGACTGCACCATGTGATTACACAGATACTGCACCATGTGATTACAGAGAGACTGCAGCAAGTGATTACACAAAGAGATTGCACCATGTGATTACACAGAGAGACTGCACCCTGTGATTACACAGAGACTGCACCATGTGATTACACAGATACTGCACCATGTGATTACACAGAGAGACTGCACCATGTGATTACACAGATAGACTGCACCATGTGATTTCACAGAGAGACTGCACCATGTGATTGCACAGGGAGACTGCACCATGTGATTACACAGAGAGACTGCAACAGGTGATTACACAGGGAGACCGCACCATGTGATTACACAGAGAGGCTGCACCATGTGATTTCACAGAGAGACTGCACCATGTGATTACACAGAGAGACTGCACCCTGTGATTATACAGGGAGACTGCACCATGTGATTACAAAGATACGGCACCATGTGATTACACAGAGAGACTGCACCATGTGATTACACAGAGGGACTGCACCATGTGATTACACAGTGACTGCACCATGTGATTACAAAGAGAGACTGCACCATGTTATTACACAGATACTGCACCATGTGATTACACAGAGAGACTGCACCATGTGATTAGACAGAGGGCCTACACCATGTGATTGCACAGAGAGACTGCACCATGTGAATTCACATAGAGACTGCACCATGTGATTACACAGATACTGCACCATGTGATTACATAGAGACTACACCATGTGATTACACAGATACTGCACCATGTGATTACATAGAGACTGCACCATGTGATTTCACAGATAGACTGCACCATGTGATTACACAGAGAGACTGCACCATGTGATTACACAGAGAGACTGCACCATGTGATTACACAGAGACTGCACCATGTGATTTCACAAAGAGACTGCACCATGTGATTACACAGAGACTGCACCATGTGATTTCACAGGCAGACTGCACCATGTGATTACACGGAGACTGCACCATGTGATTTCACAGGCAGACTGCACCATGTGATTACACAGATACTGCACCATGTGATTACACAGAGAGACTGCACCATGTGATTACAAGAGACTGCACCATGTGATTTCACAGATAGACTGCACCATGTGATTACACAGAGAGACTGCACCATGTGATTACACAGAGAGACTGCGCCATGTGATTACACAGAGACTGCACCATGTGATTACACAGGGATTCTGCACCATGTGATTAGACATAGACTGCGCCATGTGATTATACGGAAACTGCACAATGTGATTACACAGAGAGACTGCACCATGTGATTACACAGAGAGACTGCACCATATGATTACACAGAGACTGCACCATGTGAATACACAGAGAGACTGCACATTGTGATTACACAGAGACTGCACCATGTGATTACACAGAGACTGCACCATGTGATTACACAGAGACTGCATCATGTGATTATACGGAAACTGCACCATGTGATTACACAGAGAGACTGCACCATGTGATTACACACAGACTGCACCATGTGATTACACACGGACTGCACCATCTGATTACACATAGACTGCAACATGTGATTGAACAGAGAGATTGTACCATTTGTTTGCACAGAGAGTGCACCATGTGATTTCACAGAGAGACTGCACCATGTGATTACACAGACACTGCACCATGTGATTACACAGAGACTGCACCATGTGATTACACAGGGAGACTGCACCATGTGATTACACAGGGAGACTGCACCATGTGATTACACAGAGAGGCTGCACCATGTGATTACACAGAGTGACTGCACCATGTGATTACACATACTGCACCATGTGATTACACAGAGACTGCACCATGTGATTTCACAGGCAGACTGCACCATGTGATTACACAGATACTGCTCCATGTGATTTCACAGGCAGACTGCACCATGTGATTACACAGGGAGACTGCACCATGTGATTAGACATCGACTGCACCATGTGATTAGACAGAGACTGCAACATGTGATTATACGGAAACTGCACCATGTGATTACACAGAGAGACTGCACCATGTGATTACACAGAGAGACTGCACGATATGATTACACAGAGACTGCACCATGTGATTACACAGAGACTGCACCATTTGATTACACAGAGACTGCATCATGTGATTATACGGATACTGCACCATGTGATTACACAGAGAGACTGCACCATGTGATTACAGAGAGAGACTGCACCATGTGATTACACAGAGAGACTGCACGATATGATTACGCAGAGACTGCACCATGTGATTACACAGAGACTGCACCATTTGATTACACAGAGACTGCATCATGTGATTATACGGATACTGCACCATGTGATTACACAGAGAGACTGCACCATGTGATTACACACAGATTGCCCCATCTGATTACACAGAGAGACTGCACAATGTGATTACACACGGACTGCACCATCTGATTACACAGAAACTCCACCATGTGATTGCACAGTAAGACTGTACCATGTGTTTGCACAGAGACTGCACCATGTGATTACACAGAGACTGCACCATGTGATTATACAGAGACTGCACCATGTGATTGCACAGAGACTGCACCATGTGATTACACATAGACTGCACCATGTGATTACACAGAAACTCCACCATGTGATTACACAGAGATTGCACCATGTGATTACACAGAGACTGCACCATGTGATTGCACAGAGACTGCACCGTGTGATTACACAGAGACTGCACCATGTGATTAGACAGAGAGACTGCACCATGTGATTACACAGAGAGGCTGGAACAGGTGATTACACAGGGAGACCACACCATGTGATTGCAGATAGACTGCACCATGTGATTACACAGAGAGACTGCACCATTTGATTGCACAGGGAGACTGCACCATGTGATTACACGGAGAGTCTGCAACAGGTGATTACACTGGGAGACCGCACCATCTGATTGCAGATAGACTGCACCATGTTATTACACTGAGACTGCACCATGTGATTATACAGGGAAACTGCACCATGTGATTACACAGGGAGACTGCACCATGTGATTACACAGGGAGACTGCACCATATGATTATACAGAAACTGCATCATCTGATTACAATGAGACTGCACCATGTGATTACACAGAGAGACTGCAACATGTGATTACACAGAGAGACTGCACCATGTGATTACACAGAGAGACTGCACCATGTGATTATACAGAGAGACTGCACCAAGTGATTTCACAGAGATTGCACCATGTGATTACACAGAGAGACTGCACCAAGTGATTTCACAGAGAGACTGCACCATGTGATTATACAGAGAGACTGCACCAAGTGATTTCACAGATACTGCACCAAGTGATTTCACAGAGAGACTGCACCATGTGATTACACAGTGACTGCACCATGTGATTTCACAGAGAGACTGCACCATGTGATTACACAGAGAGACTGCACCATGTGATTACACAGAGACTACACAATGTGATTACACAGCGAGACTGCACCATGTGATTACACAGTGACTGCACCATGTGATTACACAGAGAGACTGCACCATGTGATTACACAGATACTGCACTATGTGATTACACAGCGAGACTGCACCATGTGATTACACAGTGACTGCACCATGTGATTACACAGAGAGACTGCACCATGTGATTACACAGTGACTGCACCATGTGATTACACAGAGAGACTGCACCATGTGATTACACAGAGACTGCACCATGTGATTACATAGAGAGATTGCACCATGTGATTACACAGAGAGACTGCACCATGTGATTACACAGATACTGCACCATGTCATTACAGAGAGACTGCAGCATGTGATTACACAATGAGATTGCACCACGTGATTACACAGAGAGACTGCACCCTGTGATTACACAGAGACTGCACCATGTGATTACACAGATACTGCACCATGTGATTACACAGAGAGACTGCACCATGTGTTTACACAGAGTATGCATCATGTGATTACACAGAGACTGCAACATGTGATTACACAGGGATACCGCGCCTTGTGATTATATAGAGACAGCGCCATGTGATTACACAGAGTCTGAACCATGTGATTACACAGAGACTGCACCATGTGATTACACAGAGACTGAACCATGTGATTACACAGAGAGACTGCACCATGTGAATTCACAGAGAGACTGCACCATGTGATTACACAGAGATACTGCACCATGCGATTACACAGAGACTGCACCATGCGATTACACAGAGACTGCACCATGTGATTTCACAGAGAGACTGCACCATGTGAATTCACAGAGAGACTGCACCATGTGAATTCACAGAGAGACTGCACCATGTGATTTCACAGAGAGACTGCACCATGTGATTACACCGGAAGACTGCACCATGTGATTACACAGAGACTGCACCATGTGATTAGACAGAGTGACTGCACCATTTGATTAGACAGTGACTACACCATGTGATTACACAGATACTGCACCATGTGATTACACAGAGACTGCACCATGTGATTATGCAGGGAGACTGCACCATGTGATTAGACATAGACTGCACCATGTGATTAGACAGAGACTGCATCATGTGATTATATGGAAACTGCACCATGAGATTACACAGAGAGACTGCACCATGTGATTACACACGGACTGCACCATCTGATTACACATAGACTGCACCATGTGATTGCACAGAGACTGCACCATGTGATTACACAGAAACTCCACCATGTGATTACACAGAGATTGCACCATGTGATTACACAGAGTCTGCACCATGTGATTGCACAGAGACTGCACCGTGTGATTACACAGAGACTGCACCATGTGATAAGACAGAGAGACTGCACCATGTGATTACACAGAGAGACTGCAACAGGTGATTACACAGGGAGACCGCACCATGTGATTGCAGATAGACTGCACCATGTGATTACACAGAGACTGCACCATGTGATTATACAGAAACTGCACCATGTGATTGCACAGAGACTGCACCATGTGATTATACAGGGAAACTGCACCATGTGATTACACAGGGAGACTGCACCATGTGATTACCCAGGGAGACTGCACCATATGATTATACAGAAACTGAATCATCTGATTGCAATGAGACTGCACCATGTGATTACACAGAGAGACTGCAACATGTGATTACACAGAGAGACTGCAACATGTGATTGCACAGAGAGACTGCACCATGTGATTTTACAGTGAGACTGCACCAGGCGATTGCACAGATACTGCAACATGTGATTTCACAGGGAGACTGCACCATGTGATTACACAGGGAGACTGCACCAAATGATTATACAGAAACTGCATCATCTGATTACAATGAGACTGCACCA
This sequence comes from Cetorhinus maximus, assembly GCF_964194155.1. Lineage (NCBI taxonomy): Eukaryota > Metazoa > Chordata > Chondrichthyes > Lamniformes > Cetorhinidae > Cetorhinus > Cetorhinus maximus. The sequence continues at coordinate 21,741,442 of NC_135905.1, read as the reverse complement.
TGTGATTACACAGAGAGACTGCAACATGTGATTACACAGAGAGACTGCAACATGTGATTACACAGGGAGACTGCACCATGTGATTTTACAGTGAGACTGCACCAGGCGATTGCACAGTGACTGCACCATGTGATTACACAGAGACTGCACCATGTGATTAGGCAGATACTGCACCATGTGATTACAAATGGTGACTGCACCATGTGATTACACAGGGAGACTGCACCATGTGATTTCACAAAGACTGCACCATCTGATTACACAGGAAGACTGCACCATGTGATTACACAGGGAGACTGCACCATGTGATTACAAACAGAGACTGCATCATGTGATTACACAGAGACTGCACCATGTGATTACGCAGAGACTGCACCATGTGATTACACAGAGGCTGCACCATGTGATTACGCAGAGACTGCACCATGTGTTTACACAGCGACTGCATCATGTGATTATACAAAGACTGCACCATGTGATTATACAAATACTGCAACATGTGATTACACTGAGACTGCATCATGTGATTACACAGAGACTGCACCACGTGATTATACAAAGACTGCACCATGTGATTACACAGAGTGACGGCACCATGTGATTACACAGAGAGACTGCACCATGTGATTATACAGAGACTGCACCATGTGATTATACAGAGAGACTGCACCAAGTGATTTCACAGATACTGCACCATGTGATTACACAGAGACTGCACCATGTGATTACACAGAGAGACTGCACCAAGTGATTTCACATATACTGCACCATGTGTTTACACAGAGAGACTGCACCATGTGGTTACACAGAGAGACTGCACCAAGTGATTTCACATATACTGCACCATGTGTTTACACAGAGAGACTGCACCATGTGGTTACACAGAGAGACTGCACCATGTGATTATACAGAGAGACTGCACCAAGTGATTTCACAGAGACTGCACGATGTGATTACACAGAGAGACTGCACCAATTGATTTCACAGAGAGACTGCACCATGTGATTACACAGAGAGACTGCACCATGTGATTATACAGAGAGACTGCACCAAGTGATTTCACAGATACTGCACCATGTGATTACACAGAGAGACTGCACCATGTGATTACACAGAGACTGCACCATGTGATTTCACAGAGAGGCTGCACCATGTGATTACACAGAGAGTCTGCACCATGTGATTACACAGAGACTACACCATGTGATTACACAGCGAGACTGCACCATGTGATTACACAGTGACTGCACCATGTGATTACACAGAGAGACTGCACCATGTGATTACACAGATACTGCACCATGTGATTACACAGAGAGACTGCACCATGTGATTACACAGATACTGCAACATGATTTTAAACAGTGACTGCACCATGTGATTTCACAGAGAGACTGCTCCATGTGAATTCACAGAGAGACTGCACCATGGGAATTCACAGAGTCTGCACCATGTGATTACACAGAGAGACTGCACCATGTAATTACACAGCAACTGCAACATGATTTTAAACAGAGTGACTGCACCAAGTGATTACACAATGACTGCACCATGTGATTACACAGAGACTGCACCATGTGATTACACAGAGTGACTGCACCATTTGATTAGACAGTGACTACACCATGTGCTTACACAGAGGCTGCACCATGTGATTTCACAGGGAGACTGCACCATTTGATTACACAGAGAGACTGCACCATGTGTTTACACAGAGTCTGCATCATGTGATTACACAGAGACTGCACCATGTGATTAAACAGAGACTGCACCATATGATTACAACGGGAGACCGCGCCTTGTGATTATATAGAGACAGCGCCATGTGTTTATATAGAGACTGAACCATGTGATTACACTGAGTGACTGCACCATGTGATTACACCGAGATTGCACCATGTGATTAGACAGAGGGCCTACACCATGTGATTACACAGTGACTGCACCATGTGATTACACAGTGACTGCACCATGTGATTACACAGATACTGCACCATGTGATTACACAGAGAGACTGCACCATGTGATTACACAGATACTGCACCATGTGATTACACAGAGAGACTGCACCATGTGATTACACAGAGAGACTGCACCATGTGATTACACAGATATTGCACCATGTGATTACACAGAGAGACTGCACCATGTGATTACACAGGGAGACTGCACCATGTGATTACACAGAGAGGCTGCACCATGTGATTACACATACTGCACCATGTGATTACACAGAGACTGCACCATGTGATTTCACAGGCAGACTGCACCATGTGATTACACAGGGAGACTGCACCATGTGATTAGACATCGACTGCACCATGTGATTAGACAGAGACTGCAACATGTGATTATACGGAAACTGCACCATGTGATTACACAGAGAGACTGCACCATGTGATTACACAGAGAGACTGCACGATATGATTACACAGAGACTGCACCATGTGATTACACAGAGACTGCACCATTTGATTACACAGAGACTGCATCATGTGATTATACGGATACTGCACCATGTGATTACACAGAGAGACTGCACCATGTGATTACAGAGAGAGACTGCACCATGTGATTACACAGAGAGACTGCACGATATGATTACGCAGAGACTGCACCATGTGATTACACAGAGACTGCACCATTTGATTACACAGAGACTGCATCATGTGATTACACAGTGAGACTGCACCATGTGATTACACAGTGACTGCACCATGTGATTATACCGAGACTGCACCATGTGATTACACAGCGAGACTGCACCATGTGATTACACAGTGACTGCACCATGTGATTACACAGAGAGACAGCACCGTGTGATTACACAGTGACTGCACCATGTGATTACACAGAGAGACTGCACCATGTGATTACACAGAGACTGCACCATGTGATTACACAGAGACTGCACCATGTGATTACATAGAAAGATTGCACCATGTGATTACACAGAGAGACTGCACCATGTGATTACACAGATACTGCACCATGTGATTACAGAGAGACTGCAACAGGTGATTACACAGGGAGACCGCACCATGTGATTACACAGAGAGGCTGCACCATGTGATTTCACAGAGAGACTGCACCATGTGATTTCACAGAGAGACTGCACCATGTGATTACACAGAGAGACTGCACCCTGTGATTATACAGGGAGACTGCACCATGTGATTACAAAGATACGGCACCATGTGATTACACAGAGAGACTGCACCATGTGATTACACAGAGGGGCTGCAGCATGTGATTACACAGTGACTGCACCATGTGATTACAAATAGAGACTGCACCATGTTATTACACAGATACTGCACCATGTGATTACACAGAGAGACTGCACCATGTGATTACACAGAGAGACTGCAACTTGTGATTACACAGGGAGACTGCACCATGTGATTGTACAGAGTGACTGCACCATGTGATTGTACAGAGCTACTGCACCATTTGATTACACAGAGGCTGCAGCCTGTGATTACACAGAGACTGCACCATGTGATTATATAGAGAGATTGCACCATGTGATTTCACAGACGATATGCACCATGTGATTGTACAGAAACTGCACCATGTGATTACACAGAGAGACTGCACCATGTGATTTCACAGAGAGACTGCACCATGTGATTACACAGAGAGACTGCACCCTGTGATTATACAGGGAGACTGCACCATGTGATTACAAAGATACGGCACCATGTGATTACACAGAGAGACTGCACCATGTGATTACACAGAGGGGCTGCAGCATGTGATTACACAGTGACTGCACCATGTGATTACAAATAGAGACTGCACCATGTTATTACACAGATACTGCACCATGTGATTACACAGAGAGACTGCAACTTGTGATTACACAGGGAGACTGCACCATGTGATTGTACAGAGTGACTGCACCATGTGATTGTACAGAGCTACTGCACCATTTGATTACACAGAGGCTGCAGCCTGTGATTACACAGAGACTGCACCATGTGATTATATAGAGAGATTGCACCATGTGATTTCACAGACGATATGCACCATGTGATTGTACAGAAACTGCACCATGTGATTTCACAGAGAGACTGCTCCATGTGAATTCACAGAGAGACTGCACCATGGGAATTCACAGAGTCTGCACCATGTGATTACACAGGGAGACTGCACCATGTAATTACACAGCTACTGCAACATGATTTTAAACAGAGTGACTGCACCAAGTGATTACACAATGACTGCACCATGTGCTTACACAGAGGCTGCACCATGTGATTTCACAGGGAGACTGCACCATTTGATTACACAGAGAGACTGCACCATGTGTATACACAGAGTCTGCATCATGTGATTACACAGAGACTGCACAATGTGATTAAACAGAGACTGCACCATATGATTACAACGGGAGACCGCGCCTTGTGATTATATAGAGACAACGCCATGTGTTTATATAGAGACTGAACCATGTGATTACACTGAGTGACTGCACCATGCGATTACACCGAGACTGCACCATGTGATTAGACAGAGGGCCTACACCATGTGATTGCACAGAGAGACTGCACCATGTGAATTCACATAGAGACTGCACCATGTGATTACACAGATACTGCACCATGTGATTACATAGAGACTACACCATGTGATTACACAGATACTGCACCATGTGATTACATAGAGACTGCACCATGTGATTACACAGAGAGACTGCACCATGTGATTACACAGAGAGACTGCGCCATGTGATTACACAGAGACTGCACCATGTGATTTCACAGGCAGACTGCACCATGTGATTACACAGAGTCTGCACCATGTGATTACACAGAGAGACTGCACCATGTGATTACATAGAGACTGCACCATGTGATTTCACAGATAGACTGCACCATGTGATTACACAGAGAGACTGCACCATGTGATTACACAGAGAGACTGCGCCATGTGATTACACAGAGACTGCACCATGTGATTACACAGGGATTCTGCACCATGTGATTAGACATAGACTGCGCCATGTGATTATACAGAAACTGCACAATGTGATTACACAGAGAGACTGCACCATGTGATTACACAGAGAGACTGCACCATATGATTACACAGAGACTGCACCATGTGACTACACAGAGAGACTGCACATTGTGATTACACAGAGACTGCACCATGTGATTACACAGAGACTGCACCATGTGATTACACAGAGACTGCATCATGTGATTATACGGAAACTGCACCATGTGATTACACAGAGAGACTGCACCATGTGATTACACACAGACTGCACCATGTGATTACACACGGACTGCACCATCTGATTACACATAGACTGCAACATGTGATTGAACAGAGAGATTGTACCATGTGTTTGCACAGAGAGTGCACCATGTGATTTCACAGAGAGACTGCACCATGTGATTACACAGACACTGCACCATGTGATTACACAGAGACTGCACCATGTGATTACACAGGGAGACTGCACCATGTGATTACACAGAGAGGCTGCACCATGTGATTACACAGAGTGACTGCACCATGTGATTACACATACTGCACCATGTGATTACACAGAGACTGCACCATGTGATTTCACAGGCAGACTGCACCATGTGATTACACAGGGAGACTGCACCATGTGATTAGACATCGACTGCACCATGTGATTAGACAGAGACTGCAACATGTGATTATACGGAAACTGCACCATGTGATTACACAGAGAGACTGCACCATGTGATTACACAGAGAGACTGCACGATATGATTACACAGAGACTGCACCATGTGATTACACAGAGACTGCACCATTTGATTTCACAGAGACTGCATCATGTGATTATACGGATACTGCACCATGTGATTACACAGAGAGACTGCACCATGTGATTACAGAGAAAGACTGCACCATGTGATTACACAGAGAGACTGCACGATATGATTACGCAGAGACTGCACCATGTGATTACACAGAGACTGCACCATTTGATTACACAGAGACTGCATCATGTGATTATACGGATACTGCACCATGTGATTACACAGAGAGACTGCACCATGTGATTACACACAGATTGCCCCATCTGATTACACAGAGAGACTGCACAATGTGATTACACACGGACTGCACCATCTGATTACACAGAAACTCCACCATGTGATTGCACAGTAAGACTGTACCATGTGTTTGCACAGAGACTGCACCATGTGATTACACAGAGACTGCACCATGTGATTATACAGAGACTGCACCATGTGATTGCACAGAGACTGCACCATGTGATTACACATAGACTGCACCATGTGATTACACAGAAACTCCACCATGTGATTACACAGAGATTGCACCATGTGATTACACAGAGACTGCACCATGTGATTGCACAGAGACTGCACCGTGTGATTACACAGAGACTGCACCATGTGATTAGACAGAGAGACTGCACCATGTGATTACACAGAGAGGCTGGAACAGGTGATTACACAGGGAGACCACACCATGTGATTGCAGATAGACTGCACCATGTGATTACACAGAGAGACTGCACCATGTGATTACACAGTGACTGCACCATGTGATTATACCGAGACTGCACCATGTGATTACACAGCGAGACTGCACCATGTGATTACACAGTGACTGCACCATGTGATTACACAGAGAGACAGCACCGTGTGATTACACAGTGACTGCACCATGTGATTACACAGAGAGACTGCACCATGTGATTACACAGAGACTGCACCATGTGATTACACAGAGACTGCACCATGTGATTACATAGAAAGATTGCACCATGTGATTACACAGAGAGACTGCACCATGTGATTACACAGATACTGCACCATGTGATTACAGAGAGACTGCAGCAAGTGATTACACAAAGAGATTGCACCATGTGATTACACAGAGAGACTGCACCCTGTGATTACACAGAGACTGCACCATGTGATTACACAGATACTGCACCATGTGATTACACAGAGAGACTGCACCATGTGATTACACAGATAGACTGCACCATGTGATTTCACAGAGAGACTGCACCATGTGATTGCACAGGGAGACTGCACCATGTGATTACACAGAGAGACTGCAACAGGTGATTACACAGGGAGACCGCACCATGTGATTACACAGAGAGGCTGCACCATGTGATTTCACAGAGAGACTGCACCATGTGATTTCACAGAGAGACTGCACCATGTGCTTATACAGGGAGACTGCACCATGTGATTACAAAGATACGGCACCATGTGATTACACAGAGAGACTGCACCATGTGATTACACAGAGGGACTGCACCATGTGATTACACAGTGACTGCACCATGTGATTACAAATAGAGACTGCACCATGTTATTACACAGATACTGCACCATGTGATTACACAGAGAGACTGCACCATGTGATTACACAGAGAGACTGCAACATGTGATTACACAGGGAGACTGCACCATGTGATTGTACAGAGTGACTGCACCATGTGATTGTACAGAGCTACTGCACCATTTGATTACACAGAGGCTGCAGCCTGTGATTACACAGAGACTGCACCATGTGATTATATAGAGAGATTGCACCATGTGATTACACAGACGATATGCACCATGTGATTGTACAGAAACTGCACCATGTGATTACACAGAGAGACTGCACCATGTGATTACACAGATACTGCAACATGATTTTAAACAGTGACTGCACCATGTGATTTCACAGAGAGACTGCTCCATGTGAATTCACAGAGAGACTGCACCATGGGAATTCACAGAGTCTGCACCATGTGATTACACAGGGAGACTGCACCATGTAATTACACAGCTACTGCAACATGATTTTAAACAGAGTGACTGCACCAAGTGATTACACAATGACTGCACCATGTGCTTACACAGAGGCTGCACCATGTGATTTCACAGGGAGACTGCACCATTTGATTACACAGAGAGACTGCACCATGTGTATACACAGAGTCTGCATCATGTGATTACACAGAGACTGCACAATGTGATTAAACAGAGACTGCACCATATGATTACAACGGGAGACCGCGCCTTGTGATTATATAGAGACAACGCCATGTGTTTATATAGAGACTGAACCATGTGATTACACTGAGTGACTGCACCATGCGATTACACCGAGACTGCACCATGTGATTAGACAGAGGGCCTACACCATGTGATTGCACAGAGAGACTGCACCATGTGAATTCACATAGAGACTGCACCATGTGATTACACAGATACTGCACCATGTGATTACATAGAGACTACACCATGTGATTACACAGATACTGCACCATGTGATTACATAGAGACTGCACCATGTGATTACACAGAGAGACTGCACCATGTGATTACACAGAGAGACTGCGCCATGTGATTACACAGAGACTGCACCATGTGATTTCACAGGCAGACTGCACCATGTGATTACACAGAGACTGCACCATGTGATTACACAGAGAGACTGCACCATGTGATTACATAGGGACTGCACCATGTGATTTCACAGATAGACTGCACCATGTGATTACACAGAGAGACTGCACCATGTGATTACACAGAGAGACTGCGCCATGTGATTACACAGAGACTGCACCATGTGATTACACAGGGATTCTGCACCATGTGATTAGACATAGACTGCGCCATGTGATTATACGGAAACTGCACAATGTGATTACACAGAGAGACTGCACCATGTGATTACACAGAGAGACTGCACCATATGATTACACAGAGACTGCACCATGTGACTACACAGAGAGACTGCACATTGTGATTACACAGAGACTGCACCATGTGATTACACAGAGACTGCACCATGTGATTACACAGAGACTGCATCATGTGATTATACGGAAACTGCACCATGTGATTACACAGAGAGACTGCACCATGTGATTACACACAGACTGCACCATGTGATTACACACGGACTGCACCATCTGATTACACATAGACTGCAACATGTGATTGAACAGAGAGATTGTACCATGTGTTTGCACAGAGAGTGCACCATGTGATTTCACAGAGAGACTGCACCATGTGATTACACAGACACTGCACCATGTGATTACACAGAGACTGCACCATGTGATTACACAGGGAGACTGCACCATGTGATTACACAGTGACTGCACCATGTGATTACACAGAGAGACTGCACCATGTGATTACACAGATACTGCACCATGTGATTACACAGAGAGACTGCACCATGTGATTACACAGATACTGCACCATGTGATTACACAGAGAGACTGCACCATGTGATTACACAGATACTGCAACATGATTTTAAACAGTGACTGCACCATGTGATTTCACAGAGAGACTGCTCCATGTGAATTCACAGAGAGACTGCACCATGGGAATTCACAGAGTCTGCACCATGTGATTACACAGAGAGACTGCACCATGTAATTACACAGCAACTGCAACATGATTTTAAACAGAGTGACTGCACCAAGTGATTACACAATGACTGCACCATGTGATTACACAGAGACTGCACCATGTGATTACACAGAGTGACTGCACCATTTGATTAGACAGTGACTACACCATGTGCTTACACAGAGGCTGCACCATGTGATTTCACAGGGAGACTGCACCATTTGATTACACAGAGAGACTGCACCATGTGTTTACACAGAGTCTGCATCATGTGATTACACAGAGACTGCACCATGTGATTAAACAGAGACTGCACCATATGATTACAACGGGAGACCGCGCCTTGTGATTATATAGAGACAGCGCCATGTGTTTATATAGAGACTGAACCATGTGATTACACTGAGTGACTGCACCATGTGATTACACCGAGAGGCTGCACCATGTGATTTCACAGAGAGACTGCACCATGTGATTACACAGAGAGACTGCACCCTGTGATTATACAGGGAGACTGCACCATGTGATTACAAAGATACGGCACCATGTGATTACACAGAGAGACTGCACCATGTGATTACACAGAGGGACTGCACCATGTGATTACACAGTGACTGCACCATGTGATTACAAAGAGAGACTGCACCATGTTATTACACAGATACTGCACCATGTGATTACACAGAGAGACTGCACCATGTGATTACACAGAGAGACTGCAACATGTGATTACACAGGGAGACTGCACCATGTGATTGTACAGAGTGACTGCACCATGTGATTGTACAGAGCTACTGCACCATTTGATTACACAGAGGCTGCAGCCTGTGATTACACAGAGACTGCACCATGTGATTATATAGAGAGATTGCACCATGTGATTACACAGACGATATGCACCATGTGATTGTACAGAAACTGCACCATGTGATTACACAGAGAGACTGCACCATGTGATTACACAGATACTGCAACATGATTTTAAACAGTGACTGCACCATGTGATTTCACAGAGAGACTGCTCCATGTGAATTCACAGAGAGACTGCACCATGGGAATTCACAGAGTCTGCACCATGTGATTACACAGGGAGACTGCACCATGTAATTACACAGCTACTGCAACATGATTTTAAACAGAGTGACTGCACCAAGTGATTACACAATGACTGCACCATGTGCTTACACAGAGGCTGCACCATGTGATTTCACAGGGAGACTGCACCATTTGATTACACAGAGAGACTGCACCATGTGTATACACAGAGTCTGCATCATGTGATTACACAGAGACTGCACAATGTGATTAAACAGAGACTGCACCATATGATTACAACGGGAGACCGCGCCTTGTGATTATATAGAGACAACGCCATGTGTTTATATAGAGACTGAACCATGTGATTACACTGAGTGACTGCACCATGCGATTACACCGAGACTGCACCATGTGATTAGACAGAGGGCCTACACCATGTGATTGCACAGAGAGACTGCACCATGTGAATTCACATAGAGACTGCACCATGTGATTACACAGATACTGCACCATGTGATTACATAGAGACTACACCATGTGATTACACAGATACTGCACCATGTGATTACATAGAGACTGCACCATGTGATTACACAGAGAGACTGCACCATGTGATTACACAGAGAGACTGCGCCATGTGATTACACAGAGACTGCACCATGTGATTTCACAGGCAGACTGCACCATGTGATTACACAGAGACTGCACCATGTGATTACACAGAGAGACTGCACCATGTGATTACATAGAGACTGCACCATGTGATTTCACAGATAGACTGCACCATGTGATTACACAGAGAGACTGCACCATGTGATTACACAGAGAGACTGCGCCATGTGATTACACAGAGACTGCACCATGTGATTACACAGGGATTCTGCACCATGTGATTAGACATAGACTGCGCCATGTGATTATACGGAAACTGCACAATGTGATTACACAGAGAGACTGCACCATGTGATTACACAGAGAGACTGCACCATATGATTACACAGAGACTGCACCATGTGACTACACAGAGAGACTGCACATTGTGATTACACAGAGACTGCACCATGTGATTACACAGAGACTGCACCATGTGATTACACAGAGACTGCATCATGTGATTATACGGAAACTGCACCATGTGATTACACAGAGAGACTGCACCATGTGATTACACACAGACTGCACCATGTGATTACACACGGACTGCACCATCTGATTACACATAGACTGCAACATGTGATTGAACAGAGAGATTGTACCATGTGTTTGCACAGAGAGTGCACCATGTGATTTCACAGAGAGACTGCACCATGTGATTACACAGACACTGCACCATGTGATTACACAGAGACTGCACCATGTGATTACACAGGGAGACTGCACCATGTGATTACACAGAGAGGCTGCACCATGTGATTACACATACTGCACCATGTGATTACACAGAGACTGCACCATGTGATTTCACAGGCAGACTGCACCATGTGATTACACAGGGAGACTGCACCATGTGATTAGACATCGACTGCACCATGTGATTAGACAGAGACTGCAACATGTGATTATACGGAAACTGCACCATGTGATTACACAGAGAGACTGCACCATGTGATTACACAGAGAGACTGCACGATATGATTACACAGAGACTGCACCATGTGATTACACAGAGACTGCACCATTTGATTACACAGAGACTGCATCATGTGATTATACGGATACTGCACCATGTGATTACACAGAGAGACTGCACCATGTGATTACAGAGAGAGACTGCACCATGTGATTACACAGAGAGACTGCACGATATGATTACGCAGAGACTGCACCATGTGATTACACAGAGACTGCACCATTTGATTACACAGAGACTGCATCATGTGATTACACAGTGAGACTGCACCATGTGATTACACAGTGACTGCACCATGTGATTATACCGAGACTGCACCATGTGATTACACAGCGAGACTGCACCATGTGATTACACAGTGACTGCACCATGTGATTACACAGAGAGACAGCACCGTGTGATTACACAGTGACTGCACCATGTGATTACACAGAGAGACTGCACCATGTGATTACACAGAGACTGCACCATGTGATTACACAGAGACTGCACCATGTGATTACATAGAAAGATTGCACCATGTGATTACACAGAGAGACTGCACCATGTGATTACACAGATACTGCACCATGTGATTACAGAGAGACTGCAACAGGTGATTACACAGGGAGACCGCACCATGTGATTACACAGAGAGGCTGCACCATGTGATTTCACAGAGAGACTGCACCATGTGATTTCACAGAGAGACTGCACCATGTGATTACACAGAGAGACTGCACCCTGTGATTATACAGGGAGACTGCACCATGTGATTACAAAGATACGGCACCATGTGATTACACAGAGAGACTGCACCATGTGATTACACAGAGGGGCTGCAGCATGTGATTACACAGTGACTGCACCATGTGATTACAAATAGAGACTGCACCATGTTATTACACAGATACTGCACCATGTGATTACACAGAGAGACTGCACCATGTGATTACACAGAGAGACTGCAACTTGTGATTACACAGGGAGACTGCACCATGTGATTGTACAGAGTGACTGCACCATGTGATTGTACAGAGCTACTGCACCATTTGATTACACAGAGGCTGCAGCCTGTGATTACACAGAGACTGCACCATGTGATTATATAGAGAGATTGCACCATGTGATTTCACAGACGATATGCACCATGTGATTGTACAGAAACTGCACCATGTGATTACACAGAGAGACTGCACCATGTGATTTCACAGAGAGACTGCACCATGTGATTACACAGAGAGACTGCACCCTGTGATTATACAGGGAGACTGCACCATGTGATTACAAAGATACGGCACCATGTGATTACACAGAGAGACTGCACCATGTGATTACACAGAGGGGCTGCAGCATGTGATTACACAGTGACTGCACCATGTGATTACAAATAGAGACTGCACCATGTTATTACACAGATACTGCACCATGTGATTACACAGAGAGACTGCAACTTGTGATTACACAGGGAGACTGCACCATGTGATTGTACAGAGTGACTGCACCATGTGATTGTACAGAGCTACTGCACCATTTGATTACACAGAGGCTGCAGCCTGTGATTACACAGAGACTGCACCATGTGATTATATAGAGAGATTGCACCATGTGATTTCACAGACGATATGCACCATGTGATTGTACAGAAACTGCACCATGTGATTTCACAGAGAGACTGCTCCATGTGAATTCACAGAGAGACTGCACCATGGGAATTCACAGAGTCTGCACCATGTGATTACACAGGGAGACTGCACCATGTAATTACACAGCTACTGCAACATGATTTTAAACAGAGTGACTGCACCAAGTGATTACACAATGACTGCACCATGTGCTTACACAGAGGCTGCACCATGTGATTTCACAGGGAGACTGCACCATTTGATTACACAGAGAGACTGCACCATGTGTATACACAGAGTCTGCATCATGTGATTACACAGAGACTGCACAATGTGATTAAACAGAGACTGCACCATATGATTACAACGGGAGACCGCGCCTTGTGATTATATAGAGACAACGCCATGTGTTTATATAGAGACTGAACCATGTGATTACACTGAGTGACTGCACCATGCGATTACACCGAGACTGCACCATGTGATTAGACAGAGGGCCTACACCATGTGATTGCACAGAGAGACTGCACCATGTGAATTCACATAGAGACTGCACCATGTGATTACACAGATACTGCACCATGTGATTACATAGAGACTACACCATGTGATTACACAGATACTGCACCATGTGATTACATAGAGACTGCACCATGTGATTACACAGAGAGACTGCACCATGTGATTACACAGAGAGACTGCGCCATGTGATTACACAGAGACTGCACCATGTGATTTCACAGGCAGACTGCACCATGTGATTACACAGAGTCTGCACCATGTGATTACACAGAGAGACTGCACCATGTGATTACATAGAGACTGCACCATGTGATTTCACAGATAGACTGCACCATGTGATTACACAGAGAGACTGCACCATGTGATTACACAGAGAGACTGCGCCATGTGATTACACAGAGACTGCACCATGTGATTACACAGGGATTCTGCACCATGTGATTAGACATAGACTGCGCCATGTGATTATACAGAAACTGCACAATGTGATTACACAGAGAGACTGCACCATGTGATTACACAGAGAGACTGCACCATATGATTACACAGAGACTGCACCATGTGACTACACAGAGAGACTGCACATTGTGATTACACAGAGACTGCACCATGTGATTACACAGAGACTGCACCATGTGATTACACAGAGACTGCATCATGTGATTATACGGAAACTGCACCATGTGATTACACAGAGAGACTGCACCATGTGATTACACACAGACTGCACCATGTGATTACACACGGACTGCACCATCTGATTACACATAGACTGCAACATGTGATTGAACAGAGAGATTGTACCATGTGTTTGCACAGAGAGTGCACCATGTGATTTCACAGAGAGACTGCACCATGTGATTACACAGACACTGCACCATGTGATTACACAGAGACTGCACCATGTGATTACACAGGGAGACTGCACCATGTGATTACACAGAGAGGCTGCACCATGTGATTACACAGAGTGACTGCACCATGTGATTACACATACTGCACCATGTGATTACACAGAGACTGCACCATGTGATTTCACAGGCAGACTGCACCATGTGATTACACAGGGAGACTGCACCATGTGATTAGACATCGACTGCACCATGTGATTAGACAGAGACTGCAACATGTGATTATACGGAAACTGCACCATGTGATTACACAGAGAGACTGCACCATGTGATTACACAGAGAGACTGCACGATATGATTACACAGAGACTGCACCATGTGATTACACAGAGACTGCACCATTTGATTTCACAGAGACTGCATCATGTGATTATACGGATACTGCACCATGTGATTACACAGAGAGACTGCACCATGTGATTACAGAGAAAGACTGCACCATGTGATTACACAGAGAGACTGCACGATATGATTACGCAGAGACTGCACCATGTGATTACACAGAGACTGCACCATTTGATTACACAGAGACTGCATCATGTGATTATACGGATACTGCACCATGTGATTACACAGAGAGACTGCACCATGTGATTACACACAGATTGCCCCATCTGATTACACAGAGAGACTGCACAATGTGATTACACACGGACTGCACCATCTGATTACACAGAAACTCCACCATGTGATTGCACAGTAAGACTGTACCATGTGTTTGCACAGAGACTGCACCATGTGATTACACAGAGACTGCACCATGTGATTATACAGAGACTGCACCATGTGATTGCACAGAGACTGCACCATGTGATTACACATAGACTGCACCATGTGATTACACAGAAACTCCACCATGTGATTACACAGAGATTGCACCATGTGATTACACAGAGACTGCACCATGTGATTGCACAGAGACTGCACCGTGTGATTACACAGAGACTGCACCATGTGATTAGACAGAGAGACTGCACCATGTGATTACACAGAGAGGCTGGAACAGGTGATTACACAGGGAGACCACACCATGTGATTGCAGATAGACTGCACCATGTGATTACACAGAGAGACTGCACCATGTGATTACACAGTGACTGCACCATGTGATTATACCGAGACTGCACCATGTGATTACACAGCGAGACTGCACCATGTGATTACACAGTGACTGCACCATGTGATTACACAGAGAGACAGCACCGTGTGATTACACAGTGACTGCACCATGTGATTACACAGAGAGACTGCACCATGTGATTACACAGAGACTGCACCATGTGATTACACAGAGACTGCACCATGTGATTACATAGAAAGATTGCACCATGTGATTACACAGAGAGACTGCACCATGTGATTACACAGATACTGCACCATGTGATTACAGAGAGACTGCAGCAAGTGATTACACAAAGAGATTGCACCATGTGATTACACAGAGAGACTGCACCCTGTGATTACACAGAGACTGCACCATGTGATTACACAGATACTGCACCATGTGATTACACAGAGAGACTGCACCATGTGATTACACAGATAGACTGCACCATGTGATTTCACAGAGAGACTGCACCATGTGATTGCACAGGGAGACTGCACCATGTGATTACACAGAGAGACTGCAACAGGTGATTACACAGGGAGACCGCACCATGTGATTACACAGAGAGGCTGCACCATGTGATTTCACAGAGAGACTGCACCATGTGATTTCACAGAGAGACTGCACCATGTGCTTATACAGGGAGACTGCACCATGTGATTACAAAGATACGGCACCATGTGATTACACAGAGAGACTGCACCATGTGATTACACAGAGGGACTGCACCATGTGATTACACAGTGACTGCACCATGTGATTACAAATAGAGACTGCACCATGTTATTACACAGATACTGCACCATGTGATTACACAGAGAGACTGCACCATGTGATTACACAGAGAGACTGCAACATGTGATTACACAGGGAGACTGCACCATGTGATTGTACAGAGTGACTGCACCATGTGATTGTACAGAGCTACTGCACCATTTGATTACACAGAGGCTGCAGCCTGTGATTACACAGAGACTGCACCATGTGATTATATAGAGAGATTGCACCATGTGATTACACAGACGATATGCACCATGTGATTGTACAGAAACTGCACCATGTGATTACACAGAGAGACTGCACCATGTGATTACACAGATACTGCAACATGATTTTAAACAGTGACTGCACCATGTGATTTCACAGAGAGACTGCTCCATGTGAATTCACAGAGAGACTGCACCATGGGAATTCACAGAGTCTGCACCATGTGATTACACAGGGAGACTGCACCATGTAATTACACAGCTACTGCAACATGATTTTAAACAGAGTGACTGCACCAAGTGATTACACAATGACTGCACCATGTGCTTACACAGAGGCTGCACCATGTGATTTCACAGGGAGACTGCACCATTTGATTACACAGAGAGACTGCACCATGTGTATACACAGAGTCTGCATCATGTGATTACACAGAGACTGCACAATGTGATTAAACAGAGACTGCACCATATGATTACAACGGGAGACCGCGCCTTGTGATTATATAGAGACAACGCCATGTGTTTATATAGAGACTGAACCATGTGATTACACTGAGTGACTGCACCATGCGATTACACCGAGACTGCACCATGTGATTAGACAGAGGGCCTACACCATGTGATTGCACAGAGAGACTGCACCATGTGAATTCACATAGAGACTGCACCATGTGATTACACAGATACTGCACCATGTGATTACATAGAGACTACACCATGTGATTACACAGATACTGCACCATGTGATTACATAGAGACTGCACCATGTGATTACACAGAGAGACTGCACCATGTGATTACACAGAGAGACTGCGCCATGTGATTACACAGAGACTGCACCATGTGATTTCACAAAGAGACTGCACCATGTGATTACACAGAGACTGCACCATGTGATTTCACAGGCAGACTGCACCATGTGATTACACAGAGACTGCACCATGTGATTACACAGAGAGACTGCACCATGTGATTACATAGAGACTGCACCATGTGATTTCACAGATAGACTGCACCATGTGATTACACAGAGAGACTGCACCATGTGATTACACAGAGAGACTGCGCCATGTGATTACACAGAGACTGCACCATGTGATTACACAGGGATTCTGCACCATGTGATTAGACATAGACTGCGCCATGTGATTATACGGAAACTGCACAATGTGATTACACAGAGAGACTGCACCATGTGATTACACAGAGAGACTGCACCATATGATTACACAGAGACTGCACCATGTGACTACACAGAGAGACTGCACATTGTGATTACACAGAGACTGCACCATGTGATTACACAGAGACTGCACCATGTGATTACACAGAGACTGCATCATGTGATTATACGGAAACTGCACCATGTGATTACACAGAGAGACTGCACCATGTGATTACACACAGACTGCACCATGTGATTACACACGGACTGCACCATCTGATTACACATAGACTGCAACATGTGATTGAACAGAGAGATTGTACCATGTGTTTGCACAGAGAGTGCACCATGTGATTTCACAGAGAGACTGCACCATGTGATTACACAGACACTGCACCATGTGATTACACAGAGACTGCACCATGTGATTACACAGGGAGACTGCACCATGTGATTACACAGAGAGGCTGCACCATGTGATTACACAGAGTGACTGCACCATGTGATTACACATACTGCACCATGTGATTACACAGAGACTGCACCATGTGATTTCACAGGCAGACTGCACCATGTGATTACACAGGGAGACTGCACCATGTGATTAGACATCGACTGCACCATGTGATTAGACAGAGACTGCAACATGTGATTATACGGAAACTGCACCATGTGATTACACAGAGAGACTGCACCATGTGATTACACAGAGAGACTGCACGATATGATTACACAGAGACTGCACCATGTGATTACACAGAGACTGCACCATTTGATTACACAGAGACTGCATCATGTGATTATACGGATACTGCACCATGTGATTACACAGAGAGACTGCACCATGTGATTACAGAGAGAGACTGCACCATGTGATTACACAGAGAGACTGCACGATATGATTACGCAGAGACTGCACCATGTGATTACACAGAGACTGCACCATTTCATTACACAGAGACTGCATCATGTGATTATACGGATACTGCACCATGTGATTACACAGAGAGACTGCACCATGTGATTACACACAGATTGCCCCATGTGATTACACAGAGAGACTGCACAATGTGATTACACACGGACTGCACCATCTGATTACACAGAAACTCCACCATGTGATTGCACAGTAAGACTGTACCATGTGTTTGCACAGAGACTGCACCATGTGATTACACAGAGACTGCACCATGTGATTATACAGAGACTGCACCATGTGATTGCACAGAGACTGCACCATGTGATTACACATAGACTGCACCATGTGATTACACAGAAACTCCACCATGTGATTACACAGAGATTGCACCATGTGATTACACAGAGACTGCACCATGTGATTGCACAGAGACTGCACCGTGTGATTACACAGAGACTGCACCATGTGATTAGACAGAGAGACTGCACCATGTGATTACACAGAGAGGCTGGAACAGGTGATTACACAGGGAGACCACACCATGTGATTGCAGATAGACTGCACCATGTGATTACACAGAGAGACTGCACCATGTGATTGCACAGGGAGACTGCACCATGTGATTACACAGAGAGTCTGCAACAGGTGATTACACTGGGAGACCGCACCATCTGATTGCAGATAGACTGCACCATGTTATTACACTGAGACTGCACCATGTGATTATACAGGGAAACTGCACCATGTGATTACACAGGGAGACTGCACCATGTGATTACACAGGGAGACTGCACCATATGATTATACAGAAACTGCATCATCTGATTACAATGAGACTGCACCATGTGATTACACAGAGAGACTGCAACATGTGATTACACAGAGAGACTGCAACATTTGATTACACAGAGACTGCACCATGTGATTAGACAGATACTACACCATGTGATTACAAATGGAGATTGCACCATGTGATTACACAAAGACTGCACCATGTGATTAGACAGATACTACACCATGTGATTACAAATGGAGACTGCACCATGTGATTACACAAAGACTGCACCATCTGATTATACAGGGAGACTGCACCATGTGATTACACAAAGACTGCACCATCTGATTACACAGGGAGACTGCACCATGTGATTACACACAGAGACTGCATCATGTGATTACACAGAGACTGCACCATGTGATTACGCAGAGACTGCACCATGTGTTTACACAGCGACTGCATCATGTGATTACACAGAGACTGCACCATGTGATTACACACAGAGACTGCATCATGTGATTACACAGAGACTGTACCATGTGATTACGCAGAGACTGCACCATGTGTTTACACAGCGACTGCATCATGTGATTATACAAAGACTGCACCATGTGGTTATACAAAGACTGCACCATGTGATTACACAGAGACTGCATCATGTGATTACACAGAGACTGCACCATGTGATTATACAAAGACTGCACCATGTGATTACACAGAGAGACTGCACCATGTGATTACACAGAGAGACTGCACCCTGTGATTATATAGAGACTGCGCCATGTGATTATATAGAGACTGCGCCATGGAATTATAAACAGACTGCACCATGTTATTACACAGAGAGATTGCACCATCTGATTACACAGAGAGACTGCACCATGTGATTACACACGGACTGCACCATCTGATTACACAGAAACTCCACCATATGAATGCACAGAGAGACTGTACCATGTGTTTGCACAGAGACTGCACCATGTGATTACACAGAGACTGCACCATGTGATTACACAGAAACTCCACCATGTGATTACACAAAGACTGCACCATGTAATTGCACAGAGACTGCACCGTGTGATTACACAGAGACCGCACCATGTGATTACACAGAGAGACTGCACCATGTGATTGCAAAGAGAGACGGCACCATGTGATTACACAGAGAGACTGCAACAGGTGATTACACAGGGAGACCGCACCATGTGATTGCAGATAGAGTGCACCATGTGATTGCAGATAGACTGCACCATGTGATTACACAGAGACTGCACCATGTGATTATACAGAAACTGCACCATGTAATTACACAGAGACCGCACCATGTGATTACACAGGGAGACTGCACCATATGATTATACAGAATCTGCATCATCTGATTACAATGAGACTGCACCATGTGATTATACAGAGAGATTGCAACATGTGATTACAAAGAGACTGCAACATGTGATTACACCGAGACTCTGCCCCATCTGATTACATAGAGAGACTGCAACATGTGATTACACAGAGAGAATGCACCATGTGATTTTACACTGAGACTGCACCATGTGATTACACAGAGACTGCACCATGTGATTAGACAGAGACTGCACCATGTGATTAAACAAATACTGCGCCATGTGATTACAAATGGAGACTGCACCATGTGATTACACAGCGAGACTGCACCATGTGATTACACAAAGACTGCACCATCTGATTACACAGGGAGACTGCACCATGTGTTTACACAGCGACTGCATCATATGATTACACAGAGACTGCACCATGTGATTACGCAGAGACTGCACCATGTGTTTACACAGCGACTGCATCATGTGATTATACAAAGACTGCACCATGTGTTTACACAGCGACTGCATCATATGATTACACAGAGACTGCACCATGTGATTATGCAAAGACTGCACCATGTGATTACACAGAGACTGCACCATGTGATTATACAAAGACTGCACCATGTGATTACATAGAGACTGCACCATGTGATTACACAGAGAGACTGCACCATGTGATTATATAGAGACTGCACCAGGTGATTACACAGAGACTGCACCATGTGATTATACAGAGACTGCACCATGTGATTACACAGAGATTGCACCATGTGATTATACTAAGACTGCACCATGTGATTACACAGAGAGACTGCACCATGTGATTATATAGAGACTGCACCAGGTGATTACACAGAGACTGCACCATGTGATTATACAGAGACTGCACCATGTGATTACACAGAGATTGCACCATGTGATTATACTAAGACTGCACCATGTGATTACACAGAGAGACTGCACCATGTGATTATATAGAGACTGCACCATGTGATTACACAGAGACTGCACCATGTGATTATACAGAGACTGCACCATGTGATTACACAGAGACGGCGCCATGTGATTATATAGAGACTGCGCCATGGAATTATAAACAGACTGCCCCATGTGATTACACAGAGAGACTGCAACATGTGATTATATAGAGACTGCTCCATGTGATTACACAGAGACTGCACCATGTGATTATACAGAGACTGCACCATGTGATTATACTGAGAGAGTGCACCATGTGATTATGTAGAGACTGCACCAAGTGATTTCACAGATACTGCACCATGTGATTACACAGAGACTGTACCATGTGATTATACGGAGACTGCAACATGTGATTATAGAGAGAGACTGCAAGATGTGATTATATAGAGACTGCACCAAGTTATTTCACAGAGACTGCACCATGTGATTACACATTGAGACTGCACCATGTGATTAAACAGAGACTGCACCATGTGATTATACAGAGACTGCACCATGTGATTACACAGAGAGACTGCAACATGTGATTATATAGAGACTTCACCAAGTGATTTCACAGATACTGCACCATGTGATTACACAGAGACTGCACCATGTGATTACACAGATACTGCACCATGTGATTACACAGAGAGACTGCAACATGTGATTATATAGAGACTGCACCAAGTGATTTCACAGATACTGCACCATGTGATTACACAGAGAGACTGCAACATGTGATTATATAGAGACTGCACCAAGTGATTTCACAGATACTGCACCATGTGATTACACAGAGACTGCACCATGTGATTACACAGAGAGACTGCACCAAGTGATTTCTCAGATACTGCACCATGTCATTACACAGAGAGACTGCACCGAGTGATTTCACAGAGAGACTGCACCGTGTGATTACACAGAGAGACTGCACCATGTGATTATACAGAGAGACTGCACCATGTGATTACACTGAGAGACTGCACCATGTGATTACACAGAGAGACTGCACCATGTGATTACACAGTGACTGCACCATGTGATTACACAGAGAGACTGCACCATGTGATTTCACACAGAGAGACTGCACCATGTGATTTCACAGTGAGACTGCACCATGTGATTACACAGAGAGACTGCACCATGTGATTACACAGAGACTGCACCATGTGATTACATAGAGAGATTGCACCCTGTGATTACACAGATACTGCACCATGTGATTATACAGAGAGACTGCACCATGTGATTACACAGAGAGACTGCAACATGTGATTACACAGAGAGACTGCACCATGTGAATGTACAGAGAGACTGCACCATGTGATTGTACAGAGCAACTGCAACATTTGATTACACAGAGGCTGCAGCCTGTGATTACACAGAGACTGCACCATGTGATTACACAATGACTGCACCATGTGATTAAATAGAGAGATTGCATTATGTGATTACACAGAGACTGCACCATGTGATTACACAATGACTGCACCATGTGATTAAATAGAGAGATTGCACCATGTGATTACACAGAGAATCTGCACCATGTGATTGTACAGAAACTGTACCATGTGATTACACAGAGAGACAGCAACATGTAATTACACAGAGAGACTGCACCATGTGATTACACAGAGAGACTGCACCATGTGATTACACAGGGAGACTGCACCATGTGATTACACAGAGACTGCACCATGTGATTGTGCAGAAACTGCCCCATCTGATTACACAGAGACTGCAACATGTGATTACGCAGAGAGACTGCACCATGTGATTTCTCAGAGAGACTGCACCATCTGATTGGACAGAGACTGCACTATGTGATTACACAGAGGCTGCACCATGTGATTACACAGAGACTGCAGCATGTGCTTACACAGAGACTGCATGATGTGATTACACAGAGACTGCATCATGTGATTGCACAGAGACTTCACCATGTGATTATACAAAGAGTGCACCATGTGATTACACAGAGAGGCTGCTCCATTTGATTACACAGAGACTGCACCATGTGATTACACAGATACTGCACCATGTGATGACACAGATTCTGCACCATGTGATTACACAGGGAGACTGCACCATGTGATTAGACAAAGTCTGCACCATGTGATTAGACAGTCGCTGCACCATGTGATTACACAGAGACAGCACCATGTGATTACACAGAGACTGCACCATGTGATTTCACAGAGAGACTACACCATGTGATTACACAGAAAGGCTGCACCATGTGATTACACAGAGTGACTGCACCATTTGATTAGACAGTGACTACATCATGTGATTACACAGATACAGCACCATGTGATTACACAGAGACTGCACCATGTGATTTCACAGGCAGACTGCACCATGTGATTACACAGAGATACTGCACCATGTGATTATATAGAGATTGCGCCATGTGATTACACAGAGATACTGCACCATGTGATTATATAGAGACTGCGCCATGTGATTACACAGAGAGACTGCACCATGTGATTACACACGGACTGCACCATCTGATTACACAGAAACTCCACCATGTGATTGCACACAAAGACTGTACCATGTGTTTGCACTGAGACTGCACCATGTGATTACACAGAGACTGCACCATGTGGTTAAACAGAGACTGCACCATGTGATTGCACAGAGACTGCACCATGTGATTACACAGAGACTGCACCATGTGATTACACAGAAACTCCACCATGTGATTACACAGAGATAGCACCATGTGATTGCACAGAGACTGCACCATGTGATTGCACAGAGACTGCGCCGTGTGATTACACAGAGACTGCACCATGTGATTACACAAAGAGACTGCACCATGTGGTTATACAGAGACTGCACCATGTGATTGCACAGAGACTGCACCATGTGATTACACAGAGACTGCACCATGTGATTACACAGAAACTCCACCATGTGATTACACAGAGATAGCACCATGTGATTACACAGAGACTGCACCATGTGATTGCACAGAGACTGCACCATCTGATTACACAGTGACTGCACCATGTGATTGCAGATGGACTGCGCCATGTGATTATATAGAGACTGCGCCATGTGATTATATAGAGACTGCGCCATGGAATTATAAACAGACTGCACCATGTGATTACACAGAGAGACTGCACCATGTGATTATATAGAGACTGCACCAAGTCATTTAACAGATACTGCACCATGTGATTACACAGAGACTGCACCATGTGATTATACAGAGACTGCACCATGTGATTATACAGAGAGACTGCAACATGTGATTATATAGAGACTGCACCAACTGATTTCACAGATACTGCACCATGTGATTACACAGAGACTGCACCATGTGATTATACAGAGAGTGCACCATGTGATTACACAGAGAGACTGCAACATGTGATAATATAGAGACTGCACCATGTGATTACACAGAGACTGCACCATGTGATTATACAGAGACTGCACCATGTGATTATACAGAGAGACTGCAACATGTGATTATATAGAGACTGCACCAAGTGATTTCACAGATACTGCACCATGTGATTACACAGAGACTGCACCATGTGATTACACAGATACTGCACCATGTGATTACACAGATACTGCACCATGTGATTACACAGAGAAATTGGACCATGTGATTACACAGGGAGACTGCACCATGTGATTACACAGAGAGACTGCACCATGTGATTGCACAGAGAGACTGAAACATGTGATTACACAGAGAGACTGCACCATGTGATTGTACAGAGCAACTGCACCATTTGATTACACAGAGAGGCTGCAGCCTGTGATTACACAGAGACTGCACCATGTGATTACACAATGACAGCACCATGTGATTAAATAGAGAGATTGCACCATGTGATTACACAGAGACTGCACCATGTGATTACACAATGACTGCACCATGTGATTAAATAGAGAGATTGCACCATGTGATTACACAGAGACTGCACCATGTGATTACACAATGACTGCACCATGTGATTACACAGAAGATCTGCACCATGTGATTGTACAGAAACTGTACCATGTGATTACACAGAGAGACTGCACCATGTGATTACACAGTGAGACTGCACCATGTGATTACACAGGGAGACTGCACCATGTGATTACACAGAGACTGCACCATGTGATTACATAGAGACTGCACCATGTGATTACACAGAGACTGCACCATGTGATTGTGCAGAAACTGCACCGTCTGATTACACAGAGACTGCACCATGTGATTGTACAGAGAGACTGCACCATGTGATTTCTCAGGGAGACTGCACCATGTGATTAGACAGAGACTGCACCATGTGATTAGACAAAAGCGCTACCATGTGATTACACAGAGACTGCAACATGTGATTACACAGAGACTGCACCATGTGATTACACAGAGACTGCACAATGTGATTACACAGAGACTGCAGCATGTGATTTCACAGAGACTGCATCATGTGATTACACAGATACTGCATCATGTGATTGCAGAGAGACTGCACCATGTGATTATACAAAGAGTGCACCATGTGATTTCACAGAGAGGCTGCACCATTTGATTACACAGAGACTGCACCATGTGATTACACAGATACTGCACCATGTGATTACACAGAGATACTGCTCCATGTGATTACACAGGGAGACTGCACCATGTGATTAGACAGAGTCTGCACCATGTGATTAGACAGAGGCTGCACTTTGTGATTACAGAGAGACTGCACCATGTGAATAGACAGAGTCTGCACCATGTGATTAGACAGAGGCTGCACCATATGATTACACAGAGACTGCACCATGTGATTACACTAAGACTGCAGCATGTGATTACACAGAGAGGCTTCACCATGTGATTACACAGAGAGACTGCACCATGTGATTATATAGAGACTGCACCATGTGATTACACAGAGAGACTGCACCATGTGATTATATAGAGACTGCACCATGTGATTATACAGAGTGAATTCACCATGTTATCACAAAGAGAGACTTCATCATGTGATTACACAGTGGGTCTGCACCATGTGATTATATAGAGACTGCACCATGTGATTAGACAGAGAGACTGCAACATGTGATTATGCAGAGACTGCACCATGTGATTACACAGAGACTGAACCATGTGATTACACAGAGACTGCACCATGTGATTACAAAGAGAGACTGCACCATATGATTATACAGGGAGACTGCACCATGTGATTACTAAGTGAGACTGCAACATGTGATTAGCCGAAGACTGCACCATGTGATTATACAGAGACTACACCATGTGATTACACAGAGACTGCACCATGTGATTAGACAGAGATACTGCACCACGTGATTACACAGAGGTTGCACCATGTTATTACGTAGCAAATGCAACATGTTATTACATAGAGAGACTGCACAGTCTTATTACACAGAGACTGCACCACGTGATTTCACAGAGAGTTTGCACCATTTAATGTTAAAGTGACTGCACCATATGATTACACAGAGACTGCATCTTGTTATTACACAGAGACTGCACCATGTGATTACAGAGAGAATGCATCATGTGATTACACAGAGAGACTGCACCATGTGATTACACAGAGACTGCACCATGTGATTACAGTGACTGCACCATGTGATTACACAGAGAGTGCACCATGTTATTGCACAGGGAGACTGCACCATGTGATTACACAGAGAGACTACACCATGTGATTGTACAGAGAGACTGCACCATGTGATTGTACAGAGCAACTGCACCATTTGATTACACAGAGGCTGCAGCCTGTGATTACACAGAGACTGCACCATGTGATTACACAGGGAGACTGCACCATGTGATTGTGCAGAAACTGCACCATCTGATTACACAGAGACTGCACCATGTGATTACACAGAGACTGCACCATGTGATTACACAGAGAGGCTGCACCATTTGATTACACAGAGACTGCACCATGTGATTTCTCAGGGAGCCTGCACCATGTGATTACACCATGGACTGCACCATCTGATTACACAGAGACTGCACCATGTGATTACACAGAGACTGCACCATGTGATTACACAGAGACTGCACCATGTGATTTCTCAGGGAGACTGCACCATGTGATTACACCATGGACTGCACCATCTGATTACACAGAGACTGCACCATGTGATTTCTCAGAGAGACTGCACCATGTGATTACACAGAGACTGCACCATGTGATTACACAGAGACTGCACCATGTCAATACACAGAGACTGCAGCATGTGATTACACAGAGACTGCATCATGTGATTACACAGAGACTGCACCATGTGATTACACACAGACTGCACCATGTGATTACGCAGAGAGGCTTCACCATGTGATTACACAGAGAGACTGCACCATGTGATTACACAGAGAGAGTGCACCATGTGATTATATAGAGACTGCACCATGTGATTACACAGAGACTGCACCATGTGATTACACAGAGACTGCACCATGTGATTAGCCGAAGACTGCACCATGTGATTATACAGAGACTACACCATGTGATTATACAGAGACTGTACCATGTGATTAGACAGAGATACTGCACCATGTGATTACACAGAGACTGCACCATGTGATTAGACAGAGACTGCACCTTGTGATTAGACAGATACTGCTCCATGTGATTACAAATGGAGACTGCATCATGTGAGTACACAAAGACTGCACCATCTGTTTACACAGGGAGACTGCACCATGTGATTACACACAGAGACTGCACCATGTGATTACACAGAGACTGCACCATGTGATTATACAAAGACTGCACCATGTGATTACACAGAGACTGCATAATGTGATTACACAGAGACTGCACCATGTGTTTACACAGCGACTGCATCATCTGATTACACAGAGACTGCACCATGTGATTATACAAAGACTGCACCATGTGATTACACAGAGACTGCATAATGTGATTACACAGAGAGTCTGCACCATGTGATTATATAGAGACTGCGCCATGTGATTATATAGAGACTGCATCATGTGATTACACAGAGACTGTACCATGTGATTATACTGAGACTGCACCATGTGATTACACAGAGAGACTGCACCATGTGATTATATAGAGACTGCGCCATGTGATTACACAGAGAGACTGCAACATGTGATTATATAGAGACTGCGCCATGTGATTACACAGAGACTGCACCATGTGATTACACAGAGACAGCAACATTTGATTATACAGAGAGACTGCACCAAGTGATTTCACAAATACTGCACCATGAGATTACGCAGAGAGACTGCACCAAGTGATCTCACAGAGAGACTGCACCATGTGATTACACAGACTGCACCATGTGATTACACAGAGAGACTGCACCATGTGATTACACAGAGAGAATGCACCATGTGATTGTACAGGGAGACTGCACCATGTGATTGTACAGAGCAACTGCACCATTTGATTACACAGAGGCTGCACCATTTGATTACACAATGACTGCACCATGTGATTAAATAGAGAGATTACACCATGTGATTACACAGAGGATCTGCACCATGTGATTGTACAGAACCTGCACCATGTGATTACACAGAGAAACTGCACCATGTGATTACACAGAGAGACTGCACCATGTGATTACACAGGGAGACTGCACCATGTGATTACACAGAGACTGCACCATGTGATTACATAGAGACTGCACCATGTGATTACACAGAAACTGCACCATGTGATTACACAGAGAGACTGCACCATATGATTACACAGGGAGACTGCAACATGTTATTACACAGAGAGACTGCAACATGTGATTGTACAGAGAGACTGCACCATGTGATTTCTCAGGGAGACTGCACCATGTGATTAGACAGAGACTGCACCATGTGATTACACAGAGACTGCATCATGTGATTACACAGAGACTGCATCATGTGATTGCACAGAGACTCCACCATGTGATTATACAAAGAGTATGATATGATTACACAGGGAGACTGCAACATGTTATTACACAGAGAGACTGCAACATGTGATTGTACAGAGAGACTGCACCATGTGATTTCTCAGGGAGGCTGCACCATGTGATTACACAGATACTGCACCATGTGATTACACAGGGAGACTGCACCATGTGATTAGACAGAGGCTGCACGATATTTTTACACAGAGACTGCACCATGTGATTACACAGAGACTGCACCATGTGATTACACAGAGACTGCACCAAGTGATTATACAGAGACTGCACCATATGATTACGCAGAGACTGCACCATGTGATTATACAGAGACTGCACCAAGTGATTATACAGAGACTGCACCATGTGATTAGACAGAGACTGCACCATGTGATTACACAGAGACTGCACCATGTGATTACACAGAAACTGCACCATGTGGTTACACAGAGCCTGCACCATGTGATTAGACAGAGACTGCACCATGGTATTACACAGAGAGACTGCAACATGTGAATATACAGAGAGACACCACCATGTGATATTACAGAGCCGGCACCATGTAATTACACAGAGACTGCACCTTGTGATTACAAAGATACTGCACCATGTCATTACACAGCGAATGCACCATGTGATTACACAGAGACTGCACCATGTGATTACAAAGATACTGCACCATGTCATTACACAGATACTGCACCATGTGATTACACAGATACTGCACCATGTGATTACACAGAGACTGCACCATGATTTTAAACAGAGATACTGCACCATGTGATTATACAGAGAGACTGCAACATGTGATTACACAGAGACTGCACCATGTGATTACACAGAGAGACTGCACCATGTGATTACACAGAGAGGATGCACCACGTGAATACACAGAGAGGCTGCACCATGTGATTACACAGAGAGGATGCACCATGTGATCACACAGAGAGACTGCACCATGTGATTGCACAGCGTCTGCAACACGTGATTACACAGAGACTACACCATGTGATTACACAGAGACTGAAATATGTGATTAGACAGAGACTGCAGCATGTGATTATCAAGAAACTGCACCATGTGATTACACGGAGACTGCACCATGTGATTACACAGAGACTGCACCATGTGATTGCACAGAGAGACTGCACCATGTGATTACACAGAGACTGCACCATGTGATTGCGCAGAGAATGCACCATGTTATTACACAGAGACTGCACCATGTGATTATCTAGAAACTGCACCATGTGATTACACAGGGACTGCACCATGTGATTACACAAAGACTGCACCATGTGATTACACAGAGACTGCACCATGTGATTACGCAGAGACTGCACCATGTGATTACACAAAGACTGCACCATGTGATTACACAGAGACTGCACCATGTGATTACAGAGAGACTGCACCATGTGATTATACTGAGACTGCACCATGTGATTACGCAGAGACTTCACCATGTGATTACACGGAGACTGCACCATGTGATTACACGGAGACTGCACCATGTGATTACACAGAGGCTGCACCATGTGATTGCACAGAGAGACTGCACCATGTGATTACACAGAGACTGCACCATGTGATTGCGCAGAGAATGCACCATGTTATTACACAGAGACTGCACCATGTGATTACACAGAGGCTCCACCATGTGATTACACAGAGCCTGTGCCATGTGATTACACAGAGACTGCACCATGTGATTATGCAGAGACTACACCATGTGATCACACAGAGAGACTGCACCATGTGATTACACAGAGTCTTCACCATGTGATTAGGCATAGACTGCATCATGTGTTCACACAGAAAGATTGCACCATGTGATTGCACAGCGTCTGCAACACGTGATTACACAGAGACTGCACCGTGTGATTACACAGAGACTGAAACATGTGATTATACAGAGACTGGACCATGTGATTACACAAAGACTGCACCATGTGATTGCACAGGGAGACTGCACCATGTGATTAGACAGAGACTGCACCATGTGATTGCACAGAGAGACTGCACCATGTGATTCTACAGAGACTGCTCCAGGTGATTACGCAGAGACTGCACCATGTGATTACACAGAGACTGCACCATGTGATTACACAGAGACTGCACCATGTGATTACACAGAGACTGCACCATGTGATTATGCAGAGACTGCACCATTTGATTACACAGAGACTGCACCATGTGATTACGCAGAGACTGCACCATGTGATTATACAGAGACTGCACCATGTGATTGCACAGAGACTGCACCATGTGATTGCACAGAGAGACTGCACCATGTGATTAGGCAGAGACTGCACCATGTGATTACACAGAGAGACTGCAACATGTGAATAAACAGAGTGACACCACCATGTGATATTACAGAGAATGCACCATGTAATTACACAAAGACTGCAGTATGTGATTACACAGAGACAGCACCTTGTGATTACAAAGATACTGCACCATGTCATTACACAGAAACTGCACCGTGTGATTACACAGAGACTGCACCATGTGATTACACAGATACTGCACCATGTGATTAAACAGAGACACCACATTGTGATTATACAGAGAGACTGCACCATGTGATTACACAGAGACTGCACCATGATTTTAAACAGAGAGACTGCACCATGTGATTACACAGAGACTGCACCATGTGATTACACAGAGATTTCACCATTTGATTAGGCATAGACTGAACCATGTGGTCACACAGAGAGATTGCAGCATGTGATCACACAGAGAGACTGCACCATGTGATTACACAGAGACTGCACCATGTGATTATACAGAGACTGCACCATGTGATTACGCAGAGACTGCACCATGTGATTATGCAGAAACTGCACCATGTGATTACACGGAGAGACTGCAAAATGTGATTACGCAGAGACTGCACCATGTGATTGCGCAGAGACTGCACCATGTGATTGCACAGAGAGACTGCAACAAGTGATTACACAGAGACTGCACCATGTGATTGCACAGAGAGACTGCACCATGTGATTATAAAGAGAATGCACCATGTGATTACGCAGAGACTACACCATGTGATTACGCAGAGACTGCACCATGTGATTTCACAGAGAGACTGCACCATGTGACTAGAGAGAGACTGCACCATGTGATTACACAAAGACTGCACCATGTGATTATACAGAGAATGCACCATGTGATTACACAAAGACTGCACCATGTGATTACTCATAGTCTCCACCATGTGATTACACAGAGACTGCACCATCTGATTAGACTGAGAGACTGCACCATGATTTTAAACAGAGAGACTGCATCATGTGATTACACAGGGACTGAACCATGTGATTATACAGATTGACTGCACCATGTGGTTACACAGAGGTTGCACCATGTTTTTAAACAGCGACTGCACCATGTGATTACACAGAGATTGCACCATGTGATTGCACAGAGACTGCACCATGTGATTACACAGAGAGACTGCACCATGTTTTTAAACAGCGAGACTGCACCATGTGATTTCACAGAGAGACTGCAACATGTTTTTAAACAGAGAGACTGCACCATGTGATTGCACAGAAACTGCACCATGTGATTACACAGAGACTTCACATTGTGATTACACAGAGAGACTGCACCATGTTTTTAAACAGAGACTGCACCATGTGATTACTCAAAGACTGCACCATGTTTTTAAACAGAGAGACTGCACCATGTGATTACATAGAGACTGCACCATGTGATTACACAGAGAGACTGCAACATGTGATTGCACAGAGAGACTGCACCATGTTTTTAAACAGAGAGACTGCACCATGCGATTACACAAAGACTGCACCATGTTTTTAAACAGAGAGACTGCACCATGTGATTACACAGAGAGACTGCACCATGTGATTACACAGATAATGCACCATGTGATTAAACAGGGAATGCACAATGTGATTACACAGAGATTGCATCATTTGATTACACATACTCTGCACCATGTGATTACTCAGAGATTGCACCATGTGATTTCACAGAGACTGCACCATGTGATTACACAGAGACTGCACCATGTGATTACACAGAAACTGCACCATGTGATTACACAGAAACTGCATCATGTGATTACACAGAGAATGCACCATGTGATTACACAGAGATTGCACCATGTGATTACACAGAGACTGCACCATGTGATTACACAGAGACTGCATCATGTGATTACACAGAGACTGCACCATGTGATTACACAGAGACTGCACCATGTGATTGCACAGAGACTGCACCATGTGATTACACAGAGAGACTGCACCATGTGATTACACAGAGACAGCACCATGTGATTACACACAGACACTGCACCATGTGATTACACATAGAGACTGCACCATGTGATTACACAGAGAGATTTCACCATCTGATTACGCAGAGCCTGCACCACGTGATTATACAGAAGCTACACCATGTGATTACATAAAGACTGCACCATGTGATTACACAGATATTGCACCATGTGATTATACAGAAACTGCACCATGTGATTACATAGA
Organism: Cetorhinus maximus; assembly: GCF_964194155.1. Taxonomy (NCBI): domain Eukaryota; kingdom Metazoa; phylum Chordata; class Chondrichthyes; order Lamniformes; family Cetorhinidae; genus Cetorhinus; species Cetorhinus maximus. Next base: position 21,706,634 of record NC_135905.1, on the reverse strand, counting down.
GACTGCACCGTGTGATTACACAGAGACTGCACCATGTGATTAGACAGAGACTGCACCATGTAATTACACAGAGAGACTGCACCATGTGATTATACAGAAACTGCACGATGTGATTACATAGAGCCTGCACCATGTGATTACCCAGAGAGACTGCACCATGTGTTTAGACAGAGACTGCACCATGTAACTACACAGTGACTGCAACATGTTATTACATAGAGACTGCATCATGTGATTATAGAGAGAGCCTGCTCCATGTTATTACACAGAGAGACTGCAACATGTGATTATACAGAGAGACACCACCATGTGATTATACAGAGACTGTACCATGTGATTACACAAGAGACTGCACCAATAGATTACACAGAGAGTGCAGCATGTGGTCACACAGCAAGACTGCACCATGTGATTACACAAGAGACTTCACCATGTGATTACACAAGAGGCTGCACCAGTTGATTACACAGAGACTGCACCATGTGATTGCGCAGAGACTGCATCATGTGATTATCCAGAAACTGCACCATGTGATTACACAGAGACTGCACCATGTGATTGCACATAGACTGCATCATGTGATTATCCAGAAACTGCACCATGTGATTACATAGAGACTGCATCTTGTGATTAGACAGAGAGACTGCACCATGTGATTACACAGAGACAGGACCATGTGATTACACAGAGACTGCACCATGTGATTACACAGCGTCTGCAACACGTGATTACACAGCGACTGCAATATGTTATTACACAGAGACTGCATCATGTGATTACACAGAGACAGAACCAAGTGATTATACAGATACTGATACATGATTTTAAACAGAGACTGCACCATGTGATTACACAGAGACTGCACCATGTGATTACAAAGAGACTGCACCATGTGATTACACCATGAGACTGCACCATGTGATTACACAGAGACTGCACCATGTGATTACACACAGAGGCTGCACCATGTGATTACACAGAGACTGCACCATGTGATTAAACAGAGAGACTGCATCATGTGATTACACAGAGACTGCACCATGTGATTACACAGAGACTGCACCATGTGATTACACACAGAGGCTGCACCATGTGATTACACAGAGACTGCACCATGTGATTACACAGGGAGTCTGCATCATGTGATTGCACAGAGACTACAACGTGTGATTACACAGAGAGACTGCAACATGTGATTACACAGAGAGACTGCATCATGTGATTACACAGAGAGACTGCAACAAGTGATTACACATAGAGACTGCACCTTGTGATTAAACAGAGACTGCACCATGTGATTACACAGATACTGCACCATGTGATTACACAGAGAGACAGCACCATGTGATTATACAGAGACTGCACCATTTGATTACACAGAGAGACTGCAACATGTGAATAAACAGAGACCGCACCATGTTTTTAAAAACAGATATTGCACCATGTGATTACACAGAGCGAGTTCACCATGTGATTACACAGAGACTGCACCATGTGATTTCACAGAGAGACTGCACCATGTTATTGCACAGAGACTGCACCATGTGATTTCACAAAAAATGCACCATGTCATTACACAGAGCGACTTCACCATGTGATTACACAGCGACTACAACATGTGATTTCACAGAGAGACTGCACCATGTTATTATACAGAGAGACTGCACCATCTGATTACACAGAGACTGCACCATCTGATTACACAGAGAGGCTGCACCATGTGATTACACAGAGACTGCACCATGTGATTACACAGAGAGACTGTACCATGATTTTAAACAGAGAGACTGCACCATGTGATTACACAGAGACTGCACCATGTGATTACACAGAGAGACTGTACCATGATTTTAAACAGAGAGACTGCACCATGTGATTACACAGAGAGATTGCACCATGTGATTACATAGAGACTGCACCATGTGATTACACTCAGCGACTTCACCATGTGATTACACAAAGACTGCACCATGTGATTACACAGGTAGACTGCACCATGTGATTACACAAAGACTGCACCATGTGATTACACAGAGACTGCAACATGTGATTACACACGGAGACTGCAGCATGTGATTACACAAAGTCTGCACCATGTGATTACACAGAGAGGCTGCACCATGTGATTACACAGAGCGACTTCACCATGTGATTACACAAAGACTGCACCATGTGATTAAACAGAGACTGCACCATGTGATTACACATGGAGTCTGCACCATGTGATTACACAAAGACTGCACCATGTGATTATACAGAGACTGCACCATGTGATTATACAGAGACTGCATCATGTGATTACACAGAAATTGCATCATCTGATTGCACAGAGAGACTGCACCATGTGATTACACAAAATATGCACCATGTGATTACACGGAGAGACTGCAGCATGTGATTACACAGAGAGATTGCACCATCTGATTACACAGAGAGATTGCACCATGTGATTACACAGAGAGATTGCATCATGTGATTACCCAGAGACTGCACCATGTGATTGTACAGAGACTGCACCATGTGATTATACAGAGAGACTGCAACATGCGATTATACAGAGACTGAATCATGTGATTTCACAGAGATTTTGCACCATATAATTACACAGAGACTGCACCATGTCATTATACAGAGACTGCACCATGTGATTACACAGTGAGACTGCACCATGTGATTACGCAGTGACTGCACCATGATTTTAAACACAGAGACTGCACCATGTGATTACACCGAGAGACTGGACCATGTGATTTCGCAGTGACTGCACCATGATTTTAAACAGACTGCACCATGTGATTACACAGAGCGACACCACCATGTGATTGTACAGAGACTGCACCATGATTTTAAACAGAGAGACTGCACCATGTTATCACACAGAGACTGCACCATGATTTTAAACAGAGAGACTGCACCAAGTTTATAAACAGAGAGACTGCACCATGTGATTGCACAGAGACTGCACCATGTGATTACACAGAAACTGCAACATGTGATTGCACAGAGACTGCAACATGTGATTACACAGAGACTGCAACATGTGATAACTCAGAGACTGCAACATGTGATTGCACAGAGACTGCAACATGTGATTACACAGAGACTGCAACATGTGATTGCACAGAGACTGCAACATGTGATTACACAGAGACTGCAACATGTGATTACACAGAGTCTGCACCATCTGATTACACAGAGACTGCACCATGTGATTACCCAGAGACTGCACCATCTGATTACACAGAGAGACTGCACCATGTGATTACACAGAGCGACTTCACCATGTGATTACACAGAGCGACTTCACCATGTGATTACATAGAGAGACTGCAACATGTGATTATACAGAGACTGAATCATGTAATCTCACAGAGATTCTGCACCATTTGATTACACAGAGACTGCACCATGTGATTACACAGAGACTGCACCATGTGATTACACAGAGACTTCACCATGTGATTACACAGAGAGACTGCACAATGTTATTACACAGAGAGATTGCACCATGTGATTGCACAGAGACTGCACCATGTTATTACACAGAGCGACTTCACCATGTGATTACACAATGACTACACCATGTGATTACACATGGAGACTGCACCATGTGATTACACAGAGACTGCACCATGTGATTAAACAGAGACTGCACCATGTGATTACACAGAGCGACTTCACCATGTGATTACACAAAGACTGCACATGTGATTAAACAGAGACTGCACCATGTGATTACACAGAGCGACTTCACCATGTGATTACACAAAGACTGCACCATGTGATTACACAGAGAGACTGCAACATGTGATTACGCAGAGCGACTTCACCATGTGATTATACAGAGACTGCACCATGTGATTATACAGAGACTGCAGCATGTGATTACACAGAGACTGCAACATGTGATAACTCAGAGACTGCAACATGTGATTGCACAGAGACTGCAACATGTGATTACACAGAGACTGCAACATGTGATTGCACAGAGACTGCAACATGTGATTACACAGAGACTGCAACATGTGATTACACAGAGTCTGCACCATCTGATTACACAGAGACTGCACCATGTGATTACCCAGAGACTGCACCATCTGATTACACAGAGAGACTGCACCATGTGATTACACAGAGCGACTTCACCATGTGATTACACAGAGCGACTTCACCATGTGATTACATAGAGAGACTGCAACATGTGATTATACAGAGACTGAATCATGTAATTTCACAGAGATTCTGCACCATATAATTACACAGAGACTGCACCATGTGATTACACAGAGAGAATGCACCAAGTGATTACACAGAGACTGCACCATGTGATTATACAGAGACTGCACCATGTGATTACACAGAAACTGCAACATGTGATTACACAGAGACTGCAACATGTGATTACACTGAGACTGAAACATGTGATTACACAGAGACTGCAACATGTGATTACACAGAGACTGCACCATTTGATTACACAGAGACTGCACCATGTGATTACACAGAGACTGCACCATGTGATTACACAGAGACTTCACCATGTGATTACACAGAGAGACTGCACCATGTTATTACACAGAGCGACTTCACCATGTGATTACACAATGACTACACCATGTGATTACACATGGAGACTTCACCATGTGATTACACAGAGACTGCACCATGTGATTAAACAGAGACTGCACCATGTGATTACACAGAGCGACTTCACCATGTGATTACACAAAGACTGCACATGTGATTAAACAGAGACTGCACCATGTGATTACACAGAGCGACTTCACCATGTGATTACACAAAGACTGCACCATGTGATTACACAGAGAGACTGCAACATGTGATTACGCAGAGCGACTTCACCATGTGATTATACAGAGACTGCACCATGTGATTATACAGAGACTGCAGCATGTGATTATACAGAGACTGCACCATTTGATTACACAGAGAGACGGCACCATTTGATTACACAGAGAGACTGCACCATGTGATTACACAGAGACTGCACCATGTGATTATACAGAGAGACTGCACCATTTGATTACACAGAGAGACAGCACCATGTGATTATACAGAGACTGCACCATGTGATTATACAGAGTCTGCACCATCTGATTACACAGAAACTGCATCATTTGATTGCACAGAGAGACTGCACCATGTGATTACACAGAGTACGCTCCATGTGATTACACAGAGACTGCACCATGTGATTGCCCAGAGACAGGACCATGTCATTACACAGAGAGACTGCACCATGTTTTTAAACAAAGAGACTGCACCATGCGATTATACAGAGACTGCACCATGTGATTACACAGAGACTGCACCAAGTGATTAAACAGAGACAGCACCATGTGATTGCACAGAGCGACTTCACCATGTTATTACACAGAGAGTCTGCAAGATGTGATTACCCAGAGACTGCACCATGTGATTACACAGAGCGACTTCACCATGTTATTACACAGAGAGTCTGCAAGATGTGATTACCCAGAGACTGCACCATGTGATTACACAGAGAGACTGCACCATCTGATTGCACAGAGACTGCACCATGTGATTACACAAAAAATGCACCATGTCATTACACAGAGCGACTTCACCATGTGATTACACAGCGACTACAACATTTGATTTCACAGAGAGACTGCACCATGTTATTATACAGAGAGACTGCAACATGTGATTACACAGAGACTGCACCATCTGATTACACGGTGACTGCACCATCTGATTACACAGAGACTGCACCATGTTATTGCACAGAGACTGCACCATGTGATTTCACAGAGAGACTGCACCATGTTATTGCACAGAGACTGCACCATGTGATTTCACAAAAAATGCACCATGTCATTACACAGAGCGACTTCACCATGTGATTACACAGCGACTACAACATGTGATTTCACAGAGAGACTGCACCATGTTATTATACAGAGAGACTGCACCATCTGATTACACAGAGACTGCACCATCTGATTACACAGAGAGGCTGCACCATGTGATTACACAGAGAGACTGTACCATGATTTTAAACAGAGAGACTGCACCATGTGCTTACACAGAGACTGCACCATGTGATTACACAGAGAGACTGTACCATGATTTTAAACAGAGAGACTGCACCATGTGATTACACAGAGAGATTGCACCATGTGATTACATAGAGACTGCACCATGTGATTACACACGGAGACTGCAGCATGTGATTACACAAAGTCTGCACCATGTGATTACACAGAGAGGCTGCACCATGTGATTACACAGAGCGACTTCACCATGTGATTACACAAAGACTGCACCATGTGATTATACAGAGACTGCACCATGTGATTATACAGAGACTGCACCATGTGATTACACAGAAATTGCATCATCTGATTGCACAGAGAGACGGCACCATGTGATTACACAAAATATGCACCATGTGATTACACGGAGAGACTGCAGCATGTGATTACACAGAGAGATTGCATCATGTGATTACCCAGAGACTGCACCATGTGATTGTACAGAGACTGCACCATGTGATTATACAGAGAGACTGCAACATGCGATTATACAGAGACTGAATCATGTGATTTCACAGAGATTCTGCACCATATAATTACACAGAGACTGCACCATGTCATTATACAGAGACTGCACCATGTGATTATACAGAGAGACTGCACCATTTGATTACACAGAGAGACAGCACCATGTGATTATATAGAGACTGCACCATGTGATTATACAGAGTCTGCACCATCTGATTACACAGAAACTGCATCATTTGATTGCACAGAGAGACTGCACCATGTGATTACACAGAGTACGCTCCATGTGATTACACAGAGACTGCACCATGTGATTGCCCAGAGACAGGACCATGTGATTACACAGAGAGACTGCACCATGATTTTAAACAAAGAGACTGCACCATGCGATTATACAGAGACTGCACCATGTGATTATACAGAGAGACTGCACCATTTGATTACACAAAGACTGCACCATGTGATTACACAGAGAGACTGCAACATGTGATTACGCAGAGCGACTTCACCATGTGATTACACAGAGACTGCACCAAGTGATTAAACAGAGACAGCACCATGTGATTGCACAGAGCGACTTCACCATGTGATTACACAAAGACTGCACCATGTGATTACACAGAGAGACTGCAACATGTGATTACGCAGAGCGACTTCACCATGTGATTATACAGAGACTGCACCATGTGATTATACAGAGACTGCAGCATGTGATTATACAGAGACTGCACCATTTGATTACACAGAGAGACGGCACCATTTGATTACACAGAGAGACTGCACCATGTGATTACACAGAGACTGCACCATGTGATTATACAGAGAGACTGCACCATTTGATTACACAGAGAGACAGCACCATGTGATTATACAGAGACTGCACCATGTGATTATACAGAGTCTGCACCATCTGATTACACAGAAACTGCATCATTTGATTGCACAGAGAGACTGCACCATGTGATTACACAGAGTACGCTCCATGTGATTACACAGAGACTGCACCATGTGATTGCCCAGAGACAGGACCATGTGATTACACAGAGAGACTGCACCATGATTTTAAACAAAGAGACTGCACCATGCGATTATACAGAGACTGCACCATGTGATTACACAGAGACTGCACCAAGTGATTAAACAGAGACAGCACCATGTGATTGCACAGAGCGACTTCACCATGTTATTACACAGAGAGTCTGCAAGATGTGATTACCCAGAGACTGCACCATGTGATTACACAGAGCGACTTCACCATGTTATTACACAGAGCGTCTGCAAGATGTGATTACCCAGAGACTGCACCATGTGATTACACAGAGAGACTGCACCATCTGATTGCACAGAGACTGCACCATGTGATTACACAAAAAATGCACCATGTCATTACACAGAGCGACTTCACCATGTGATTACACAGCGACTACAACATTTGATTTCACAGAGAGACTGCACCATGTTATTATACAGAGAGACTGCAACATGTGATTACACAGAGACTGCACCATCTGATTACACGGTGACTGCACCATCTGATTACACAGAGACTGCACCATGTTATTGCACAGAGACTGCACCATGTGATTTCACAGAGAGACTGCACCATGTTATTGCACAGAGACTGCACCATGTGATTTCACAAAAAATGCACCATGTCATTACACAGAGCGACTTCACCATGTGATTACACAGCGACTACAACATGTGATTTCACAGAGAGACTGCACCATGTTATTATACACAGAGACTGCATCATCTGATTACACAGAGAGGCTGCACCATGTGATTACACAGAGAGACTGCACCATGTGATTACACAGAGACTGCACCATGTGATTACACAGAGAGACTGTACCATGATTTTAAACAGAGAGACTGCACCATGTGATTACACAGAGACTGCACCATGTGATTACACAGAGAGACTGTACCATGATTTTAAACAGAGAGACTGCACCATGTGATTACACAGAGAGATTGCACCATGTGATTACATAGAGACTGCACCATGTGATTACACTCAGCGACTTCACCATGTGATCACACAAAGACTGCACCATGTGATTACACAGGTAGACTGCACCATGTGATTACACAAAGACTGCACCATGTGATTACACAGAGACTGCAACATGTGATTACACACGGAGACTGCAGCATGTGATTACACAAAGTCTGCACCATGTGATTACACAGAGAGGCTGCACCATGTGATTACACAGAGCGACTTCACCATGTGATTACACAAAGACTGCACCATGTGATTAAAAAGAGACTGCACCATGTGATTACACATGGAGTCTGCACCATGTGATTACACAAAGACTGCACCATGTGATTATACAGAGACTGCACCATGTGATTATACAGAGACTGCACCATGTGATTACACAGAAATTGCATCATCTGATTGCACAGAGAGACGGCACCATGTGATTACACAAAATATGCACCATGTGATTACACGGAGAGACTGCAGCATGTGATTACACAGAGAGATTGCATCATGTGATTACCCAGAGACTGCACCATGTGATTGTACAGAGACTGCACCATGTGATTATACAGAGAGACTGCAACATGCGATTATACAGAGACTGAATCATGTGATTTCACAGAGATTCTGCACCATATAATTACACAGAGACTGCACCATGTCATTATACAGAGACTGCACCATGTGATTATACAGAGAGACTGCACCATTTGATTACACAGAGAGACAGCACCATGTGATTATACAGAGACTGCACCATGTGATTATACAGAGTCTGCACCATCTGATTACACAGAAACTGCATCATTTGATTGCACAGAGAGACTGCACCATGTGATTACACAGAGTACGCTCCATGTGATTACACAGAGACTGCACCATGTGATTGCCCAGAGACAGGACCATGTGATTACACAGAGAGACTGCACCATGATTTTAAACAAAGAGACTGCACCATGCGATTATACAGAGACTGCACCATGTGATTACACAAAGACTGCACCAGGTGATTAAACAGAGACAGCACCATGTGATTGCACAGAGCGACTTCACCATGTTATTACACAGAGAGTCTGCAAGATGTGATTACCCAGAGACTGCACCATGTGATTACACAGAGCGACTTCACCATGTTATTACACAGAGAGTCTGCAAGATGTGATTACCCAGAGACTGAACCATGTGATTACACAGAGAGACTGCACCATCTGATTGCACAGAGACTGCACCATGTGATTACACAAAAAATGCACCATGTCATTACACAGAGCGACTTCACCATGTGATTATACAGCGACTACAACATTTGATTTCACAGAGAGACTGCACCATGTTATTATACAGAGAGACTGCAACATGTGATTACACAGAGACTGCACCATCTGATTACACGGTGACTGCACCATCTGATTACACAGAGACTGCACCATGTTATTGCACAGAGACTGCACCATGTGATTTCACAGAGAGACTGCACCATGTTATTGCACAGAGACTGCACCATGTGATTTCACAGAGAGACTGCACCATATTATTGCACAGAGACTGCACCATGTGATTTCACAAAAAATGCACCATGTCATTACACAGAGCGACTTCACCATGTGATTACACAGCGACTACAACATGTGATTTCACAGAGAGACTGCACCGTGTTAGTATACAGAGAGACTGCACCATCTGATTACACAGAGACTGCACCATCTGATTACACAAAGAGGCTGCACCATGTGATTACACAGAGACTGCACCATGTGATTACACAGAGAGACTGTACCATGATTTTAAACAGAGAGACTGCACCATGTGATTACACAGAGACTGCACCATGTGATTACACAGAGAGACTGTACCATGATTTTAAACAGAGAGACTGCACCATGTGATTACACAGAGAGATTGCACCATGTGATTACATAGAGACTGCACCATGTGATTACACTCAGCGACTTCACCATGTGATTACACAAAGACTGCACCATGTGATTACACAGGTAGACTGCACCATGTGATTACACAAAGACTGCACCATGTGATTACACAGAGACTGCAACATGTGATTACACACGGAGACTGCAGCATGTGATTACACAAAGTCTGCACCATGTGATTACACAGAGAGGCTGCACCATGTGATTACACAGAGCGACTTCACCATGTGATTACACAAAGACTGCACCATGTGATTAAACAGAGACTGCACCATGTGATTACACATGGAGTCTGCACCATGTGATTACACAAAGACTGCACCATGTGATTATACAGAGACTGCACCATTTGATTACACAGAGAGACGGCACCATTTGATTACACAGAGAGACTGCACCATGTGATTACACAGAGACTGCACCATGTGATTATACAGAGAGACTGCACCATGTGATTACACAGTGAAACTGCACCATTTGATTACACAGAGAGACAGCACCATGTGATTATACAGAGACTGCACCATGTGATTACACAGAGATTGAACCATGTGATTACACAGAGAAACTGCACAATGTGATTATTTAGAGACTGCACCAGGTGATTACACAGAGAGACTGCACCATGTGATTACACAGAGAGACTGCACCATGTGATTACACAGAGTGACTTTACCATGTGATTACACAAAGACTGCACCATGTGATTACACAATGACTGCACCATGTGATTAAACAGAGATTGCACCATGTGATTACACAGAGCAACTTCACCATGTGATTACACAGAGACAGCACCATGTGATTACACATGGAGACTGCACCATGTGATTACACAAAGACTGCACCATGTGATTAAACAGAGACTGCACCATGTGATTACACAGAGCGACTTCACCATGTGATTACACAAAGACTGCACCATGTCATTATACAGAGACTGCACCATGTGATTACACAGAGAGACTGCACCATGTGATTACGCAGTGACTGCACCATGATTTTAAACAGAGAGACTGCACCATGTTATTACACAGAGAGACTGCACCATGTGATTACACAGAGAGACTGCACCATGTGATTACGCAGTGACTGCACCATGATTTTAAACAGAGAGACTGCACCATGTGATTACACAGAGCGACTTCACCATGTGATTATACAGAGACTGCACCATGATTTTAAACAAAGAGACTGCACCATGTTATCACACAGAGACTGCACCATGATTTTAAACAGAGAGACTGCACCATCTGATTACACAGAGAGACTGCACAATGTGATTGCACAGAGACTGCACAATGTGATTACACAGAGACTGCACCATGTGATTGCACAGAGACTGCAACATGTGATTACACAGAGACTGCAACATGAGATTACACAGAGTCTGCAACATGTGATTACACAGAGACTGCAACATGTGATTGCACAGAGACTGCAACATGTGATTACACAGAGACTGCAACATGTGATTGCACAGAGGCTGCAACATGTGATTACACAGAGACTGCAACATGTGATTACACAGAGTCTGCAACATGTGATTACACAGAGACTGCAACATGTGATTACACAGAGACTGCAACATGTGATTGCACAGAGACTGCAACATGTGATTACACAGAGTCTGCAACACGTGATTACACAGAGAGATTGCACCATGTGATTATACAGAGACTGCACCAAGTGATTACACAGAGAGAATGAACAATGTTATTACACAGAGACTTCACCATGTGATTACACAGAGAGGCTGCAACAGGTGATTACACAGAGACTGCAACATGTGATTACACAGCGGCTGCAACATTTTATTACACAGAGAGACTGCACCATGTGATTACACAGATACTGCAACATGTGATTACACAGAGACTACAACATGTGATTACACAGAGACTGCACCATGTGATTAGACAGAACCTGCACCATGTAATTAGAAAGAAACTGCACCATGTGATTAGACAGAGACTGCACCATGTGATTAGACAGAAACTGCACCATGTGATTAGACAGAAACTGCACCATGTGATTAGACAGAGACTGCACAATGTGATTACACAGCGAGACTGCACCATGTGATTACACAGAGAGACTGCACCATGTGATTACACAGAGACACTGCACCATGTGATTAGACAGAGACTGCACCATGTGATTACACAGAGAGACTGCACCATGTGATTACACAGAGAGACTGCTCCATGTGATTAGAAAGAGACTGCACGATGTGATTAAACAGAAACTGCATCATGTGAATACACAGAGACTGCACCATGTGATTACACAGCGAGACTGCACCATGTGATTACACAGAGAGACTGCTCCATGTGATTAGAAAGAGACTGCACGATGTGATTAAACAGAAACTGCATCATGTGAATACACAGAGACTGCACCATGTGATTACACAGCGAGACTGCACCATGTGATTACACAGAGAGACTGCACCATGTGATTACACAGAGACTGCACCATGTGATTACACAATGAGATTGCACCATGTGATTACAGAGAGACTGCACCATGTGATTACCCAAAAACTGCCCCATGTGATTACACAGAGCGTCTTAACCATGTGATTACACAACAACTGCAACATGTGATTACACCGAGAGACTGTACAATGTTATTACACAGAGACATTGCACCATGTGATTTCACAGAGACTGCACCATTTAATTACACAGATACTGCACCATGTGATTACACAGAGCGACTGCACCATGTGATTACACAGAGAGACTGCACCATGTGATTACACATGGAGTCTGCACCATGTGATTACACAAAGACTGCACCATGTGATTATACAGAGACTGCACCATTTGATTACACAGAGAGACGGCACCATTTGATTACACAGAGAGACAGCACCATGTGATTATACAGAGAGACTGCACCATTTGATTACACAGAGAGACAGCACCATGTGATTATACAGAGACTGCACCATGTGATTACACAGAGATTGAACCATGTGATTACACAGAGAAACTGCACAATGTGATTATTTAGAGACTGCACCAGGTGATTACACAGAGAGACTGCACCATGTGATTACACAGAGAGACTGCACCATGTGATTACACAGAGTGACTTCACCATGTGATTACACAAAGACTGCACCATGTGATTACACAATGACTGCACCATGTGATTAAACAGAGACTGCACCATGTGATTACACAGAGCGACTTCACCATGTGATTACACAAAGACTGCACCATGTCATTATACAGAGACTGCACCATGTGATTACACAGAGTGACTTCACCATGTGATTACACAAAGACTGCACCATGTGATTACACAATGACTGCACCATGTGATTAAACAGAGACTGCACCATGTGATTACACAGAGCGACTTCACCATGTGATTACACAAAGACTGCACCATGTCATTATACAGAGACTGCACCATGTGATTACACAGAGAGACTGCACCATGTGATTACGCAGTGACTGCACCATGATTTTAAACAGAGAGACTGCACCATGTTATTACACAGAGAGACTGCACCATGTGATTACACAGAGAGACTGCACCATGTGATTACGCAGTGACTGCACCATGATTTTAAACAGAGAGACTGCACCATGTGATTACACAGAGCGACTTCACCATGTGATTATACAGAGACTGCACCATGATTTTAAACAAAGAGACTGCACCATGTTATCACACAGAGACTGCACCATGATTTTAAACAGAGAGACTGCACCATCTGATTACACAGAGAGACTGCACAATGTGATTGCACAGAGACTACACAATGTGATTACACAGAGACTGCACCATGTGATTGCACAGAGACTGCAACATGTGATTACACAGAGACTGCAACATGAGATTACACAGAGTCTGCAACATGTGATTACACAGAGACTGCAACATGTGATTGCACAGAGACTGCAACATGTGATTACACAGAGACTGCAACATGTGATTGCACAGAGGCTGCAACATGTGATTACACAGAGACTGCAACATGTGATTACACAGAGTCTGCAACATGTGATTACACAGAGACTGCAACATGTGATTACACAGAGACTGCAACATGTGATTGCACAGAGACTGCAACATGTGATTACACAGAGTCTGCAACACGTGATTACACAGAGAGATTGCACCATGTGATTATACAGAGACTGCACCAAGTGATTACACAGAGAGAATGAACAATGTTATTACACAGAGACTTCACCATGTGATTACACAGAGAGGCTGCAACAGGTGATTACACAGAGACTGCAACATGTGATTACACAGCGGCTGCAACATTTTATTACACAGAGAGACTGCACCATGTGATTACACAGATACTGCAACATGTGATTACACAGAGACTACAACATGTGATTACACAGAGACTGCACCATGTGATTAGACAGAACCTGCACCATGTAATTAGAAAGAAACTGCACCATGTGATTAGACAGAGACTGCACCATGTGATTAGACAGAAACTGCACCATGTGATTAGACAGAGACTGCGCCATGTGATTAGACAGAGACTGCGCCATGTGATTAGACAGAGACTGCACAATGTGATTACACAGCGAGACTGCACCATGTGATTACACAGAGAGACTGCACCATGTGATTACACAGAGACACTGCACCATGTGATTAGACAGAGACTGCACCATGTGATTACACAGAGAGACTGCACCATGTGATTACACAGAGAGACTGCACCATGTGATTACACAGAGAGACTGCTCCATGTGATTAGAAAGAGACTGCACGATGTGATTAAACAGAAACTGCATCATGTGAATACACAGAGACTGCACCATGTGATTACACAGCGAGACTGCACCATGTGATTACACAGAGAGACTGCACCATGTGATTGCACAGAGACAGGACCATGTGATTACACAGAGAGACTGCAACATGTCATTACACAGAGCGACTTCACCATGTTATTACACTGAAACTGCATCATCTGATTGCACAGAGGCTGCACCATGTGATTACACAGAGACTGCACGATGTGATTGCTCAGAGACAGGACCACGTGATTACACAATGAGATTGCACCATGTGATTACAGAGAGACTGCACCATGTGATTACCCAAAAACTGCCCCATGTGATTACACAGAGCGTCTTAACCATGTGATTACACAACAACTGCAACATGTGATTACACCGAGAGACTGTACAATGTTATTACACAGAGACATTGCACCATGTGATTTCACAGAGACTGCACCATTTAATTACACAGATACTGCACCATGTGATTACACAGAGCGACTTCACCATGTGATTACACAGAAACTGCATCCTCTGATTACACAGAAACTGCATCATCTGATTGCACAGAGAGACTGCACCATATGATTACAAAGAGAGACAGAACCATGTGATTTTTAAGAGAGTCTGCAACATGTGATTACACAGAGACTGTACCATGTGATTGCACAGAGACAGGAAAATGTGATTACACAGAGAGACTTCACCATGTGATTATACAGAGACTGCACCATGTGATTATACAGAGAGACTGCACCATGTGATTACACATAGACTGCACGATGTGATTACACAGAGCGACTTCACCATGTGATTATACAGAGACTGCACCATGTGATTACACAGAGAGACTGCACCATGTGATTACACAGAGACTGCATCATGTGATTAGACAGAGACTGCACCATGTGATTGGACAGAGGCTACACCATGTGATTACACAGCGACTGCCACATGTTATTACATAGAGAGACTGCACCATGTGATTACACAGAGAGACTGCACCATGTGATTACACAGCGAGGCTGCACCATGTGATTACACAGAGACTGCACCATGTGATTACACAGAGAGACTGCACCATGTGATTACACAGAGACTGCACCATGTGATTACACAGAGAGACTGCAAAATGTAATTACACAGAGAGACTGCACCATGTGATTACACAGAGAGACTGCATCATGTGATTACACAGAGACTGCACCATGTGATTACACAGAGCGACTACAACATGTGATTTCACAGAGAGACTGCACCATGTTATTATACAGAGAGACTGCACCATGTGATTACACAGAGACTGCACCATCTGATTACACAGAGACTGCACCATCTGATGACACAGAGACTGCACCATCTGATTACACAGAGACTGCACCATGTGATTATACAGAGAGACTGCACCATGTGATTATACAGAGACTGAATAATGTGATTTCACAGAGATTCTGCATCGTATAATTACACAGAGACTGCACCATGATTTTAAACAGAGAGACTGCACCATGTGATTACACAGAAACTGCACCATGTGATTACACAGAGAGTGCACAATGTGATTACACAGAGACTGCACCTTATTTTTAAACAAAAAGACTGCACCATGTTATTACACAGAGAGTGCACCATGTGATTATACAGAGAGACTGCACCATGTGATTACACAGCAACTGCAACATGTGATTACACAGGGAGACTGCACCATGTGATTACACAGCGAGACTGCACCATCTGATTACAAAGAGAGACTGCACCATGTGATTAAACAGAGAGACTGCACCATGTGATTACACAGAGACTGCACCATGTGATTACACAGAGAGACTGCAACATGTGATTACACAGAGCGACTTCACCATGTGATTACACAGAGACTGCATCATGCGATTACACGGATGCTGCACCATGTGATTACACAGAGAGACTGCACCATGTGATTACACAGAGAGACTGCACCATGTGATTAGACAGAGACTGCATCATGCGATTACACGGATGCTGCACCATGTGATTACACAGAGAGACTGCACCATGTGATTACACAGAGAGACTGCACCATGTGATTACACAGGGAGACTGCACCATGTGATTACACAGAGACTGCATCATCTGATTACACAGACACTGCATCATCTGATGGCACAGAGACTTCACCATGTGATTACACAGAGAGACTGCACCATGTGATTACACAGAGAGACTGCAACATGTCATTACACAGAGCGACTTCACCATGTGATTACACAGAAACTGCATCATTAGATTGCACAGAGACTGCACCATGTGATTACACAGAGACTGCACCATGTGATTGCTCAGAGACAGGACCATGTGATTACACAAAGAGATTGCATCATGTGACTACACAGAGACTGCACCATGTGATTACCCAAAAACTGCCCCATGTGATTACACAGAGCGTCTTCACCATGTGATTACACAACAACTGCAACATGTGATTACACCGAGAGAGTATACAATGTTATTACACAGCAACATTGCACCATGTGATTTCACAGAGACTGCACCATTTAATTACACAGATACTGCACCATGTGATTACACAGAGCGACTTCACCATGTGATTACACAGAAACTGCATCCTCTGATTACACAGAAACTGCATCATCTGATTGCACAGAGAGACTGCACCATATGATTACAAAGAGAGACAGAACCATGTGATTTTTAAGAGAGTCTGCAACATGTGATTACACAGAGACTGTACCATGTGATTGCACAGAGACAGGAAAATGTGATTACACAGAGAGACTTCACCATGTGATTATACAGAGACTGCACCATGTGATTACACAGAGAGACTGCACCATGTGATTACACATAGACTGCACGATGTGATTACACAGAGCGACTTCACCATGTGATTATACAGAGACTGCACCATGTGATTACACAGAGAGACTGCACCATGTGATTACACAGAGACTGCATCATGTGATTAGACAGAGACTGCACCATGTGATTGGACAGAGGCTACACCATGTGATTACACAGCGACTGCCACATGTTATTACATAGAGAGACTGCACCATGTGATTACACAGAGAGACTGCACCATGTGATTACACAGCGAGGCTGCACCATGTGATTACACAGAGACTGCACCATGTGATTACACAGAGAGACTGCACCATGTGATTACACAGAGACTGCACCATGTGATTACACAGAGAGACTGCAAAATGTAATTACACAGAGAGACTGCACCATGTGATTACACAGAGAGACTGCATCATGTGATTACACAGAGACTGCACCATGTGATTACACAGAGCGACTACAACATGTGATTTCACAGAGAGACTGCACCATGTTATTATACAGAGAGACTGCACCATGTGATTACACAGAGACTGCACCATCTGATTACACAGAGACTGCACCATCTGATGACACAGAGACTGCACCATCTGATTACACAGAGACTGCACCATGTGATTATACAGAGAGACTGCACCATGTGATTATACAGAGACTGAATAATGTGATTTCACAGAGATTCTGCATCGTATAATTACACAGAGACTGCACCATGTGATTACACAGAGAGTGCACAATGTGATTACACAGAGACTGCACCTTATTTTTAAACAAAAAGACTGCAACATGTGATTACACAGGGAGACTGCACCATGTGATTACACAGCGAGACTGCACCATCTGATTACAAAGAGAGACTGCACCATGTGATTAAACAGAGAGACTGCACCATGTGATTACACAGAGACTGCACCATGTGATTACACAGAGAGACTGCAACATGTGATTACACAGAGCGACTTCACCATGTGATTACACAGAGACTGCATCATGCGATTACACGGATGCTGCACCATGTGATTACACAGAGAGACTGCACCATGTGATTACACAGAGAGACTGCACCATGTGATTACACAGAGAGACTGCACCATGTGATTAGACAGAGACTGCATCATGCGATTACACGGATGCTGCACCATGTGATTACACAGAGAGACTGCACCATGTGATTACACAGAGAGACTGCACCATGTGATTACACAGGGAGACTGCACCATGTGATTACACAGAGACTGCATCATCTGATTACACAGAAACTGCATCATCTGATGGCACAGAGACTTCACCATGTGATTACACAGAGAGACTGCACCATGTGATTACACAGAGACTGCACCATGTGATTGCACAGAGACAGGACCATGTGATTACACAGAGAGACTGCAACATGTCATTACACAGAGCGACTTCACCATGTGATTACACAGAAACTGCATCATTAGATTGCACAGAGACTGCACCATGTGATTACACAGAGACTGCACCATGTGATTGCTCAGAGACAGGACCATGTGATTACACAAAGAGATTGCATCATGTGACTACACAGAGACTGCACCATGTGATTACCCAAAAACTGCCCCATGTGATTACACAGAGCGTCTTCACCATGTGATTACACAACAACTGCAACATGTGATTACACCGAGAGAGTATACAATGTTATTACACAGCAACATTGCACCATGTGATTTCACAGAGACTGCACCATGTGATTACACAGATACTGCACCATGTGATTACACAGAGCGACTTCACCATGTGATTACACAGAAACTGCATCATCTGATTGCACAGAGAGACTGCACCATGTGATTATAAAGAGATTCTGCAACATGTGATTACACAGAGACCGCACCATGTGATTGCACAGAGACAGGACCATGTGATTAAACAGAGAGACTTCACCATGTGATTATACAGAGACTGCACCATGTGATTACACAGAGACTGCACCATGTGATTACACAGCGACTGCCACATGTTATTACATAGAGAGACTGCACCATGTGATTACACAGAGAGACTGCACCATGTGATTACACAGCGAGACTGCACCATGTGATTACACAGCGAGACTGCACCATGTGATTACACAGAGACTGCACCATGTGATTACACAGAGACTGCACCATGTTTTTAAACAGAGAGACTGCAGCATGTGATTATATAGAAACTGCATCATCTGATTACACAGGGAGACTACACCATGTGATTATACAGAGACTGCAACATGTGATTAGACAGTAACTGCACCATGTGATTACACAGAGACTGCACCATATAATTAGACAGAAACTGCACCATGTGATTACACAGAGACTGCACCATGTGATTAGACAGAGACTGCACCATGTGATTAGACAGTAACTGCACCATGTGATTAGACAGAGACTGCACCATGTGATTAGACAGAAACTGCACCATGTGATTAGACAGAGACTGCACCATGTGATAAGACAGAAACTGCACCATGTGATTAGACAGACACTGCACCATGTGATTACACACTTAATGCGCCATGTGATTACACAGAGACTCCACCATGTGAATACACAGAGAGGCTGCACCATGTGATTACACAGAGAGACTGCACCGTGTGATTACACAGGAAGACTGCACCATGTGATTACACAGAGACTGCACCATATGATTACACTGAGACTGCACCATGTGATTAGACAGAGAGACTGCACCATGTGATTACACAGGGTGACTGCACCATGTGATTACACTGAGACTGCACCATGTGATTACACAGGAAGACTGCACCATGTGATTACACTGAGACTGCACCTTGTGATTACACAGATACTGCACCAGGTGCTTACACAGAAACTGCACCATGCAATTAAACAGAGAGACTGCACCATGTGCTTACACAGAAACTGCACCATGTGCTTACACAGAGGGACTGCACCATGTGCTTACACAAAAACTGCACCATGGGATTACACAGGGAGACTGCACCATGTGATTACACAGAGAGACTGCACCATGTGCTTACACAGAAACTGCACCATGTGATTACACAGGGAGACTGCACCATGTGATTACACAGGGAGACTGCACCATGTGATTACACAGAGAGACTGCACCATATGATTACACAGAGAGACTGCACCATGTGATTACACAGAAACTGCACCATGTGATTACACAGGGAGACTGCACCATGTGATTACACAGAGACTGCACCATGTGATTACACAGGGAGGCTGCACCATGTGATTACACAGAGACTGCACCATGTGATTACACTGAGACTGCACCATGCGATTACACAGGGAGCCTGCACCATGTGATTACACTGATTCTGCAACATGTGATTACACAGAGACTGCACCATGTGATTACACAGAGACTGCACCATGTGATTACACAGGGAGACTGCACCATGTGATTATACAGAGACTGCACCATGTGATTACACAGAGACTGCACCAAGTGATTATACTGAAACTGCAGCATGTGATTACACAGAGACTGCACCATGTGATTAGACAGAGACTGCACCATGTGATTACACAGGGAGACTGCACCATGTGATTACACAGAGAGACTGCACCATGTCATTACACAGAGAAACTGCACCATGTGATTACACAGGGAGACTACACCATGTGATTACACAGGGAGAATGCACCATGTGATTGGAGGGAGACTGCACCATGTGATTACATAGGGAGGCTGCACCATTTGAATACACAGAGAGACTGCACCATGTGATTACACAGAGAGACTGCACCGTGTGATTACACAGAGAGGCTGCACCATGTGATTACACAGAGAGGCTGCACCATGTGAATACACAGAGAGACTGCACCATGTGATCACACAGAGAGGCTGCACCATGTCATTACACAGAGAGACTGCACCGTGTGATAACACAGGGAGACTGCACCGTGTGATTACACAGAGAGGCTGCACCATGTGATTACACAGAGAGACTGCACCATGTGATTACACAGAGAGACTGCACCGTGTGATTACACAGAGAGGCTGCACCATGTGATTACACAGAGAGACTGCACCATGTGATTACACAGAGAGACTGCACCGTGTGATTACACAGGGAGACTGCACCATGTGATTACACAGAGAGGCTGCAACATGTGATTACACAGAGAGACTGCACCATGTGATTACACTGAGACTGCACCATGTGATTACACAGGGAGACTGCACCATGTGATTACTCTGAGACTGCACCATGTGATTACACAGAGACTGCAGCAGGTGCTTACACACAAACTGCACCATGTAATTACACAGAGAGACTGCACCATGTGATTATACAGGGAGAGTGCACCATGTGATTATACAGAGACTGCACCATGTAATTACACAGAGAGACTGTACCATGTGATTACACAGGGAGCCTGCACCATGTGATTAGACAGAGACTGCACCATGTGATTATACAGGGAGACTGCACCATGTGATTACACAGGGAGACTGCACCATGTGATTAGACAGAGACTGCACCATGTGATTACACAGGGAGCCTGCACCATGTGATTAGACAGAGAGACTGCACCATGTGATTAGACAGAGACTGCACCATGTGATTACACAGAAACTGCACCATGTGCTTACACAGAGAGACTGCACCATGTGATTAGACAGAGAGACTGCACCATGTGATTAGACAGAGACTGCATCATGTGATTACACAGGGAGCCTGCACCATGTGATTAGACAGAGACTGCACCATGTGATTACACAGAGAGGCTGCAACAGGTGATTACAGAGAGGCTACACCATGTGATTGAACAGAGACTGCAACATGTGATTACAAAGAGACTGCACCATGTCATTACACAGAGACTGCACCATGTGATTACACAGAGCGACTTCACCACGTGATTACACAGAAACTGTATCATCTGATTGCAAAAGGAGACTGCACCTTGTGATTATACAGAGTCACCACAATGTTATTACACAGAGAGACTGCACCATGTGATTAAACAGAGACCGCACCATGTGATTACACAGAGACTACACCATGTGATTAAAAAGAGACTGCACCATGTGATTACACAGAGAGACTGCAACATGTGATTACACAGAGACCGCACCATGTGATTGCACAGAGACAGGACCATGTGATTAAACAGAGAGACTTCACCATGTGATTATACAGAGACTGCACCATGTGATTACACAGAGCGACTTCACCATGTGATTATACAGAGACTGCACCATGTGATTACACAGAGAGACTGCACCATGTGATTACACAGAGACTGCAGCATGTGGTTAGACAGAGACTGCATCATGTGATTAGACAGAGACTGCACCATGTGATTATGCAGAAACTGCACCATGTGATTACACAGAGACTGCACCATGTGATTACACAGCGACTGCCACATGTTATTACATAGAGAGACTGCACCATGTGATTACACAGAGAGACTGCACCATGTGATTAGACAGAAACTGCACCATGTGATTAGACAGAGACTGCACCATGTGATTAGACTGAGACTGCACCATGTGATTAGACAGAGACTGCACCATGTGATTAGACATAAACTGAACCTGTGATTAGACAGAGACTGCACCATATGATTACACAGAGACTGCACCATGTGATTACACAGAGAGACTGCACCATGTGATTACACAGTGAGGCTACATCATGTGATTGAACAGAGACTGCAGTATGTGATTACACAGAGACTGCACCATGTGATTATACTGAAACTGCACCATGTGATTACACAGAGACTGCGCCATGTGATTAGACAGAGACTGCACCATGTGATTACGCAGAGACTGCACCATGTGATTACACAGAGACTGCGCCATGTGATTACACAGAGACTGCACCATGTGATTACACAGAGACTGCGCCATGTGATTACACAGAGACTGCACCATGTGATTACACAGAGACTGCGCCATGTGATTACACAGAGACTGCACCATGTGATTACACAGAGACTGCGCCATGTGATTACACAGAGACTGCACCATGTGATTATACTGAAACTGCACCATGTGATTACACAGAGACTGCGCCATGTGATTAGACAGAAACTGCACCATGTGATGAGACAGAGACTGCACCATGTGATTAGACAGAAACTGCACCATGTGAATAGACAGAAACTGCACCATGTGATTAGACAGAGTCTGCACCATGTGATTAGACAGAGACTGCACCATGTGATTAGACAGAGACTGCACCATGTGATTACACAGGGACTGCATCATGTGATTAGGCAGAAACTGCACCATGTGATTACACAGAGACTGCACCATGTGATTAGACAGAGACTGCACCATGTGATTAGACAGAGACTGCACCATGTGATTACACAGAGACTGCACCATGTGATTACACAGAGACTGCGCCATGTGATTAGACAGAAACTGCACCATGTGATTAGACAGAGACTGCACCATGTGATTCGACCGAGACTGCACCATGTGATTAGACAGAAATTACACCATGTGATTAGACAGAAACTGCACCATGTGATTAGACAGAGACTGCAACATGTGATTATACAGAGACTGCACCATGTTTTTAAACAGAAAGACTGCAGCATGTGATTACACAGAGACTGCACCATGTGATTACACAGAGACTGCACCATGTGATTATACAGAGACTGCACCATGTTTTTAAACAGAAAGACTGCAGCATGTGATTACACAGAGACTGCACCATGTGATTACACAGAGACTGCAACATCAGATTACACAGAGACTGCAGCATGTGATTACACAGAGACTGCACCATGTGATTACACAGAGACTGCAACATGTGATTACACAGAGTCTTCACCATTTGATTACACAGAGACTGCATCATGTGATTACACAGAGACTTCACCATGTGATTACACAGAGACTGCACCATGTGATTACACAGAGACTGCAACATGTGATTACGCAGAGTCTCAACCATGTGATTACACAGAGGCTGCACCATGTGATTATACAGAGAAACTGCACCATGTGATTACACAGGGACTGCACCATGTGATTACACAGAGAGACTGCACCATGATTTTAAACAGAGAGACTGCACCATGTGATTACACAGAGACTGCACCATGATTTTAAAAAGAGAGAATGCACCATCTGATTACACAGAGACTGCACCATGTGATTACACAGAGAGACTGCACCATGTGATTACACAGAGACTGCACCACGTGATTATACAGAGACTGCACCATGTGATTATACAGAGACTGCACCATGTGATTACACAGAGACTGCACCATGTGATTACACAGAGAGACTGCACCATGTGATTACACAGAGACTGCACCATGTGATTACACAGGGAGGCTGCACCATGTGATTACACAGAGACTGCACCATGTGATTACACTGAGACTGCACCATGTGATTACCCAGGGAGACTGCACCATGTGATTACACAGAGACTGCACCATGTGATTACACAGACACTGCACCATGTGATTACACAGGGAGGCTGCACCATGTGATTACACAGAGACTGCACCATGTGATTACACTGAGACTGCACCATGTGATTACACAGAGATGCTGCACCATGTGATTAAACAGAGACTGCACCATGTGATTAGACAGAGACAGCACCATGTGATTAGACAGAGACTGCACCATGTGATTAGACAGAAACTGCACCATGTGATTAGGCAGAGACTGCACCATGTGATTAGACAGAAACTGCACCATGTGATTTGACAGAGACTGCACCATGTGATTAGACAGAGACTGCACCATGTGATTACACAGAGAGGCTGCAACAGGTGATTGCACAGAAACTGCACCATGTGATTAGACTGAGACTGCACCATGTGATTTGACAGAGACTGCACCATGTGATTAGACAGAGACTGCACCATGTGATTACACAGAGAGGCTGCAACAGGTGATTGCACAGAGACTGCACCATGTGATTACACAGAAACTGCGCCATGTGATTGGACACAGAGACTGCACCATGTGATTACACAGAGACTGCACCATGTTTTTAAACAGAGAGACTGCAGCATGTGATTACACAGAGACTGCACCATGTGATTACACAGAGACTGCAACATCAGATTACACAGAGACTGCAGCATGTGATTACACAGAGACTGCACCATGTGATTACACAGAGACTGCACCATGTGATTACACAGAGACTGCAACATGTGATTACGCAGAGTCTTCACCATTTGATTACACAGAGACTGCATCATGTGATTACACAGAGACTTCACCATGTGATTACACAGAGACTGCACCATGTGATTACACAGAGACTGCAACATGTGATTATGCAGAGTCTCAACCATGTGATTACACAGAGGCTGCACCATGTGATTATACAGAGAGACTGCACCATGTGATTACACAGGGACTGCACCATGTGATTACACAGAGAGACTGCACCATGATTTTAAACAGAGAGACTGCACCATGTGATTACACAGAGACTGCACCATGATTTTAAAAAGAGAGAATGCACCATGTGATTATACAGAGACTGCACCATGTGATTACACAGAGACTGCACCATGTGATTACACAGAGAGTCTGCACCATGTGATTACACAGAGACTGCACCACGTGATTATACAGAGACTGCACCATGTGATTATACAGAGACTGCACCATGTGATTACACAGAGTCTGCACCATGTGATTACACAGAGAGACTGCACCATGTGATTACACAGAAACTGCACCATGTGATTACACAGAGAGGTTGCACCATGTGATTATACAGAGACTGCACCATGTGATTACACAGAGACTGCACCATGTGATTACACAGAGAGACTGCACCATGTGATTACACAAAGACTGCACCATGTGATTACACAGAGAGACTGCACCATGTGATTACACAGAGACTGCACCATGTGATTACACAGAGACTGCACCATGTGATTACACAGAGAGGTTGCACCATGTGATTATACAGAGACTGCACCATGTGATTACACAGAGAGACTGCACCATGTGATTACACAGAGAGACTGCACCATGTGATTACACAGAGAGACTGCTCCATGTGATTACACAGAGTCTGCACCATGTGATTACACAGAGATTGCACCAAGTGATTACACAGAGACTGCACCAGGTGATTACACAGAGAGACTGCACCATGTGATTACACAGAGACTGCTCCATGTGATGACACAGAGACTGCACCATGTGATTACACAGAGACTGCACCATGATTTTAAACAGAGAGACTGCACCATGTGATTTCACAGACAGACTGCACCATGTCATTATAAGAGACTGCACCATGTGATTACACAGAGACTGCACCATGTGATTACACATAGAGACTGCACCATGTGATTACACAGAGAGACTGCACCATGTGATTACACTGAGACTGCACCATGTGATTACACAAAGACTGCACCATGTGATTACACTGAGAGACTGCACCATGTGATTACACAGAGACTGCACCATTTGATTATACAGAAACTGCACCATGTGATAACACTGAGTGCACCATGTGATTATATTGAAACTGCACCATGTGATTACACAGAAACTGCACTTTGTGATTACACAGAGACTGCACCATGTGATTACACAGACATTCTGCACCATGTGATTATACTGAAACTGCACCATGTGATTACACAGAAACTGCACTTTGTGATTACACAGAAACTGCACCATGTGATTACACAGAGATTGCACCATGTGATTACGCAGAGACTGCACCATGATTTTAAACAGAGAGACTGCACCATGTGATTAGACTGAAACTGCACCATGTGATTAGACAGAGACAGGACCATGTGATTAGACAGAAACTGCACCATGTGATTACACAGAGACTGCACCATGTGAATAGACAGAGACTGCACCATGTGATTAGACAGAGACTGCACCATGTGAATAGACAGAGACTGCACCATGTGAATAGACAGAGACTGCACCATGTGATTAGACAGAAACTGCACCAGGTGATTAGACAGAGACTGCACCATGTGATTAGACAGAAACTGCACCATGTGATTAGACAGAGACTGCACCGTGTGATTAGACAGAGAGGCTGCAACAGGTGATTACACAGAGAGGCTACACCATGTGATTACACAGAAACTGTATCATCTGATTGCAAAAGGAGACTGCACCTTGTGATTACACAGAGTCACCACAATGTTATTACACAGAGAGACTGCACCATGTGATTACACAGAGACTACACCATGTGATTAAACAGAGACTGCACCATGTGATTACACAGAGAGACTGCAACATGTGATTACACAGAGCGACTTCACCATGTGATTACACAGAGACTGCACCATGTGATTACACAGAGAGACTGCACCACGTGATTACACAGAAACTGCACCGTGTGATTACACAGGGAGACGGCACCATGTGATTACACTGAGACTGCAACATGTGATTAGACAGAGAGACTGCACCATGTGATTACACAGAGACTGCAACATGTGATTAGACAGAGAGACTGCACCATGTGATTACACAGCGGCTGCACCATGTGATTACACTGAGGCTGCACCATGTGAATACACAGAGAGACTGCACCTTGTAATTATACAGAGAGACTGCACCATGTGATTACACAGAGAGACTGCTCCATGTGATTACACAGAGTGTCTGCACCATGTGATTACACAGAGATTGCACCAAGTGATTACACAGAGACTGCACCAGGTGATTACACAGAGAGACTGCACCATGTGATTATACAGAGAGACTGCTCCATGTGATTACACAGAGACTGCACCATGATTTTAAACAGAGAGACTGCACCATGTGATTAGACAGAAACTGCACCATGTGATTAGACAGAGACTGCACCATGTGATTACACTCATAATGCGCCATGTGATTACACAGAGACTGCTCCATGTGATTACACAGAGAGGCTGCAATTGGTGATTACACAGAGAGACTGCACTATGTGATTACACAGAGACTGCACCATGTGATTACACAGAGACTGCACCATGTGATTACACAGAGACTGCACCATGTGATTACACAGAGACTGCAACATGTGATTACGCAGAGTCTTCACCATGTGATTACACAGAGACTGCATCATGTGATTACACAGAGACTGCACCATGTGATTACACAGAGACTGCACCATGTGATTACACAGAGACTGCAACAAATGATTACGCAGAGTCTCAACCATGTGATTACACAGAGGCTGCACCATGTGATTATACAGAGAGACTGCACCATGTGATTACACAGAGAGACTTCACCATGATTTTAAAAAGAGAGAATGCACCATGTGATTATACAGAGACTGCACCATCTGATTACACAGAGACTGCAAGATGTGATTACACAGAGACTGCACCAGGTGATTATACAGAGACTGCACCATGTGATTATACAGAGACTGCACCATGTGATTACTCAGAGACTAAACCATGTGATTACACAGAGAGACTGCACCATGTGATTACACAGAGAGGTTGCACCATGTGATTATTCAGTGACTGCACCATGTGATTACACAGGGAGACTGCACCATGTGATTACACAGAGAGACTGCACCATGTGATTACACAGAGAGACTGCTCCATGTGATTACACAGAGTGTCTGCACCATGTGATTACACAGAGATTGCACCAAGTGATTACACAGAGACTGCACCATGTGATTACACAGAAACTACACCATGTGATTAAACAGAGACTGCACCATGTGATTACACAGAGAGACTGCACCATGTGATTAAACAGAGACTGCACCATGTGATTACACAGATAGACTGCACCATGTGATTGCATAAAGACTACACCATGTGATTAAACAGAGACTGCACCATGTGATTACACAGAGAGACTGCACCATGTGATTAAACAGAGACTGCACCATGTGATTACACAGGGAGACTGCACCATGTGATTATACAGAGACTGCACCATCTGATTACACAGAGAGACTGCAGCATGTGATTACACAGAGACTGCACCATGCTATTGCACAGGGACTGCACCATGTGATTACACAAAAAATGCAGCATGTGATTACACAGAGCGACTTCACCATGTGATTACACAGAGACAGGACCATGTGATTACACAGCGACTACAACATGTGATTTCACAGAGAGACTGCACCATGTTATACAGAGAGGCTGCACCATGTGATTACACAGAGACTGCACCATGTGATTACACAGAGATTGCACCATGTGATTACACAGAGAGTGCACCATCTGATTACACAGAGAGACTGCACCATGATTTTAAACAGAGAGACTGCACCATGTGATTACACAGAGAGACTGCACAATGTTATTTCACAAAGACTGCACCATGTGATTGCACAGAGACTGCACCATGTGATTACACAACGACTGCAACATGTGATTGCACAGAGCGACTTCACCATGTGATTACACAGAAACTGTATCATCTGATTGCAAAAGGAGACTGCACCTTGTGATTACACAGAGTCACCACAATGTTATTACACAGAGAGACTGCACCATGTGATTAAACAGAGAGTCCGCACCATGTGATTACACAGAGACTACACCATGTGATTAAACAGAGACTGCACCATGCGATTACACAGAGAGACTGCAACATGTGATTACACAGAGCGACTTCACCATGTGATTACACAGAGACTGCACCATGTGATTACACAGAGAGACTGCACCACGTGATTACACAGAAACTGCACCGTGTGATTACACAGGGAGACGGCACCATGTGATTACACTGAGACTGCAACATGTGATTAGACAGAGAGACTGCACCATGTGATTACACAGAGACTGCAACATGTGATTAGACAGAGAGACTGCAACACTGCACCATGTGATTAGACAGAGAGTGCACTATGTGATTACACAGAAACTGCATCCTCTGATTACACAGAAACTGCATCATCTGATTGCACAGAGAGACTGCACCATATGATTACAAAGAGAGACAGAACCATGTGATTATAAAGAGAGTCTGCAACATGTGATTACACAGAGACTGTACCATGTGATTGCACAGAGACAAGACCATGTGATTACACAGAGAGACTTCACCATGTGATTATACAGAGACTGCACCATGTGATTACACAGAGAGACTGCACCATGTGATTACACATAGACTGCACCTTGTGATTACACAGAGCGACTTCACCATGTGATTATACAGAGACTGCACCATGTGATTACACAGAGAGACTGCACCATGTGATTACACAGAGACTGCATCATGTGATTAGACAGAGACTGCACCATGTGATTGGACAGAGGCTACACCATGTGATTACACAGCGACTGCCACATGTTATTACATAGAGAGACTGCACCATGTGATTACACAGAGAGACTGCACCATGTGATTACACAGCGAGGCTGCACCATGTGATTACACAGAGACTGCACCATGTGATTACACAGAGAGACTGCACCATGTGATTACACAGAGACTGTACCATGTGATTGCACAGAGACAAGACCATGTGATTACACAGAGAGACTTCACCATGTGATTATACAGAGACTGCACCATGTGATTACACAGAGAGACTGCACCATGTGATTACACAGCGAGGCTGCACCATGTGATTACACAGAGACTGCACCATGTGATTACACAGAGACTGCACCATGTGATTACACAGAGAGACTGCACCATGTGATTACACAGAGACTGCACCATGTGATTACACAGAGACTGCACCATGTGATTACACAGAGAGACTGCAAAATGTAATTACACAGAGAGACTGCACCATGTGATTACACAGAGAGACTGCATCATGTGATTACACAGAGACTGCACCATGTGATTACACAGAGCGACTACAACATGTGATTTCACAGAGAGACTGCACCATGTTATTATACAGAGAGACTGCACCATGTGATTACACAGAGACTGCACCATCTGATTACACAGAGACTGCACCATCTGATGACACAGAGACTGCACCATCTGATTACACAGAGACTGCACCATGTGATTATACAGAGAGACTGCACCATGTGATTATACAGAGACTGAATAATGTGATTTCACAGAGATTCTGCATCGTATAATTACACAGAGACTGCACCATGATTTTAAACAGAGAGACTGCACCATGTGATTACACAGAAACTGCACCATGTGATTACACAGAGAGTGCACAATGTGATTACACAGAGACTGCACCTTATTTTTAAACAGAAAGACTGCACCATGATATTACACAGAGACTGCAACATGTGATTACACAGGGAGACTGCACCATGTGATTACACAGCAACTGCAACATGTGATTACACAGGGAGACTGCACCATGTGATTACACAGGTACTGCATCATGTGATAACCCAGAGACTGCACCATGTGTTTACACAACGAGACTGCACCATCTGATTCCAAAGAGAGACTACACCATGTGATTACACAGAGAGACTGCACCATGTGATTACACAGAGACTGCACCATGTGATTACACAGAGACTGCACCATGTGATTACACAGAGAGACTGCAACATGTGATTACACAGAGCGACTTCACCATGTGATTATACAGAGACTGCATCATGCGATTACACGGATGCTGCACCATGTGATTACACAGAGAGACTGCACCATGTGATTAGACAGAGACTGCATCATGCGATTACACGGATGCTGCACCATGTGATTACACAGAGAGACTGCACCATGTGATTACACAGAGACTGCACCATGTGATTACACAGAGACTGCACCATGTGATTACACAGAGAGACTGCACCATGTGATTACACAGAGAGACTGCACCATGTGATTACACAGGGAGATTGCACCATGTGATTACACAGAGACTGCATCATCTGATTACACAGAAACTGCATCATCTGATGGCACAGAGACTTCACCATGTGATTACACAGAGAGACTGCACCATGTGATTACACAGAGACTGCACCATGTGATTGCACAGAGACAGGACCATGTGATTACACAGAGAGACTGCAACATGTCATTACACAGAGCGACTTCACCATGTGATTACACAGAAACTGCATCATCTGATTGCACAGAGACTGCACCATGTGATTACACAGAGACTGCACGATGTGATTGCTCAGAGACAGGACCATGTGATTACACAAAGAGATTGCACCATGTGATTACACAGAGACTGCACCATGTGATTACCCAAAAACTGCCCCATGTGATTACACAGGGAGACTGCACCATGTGATTACACTGAGACTGCAACATGTGATTAGACAGAGAGACTGCACCATGTGATTAGACAGAGACTGCACCATGTGATTAGACAGAAACTGCACCTGGTGATTAGACAGAGACTGCACCATGTGATTAGACTGAAACTGCACCATGTGATTAGACAGAGACTGCAACATGTGATTACACAGAGACTGCACCATGTGATTACACAGAGACTGCACCATGTGATTACACAGAGACTGCACCATGTTTTTAAACAGAGAGACTGCAGCATGTGATTACACAGAGACTGCACCATGTGATTACACAGAGACTGCAACATCAGATTACACAGAGACTGCAGCATGTGATTACACAGAGACTGCACCATGTGATTACACAGAGACTGCACCATGTGATTACACAGAGACTGCAACATGTGATTACGCAGAGTCTTCACCATTTGATTACACAGAGACTGCATCATGTGATTACACAGCGACTGCACCATGTGATTACACTGAGACTGCACCATGTGATTACACAGGGAGACTGCACCATGTGATTACACAGGGAGACTGCACCATGTGATTACACAGAGATGCTGCACCATGTGATTAAACAGAGACTGCACCATGTGATTAGACAGAAACTGCACCATGTGATTAGACAGAGACTGCACCATGTGATTAGACAGAGACTGCACCATGTGATTAGAAAGAAACTGCACCATGTGATTAGACTGAGACTGCACCATGTGATTAGACAGAGACTGCACCATGTGATTAGACAGAGACTGCACCATGTGATTAGACAGAGACTGCACCATGTGATTAGACTGAGACTGCAACATGTGATTAGACAGAGACTGCACCATGTGATTAGACAGAGACTGCAACATGTGATTAGACAGAGACTGAAACATGTGATTAGACAGAGACTGCACCATGTGATTAGACAGAAACTGCACCATGTGATTAGACAGAGACTGCACCATGTGCTTAGACAGAGACTGCACCATGTGATTACACACTTAATGCGCCATGTGATTACACAGAGACTGCATCATGTGATTACACAGAGAGGCTGCAACAGGTGATTGCACAGAGACTGCACCATGTGATTACACAGCGACTGCACCATGTGATTATACTGAAACTGCACCATGTGATTACACAGAGACTACACCATGTGATTATACTGAGACTGCACCATGTGATTATACTGAGACTGCACCATGTGATTACACAGAGACTGCACCATGTGATTACACAGAGAGACTGCACCATGATTTTAAACAGAGAGACTGCACCATGTGATTACACAGAGACTGCACCATGATTTTAAAAAGCGAGAATGCACCATGTGATTATACAGAGACTGCACCATCTGATTACACAGAGACTGCACCATGTGATTACACAGAGAGACTGCACCATGTGATTACACAGAGACTGCACCACGTGATTATACAGAGACTGCACCATGTGATTATACTGAGACTGCACCATGTGATTACACAGAGACTGCACCATGTGATTACACAGAGAGACTGCACCATGTGATTACACAGAAACTGCACCATGTGATTACACAGAGAGGTTGCACCATGTGATTATACAGAGACTGCACCATGTGATTACACATAGACTGCACCATGTGATTACACAGAGACTGCACCATGTGATTACACAGAGAGACTGCACCATGTGATTACACAGAGACTGCACCATGTGATTACACAGAGACTGCACCATGTGATTACACAGAGAGGTTGCACCATGTGATTATACAGAGACTGCACCATGTGATTACACAGAGAGACTGCACCATGTGATTACACAGAGAGACTGCACCATGTGATTACACAGAGAGACTGCTCCATGTGATTACACAGAGAGTCTGCACCATGTGATTACACAGAGATTGCACCAAGTGATTACACAGAGACTGCACCAGGTGATTACACAGAGAGACTGCACCATGTGATTACACAGAGACTGCTCCATTTGATGACACAGAGACTGCACCATGTGATTACACAGAGACTGCACCATGTGATTACACAGAGACTGCACCATGTGATTACACATAGAGACTGCACCAAGTGATTACAGAGAGAGACTGCACCATGTGATTACACTGAGACTGCACCATGTGATTACACAGGGAGACTGCACCATGTGATTACACAAAGACTGCACCATGTGATTACACAGAGAGACTGCACCATGTGATTACACAGAGACTGCACCATGTGATTATACAGAAACTGCACCATGTGATTACACAGGGAGACTGCACCACGTGATTACACTGAGAGTGCTCCATGTGATTATACTGAAAATGCACCATATGATTACACAGAAACTGCACTTTGTGATTACACAGAGACTGCACCATGTGATTACACAGACAGTCTGCACCATGTGATTATACTGAAACTGCACCATGTGATTACACAGAAACTGCACTTTGTGATTACACAGAGACTGCACCATGTGATTACACAGAGATTTCACCATGTGATTATACTGAAACTGTAACATGTGATTACACAGAAACTGCACCATGTGATTACACAGAAACTGCACCATGTGATTAGACAGAAAATGCACCATGTGATTACACAGAGATGCTGCACCATGTGATTAGACAGAAACTGCACCAGGTGATTAGACAGAAACTGCACCATGTGATTAGACAGAAACTGCACCATGTGATTAGACAGAGACTGCACCATCTGATTACACAGAGAGGCTGCAACAGGTGATTACACAGAGAGGCTACACCATGTGATTGAACAGAGACTGCAACATGTGATTACAAAGAGACTGCACCATGTCATTACACAGAGACTGCACCATGTGATTACACAGAGCGACTTCACCATGTGATTACACAGAAACTGTATCATCTGATTGCAAAAGGAGACTGCACCTTGTGATTACACAGAGTCACCACAATGTTATTACACAGAGAGACTGCACCATGTGATTAAACAGAGAGTCCGCACCATGTGATTACACAGAGACTACACCATGTGATTAAACAGAGACTGCACCATGTGATTACACAGAGAGACTGCAACATGTGATTACACAGAGCGACTTCACCATGTGATTAGACAGAGACTGCACCATGTGATTACACAGAGAGACTGCACCACGTGATTACACAGAAACTGCACCGTGTGATTACACAGGGAGACTGCACCATGTGATTACACTGAGACTGCAACATGTGATTAGACAGAGAGACTGCACCATGTGATTACACAGAGACTGCAACATGTGATTAGACAGAGCGACTGCACCATGTGATTACACAGCGGCTGCACCATGTGATTACACTGAGGCTGCACCATGTGAATACACAGAGAGACTGCACCTTGTGATTGTACAGAGAGACTGCACCATGTGATTACACAGAGAGACTGCTCCATGTGATTACACAGAGAGTCTGCACCATGTGATTACACAGAGATTGCACCAGGTGATTACACAGAGAGACTGCACCATGTGATTATACAGAGAGACTGCTCCATGTGATTACACAGAGACTGCACCATGATTTTAAACAGAGAGACTGCACCATGTGATTAGACAGAAACTGCACCATGTGATTAGACAGAGACTGCACCATGTGATTACACACATAATGCGCCATGTGATTACACAGAGACTGCTCCATGTGATTACACAGAGAGGCTGAAATTGGTGATTACACAGGGAGACTGCACTATGTGATTACACAGAGACTGCACCATGTGATTACACAGAGACTGCACCATGTGATTACACAGAGACTGCACCATTTGATTACACAGAGACTGCAAAATGTGATTACGCAGAGTCTCAACCATGTGATTACACAGAGGCTGCACCATGTGATTATACAGAGAGACTGCACCATGTGATTACACAGAGAGACTGCACCATGATTTTAAAAAGAGAGAATGCACCATGTGATTATACAGATACTGCACCATCTGATTACACAGAGACTGCAAGATGTGATTACACAGAGACTGCACCAGGTGATTATACAGAGACTGCACCATGTGATTATACAGAGACTGCACCATGTGATTACTCAGAGACTAAACCATGTGATTACACAGAGAGACTGCACCATGTGATTACACAGAGAGGTTGCACCATGTGATTATACAGTGACTGCACCATGTGATTACACAGAGAGACTGCACCATGTGATTACACAGAGAGACTGCACCATGTGATTACACAGAGAGACTGCACCCTGTGATTACACAGAGAGACTGCACCATGTGATTACACAGAGAGACTGCTCCATGTGATTACACAGAGTGTCTGCTCCATGTGATTACACAGAGATTGCACCAAGTGATTACACAGAGAGACTGCACCATGTGATTAAACAGAGAGACCGCACCATGTGATTACACAGAAACTACACCATGTGATTAAACATAGACTGCACCATGTGATTACACAGAGAGACTGCACCATGTGATTAAACAGAGACTGCACCATGTGATTACACAGATAGACTGCACCATGTGATTGCACAAAGACTACACCATGTGATTAAACAGAGACTGCACCATCTGATTACACAGAGAGACTGCAGCATGTGATTACACAGAGACTGCGCCATGTTATTGCACAGGGACTGCACCATGTGATTACACAAAAAATGCACCATGTGATTACACAGAGCGACTTCACCATGTGATTACACAGAGACAGGACCATGTGATTACACAGCGACTACAACATGTGATTTCACAGAGAGACTGCACCATGTTATACAGAGAGACTGCACCATGTGATTACACAGAGACTGCACCATGTGATTACACAGAGACTGCACCATGTGATTACACAGAGAGTGCACCATCTGATTACACAGAGAGACTGCACCATGATTTTAAACAGAGAGACTGCACCATGTGAATACACAGAAACTGCGCCATGTGCTTACACTGAGACTGCACCATGTGATTACACAGAGAGACTGCACAATGTTATTTCACAAAGACTGCACCATGTGATTGCACAGAGACTGCACCGTGTGATTACACAACGACTGCAACATGTGATTGCACAGAGAGACTGCACCATGTGATTAGACAGAGAGACTGCACCATGTGATTATACAGAGAGGCTCCAACAGGTGATTACACAGAGCGACTTCACCATGTGATTATACACAAACTGCACCATGTGATTACACAGAGAGACTGCACCATGTGATTAAACAGAGACTGCACCGTGTGATTACACAGCAACTGCAACATGTGATTACACATCGAGACTGCACCATATGATTACACAAAGTCTGCACCATGTGATTAAACAGAGAATGCACCATGTGATTGCACAGAGATACTGCACCATGTGATTACACTGTGAGACTGCACCATGTGATTACCCAAAAACTGCCCTATGTGATTACACAGAGAGACTTCACCATGTGATTAGACAGAAACTGCACCATGTGATTAGACAGAGACTGCACCATGTGAATAGACAGAGACTGCACCATGTGATTAGACAGAAACTGCACCATGTGATTAGACAGAGACTGCACCATGTGATTAGACAGAAACTGTACCATGTGATTAGACAGAGACTGCACCATGTGATTAGACAGAAACTGCACCATGTGATTAGACAGAGACTGCACCATGTGATTACACAATTAATGCACCATGTGATTACACAGAGACTGCACCATGTGATTACACAGAGAGGCTGCAACAGGTGATTACACAGAGACTGCACCATGTGATTATACCGAAACTGCATCATCTGATTACACAGTGACTGCATTATGTGATTACACAGAGACTGCACCATGTGATTACAAAGAGACTGCACCATGTGATTATACAGAAACTGCATCATCTGATTACACAGTGACTGCATTATGCGATTACACAGAGACTGCACCATGTGATTACACAGAGACTGCAACATGTGATTACACAGAGACTGCAGCATGTGATTACACAGAGACTGCACCATGTGATTACACAGAGACTGCAACATCTGATTACACAGAGACTGCAGCATGTGATTACACAGAGACTGCACCATGTGATTACACAGAGACTGCAACATGTGATTACGCAGAGTCTTCACCATGTGATTACACAGAGGCTGCACCATGTGATTACACAGAGGCTGCACCATGTGATTACTCAGAGAGACTGCACCATGTGATTACACAGAGACTGCAACATGTGATTACACAGAGACTGCAGCATGTGATTACACAGAGACTGCACCATGTGATTACACAGAGACTGCAACTTCTGATTACACAGAGAGACTGCACCATGATTTTAAACAGAGAGACTGCACCATGTGAATACACAGAAACTGCGCCATGTGCTTACACTGAGACTGCACCATGTGATTACACAGAGAGACTGCACAATGTTATTTCACAAAGACTGCACCATGTGATTGCACAGAGACTGCACCGTGTGATTACACAACGACTGCAACATGTGATTGCACAGAGAGACTGCACCATGTGATTAGACAGAGAGACTGCACCATGTGATTATACAGAGAGGCTCCAACAGGTGATTACACAGAGCGACTTCACCATGTGATTATACACAAACTGCACCATGTGATTACACAGAGAGACTGCACCATGTGATTACACAAAGACTACACCATGTGATTAAACAGAGACTGCACCGTGTGATTACACAGCAACTGCAACATGCGATTACACATCGAGACTGCACCATGTGATTACACAAAGTCTGCACCATGTGATTAAACAGAGAATGCACCATGTGATTGCACAGAGATACTGCACCATGTGATTACACTGTGAGACTGCACCATGTGATTACCCAAAAACTGCCCTATGTGATTACACAGAGAGACTTCACCATGTGATTAGACAGAAACTGCACCATGTGATTAGACAGAGACTGCACCATGTGAATAGACAGAGACTGCACCATGTGATTAGACAGAAACTGCACCATGTGATTAGACAGAAACTGCACCATGTGATTAGACAGAAACTGTACCATGTGATTAGACAGAGACTGCACCATGTGATTAGACAGAAACTGCACCATGTGATTAGACAGAGACTGCACCATGTGATTACACACATAATGCGCCATGTGATTACACAGAGACTGCACCATGTGATTACACAGAGAGGCTGCAACAGGTGATTACACAGAGACTGCACCATGTGATTATACCGAAACTGCATCATCTGATTACACAGTGACTGCATTATGTGATTACACAGAGACTGCACCATGTGATTACAAAGAGACTGCACCATGTGATTATACAGAAACTGCATCATCTGATTACACAGTGACTGCATTATGTGATTACACAGAGACTGCACCATGTGATTACACAGAGACTGCAACATGTGATTACACAGAGACTGCACCATGTGATTACACAGAGACTGCACCATGTGATTACACAGAGACTGCAACATCTGATTACACAGAGACTGCAGCATGTGATTACACAGAGACTGCACCATGTGATTACACAGAGACTGCAACATGTGATTACACAGAGACTGCAGCATGTGATTACACAGAGACTGCACCATGTGATTACACAGAGACTGCACCATGTGATTACACAGAGGCTGCACCATGTGATTACACAGAGGCTGCACCATGTGATTACACAGAGACTGCACCATGATTTTAAACAGAGACTGCACCATGTGATTATACAGAGACTGCACCATGTGATTATACAGAGACTGCACCATGTGAATACACAGAGAGACTGCACCATGTGATTACACAGAGACTGCACCACGTGGTTACACAGAGACTGCACCATGTGATTACACAGAGCGACTTCACCATGTGATTATACAGAGTCTGCACCATGTGATTACACAGAGATTACACCATGTGATTACACAGAGACTGCACCAAGTGATTACACAGAGACTGCAACATGTGATTACACAGAGAGACTGCACCAAGTGATTACACAGAGACTGCACCATGTCATTATACAGAGACTGCACCAATTGATTACACAGAGATTACACCATGTGATTACACAGAGAGACTGCACCATGTGATTACACAGAGAGACTGCAACATGTGATTACACAGAGAGACTGCACCAAGTGATTACACAGAGACTGCACCATGTCATTATACAGAGACTGCACCAATTGATTACACAGAGATTACACCATGTGATTACACAGAGAGACTGCACCATGTGATTACACAGAGAGACTGCACCATGTGATTACACAGAGAGATTGCACAATGTTATTACACACAGAGACTGCACCATGTGATTACACAGAGCGACTTCATCATGTGATTACACAAAAACTGCATCATCTGATTGCACAGGGAGACTGCACAATGTTATTACACAGAGACTGCACCATGAGATTACACAGAGACTGCACCATGTGATTACACAGAAACGGCACCATGTGAGTAGACAGAGACTGCACCATGTGATTAGACAGAAACTGCACCATGTGATTAGACAGAGACTGCACCATGTGATTACACAGAAACGGCACCATGTGAGTAGACAGAGACTGCACCATGTGATTAGACAGAAACTGCACCATGGGATTAGACTGAAACTGCACAATGTGATTACACAGAAACTGCACCATGTGATTGAACAGAGACTGCAACATGTGATTACAAAGAGACTGCACCATGTCATTACACAGAGACTGCACCATGTGATTACACAGAGCGAATTCACCATGTGATTACACAGAAACTGTATCATCTGATTGCAAAAGGAGACTGCACCTTGTGATTACACAGAGTCACCACAATGTTATTACACAGAGAGACTGCACCATGTGATTAAACAGAGAGCCCGCACCATGTGATTACACAGAGACTACACCATGTGATTAAACAGAGACTGCACCATGTGATTACACAGAGAGACTGCAACATGTGATTACACAGAGAGACTGCACCAGGTGATTACACAGAAACTGCACCGTGTGATTACACAGGGAGACTGCACCATGTGATTACACTGAGACTGCAACATGTGATTAGACAGAGAGACTGCACCATGTGATTACACAGAGACTGCAACATGTGATTAGACAGAGAGACTGCACCATGTGATTACACAGCGGCTGCACCATGTGATTAAACTGAGGCTGCACCATATGAATACACAGAGAGACTGCACCTTGTGATTACACAGAGAATGCACCATGTGATTACACAGAGACTGCACCATGTGATTACCAAGAGACTGCACCATGTGATTACACAGAGACTGCACCATGTGATTAGACAGAGACTGCACCATGTGATTACACAGGGAGACTGCACCATGTGATTAGACAGAGACTGCACCATGTGATTACACAGGCAGACTGCACCATGTGATTAGACAGAGACTGCACCATGTGATTACACAGGGAGCCTGCACCATGTGATTATACAGAGACTGCACCATGTGATTACACAGGGTGCCTGCACCATGTGATTAGACAGAGACTGCACCATGTGATTACACAGGGTGCCTGCACCATGTGATTAGACAGAGACTGCACCATGTGATTACACAGGGAGGATGCACCATGTGATTACACAGAGACTGCACCATGTGATTACACAGAGACTGCACCATGTAATTACACAGAGAGACTGCACCATGTGATTACACAGAGAGACTGCACCATGTGATTACACAGGGAGACTGCGCCATGCGATTACACAGAGAGACTGCACCATGTGATTACACAGAGAGACTGCACCATGTGATTAGACAGAGACTGCACCATGTGATTACACAGGGAGACTGCACCATGTGATTACACAGAGAGACTGCACCATGTGATTACACAGGGAGACTGCGCCATGCGATTACACAGAGAGACTGCACCATGTGAATAGACAGAGAGACTGCACCATGTGATTACACAGAGACTGCACCATGTGATTACACAGAGACTGCACCATGTGATTACACAGAGAGAATGCACCATGTGATTACACAGAGACTGCACCATGTGATTACACTGAGACTGCACCATATGATTACACAGAGACTGCACCATGTGATTACACTGAGACTGCACCATGTGATTACACAGGGAGACTGCACCATGTGATTACACAGAGACTGCACCATGTGATTACACAGAGACTGCACCATGTGATTAGACTGAGACTGCACCATGTGATTAGACAGAGACTGCACCATGTGATTAGACTGAGACTGCACCATGTGATTAGACAGAAACTGCACCATGTGATTAGACTGAGACTGCACCATGTGATTAGACAGAAACTGCACCATGTGATTTAACAGAGACTGCACCATGTGATTACACAGAGACTGCACCATGTGATTAGACAGAGACTGCACCATGTGATTAGACAGAGACTGCAC
Organism: Cetorhinus maximus; assembly: GCF_964194155.1. Lineage (NCBI taxonomy): Eukaryota > Metazoa > Chordata > Chondrichthyes > Lamniformes > Cetorhinidae > Cetorhinus > Cetorhinus maximus. The sequence goes on along the minus strand of NC_135905.1, from coordinate 21,662,975 downwards.
CATGTGATTAGACAGAAACTGCACCATGTGATTAGACAGAGACTGCACCATGTGATTACGCAGAGAGGCTACACCATGTGATTGAACAGAGACTGCACCATGTGATTACACAGTGACTGCACCATGTGATTAGACAGAAACTGCACCAGGTGATTAGACAGAGACTGCACCATGTGATTAGACTGAAACTGCACCATGTGATTAGACAGAGACTGCACCATGTGATTAGACAGAAACTGCACCATGTGATTAGACAGAGACTGCACCATGTGATTACACAGAGAGGCTGCAACAGTTGATTACACAGAGAGGCTACACCATGTGATTGAACAGAGACTGCAACATGTGATTACAAAGAGACTGCACCATGTCATTACACAGAGACTGCACCATGTGATTACACAGAGCGACTTCACCATGTGATTACACAGAAACTGTATCATCTGATTGCAAAAGGAGACTGCACCTTGTGATTACACAGAGTCACCACAATGTTATTACACAGAGAGACTGCACCATGTGATTAAACAGAGAGTCCGCACCATGTGATTACACAGAGAGACTGCAACATGTGATTACACAGAGAGACTTCACCATGTGATTACACAGAGACTGCACCATTTGATTACACAGAGAGACTGCACCATGTGATTACACAGGGAGACTGCACCATGTGATTACACTGAGACTGCAACATGTGATTAGACAGAGAGACTGCACCATGTGATTACACAGAGACTGCAACATGTGATTAGACAGAGACTGCACCATGTGATTACACAGCGGCTGCACCATGTGATTACACTGAGGCTGCACCATGTGAATACAAAGAGAGACTGCACCTTGTGATTATACGGAGAGACTGCACCATGTGATTACACAGAGAGACTGCTCCATGTGATTACACAGAGAGTCTGCACCATGTGATTACACAGAGATTGCACCAAGTGATTACACAGAGACTGCACCAGGTGATTACACAGAGAGACTGCACCATGTGATTATACAGAGAGACTGCTCCATGTGATTACACAGAGACTGCACCATGATTTTAAACAGAGAGACTGCACCATGTGATTACACAGAAACTGCACCATGTGATTAGATAGAGACTGCACCATGTGATTACACAGAGACTGCACCATGTGATTAGACAGAAACTGCACCAGGTGATTAGACAGAGACTGCACCATGTGATTAGACTGAAACTGCACCATGTGATTAGACAGAGACTGCACCATGTGATTAGACAGAAACTGCACCATGTGATTAGACAGAGACTGCACCATGTGATTACACAGAGAGGCTGCAACAGTTGATTGAACAGAGACTGCAACATGTGATTACAAAGAGACTGCACCATGTCATTACACAGAGACTGCACCATGTGATTACACAGAGCGACTTCACCATGTGATTACACAGAAACTGTATCATCTGATTGCAAAAGGAGACTGCACCTTGTGATTACACAGAGTCACCACAATGTTATTACACAGAGAGACTGCACCATGTGATTAAACAGAGAGTCCGCACCATGTGATTACACAGAGACTACACCATGTGATTAAACAGAGACTGCACCATGTGATTACACAGAGAGACTGCACCATGTGATTACACAGAGCGACTTCACCATGTGATTAGACAGAGACTGCGCCATGTGATTACACAGAGAGACTGCACCACGTGATTACACAGAAACTGCACCGTGTGATTACACAGGGAGACTGCACCATGTGATTACACTGAGACTGCAACATGTGATTAGACAGAGAGACTGCACCATGTGATTACACAGCGGCTGCACCATGTGATTACACTGAGGCTGCACCATGTGAATACACAGAGAGACTGCACCTTGTGATTATACAGAGAGACTGCACCATGTGATTACACAGAGAGACTGCTCCATGTGATTACACAGAGAGTATGCACCATGTGATTACACAGAGAGACTGCTCCATGTGATTACACAGAGAGTATGCACCAAGTGATTACACAGAGACTGCACCAGGTGATTACACAGAGAGACTGCACCATGTGATTATACAGAGAGACTGCTCCATGTGATTACACAGAGACTGCACCATGATTTTAAACAGAGAGACTGCACCATGTGATTAGACAGAAACTGCACCATGTGATTAGACAGAGACTGCACCATGTGATTACACACATAATGCGCCATGTGATTACACAGAGACTGCTCCATGTGATTACACAGAGAGGCTGCAATTGGTGATTACACAGAGAGACTGCACTATGTGATTACACAGAGACTGCACCATGTGATTACACAGAGACTGCACCATGTGATTACACAGAGACTGCACCATGTGATTACACAGAGACTGCACCATGTGATTACGCAGAGTCTTCACCATGTGATTACCCAGAGACTGCATCATGTGATTACACAGAGACTGCACCATGTGATTACACAGAGAGATTGCACCATGTGATTACAAAGAGAGACTGCACCATTTGATTACACAGAAACTGCATCATCTGATTGCACAGAGAGACTGCACAATGTTATTTCACAAAGACTGCACCATGTGATTGCACAGAGACTGCACCATGTGATTACACAACGACTGCAACATGTGATTGCACAGAGAGACTGCACCATGTGATTAGACAGAGAGACTGCACCATGTGATTATACAGAGAAGCTCCAACAGTTGATTACACACAGCGACTTCACCATGTGATTATACACAAACTGCACCATGTGATTACACAGAGAGACTGCACCATGTGATTGCACAGAGCGACTTCACCATGTGATTACACAAAGACTACACCATGTGATTAAACAGAGACTGCACCGTGTGATTACCCAGCAACTGCAACATGTGATTACACATCGAGACTGCACCATGTGATTACACAAAGTCTGCACCATGTGATTAAACAGAGAATGCACCATGTGATTGCATAGAGAGACTGCACCATGTGATTACATTGTGAGACTGCACCATGTGATTACACAAAGACTGCACCATGTGATTAAACAGAGAGACTGCACCATGTGATTACCCAAAAACTGCCCTATGTGATTACACAGAGAGACTTCACCATGTGATTAGACAGAAACTGCACCATGTGATTAGACAGAGACTGCACCATGTGAATAGACAGAGACTGCACCATGTGATTAGACAGAAACTGCACCATGTGATTAGACAGAGACTGCACCATGTGATTACACACATAATGCGCCATGTGATTACACAGAGACTGCACCATGTGATTACACAGAGAGGCTGCAACAGGTGATTACACAGAGACTGCACCATGTGATTACAAAGAGACTGCACCATGTGATTATACAGAAACTGCATCATCTGATTACACAGTGACTGCATTATGTGATTACACAGAGACTGCACCATGTGATTACACAGAGACTGCAACATGTGATTACACAGAGACTGCAGCATGTGATTACACAGAGACTGCACCATGTGATTACACAGAGACTGCACCATGTGATTACACAGAGACTGCAACATCTGATTACACAGAGACTGCAGCATGTGATTACACAGAGACTGCACCATGTGATTACACAGAGACTGCAACATGTGATTACGCAGAGTCTTCACCATGTGATTACACAGAGGCTGCACCATGTGATTACACAGAGGCTGCACCATGTGATTACTCAGAGAGACTGCACCATGTGATTACACAGAGAGACTGCACCATGATTTTAAACAGCGAGACTGCACCATGTGATTACACAGAGACTGCACCATGATTTTAAACAGCGAGACTGCACCATGTGATTACACAGAGACTGCACCATGATTTTAAACAGAGAGAATGCACCATGTGATTATACAGAGACTGCACCAGCTGATTACACAGAGTCTGCACCATGTGATTATACAGAGACTGCACCATGTGATTACACAGAGAGACTGCACCATGTGATTACACAGAGACTGCACCGCGTGGTTACACAGAGACTGCACCATGTGATTACACAGAGCGACTTCACCATGTGATTATACAGAGACTGCACCATGTGATTACACAGAGATTACACCATGTGATTACACAGAGACTGCACCAAGTGATTACACAGTGACTGCAACATGTGATTACACAGAGAGACTGCACCAAGTGATTACACAGAGACTGCACCATGTCATTATACAGAGACTGCACCATGTGATTACACAGAGATTACACCATGTGATTACACAGAGAGACTGCACCATGTGATTACACAGAGAGACTGCACCATGTGATTACACAGAGAGATTGCACAATGTTATTACACACAGAGACTGCACCATGTGATTACACAAAAACTGCATCATCTGATTGCACAGGGAGACTGCACAATGTTATTACACAGAGGCTGCACCATGTGATTACACAGAGACTGCACCATGTGATTACACAGAGACTGCACCATGTGATTACACAGCAACTGCAACATGTGATTACACAGAGAGACTGCACAATGCTATTACACAGAGAGATTGCACCATGTAATTACACAGAGAGACTGCACCATGTGATTAAACAGAGAGATTGCACCATGTGATTACATAGAGACTGCACCATGTGATTACACAGAGAGACTGCACAATGTTATTACACAGAGAGATTGCACCATGTGATTACACAAAGACTGCACCATTTGATTAAACAGAGACTGCACCATGTGATTACACAGAGCACCTTCACCATGTGATTACACATTGACTGCACCATGTGATTAAACAGAGACTGCACCATGTGATTACACAGAGAGACTGCAACATGTGATTACACAGAGCGACTTCACCATGTGATTATACAGAGACTGCACCATGTGATTATACAGAGACTGCACCATGTGATTATACAGAGACAGGACCATGTGATTACACAGAGAGACTGCACCATGTGATTACTTAGAAACTGCATCATCTGATTGCACAGAGCGACTGCACCATGTGATTATACAGAGACTGCACCATGTGATTACACAGAGACTGCACCATGTGATTGTACAGAGACTGCACCGTGTGATTACACAGAGACTGCACCATGTGATTACACAGAGACTGCACCATGTGATTATACGGAGACTGCACCATGTGATTACACAGAGAGTTTGCACCATGTGATTACACAGCGAGACTGGTCCATCTGATTACAAAGAGAGACTGCACCATGTCATTACACAGAAACTGCATCATCTGATTACACAGAGAGACTGCACCATGTGATTTCACAACGACTGCAACACGTGATTACACAGAGAGACTGCACCATGTGATTACACAACGACTGCAACATGTGATTACACAGAGAGACTGCACCATGTGATTACACAGAGACTGCACCATGTGATTACACAGAGAGTGCACCAACTGATTACACAGAGAGACTGCACCATGATTTTAAACAGAGAGATTGCACCATGTGATTACACACAGAGAGACTGCACCATGTGATTACACAGAGACTGCACCATGTGATTACCAAGAGAGTGCACCATCTGATTACACAGAGAGACTGCACCATGATTTTAAACAGAGAGATTGCACCATGTGATTATACAGAGACTTCACTATGTGATTACACACAGAGACTGCACCTTTTGATTAAACAGAAACTGCGCCATGTGCTTACACTGAGACTGCACCATGTGATTGCACAGAGAGACTGCACCATCTGATTACAAAGAGAGACTGCACCATGTGATTACACAGAGAGTGCACAATGTTATTAAACAGAGACTGCGCCATGTGATTACACAGGGAGACTGCACAATGTTATTACAAAGGGAGATTGCACCATGTGATTACAAAGAGACAGCATCATGTGATTACCCAGAGACTGCACCATGAGATTATACGGAGACTGCACCATGTGATTACCCAGAGAGATTGCACCACATGATTACACAGCGAGACTGCACCATCTGATTACAAAGAGAGACTGCACCATTTGATTACACAGAAACTGCATCATCTGATTGCACAGAGAGACTGCACAATGTTTTTGCACAAAGACTGCACCATGTGATTGCACAGAGACTGCACCATGTGATTACACAACGACTGCAACATGTGATTAGACAGAGAGACTGCACCATGTGATTATACAGAGAGGCTCCAACAGGTGATTACACAGAGAGTCTTCACCATGTGATTATACACAAACTGCACCATGTGATTACACAGAGAGACTGCACCATGTGATTAAACAGAGAGACTGCACCATGTGATTGCACAGAGCGACTTCACCATGTGACTACACAAAGACTACACCATGTGATTAAACAGAGACTGCACCGTGTGATTACACAGCAACTGCAACATGTGATTACACATCGAGACTGCACCATGTGATTGCACATAGCGACTTCACCATGTGATTACACAAAGTCTGCACCATGTGATTAAACAGAGAATGCACCATGTGATTACACAGAGAGACTGCACCATATGATTACACAAAGACTGCACCATGTGATTAAACAGAGACAGCACCATGTGATTATCCAAAAACTGCCCCATGTGATTATACAGAGAGACTGCACCATGTGATTACCCAAAAACTGCCCCATGTGATTACACAGAGAGACTTCACCATGTGATTAGACAGAAACTGCACCATGTGATTAGACAGAGACTGCACCATGTGATTAGACAGAGACTGCAACATGTGATTAGACAGAAACTGCACCATGTGATTAGACAGAGACTGCACCATGTGATTAGACATAAACTGTACCATGTGATTAGACAGAGACTGCACCATGTGATTAGACAGAAACTGCACCATGTGATTAGACAGAGACTGCACCATGTGATAACACACATAATGCGCCATGTGATTACACAGAGAGGCTGCAACAGGTGATTACACAGAGACTGCACCATGTGATTATACCGAAAATGCATCATCTGATTACACAGTGACTGCATTATGTGATTACACAGAGACTGCACCATGTGATTACAAAGAGACTGCACCATGTGATTATACAGAAACTGCATCATCTGATTACACAGTGACTGCATTATGTGATTACACAGAGACTGCACCATGTGATTACACAGAGACTGCAGCATGTGATTACACAGAGACTGCAACATGTGATTACACAGAGACTGCAACATCTGATTACACAGAGACTGCACCATGTGATTACGCGGAGTCTTCACCATGTGATTACACAGAGACGGCAACATGTGATTACACAGAGACTGCAACATGTGATTACGCAGAGTCTTCACCATGTGATTACACAGAGACTGCACCATGTGATTACACAGAGGCTGCACCATGTGATTACACAGAGAGACTGCACCATGTGATTACACAGAGAGACTGCTCCATGATTTTAAACAGCGAGACTGCACCATGTGATTACACAGAGAGACTGCACCATGTGATTACACAGAGAGACTGCACCATGATTTTAAACAGCGAGACTGCACCATGTGATTACACAGAGAGACTGCACCATGTGATTACACAGAGAGACTGCTCCATGATTTTAAACAGAGGGACTGCACCATCTGATTATACAGAGACTGCACCATGATTTTCAACAGAGAGAATGCATCATGTGATTATACAGAGACTGCACCAGCTGATTACACAGAGACTTCACCATCTGATTATACAGAGACTGCACCATCTGATTACACAGAGACTGCACCATGTGATTACTCAGAGACTGCACCATGTGATTACACAGAGACTGCACCATGTGATTACACAGAGACTGCAACATGTGATTACGCAGAGTCTCAACCATGTGATTACACAGAGGCTGCACCATGTGATTATACAGAGAGACTGCACCATGTGATTACACAGAGAGACTGCACCATGATTTTAAAAAGAGAGAATGCACCATGTGATTATACAGAGACTGCACCATCTGATTGCACAGAGACTGCAACATGTGATTACACAGAGACTGCCCCAGGTGATTATACATAGACTGCTCCATGTGATTATACAGAGACTGCACCATGTGATTACTCAGAGACTGCACCATGTGATTACACAGAGAGACTGCACCATGTGATTACACAGAGAGGTTGCACCATGTGATTATACAGAGAGACTGCTCCATGTGATTACACAGAGAGTCTGCACCATGTGATTACACAGAGATTGCACCAAGTGATTACACAGAGACTGCACCATGTGATTACACAGAGAGACTGCACCATGTCATTATACAGAGACTGCACCATGTGATTACACAGATACTGGACTATGTGATTAGACAGAGCGACTTCACCATGTGATTACACAGAAACTGCATCATCTGATTGCACAAGGAGTCTGCACCATGTGATTACACAGTGACGGCACAATGTTATTACACAGAGAGACTGCACCATGTGATTACACAGATAGACTGCACCATGTGATTGCACAAAGACTACACCATGTGATTATACAGAGACTGCACCATGTGATTACACTGACTGCACCATGTGATTATACAGAGACTGCACCATCTGATTACACAGAGAGACTGCACCATGTGATTACACAGAGACTGCACCATGTGATTATACAGAGACTGCACCATGTGATTACACAGAGAGACTGCACCATGTGATTATACAGAGACTGCACCATGTGATTACACAGAGACTGCACCATCTGATTACACAGAGAGACTGCAGCATGTGATTACACAGAGACTGCACCATGTTATTGCACAGAGACTGCACCATGTGATTACACAAAAAATGCACCATGTGATTACACAGAGCGACTTCACCATGTGATTACACAGAGACAGGACCATGTGATTACACAGCGATAACAACATGTAATTTCACAGAGAGACTGCACCATGTTATACAGAGAGACTGCACCATGTGATTACACAGAGACTGCACCATGTGATTACATAGAGACTGCACCATGTGATTACACAGAGAGTGCACCATCTGATTACTCAGAGAGACTGCACCATGATTTTAAACAGAGAGACTGCACCATGTGCTTACACAGAAACTGCGCCATGTGCTTACACTGAGACTGCACCATGTGATTACACAGAGAGACTGCAACATCTGATTACATAGAGAGACTGCACCATGTGATTACACAGAGAGTGCACAATGTTATTACACAGAGACTGCGCCATGTGATTACACAGGGAGACTGCACAATGTTATTACAAAGGGAGATTGCACCATGTGATTACAAAGAGACTGCAACATGTGATTACACAGGTACTGCATCATGTGATTACCCAGAGACTGCACCATGAGATTATACGGAGACTGCACCATGTGATTACACAGAGAGATTGAAGCATGTGATTACAAAGAGAGACTGCACCATTTGATTACACAGAAACTGCATCATCTGATTGCACAGAGAGACTGCACAATATTATTGCACAGAGACTGCACCATGTGATTACACAACGACTGCAACATATGATTGCACAGAGAGACTGCACCATGTGATTACACAGAGCGACTTCACCATGTGATTATACACAAACTGCACCATGTGATTACACAGAGAGACTGCACCATGTGATTGCACAGAGCGACTTCACCATGTGATTACACAAAGACTACACCATGTGATTAAACAGACTGCACCGTGTGATTACACAGCAACTGCAACATGTGATTACACATCGAGACTGCACCATGTGATTACACAAAGTCTGCACCATGTGATTAAACAGAGAATGCACCATGTGATTACACAAAGACTGCACCACGTGATTACACAGAGAGACTGCACCATGTGATTACACAGAGCGACTTCACCATGTGATTACACAAAGACTGCACCATGTGATTACACAGAGAGACTGCACCATGTGATTACACAGAGCGACTTCACCATGTGATTATACAGAGACTGCACCAGGTGATTATGCAGAGACTGCACCATGTGATTACGCGGAGAGGCTGCACCATGTGAATACACAAAGACTGCACCATGTGATTAAACAGAGACAGCACCATGTGATTACACAACGTCTGCACCATGTGATTAAACAGAGACTGCACAATGTGATTACACAGAGCGACTTCATCATGTGATTACACAAAGACTGCACCATGTGATTAAACAGAGACAGCACCATGTAATTACACAGAGACTGCACCATGTGATTACACAAAGACTGCACCATGTGATTACACAGAGAGACTGCACCATGTGATTACACACAGCGACTTCACCATGTGATTACACAGAGACTGCAACATGTGATTACACAGAGACTGCACCATGTGATTGCACAGAGACTGCAACATGTGATTACTCAGAGACTGCAACATGTGATTACACAGAGACTGCAACATGTGATTACAGAGACTGCATCATGTGATTACACAGAGAGATTGCACCATGTGATTATACAGAGACTTCACCATGTGATTACACAGAGAGGCTGCAACAGGTTATTACACAGAGACTGCACCATGTGATTAGACAGAGCTTGCAACATGTGATTAGACAGAAACTGCACCATGTGATTACACAGAGACTGCACCATGTGATTACACAGAGACTGCACCATGTGATTAGACAGAAACTGCACCATGTGATTACACTGAGACTGCACCATGTGAATACACAGAGAGGCTGCAACAGGTGATTACACAGAGACTGCACCATGTGATTAGACAGAGACTGCACCATGTGATTAGACAGAAACTGCACCATGTGATTACACAGAGACTGCACCATGTGATTACACAGAGACTGCACCACGTGATTAGACAGAAACTGCACCATGTGATTACACAGAGACTGCACCATGTGATTACACAGAGAGACTGCACCATGTGATTACACAGAGAGACTGCAACATGTGATTACCCAGAGACTGCACCATGTGATTACCCAAAAACTGCCCCATGTGATTATACAGAGAGACTGCACCATGTGATTACACAGAGATTGCACCATGTGATTACACAGAGACTGCACCATGTGATTACACAGAGAGACTGCACCATGTGATTACACAGTGAGACTGTACCATGTGATTATACAGAGACTGCACCATGTGATTACACAGTGAGACTGTACCATGTGATTATACAGAGATTGCACCATGTGATTACACAGAGACTACACCATGTGATTACACAGAGAGACTGCACCATGTGATTACACAGAGATTGCACCATGTGATTACACAGAGAGACTGCACCATGTGATTACACAGAGATTGCACCATGTGATTACACAGAGAGGCTGCACCATGTGATTATACAGAGACTGCACCATGTCATTACACAGAGGGACTGCACCATGTGATTACACAGTGAGACGGCACCATGTGATTTCATAGAGACTGCAACATGTGATTACACAGAGACTGCAACATGTGATTGCACAGAGACTGCAACATGTGATTACACAGAGACTGCAACATGTGATTACACAGAGACTGCAACATGTAATTACAGAGACTGCATCACGTGATTACACAGAGAGATTGCACCATGTGATTACACAGAGAGGCTGCAACAGGTGATTACACAGAGACTGCAACATGTGATTTCACAGAGATTCTGCACCATATAATTACACAGAGACTGCACCATGATTTTAAACAGAGAGACTGCACCATGTGATTATACAGAGACTGCACCTTTTTTTTAAACAGAGAGACTGCACCATGTGATTATACAGAGACTGCATCATGTGATTACACAGAGACTGCACCATGTGATTATACAGAGACTGCACCATGTGATTACACAGAAACTGCATCATCTGATTGCACAGGGAGACTGCACCATGTGATTACCCAAAAACTGCCCCGTGTGATTACACAGAGAGATTGCACAATGTTATTACACAAAGACTGCACCATGTGATTACACAGAGCGACTTCACCATGTGATTACACAGAGACTGCACCATGTGATTATACAGAGACTGCACCATGTGATTACACAGAAACTGCATCATCTGATTGCACAGGGAGACTGCACCATGTGATTACCCAAAAACTGCCCCGTGTGATTACACAGAGAGATTGCACAATGTTATTACACAAAGACTGCACCATGTGATTACACAGAGCGACTTCACCATGTGATTACACAGAAACTGCAACATGTGATTACACAGAGACGGCACAATGTTATTACACAGAGATATAGCACCATGTGATTGCACAGAGACTGCACCATGTCATTACACAGGGAGACTGCACCATGTGATTACACATGGAGACTGCATCATGTGATTACACAGAGACTGCACCATGTGATTACACAGGGAGACTGCACCATTTGATTAAACAGCGACTGATCCATGTGATTACACAGGGAGACTGCACCATGTGATTACACAGAGAGACTGCACCATGTGATTACACAAAGACTGCAACATGTGATTACACAGAGATACTGAACCATGTGATTACACAGAGACTGCAACATGTGATTACACAGAGACTGCAACATGTGATTGCACAGAGACTGCAACATGTGATTACACAGAGCGACTTCACCATGTGATTAAACAGAGACTGCAACATGTGATTACACAGAGACTGCAACATGTGATTGCACAGAGACTGCAACATGTGATTACACAGAGACTGTAACATGTGATTACACAGAGACTGCAACATGTGATTACAGAGACTGCATCATGTGATTACACAGAGAGATTGCACCATGTGATTACACAGAGAGGCTGCAACAGGTGATTACACAGAGACTGCAACATGTGATTTCACAGCGGCTGCAACATTTTATTACGTAGAGAGACTGCATCATGTGATTATACAGAGATTCTGCACCATTTAATTACACAGAGACTGCACCATGATTTTAAACAGAGAGTCTGCAACATGCGATTATACAGAGACTGAATCATGTGATTTCACACAGATTCTGCACCATATAATTACACAGAGACTGCACCATGATTTTAAACAGAGAGACTGCACCATGTGATTATACAGAGACTGCACCTTTTTTTTAAACAGAGAGACTGCACCATGTGATTATACAGAGACTGCACCATGTGATTACACAGAGACTGCACCATGTGATTACAAAGAGACTGCACCATGATTTTAAACAGAGAGACTGCACCTTGTGATTACACATAGACTGCATCATGTGATTACACAGAGAGACTGCACCATGTGATTACCCAGAGACTGCCCCATGTGATTACAAAGAGACTGCACCATGTGATTACACAGAGACTGCACCATGTGATTACACAGAGACTGCACCATGTGATTACACAGAGACTGCACCATGATTTTAAACAGAGAGACTGCACCTTGTGATTACACAAAGACTGCACCATGTTATTACGCACATTGACTGCATCATGTGATTACACAGAGAGACTGCACCATGTGATTACACAGAGCAACTTCACCATGTGATTATACAGAGACTGCACCATGATTTTAAACAGAGAGACTGCACCAAGTTTATAAACAGAGAGACTGCACCATGTGATTACACAGAGAGACTGCACAATGTGATTGCACAGAGACTGCACCATGCGATTACACAGAGACTGCAACATGTGATTGCACAGAGATTGCAACATGTGATTACACAGAGACTGCAACATGGAATTACACAGAGCCTGCAACATGTGATTACATAGAGACTGCAACATGTGATTACACAGAAACTGCAACATGTGATTACACAGAGACTGCAACATGTGATTACACAGAGACTGTAACATGTGATTACACAGAGTCTGCAACATGTGATTACACAGAGACTGCAACATGTGATTACACAGAGACTGCAACATGTGATTACACAGAGACTGCAACATGTGATTGCACAGAGACTGCAACATGTGATTACACAGAGACTGCAACACGTGATTACACAGAGTCTGCAACATGTGATGACAGAGAGACTGCAACATGTGATTACACGGAGACTGCAACATGTGATTACAGAGAGTGCATCATGTGATTACACAGAGAGACTGCACCATGTGATTACCCAGAGACTGCACCATCTGATTACACAGAGACTGCACCATGTGATTACACAGAGACAGCATCATGCGATTACACAGAGACTGCACCATGTGATTACACAGAGATACTGCACCATGTGGTTACACAGAGCAACTTCACCATGTGATTACACAGAGCGGCTCAAACAGGTTATTACACAGAGAGACTACACGATGTTATTACACAGAGAGACTGCAACATGCGATTATACAGAGACTGAATCATGTAATTTCACAGAAATTCTGCACCATATAATTACACAGAGAGACTGCACCAAGTGATTACAGAGACTGCACCATGTGATTACACAGAGAGACTGCACCAAGTGATTACACAGAGACTGCACCATGTGATTCCACAGAGACAGCACCATGTGATTACACAGAGACTGCAACATGTGATTACACAGAGACTGCAACATGTGATTACAGAGACTGCATCATGTGATTACACAGAGAGATTGCACCATGTGATTACACAGAGAGGCTGCAACAGGTGATTACACAGAGACTGCAACATGTGATTTCACAGCGGCTGCAACATTTTATTACGTAGAGAGACTGCATCATGTGATTATACAGAGATTCTGCACCATATAATTACACAGAGACTGCACCATGATTTTAAACAGAGAGTCTGCAACATGCGATTATACAGAGACTGAATCATGTGATTTCACACAGATTCTGCACCATATAATTACACAGAGACTGCACCATGATTTTAAACAGAGAGACTGCACCATGTGATGATACAGAGACTGCACCTTTTTTTTAAACAGAGAGACTGCACCATGTGATTATACAGAGACTGCACCATGTGATTACACAGAGACTGCACCATGTGATTACAAAGAGTCTGTACCATGTGATTACAAAGAGACTGCACCATGATTTTAAACAGAGAGACTGCACCTTGTGATTACACAAAGACTGCACCATGTTATTACGCACATAGACTGCATCATGTGATTACACAGAGAGACTGCACCATGTGATTACACAGAGCAACTTCACCATGTGATTATACAGAGACTGCACCATGATTTTAAACAGAGAGACTGCACCAAGTTTATAAACAGAGAGACTGCACCATGTGATTACACAGAGAGACTGCACAATGTGATTGCACAGAGACTGCACCATGCGATTACACAGAGACTGCAGCATGTGATTGCACAGAGATTGCAACATGTGATTACACAGAGAGCGCAACATGGAATTACACAGAGCCTGCAACATGTGATTACACAGAGACTGCAACATGTGATTACACAGAGACTGCAACATGTGATTGCACAGAGACTGCAACATGTGATTACACAGAGACTGTAACATGTGATTACACAGAGTCTGCAACATGTGATTACACAGAGTCTGCAACATGTGATTACACAGAGACTGCAACATGTGATTACACAGAGACTGCAACATGTGATTACACAGAGACTGCAACACGTGATTACACAGAGTCTGCAACATGTGATGACAGATAGACTGCAACATGTGATTACACGGAGACAGCAACATGTGATTACAGAGAGTGCATCATGTGATTACACAGAGAGATTGCACCATGTGATTATACAGAAACTGCACCAAGCGATTACACAGAGAGAATGAACAATGTTATTACACAGAGACGTCACCATGTGATTACACAGAGAGGCTGCAACAGGTGATTACACAGAGACTGCAACATGTGATTACACAGCGGCTGCAACATTTTATTACATAGAGAGACTGCATCATGTGATTATACAGAGACTGCACCATGTGATTTCACAGAGATTCTGCACCATATAATTACACAGAGAGTGCATCATGTTACTAAACAGAGATACTGCACCATGTGATTACACAGAGACTGCACCATCTGATTACACAGAGAGGCTGCACCATGTGATTACACAGAGAGACTGCACCATGTGATTACACAGAGAGACTGCATCATGTGATTATACAGAGACTGCACCATGTGATTACACAGAGAGACTGCATCATGTGATTACACAGGGAGACTGCACCGTGCGATTAGACTGAGACTGCGTCATGTGATTTCACAGAGATTCTGCACCATATAATTACACAGAGACTGCATCATGTGATTACCCAGAGACTGAACCATGTGATTACACAGAGAGACTGCACCATGTGATTACACAGAGAGACTGCACCATGTGATTACCCAGAGACTGCACCATCTGATTACACAGAGAGACTGCACCATGTGATTACCCAGAGACTGCACCATCTGATTACAGAGAGAGACTGCACCATGTGATTACCCAGAGACTGCACCATCTGATTACACAGAGACTGCACCATGTGATTACACAGAGAGACTGCACCATGTGATTACCCAGAGACTGCACCATCTGATTACACAGAGACTGCACCATGTGATTACACAGAGAGACTGCACCATGTGATTACCCAGAGACTGCACCATCTGATTACACAAAGATTGCATCATGTGATTACACAGAGATTCTGCAACAAGTGATTACACAGAGACTGCACCATGTGATTGGACAGAAACTGCACCATGTGATTAGACCGAATCTGCACCATGTGATTAGACAGTAACTGCACCATGTGATTAGACAGAGAGTGCACCATGTGATTAGACAGAAACTGCACCATGTGATTAGACAGAGACTGCACCATGTGATCAAACAGAGTCTGCACCATGTGATTTGACAGAGACTGCACCATGTGATTACACAGAGACTGCACCACGTGATTTGACAGAGACTGCACCATGTGATTTGACAGACATTGCACCATGTGATTACACAGAGACTGCACCATGTGATTTGACAGAGATTGCACCATGTGATTACACAGAGACTGCACCATGTGATTACACAGAGACTGCACCATGTGATTTGACAGAGACTGCACCATGTGATTACACAGAGACTGCACCATGTGATTATACAGAGACTGCACCATGTGATTTGACAGAGGTTGCACCATGTGATTACACAGGGAGACTGCACCATGTGATTACACAGAGACTGCACCATGTGATTACACAGAGACTGCACCATGTGATTATACAGAGACTGCACCATGTGATTACACAGAGACTGCACCATGTGATTTTACAGAGACTGCACCATGTGATTTGACAGAGACTGCACCATGTGTTTACACAGGGAGACTGCACCATGTGATTACACAGAGACTGCACCATGTGATTACACAGAGACTGCACCATGTGATTATACAGAGACTGCACCATGTGATTACACAGAGACTGCACCATGTGAGTACACAGAGAATGCACCATGTGATTAGACAGAAACTGCACCATGTGATTACACAGAGACTGCACCATGTGATTATACAGTGACAGGACCATGTTTTTGAACACAAAGACTGCACCATGTGATTAAACAGAGACCACACCATGTTTTTAAACACAGATACTGCACCATGTGATTACACAGAGAGACTGCACCATGTGATTTCACAGAGCGACTTCACCATGTGCTTATACAGAGACTGCACCTTGTGATTACACAGAGACTGCACCATGTGATTACACAGAGAGACTGCACCATGTGATTACACAGAGATTGCACCATGTGATTACTCAGTGAGACTGTACCATGTGATTATACAGAGACTGCACCATGTGATTACACAGAGAGATTGCACCATGTGATTATACAGAGACTACACCATGTGATTACACAGAGAGACTGCACCATGTGATTACACAGAGAGACTGCACCATGTGATTACACAGAGACTGCACCATGTGATTACACAGTGAGACTGCACCATGTGATTTCACAGAGACTGCATCATGTGATTAAACAGAGACTGCACCATGTGATTACACAGAGAGACTGCACCATGTGATTACACAGAGCGACTGCACCATGTGATTACCCAAAAACTGCCCTATGTGATTACACAGAGAGACTGCACCATGTGATTACACAGTGAGACTGCAACATGTGATTACCCAGAGACTGCAACATGTGATTACACAGAGAGACTGCACCATGTAATTACACAGAGACTGCATCATGTGATTAAACAGAGACTGCACCATGTGATTACACAGAGAGACTGCACCATGTGATTACACAGAGCGACTGCACCATGTGATTACCCAAAAACTGCCCTATGTGATTACACAGAGAGACTGCACCATGTGATTACACAGTGAGACTGCAACATGTGATTACCCAGAGACTGCAACATGTGATTACACAGAGAGACTGCACCATGTAATTACACAGAGACTGCACCATGTGATTATACAGAGACTGCACCATATGATTACACAGAGAGACTGCACCATGTGATTATACAGTGAGACTGCAACATGTGATTACCCAGAGACAGCACCATGTGATTACACAGAGCGACTGCACCATGTGATTACCCAAAAACTGCCCCATGTGATTACACAGAGAGACTGCACCATGTGATTACACAGTGAGACTGTGCCATGTGATTATACAGAGATTGCACCATGTGATTACACAGAGAGACTGTACCATGTGATTATACAGAGATTGCACCATGTGATTATACAGAGACTGCACCATGTCATTACACAGAGGGACTGCACCATGTGATTACACAGTGAGACGGCACCATGTGATTTCATAGAGACTGCAACATGTGATTACACAGAGACTGCAACATGTGATTATACAGAGCGAATTCACCATGTGATTAAACAGAGACTGCAACATGTGATTACACAGGGACTGCAACATGTGATTGCACAGAGACTGCAACATGTGATTACACAGAGACTGCAACATGTGATTACACAGAGACTGCAACATGTAATTACAGAGACTGCATCACGTGATTACACAGAGAGATTGCACCATGTGATTACACAGAGAGGCTGCAACAGGTGATTACACAGAGACTGCAACATGTGATTTCACAGAGATTCTGCACCATATAATTACACAGAGACTGCACCATGATTTTAAACAGAGAGACTGCACCATGTGATTATACAGAGACTGCACCTTTTTTTTAAACAGAGAGACTGCACCATGTGATTATACAGAGACTGCACCATGTGATTACACAGAGACTGCACCATGTGATTATACAGAGACTGCACCATGTGATTACACAGAAACTGCATCATCTGATTGCACAGGGAGACTGCACCATGTGATTACCCAAAAACTGCCCCGTGTGATTACACAGAGAGATTGCACAATGTTATTACACAAAGACTGCACCATGTGATTACACAGGGCGACTTCACCATGTGATTACACAGAAACTGCAACATGTGATTACACAGAGACTGCACAATGTTATTACACAGAGATATAGCACCATGTGATTGCACAGAGACTGCACCATGTCATTACACAGGGAGACTGCACCATGTGATTACACATGGAGACTGCATCATGTGATTACACAGAGACTGCAACATGTGATTACACAGAGACTGCAACATGTGATTGCACAGAGACTGCAACATGTGATTACACAGAGACTGCAACACGTGATTACACAGAGTCTGCAACATGTGATGACAGAGAGACTGCAACATGTGATTACACGGAGACTGCAACATGTGATTACAGAGAGTGCATCATGTGATTACACAGAGAGACTGCACCATGTGATTACCCAGAGACTGCACCATCTGATTACACAGAGACTGCACCATGTGATTACACAGAGACAGCATCATGCGATTACACAGAGACTGCACCATGTCATTACACAGAGATACTGCACCATGTGGTTACACAGAGCAACTTCACCATGTGATTACACAGAGCGGCTCAAACAGGTTATTACACAGAGAGACTACACGATGTTATTACACAGAGAGACTGCAACATGCGATTATACAGAGACTGAATCATGTAATTTCACAGAAATTCTGCACCATATAATTACACAGAGAGACTGCACCAAGTGATTACAGAGACTGCACCATGTGATTACACAGAGAGACTGCACCAAGTGATTACACAGAGACTGCACCATGTGATTACACAGAGACAGCACCATGTGATTACACAGAGACTGCAACATGTGATTACACAGAGACTGCAACATGTGATTACAGAGACTGCATCATGTGATTACACAGAGAGATTGCACCATGTGATTACACAGAGAGGCTGCAACAGGTGATTACACAGAGACTGCAACATGTGATTTCACAGCGGCTGCAACATTTTATTACGTAGAGAGACTGCATCATGTGATTATACAGAGATTCTGCACCATACAATTACACAGAGACTGCACCATGATTTTAAACAGAGAGTCTGCAACATGCGATTATACAGAGACTGAATCATGTGATTTCACACAGATTCTGCACCATATAACTACACAGAGACTGCACCATGATTTTAAACAGAGAGACTGCACCATGTGATGATACAGAGACTGCACCTTTTTTTTAAACAGAGAGACTGCACCATGTGATTATACAGAGACTGCACCATGTGATTACACAGAGACTGCACCATGTGATTACAAAGAGTCTGTACCATGTGATTACAAAGAGACTGCACCATGATTTTAAACAGAGAGACTGCACCTTGTGATTACACAAAGACTGCACCATGTTATTATGCACATAGACTGCATCATGTGATTACACAGAGAGACTGCAGCATGTGATTACACAGAGCAACTTCACCATGTGATTATACAGAGACTGCACCATGATTTTAAACAGAGAGACTGCACCAAGTTTATAAACAGAGAGACTGCACCATGTGATTACACAGAGAGACTGCACAATGTGATTGCACAGAGACTGCACCATGCGATTACACAGAGACTGCAACATGTGATTGCACAGAGATTGCAACATGTGATTACACAGAGACTGCAACATGGAATTACACAGAGCCTGCAACATGTGATTACACAGAGACTGCAACATGTGATTGCACAGAGACTGCAACATGTGATTACACAGAGACTGTAACATGTGATTACACAGAGTCTGCAACATGTGATTACACAGAGTCTGCAACATGTGATTACACAGAGACTGCAACATGTGATTACACAGAGACTGCAACATGTGATTACACAGAGACTGCAACATGTGATTGCACAGAGACTGCAACATGTGATTACACAGAGACTGCAACACGTGATTACACAGAGTCTGCAACATGTGATGACAGAGAGACTGCAACATGTGATTACACGGAGACTGCAACATGTGATTACAGAGAGTGCATCATGTGATTACACAGAGAGATTGCACCATGTGATTATACAGAAACTGCACCAAGCGATTACACAGAGAGAATGAACAATGTTATTACACAGAGACGTCACCATGTGATTACACAGAGAGGCTGCAACAGGTGATTACACAGAGACTGCAACATGTGATTACACAGCGGCTGCAACATTTTATTACATAGAGAGACTGCATCATGTGATTATACAGAGACTGCACCATGTGATTTCACAGAGATTCTGCACCATATAATTACACAGAGAGTGCATCATGTTACTAAACAGAGATACTGCACCATGTGATTACACAGAGACTGCACCATCTGATTACACAGAGAGGCTGCACCATGTGATTACACAGAGAGACTGCACCATGTGATTACACAGAGAGACTGCATCATGTGATTATACAGAGACTGCACCATGTGATTACACAGAGAGACTGCATCATGTGATTACACAGGGAGACTGCACCGTGCGATTAGACTGAGACTGCGTCATGTGATTTCACAGAGATTCTGCACCATATAATTACACAGAGACTGCATCATGTGATTACCCAGAGACTGAACCATGTGATTACACAGAGAGACTGCACCATGTGATTACACAGAGAGACTGCACCATGTGATTACCCAGAGACTGCACCATCTGATTACACAGAGAGACTGCACCATGTGATTACCCAGAGACTGCACCATCTGATTACACAGAGACTGCACCATGTGATTACAGAGAGAGACTGCACCATGTGATTACCCAGAGACTGCACCATCTGATTACACAGAGACTGCACCATGTGATTACACAGAGAGACTGCACCATGTGATTACCCAGAGACTGCACCATCTGATTACACAGAGACTGCACCATGTGATTACACAGAGAGACTGCACCATGTGATTACCCAGAGACTGCACCATCTGATTACACAAAGATTGCATCATGTGATTACACAGAGATTCTGCAACAAGGGATTACACAGAGACTGCACCTTGTGATTGGACAGAAACTGCACCATGTGATTAGACCGAATCTGCACCATGTGATTAGACAGTAACTGCACCATGTGATTAGACAGAGAGTGCACCATGTGATTAGACAGAAACTGCACCATGTGATTAGACAGAGACTGCACCATGTGATCAAACAGAGTCTGCACCATGTGATTTGACAGAGACTGCACCATGTGATTACACAGAGACTGCACCACGTGATTTGACAGAGACTGCACCATGTGATTTGACAGACATTGCACCATGTGATTACACAGAGACTGCACCATGTGATTTGACAGAGATTGCACCATGTGGTTACACAGAGACTGCACCATGTGATTTGACAGAGACTGCACCATGTGATTACACAGAGACTGCACCATGTGATTATACAGAGACTGCACCATGTGATTTGACAGAGGTTGCACCATGTAATTACACAGAGACTGCACCATGTGATTTTACAGAGACTGCACCATGTGATTTGACAGAGACTGCACCATGTGTTTACACAGGGAGACTGCACCATGTGATTACACAGAGACTGCACCATGTGATTACACAGAGACTGCACCATGTGAGTACACAGAGAATGCACCATGTGATTAGACAGAAACTGCACCATGTGATTACACAGAGACTGCACCATGTGATTATACAGTGACAGGACCATGTTTTTGAACACAAAGACTGCACCATGTGATTAAACAGAGACCACACCATGTTTTTAAACACAGATACTGCACCATGTGATTACACAGAGAGACTGCACCATGTGATTTCACAGAGCGACTTCACCATGTGCTTATACAGAGACTGCACCTTGTGATTACACAGAGACTGCACCATGTGATTACACAGAGAGACTGCACCATGTGATTACACAGAGATTGCACCATGTGATTACTCAGTGAGACTGTACCATGTGATTATACAGAGACTGCACCATGTGATTACACAGAGAGATTGCACCATGTGATTATACAGAGACTGCACCATGTGATTACACAGAGAGACTGCACCATGTGATTACACAGAGACTGCACCATGTGATTACACAGTGAGACTGCACCATGTGATTTCACAGAGACTGCATCATGTGATTAAACAGAGACTGCACCATGTGATTACACAGAGAGACTGCACCATGTGATTACACAGAGCGACTGCACCATGTGATTACCCAAAAACTGCCCTATGTGATTACACAGAGAGACTGCACCATGTGATTACACAGTGAGACTGCAACATGTGATTACCCAGAGACAGCACCATGTGATTACACAGAGATTGCACCATGTAATTACACAGAGACTGCACCATGTGATTACACAGAGGTTGCACCATGTGATTACACAGAGACTGCACCATGTGATTACACAGAGAGACTGCACCATGTAATTACACAGAGACTGCACCATCTGATTACACAGAGACTGCACCATCTGATTACACAGAGAGACTGCACCATGATTTTAAACAAAGCGACTGCACCATGCGATTATACAGAGAGACTGCACCATGATTTTAAACAAAGAGACTGCACCATGTGATTACACAGAAACTGCGCCATGTGATTACACAGAGACTGCACCATGTGATTACACAGTGACTGCATCATGTGATTACCCAGAGACTGCACCATGTGATTACACAGAGAGATTGCATCAAATGATTACACAGAGCAACTTCACCATCTGATTACACAGAGAGACTGCACCATGCGATTATACAAAGACTGCATCATGTGATTTCACAGAGATTCTGCACCATATAATTACACAGAGACTGCACCATGATTTTAAACAGAGAGACTGCAACATGTGATAACACAGAGCGACTTCACCATGTGATTATACAGAGACTGCACCATGTGATTACACAGAGCGACTTCACCATGTGATTACACAGAAACTGCATCATCTGATTACACAGGGAGACTGCACCATGTGATTACACAGAGACTGCATCATGTGATTACACAGCAACTGCAACATGTGATTACACAGAGAGACTGCACCATGTCATTACACAGAGAGACTGCACCATGTGATTACACATGGAGACTGCATCATGTGATTACACAAAGTCTGCACCATGTGATTAAACAGAGACTGCACCATGTGATTACACAAAGTCTGCACCATGTGATTAAACAGAGACAGCACCATGTGATTACACAGAGAGACTGCACCATGTGATTACACAAAGACTGCACCATGTGATTACACAGAGAGACTGCACCATGTGATTACACAGAGACTGCAACATGTGATTGCACAGAGACTGCAACATGTGATTACACAGAGACTGCAACATGTGATTGCACAGAGACTGCAATATGTGATTACACAGAGACTGCAACATGTGATTACACAGAGACTGCAACATGTGATTGCACAGAGACTGCAATATGTGATTACACAGAGACTGCAACATGTGATTACACAGAGACTGCAACATGTGATTACAGAGACTGCATCATGTGATTACAAAGAGAGATTGCACCATGTGATTACACAGAGAGGCTGCAACAGGTGATTACACAGAGACTGCAACATGTGATTTCACAGCGGCTGCAACATTTTATTACGTAGAGAGACTGCATCATGTGATTATACAGAGATTCTGCACCATATAATTACACAGAGACTGCACCCTGATTTTAAACAGAGAGACTGCAACATGCGATTATACAGAGACTGAATCATGTGATTTCACAGAGATTCTGCACCATATAATTACACAGAGACTGCACCATGATTTTAAACAGAGAGACTTCACCATGTGATTCCACAGAGACTGCACCATGTGATTACACAGAGACTGCACCATGTGATTACACAGAGAGGTTACACCATGTGATTATACAGAGACTGCACCTTTTTTTTAAACAGAGAGACTGCGCCATGTGATTATACAGAGACTGCACCATGTGATTACACAGAGACTGCACCATGTGATTATACAGAGACTGCACCATGTGATTACACAGAGACTGCACCATGTGATTACAAAGAGTCTGCACCATGTGATTACAAAGAGACTGCACCATGTGATTACACAGAGCCTGCACCATGTGATTACCCAGAGACTGCCCCATGTGATTACAAAGAGACTGCACCATGTGATTACACAGAGACTGCACCATGTGAATACACAGAGAGACTGCACCATGTGATTACCCAGTGACTGCACCATCTGATTACACAGAGACTGCACCATGTGATTACACAGAGACAGCATCATGCGATTACACAGAGACTGCACCATGTGATTACACAGAGATACTGCACCATGTGGTTACACAGAGCGACTTCACCATGTGATTACACAGAGCGGCTCAAACAGGTTATTACACAGAGAGACTACACGATGTTATTACACAGAGAGACTGCAACATGCGATTATACAGAGACTGAATCATGTAATTTCACAGAAATTCTGCACCATATAATTACACAGAGAGACTGCACCAAGTGATTACAGAGACTGCACCATGTGATTACACAGAGAGACTGCACCAAGTGATTACACAGAGACTGCACCATGTGATTCCACAGAGACAGCACCATGTGATTACACAGAGACTGCACCATGTGATTACACAGAGAGGTTGCACCATGTGATTATACAGAGACTGCACCTTTTTTTTAAACAGAGAAACTGCGCCATGTGATTATACAGAGACTGCACCATGTGATTACAAAGAGTCTGCACCATGTGATTACAAAGAGACTGCACCATGACTTTAAACAGAGAGACTGCACCTTGTGATTACACATAGACTGCATCATGTGAATACACAGAGAGACTGCACCATGTGATTACCCAGAGACTGCCCCATGTGATTACAAAGAGACTGCACCATGTGAATACACAGAGAGACTGCACCATGTGATTACCCAGAGACTGCACCATCTGATTACACAGAGACTGCACCATGTGATTGCACAGAGACAGCATCATGCGATTACACAGAGACTGCACCATGTGATTACACAGAGATACTGCACCATGTGGTTACACAGAGCAACTTCACCATGTGATTACACAGAGCGGCTCAAACAGGTTATTACACAGAGAGACTACACGATGTTATTACACAGAGAGACTGCAACATGCGATTATACAGAGACTGAATCATGTAATTTCACAGAAATTCTGCACCATATAATTACACAGAGAGACTGCACCAAGTGATTACAGAGACTGCACCATGTGATTACACAGAGAGACTGCACCAAGTGATTACACAGAGACTGCACCATGTGATTACACAGAGACAGCACCATGTGATTACACAGAGACTGCAACATGTGATTACACAGAGACTGCAGCATGTGATTACACAGAGACTACAACATGTGATTACACAGAGACTGCAACATGTGATTACACAGAGACTGCAACATGTGATTACACAGAGAGACTGCAACATGTGATTACAGAGGCTGCACCATGTGATTACACAGAGAGACTGCACCATGTGATTACACAGAGAGACTGCACCATGTGATTACACAGAGAGACTACACCATGTGATTACACAGAGACTGCATCATGTGATTACACAGAGAGACTGCAACATGTGATTACAGAGACTGCACCATGTGATTACACAGAGACTGCAACATGTGATTACAGAGACTGCACCATGTGATTACACAGAGACTGCAACATGTGATTACACAGAGACTGCACCATGTGATTACACAGAGAGACTGCACCAAGTGATTACACAGAGACTGCACCATGTGATTACACAGAGACAGCACCATGTGATTACACAGAGACTGCAACATGTGATTACACAGAGACTGCAGCATGTGATTACACAGAGACTACAACATGTGATTACACAGAGACTGCAACATGTGATTACACAGAGACTGCAACATGTGATTACACAGAGAGACTGCAACATGTGATTACAGAGGCTGCACCATGTGATTACACAGAGAGACTGCACCATGTGATTACACAGAGAGACTGCACCATGTGATTACACAGAGAGACTACACCATGTGATTACACAGAGACTGCATCATGTGATTACACAGAGAGACTGCAACATGTGATTACAGAGACTGCACCATGTGATTACACAGAGACTGCAACATGTGATTACAGAGACTGCACCATGTGATTACACAGAGACTGCAACATGTGATTACACAGAGACTGCACCAATTGATTACACAGAGAGAATGAACAAT
The DNA here is from genome assembly GCF_964194155.1 of Cetorhinus maximus. Classification (NCBI taxonomy): domain Eukaryota; kingdom Metazoa; phylum Chordata; class Chondrichthyes; order Lamniformes; family Cetorhinidae; genus Cetorhinus; species Cetorhinus maximus. Next base: position 21,635,527 of record NC_135905.1, on the reverse strand, counting down.
GTTATTGCACAGAGACTTCACCATGTGATTACACAGCGGCTGCAACATTTTATTACATAGAGAGACTGCACCATGTGATTACACAGAAACTGTAACATGTAATTACACAGAGGGACTGCACCATGTGATTACACAGAGTCTGCAGCATGTGATTACACAGAGACTGCACCATGTGATTACACAAAGTCTGCACCATGTGATTAAACAGAGACAGCACCATGTGATTACACAGAGAGACTGCACCATGTGATTACACAAAGACTGCACCATGTGATTACACAGAGAGACTGCACCATGTGATTACACAGAGACTGCAACATGTGATTGCACAGAGACTGCAACATGTGATTACACAGAGACTGCAACATGTGATTGCACAGAGACTGCAATATGTGATTACACAGAGACTGCAACATGTGATTACACAGAGACTGCAACATGTGATTGCACAGAGACTGCAATATGTGATTACACAGAGACTGCAACATGTGATTACACAGAGACTGCAACATGTGATTACAGAGACTGCATCATGTGATTACAAAGAGAGATTGCACCATGTGATTACACAGAGAGGCTGCAACAGGTGATTACACAGAGACTGCAACATGTGATTTCACAGCGGCTGCAACATTTTATTACGTAGAGAGACTGCATCATGTGATTATACAGAGATTCTGCACCATATAATTACACAGAGACTGCACCCTGATTTTAAACAGAGAGACTGCAACATGCGATTATACAGAGACTGAATCATGTGATTTCACAGAGATTCTGCACCATATAATTACACAGAGACTGCACCATGATTTTAAACAGAGAGACTTCACCATGTGATTCCACAGAGACTGCACCATGTGATTACACAGAGACTGCACCATGTGATTACACAGAGAGGTTACACCATGTGATTATACAGAGACTGCACCTTTTTTTTAAACAGAGAGACTGCGCCATGTGATTATACAGAGACTGCACCATGTGATTACACAGAGACTGCACCATGTGATTATACAGAGACTGCACCATGTGATTACACAGAGACTGCACCATGTGATTACAAAGAGTCTGCACCATGTGATTACAAAGAGACTGCACCATGTGATTACACAGAGCCTGCACCATGTGATTACCCAGAGACTGCCCCATGTGATTACAAAGAGACTGCACCATGTGATTACACAGAGACTGCACCATGTGAATACACAGAGAGACTGCACCATGTGATTACCCAGTGACTGCACCATCTGATTACACAGAGACTGCACCATGTGATTACACAGAGACAGCATCATGCGATTACACAGAGACTGCACCATGTGATTACACAGAGATACTGCACCATGTGGTTACACAGAGCGACTTCACCATGTGATTACACAGAGCGGCTCAAACAGGTTATTACACAGAGAGACTACACGATGTTATTACACAGAGAGACTGCAACATGCGATTATACAGAGACTGAATCATGTAATTTCACAGAAATTCTGCACCATATAATTACACAGAGAGACTGCACCAAGTGATTACAGAGACTGCACCATGTGATTACACAGAGAGACTGCACCAAGTGATTACACAGAGACTGCACCATGTGATTCCACAGAGACAGCACCATGTGATTACACAGAGACTGCACCATGTGATTACACAGAGAGGTTGCACCATGTGATTATACAGAGACTGCACCTTTTTTTTAAACAGAGAAACTGCGCCATGTGATTATACAGAGACTGCACCATGTGATTACAAAGAGTCTGCACCATGTGATTACAAAGAGACTGCACCATGACTTTAAACAGAGAGACTGCACCTTGTGATTACACATAGACTGCATCATGTGAATACACAGAGAGACTGCACCATGTGATTACCCAGAGACTGCCCCATGTGATTACAAAGAGACTGCACCATGTGAATACACAGAGAGACTGCACCATGTGATTACCCAGAGACTGCACCATCTGATTACACAGAGACTGCACCATGTGATTGCACAGAGACAGCATCATGCGATTACACAGAGACTGCACCATGTGATTACACAGAGATACTGCACCATGTGGTTACACAGAGCAACTTCACCATGTGATTACACAGAGCGGCTCAAACAGGTTATTACACAGAGAGACTACACGATGTTATTACACAGAGAGACTGCAACATGCGATTATACAGAGACTGAATCATGTAATTTCACAGAAATTCTGCACCATATAATTACACAGAGAGACTGCACCAAGTGATTACAGAGACTGCACCATGTGATTACACAGAGAGACTGCACCAAGTGATTACACAGAGACTGCACCATGTGATTACACAGAGACAGCACCATGTGATTACACAGAGACTGCAACATGTGATTACACAGAGACTGCAGCATGTGATTACACAGAGACTACAACATGTGATTACACAGAGACTGCAACATGTGATTACACAGAGACTGCAACATGTGATTACACAGAGAGACTGCAACATGTGATTACAGAGGCTGCACCATGTGATTACACAGAGAGACTGCACCATGTGATTACACAGAGAGACTGCACCATGTGATTACACAGAGAGACTACACCATGTGATTACACAGAGACTGCATCATGTGATTACACAGAGAGACTGCAACATGTGATTACAGAGACTGCACCATGTGATTACACAGAGACTGCAACATGTGATTACAGAGACTGCACCATGTGATTACACAGAGACTGCAACATGTGATTACACAGAGACTGCACCAATTGATTACACAGAGAGAATGAACAATGTTATTGCACAGAGACTTCACCATGTGATTACACAGCGGCTGCAACATTTTATTACATAGAGAGACTGCACCATGTGATTACACAGAAACTGTAACATGTAATTACACAGAGGGACTGCACCATGTGATTACACAGAGTCTGCAGCATGTGATTACACAGAGACTGCACCATGTGATTACACAGGGACTGCACCATGTGATTACACAGAGACTGCACCATGTGATTAAACAGAGACTGCACCATGTGATTACACAGATACTGCACCATGTGATTACACAGACAGACTGCACCATGTGATTACACAGAGACTGCACCATGTGATTAAACAGAGACTGCACCATGTGATTAAACAGAGACTGCAACATGTGATTACACAGAGACTGCACCATGTTATTAAACAGAGAGACTTCACCATGAGATTATGCAGAGACTGCACCATGTGATTATACAGAGACTGCAACATGTGATTATACAGAGGCTGCATCATGTGATTTCACAGAGACTGCACCATGTTATTAAACAGAGAGACTTCGCCATGAGATTATGCAGGGACTGCACCATGTGATTATACAGAGACTGCAACATGTGATTATACAGAGGCTGCATCATGTGATTTCACAGAGACTGCACCATGTTATTAAACAGAGAGACTTCACCATGAGATTATGCAGAGACTGCACGATTTTTTAAACAGAGAGACTGCATCATCTGATTACACAGGGAGACTGCACCATGTGATTTCACAAAGACAGCACCATGTGATTGCACACAGAGACTGCATCATGCGATTACACAGAGAGACTGCACCATATGATTACCCAGAGACTGCACCATCTGATTACACAGAGACTGCACCATCTGATTACACAGAGACTGCACGATGTGATTATACAGAGACTGCACCATGTGATTACACAGAGACTGCACCATGTGATTAGACAGAGAGACTGCACCATCTGATTAAACAGAGAGACTGCACCATGTGATTACACAGAGAGACTGCACCATGTGATTACAGAGACAGGCTGCACCATGTGATTATACAGAGAGACTGCGCCATGTGATTACACAGAGAATGCACCATGTGATTACACAGAAACTGCACCATGTGATTAGACAGAAACTGCACCATGTGATTACACAGAAACTGCACCATGTGATTACACAGCGACTGCACCTTGTGATTACACAGAAACTGCACCATATGATTACACAGAGAGACTGCACCATGTGATTACACAGAAATTGCACCATGTGATTACACAGAGACTGCAACATGTGAATAGACAGAGACTGCAACATGTTATTACACAGAGACTGCAACATGTGATTACACAGAGACTGTAACTGGGATTACACAGAGAGAATGCACCATGTGATTACACAGAGTCTGCACCATGTGATTACACAGAGACTGCACCATGTGATTACACAGTATGCAACATGTGATTACACAGACAGACTGCACCATGTGATTACACAGAGTCTGCACCATGTGATTACACATAGACTGCACCATGTGATTACACAGAGTCTGCACCATGTGATTACACATAGACTGCACCATGTGATTACACAGACAGACTGCAACATGTGATTACACAGAGAGACTGCACCATGTGATTACACAGAGAGACTGCACCATGTAATTACACAGAGACTGCACCATGTGATTACACAGAGATTGCACCATGTGATTACACAGTGACTGCACCATGTGATTACACAGAGAGACTGCACCATGTAATTACACAGAGACTGCACCATGTGATTACACAGAGACTGCACCATGTGATTACACAGAGACTGCACCATGCGATTACACAGAGAGACTGCACCATGTGATTACCCAGAGAGACTGCAACATGTGATTACACAGAGAGACTGCACCATGTGATTACACAGAGAGACTGCACCATGTTATTACACAGAGACTGCACCATGTTATTACACAGAGACTGCACCATCTGATTACACAGAGAGACTGCAGCATGTGATTGCACAGAGACTGCACTATGTGATTACACAAAAAATGCACCATGTGATTACACAGAGCGACTTCACCATGTGATTACACAGAGACTGCACCATCTGATTACACAGAGATACTGCACCATGTGATTACACAGAGATGTTGCACCATGTGATTACACAGAGACTACACCATCTGATTACACATAGACTGCACCATCTGATTACACATTGACTGCACCATCTGATTACACAGAGAGACTGCACCATGATTTTAAACAAAGAGACTGCACCATGCGATTATACAGAGAGACTGCACCATGATTTTAAACAAAGAGACTGCACCATGTGATTACACAGAAACTGCGCCATGTGATTACACAGAGACTGCACCATGTGATTACACAGAGCATGCACAATGTTATTACACAGACACTGCACCATGTGATTACACAGGTACTGCATCATGTGATTACCCAGAGAATGCACCATGTGATTACACAGAGAGATTGCATCAAATGATTACACAGAGAGACTGCACCATGCGATTATACAAAGACTGCATCATGTGATTTCACAGAGATTCTGCACCATATAATTACACAGAGACTGCACCATGATTTTAAACAGAGAGACTGCAACATGTGATAACACAGAGCGACTTCACCATGTGATTATACAGAGACTGCACCATGTGATTACACAGAGAGACTTCACCATGTGATTACACAGAAACTGCATCATCTGATTACACAGGGAGACTGCACCATGTGATTACACAGAGACCGCATCATGTGATTACACAGCAACTGCAACATGTGATTACACAGAGAGACTGCACCATGTGATTACACAAAGACTGCACCATGTGATTACACAGAGAGACTGCACCATGTGATTACACAGAGACTGCAACATGTGATTACACAGAGACTGCACCAATTGATTACACAGAGAGAATGAATAATGTTATTGCACAGAGAATTCACCATGTGATTACACAGCGGCTGCAACATTTTATTACATAGAGAGACTGCACCATGTGATTACACAGAAACTGTAACATGTAATTACACAGAGGGACTGCACCATGTGATTACACAGAGTCTGCAGCATGTGATTACACAGAGACTGCACCATGTGATTACACAGAGACTGCACCATGTGATTACACAGAGACTGCACCATGTGATTAAACAAAGACTGCACCATGTGATTACACAGAGCGACTTCACCATGTGATTACACAGAAACTGCATCATCTGATTACACAGGGAGACTGCACCATGTGATTACACAGAGACCGCATCATGTGATTACACAGCAACTGCAACATGTGATTACACAGAGAGACTGCACAATGTTATTACACAGAGAGATTGCACCATGTGATTGCACAGAGACTGCACCATGTCATTACACAGAGAGACTGCACCATGTGATTACACATGGAGACTGCATCATGTGATTACACAAAGTCTGCACCATGTGATTAAACAGAGACAGCACCATGTGATTACACAGAGAGACTGCACCATGTGATTACACAAAGACTGCACCATGTGATTACACAGAGAGACTGCACCATGTGATTACACAGAGACTGCAACATGTGATTACACAGAGACTGCAACATGTGATTGCACAGAGACTGCAACATGTGATTGCACAGAGACTGCAACATGTGATTACACAGAGACTGCAACATGTGATTGCACAGAGACTGCAACATGTGATTACACAGAGACTGGAACATGTGATTACACAGAGACTGCAACATGTGATTGCACAGAGACTGCAACATGTGATTACACAGAGACTGCAACATGTGATTACACAGAGACTGCAACATGTGATTACAGAGACTGCATCATGTGATTACACAGAGAGATTGCACCATGTGATTACACAGAGAGGCTGCAACAGGTGATTACACAGAGACTGCAACATGTGATTTCACAGCGGCTGCAACATTTTATTACGTAGAGAGACTGCATCATGTGATTATACAGAGATTCTGCACCATATAATTACACAGAGACTGCACCATGATTTTAAACAGAGAGACTGCAACATGCGATTATACAGAGACTGAATCATGTGATTTCACAGAGATTCTGCACCATATAATTACACAGAGACTGCACCATGATTTTAAACAGAGAGACTTCACCATGTGATTCCACAGAGACTGCACCATGTGATTACACAGAGACTGCACCATGTGATTACACAGAGAGGTTGCACCATGTGATTATACAGAGACTGCACCTTTTTTTTAAACAGAGAGACTGCGCCATGTGATTATACAGAGACTGCACCATTTGATTACACAGAGACTGCACCATGTGATTATACAGAGACTGCACCATGTGATTACACAGAGACTGCACCATGTGATTACAAAGAGTCTGCACCATGTGATTACAAAGAGACTGCACCATGATTTTAAACAGAGAGACTGCACCTTGTGATTACACATAGACTGCATCATGTGAATACACAGAGAGACTGCACCATGTGATTACCCAGAGACTGCACCATGTGATTACACAGAGACTGCACCATGTGATTACACAGAGACAGCATCATGCGATTACACAGAGACTGCACCATGTGTTTACACAGAGATACTGCACCATGTGGTTACACAGAGCGACTTCACCATGTGATTACACAGAGCGGCTCAAACAGGTTATTACACAGAGAGACTACACGATGTTATTACACAGAGAGACTGCAACATGCGATTATACAGAGACTGAATCATGTAATTTCACAGAAATTCTGCACCATATAATTACACAGAGAGACTGCAACATGTGATTACAGAGACTGCATCATGTGATTACACAGAGAGATTGCACCATGTGATTACACAGAGAGGCTGCAACAGGTGATTACACAGAGACTGCAACATGTGATTTCACAGCGGCTGCAACATTTTATTACGTAGAGAGACTGCATCATGTGATTATACAGAGATTCTGCACCATATAATTACACAGAGACTGCACCATGATTTTAAACAGAGAGACTGCAACATGTGATAACACAGAGACTGCTCCATGTGATTACACAGAGAGACTGCAACATGTGATTACAGAGGCTGCACCATGTGATTACACAGAGAGACTTCACCATGTGATTACACAGAGAGACTGCACCATGTGATTACACAGAGAGACTACACCATGTGATTACACAGAGACTGCATCATGTGATTACACAGAGAGACTGCAACATGTGATTACAGAGACTGCACCATGTGATTACGCAGAGACTGCAACATGTGATTACAGAGACTGCACCATGTGATTACACAGAGACTGCAACATGTGATTACACAGAGACTGCACCAATTGATTACACAGAGAGAATGAACAATGTTATTGCACAGAGAATTCACCATGTGATTACACAGCGGCTGCAACATTTTATTACATAGAGAGACTGCACCATGTGATTACACAGAAACTGTAACATGTAATTACACAGAGGGACTGCACCATGTGATTACACAGAGTCTGCAGCATGTGATTACACAGAGACTGCACCATGTGATTACACAGAGACTGCACCATGTGATTACACAGAGACTGCACCATGTGATTAAACAGAGACTGCACCATGTGATTACACAGAGCGACTTCACCATGTGATTACACAGAAACTGCATCATCTGATTACACAGGGAGACTGCACCATGTGATTACACAGAGACCGCATCATGTGATTACACAGCAACTGCAACATGTGATTACACAGAGAGACTGCACAATGTTATTACACAGAGAGATTGCACCATGTGATTGCACAGAGACTGCACCATGTCATTACACAGAGAGACTGCACCATGTGATTACACATGGAGACTGCATCATGTGATTACACAAAGTCTGCACCATGTGATTAAACAGAGACAGCACCATGTGATTACACAGAGAGACTGCACCATGTGATTACACAAAGACTGCACCATGTGATTACACAGAGAGACTGCACCATGTGATTACACAGAGACTGCAACATGTGATTACACAGAGACTGCAACATGTGATTGCACAGAGACTGCAACATGTGATTACACAGAGACTGCAACATGTGATTACACAGAGCGACTTCACCATGTGATTACACAGAGACTGCACCATTTGATTACAAAGAGAGACGGCACCATGTGATTACACAGAGACTGCATCATGTGATTACACAGAGAGACTGCACCATGTTTTTAAACAGAGAGACTGCACCATGTGATTACACAGAGACTGCACTATTTGATTACGCACAGACTGCACTATGTGATTACACAAGTCCGCAGCATGTGATTACACAGAGAGATTGCACCATGTGATTACACAGAGACTGCACCATGTGATTACACGGAGAGACTGCACCATCAGATTACAGAGAGACTGCACCATGTGATTACACAGAGAAACTGCACCATTTGATTATACAGAGACTGCACCATGTGATTACATAGAGACTGCACCATGTGATTACACATAGAGACTGCACCATGTGATTACACAGAGAGACTGCATCATGTGATTACACAGAGACTGCACCATGTGATTACACAGAGACTGCACCATGTGATTACACATAGAGACTGCACCATGTGATTACACAGAGACTGCACCATGTGATTACACAGAGAGACTGCACCATGTGATTAGACAAAGACTGCACCATTTGATTACACAGAGACAGCATCATGCGATTACACAGAGACTGCACCATGTGATTACACAGAGATACTGCACCATGTGGTTACACAGAGCGACTTCACCATGTGATTACACAGAGCGGCTCAAACAGGTTATTACACAGAGAGACTACACGATGTTATTACACAGAGAGACTGCAACATGCGATTATACAGAGACTGAATCATGTAATTTCACAGAAATTCTGCACCATATAATTACACAGAGAGACTGCACCAAGTGATTACAGAGACTGCACCATGTGATTACACAGAGAGACTGCACCAAGTGATTACACAGAGACTGCACCATGTGATTACACAGAGACAGCACCATGTGATTACACAGAGACTGCAACATGTGATTACACAGAGACTGCAACATGTGATTACAGAGACTGCATCATGTGATTACACAGAGAGATTGCACCATGTGATTACACAGAGAGGCTGCAACAGGTGATTACACAGAGACTGCAACATGTGATTTCACAGCGGCTGCAACATTTTATTATGTAGAGAGACTGCATCATGTGATTATACAGAGATTCTGCACCATATAATTACACAGAGACTGCACCATGATTTTAAACAGAGAGACTGCAACATGTGATAACACAGAGACTGCTCCATGTGATTACACAGAGAGACTGCAACATGTGATTACAGAGGCTGCACCATGTGATTACACAGAGAGACTGCACCATGTGATTACACAGAGAGACTGCACCATGTGATTACACAGAGAGACTACACCATGTGATTACACAGAGACTGCATCATGTGATTACACAGAGAGACTGCAACATGTGATTACAGAGACTGCACCATGTGATTACGCAGAGACTGCAACATGTGATTACAGAGACTGCACCATGTGATTACACAGAGACTGCAACATGTGATTACACAGAGACTGCACCAATTGATTACACAGAGAGAATGAACAATGTTATTGCACAGAGAATTCACCATGTGATTACACAGCGGCTGCAACATTTTATTACATAGAGAGACTGCACCATGTGATTACACAGAAACTGTAACATGTAATTACACAGAGGGACTGCACCATGTGATTACACAGAGTCTGCAGCATGTGATTACACAGAGACTGCACCATGTGATTACACAGAGACTGCACCATGTGATTAAACAGAGACTGCACCATGTGATTACACAGACAGACTGCACCATGTGATTACACAGAGACTGCACCATGTGATTAAACAGAGACTGCACCATGTGATTAAACAGAGACTGCAACATGTGATTACACAGAGACTGCACCATGTTATTAAACAGAGAGACTTCACCATGAGATTATGCAGAGACTGCACCATGTGATTATACAGAGACTGCAACATGTGATTATACAGAGGCTGCATCATGTGATTTCACAGAGACTGCACCATGTTATTAAACAGAGAGACTTCACCATGAGATTATGCAGAGACTGCACCATGTGATTATACAGAGACTGCAACATGTGATTATACAGAGGCTGCATCATGTGATTTCACAGAGACTGCACCATGTTATTAAACAGAGAGACTTCACCATGAAATTATGCAGAGACTGCACCATTTTTTAAACAGAGAGACTGCATCATCTGATTACACAGGGAGACTGCACCATGTGATTACACAAAGACAGCACCATGTGATTACACACAGAGACTGCATCATGCGATTACACAGAGAGACTGCACCATATGATTACCCAGAGACTGCACCATCTGATTACACAGAGACTGCACCATCTGATTACACAGAGACTGCACCATCTGATTACACAGAGACTGCACCATGTGATTAGACAGAGAGACTGCACCATGTGATTACACAGAGAGACTGCACCATGTGATTATACAGAGAGACTGCACCATCTGATTACACAGAGAAACTGCACCATGTGATTACACCGAGACTGCACAATGTGATTTGACAGAGAGACTGCACCATGTGATTACACAGAGAATGCACCATGTGATTAGACAGAAACTGCACCATGTGATTACACAGAAACTGCACCATGTGATTACACAGAAACTGCACCATGTGATTACACAGCGACTGCACGATGTGATTACACAGAAACTGCACCATATGATTACACAGAGAGACTGCACCATGTGATTACACAGAAATTGCACCATGTGATTAGACAAGGAGACTGCACCATGTGATTTGCCAGAGACTGCACCATGTGATTACACAGAGACTGCAACATGTGAATAGACAGAGACTGCAACATGTGAATAGACAGAGACTGCACCATGAGATTACACAGAGAGTGCAACATGTGATTACAGAGAGTCTGTAACTGGGATTACACAGAGAGAATGCACCATGTGATTACACAGAGTCTGCACCATGTGATTACACAGAGACTGCAACATGTGATTACACAGACAGACTGCACCATGTGATTACACAGAGTCGGCACCATGTGATTACACATAGACTGCACCATGTGATTACACAGAGTCTGCACCATGTGATTACACATAGACTGCACCATGTGATTACACAGACAGACTGCAACATGTGATTACACAGAGAGACTGCACCATGTGATTACACAGAGAGATTGCACCATGTGATTACACAGAGAGACTGCACCATGTGATTACACAGAGAGACTGCACCATGTGATTACACAGAGAGACTGCACCATGTGATTACACAGAGAGATTGCACCATGTGATTACACAGAGACTGCACCATGTGATAACACAGAGAAACTGCACCATGTGATTAGACAGACTGCACCATGTGATTACACAGAGACTGCACTATGTGATTCTACAGAGACTGCAGCATGTGATTACACAGAGATTGCACCATGTGATTACACAGAGACTGCACCATGTGATTACACAGAGACTGCACCATGTGATTACACAGAGTCTGCACCATGTGATTACACATAGACTGCACCATGTGATTACACAGAGAGACTGCTCCATGTGATTACACAGAGAGACTGCACTATGTGATTACACAGAGTCTGCACCATGTGATCACACATAGACTGCACCATGTGATTACACAGAGAGGCTGCACCATGTGATTTGACAGAGAGACTGCACCATGTGATTACAGAGAGAGACTGCACCATGTGATTAGACAGAGACTGCACCATGTGATTACACAGAGAGAGTGCTCCATGTGATTAGACAGAGAGACTGCACCATGTGATTAGACAGAGACTGCACCATGTGTTTACACAGAGAGACTGCACCATCTGATTACACAGAGAGACGGCACCATGTGATTAGACAGAGACTGCACCATTTGATTACACAGAGAGACGGCACCATGTGATTACACAGAGACTGCACCATGTGATTACACAGAGAGACGGCACCATGTGATTACACAGAGACTGCATCATGTGATTACACAGAGACTGCACCATGTGATTACACAGAGACTGCACTATTTGATTACGCACAGACTGCACCATGTGATTACACAAGTCCGCAGCATGTGATTACACAGAGAGATTGCACCATGTGATTACACAGAGACTGCACCATGTGATTACACGAAGAGACTGCACCATCAGATTACAGAGAGACTGCACCATGTGATTACACAGAGAAACTGCACCATTTGATTATACAGAGACTGCACCATGTGATTACACAGAGACTGCACCATGTGATTACACATAGAGACTGCACCATGTGATTACACAGAGAGACTGCATCATGTGATTACACAGAAACTGCACCATGTGATTACACAGAGACTGCACTATGTGATTACACATAGAGACTGCACCATGTGATTACACAGAGAGACTGCACCATGTGATTAGACAAAGACTGCACCATTTGATTACACAGAGAAACTGCACCATGTGATTAGACAGAGACTGCACCATGTGATTACACAGAGATTGCACCATGTGATTACACAGAGACTGCATCATGTGATTACACAGAGACTGCACCATGTGATTATCCAGAAACTGCACCATGTGATTCTACAGAGACTGCACCATGTGATTACACAGAGACTTCACCATGTGATTACACAGAGACTGCACCATGTGATTACACTGAGACTGCACCATGTGATTCTACTGGGACTGCACCATGTGATTAGACAGAGGGTCTGCACATGTGAATACACCGAGACTGCACCATGTGATTACACTGAGACTGCACCATGTGATTACACAGAGACTGCACCATGTGATTACACCGAGACTGCACAATGTGATTCTACAGAGACTGCACCATGTGATTAGACAGAGGGTCTGCACCATGTAATTACACAGAGACTTCAACAGGTGATTACACAGGGACTGCATCATGTAATTACACAGAGACTGCAACATGTGATTACCCGGAGACTGCACCATGTGATTACACAGAGACTGCACCATGTGATTACACAGCGAGACTGCACCATGTGATTACACGCAGACTGCACCATGTGATTACACAGAGACTGCACCATGTGATTAGACGGAGATTGCACCATGTGATTACATAGAGAATACATCATGTGATTACACAGAGACTGCACCATGTGATTAGACAGAGACTGCACCATGTGATTACATAGACACTGCACCATGTGATTACATAGAGACTGCACCATGTGATTACACAGAGTCTGCACTAGGTGATTAAACAGAGGCTGCACCATGTGGTTACAGAGAGACTGCACCATGTGATTACACAGAGACTGCAAAATGTTATTACACAGAGACTGCATAATATTATTACACAGAGACTGCACCATGTGATTACACAGAGATGCTGCAACAGGTCATTACACAGAGAGACTGTACTATGTGATTACACACAGAGAGTGCATCAAGTGATTACACAGAGAGGCTGCAACAGATGATTACACCATGTGATTATATAAAGACTGCAACATGTTTGTAAACAGAGAGACTGCACCATGTGATTACAGAGAGAGATTGCACCATGTTATTCTACAGAAACTGCACCATGTGATTACAGAGAGACTGCACCATGTGATTACAGAGAGAGATTGCACCATGTTATTCTACAGAAACTGCACCATGTGATTACAGAGTGACTGCACCATGTGATTCTACAGAGACGGCACCATGTGATTACACTGAGACTGCTCCATGTGATTAAAGAGAGACTGCACCATGTGCTTACAGAGAGAGACTGCACCATGTAATTATACAGAGACTGCACCAGGTGATTACACAGAGACTGCACCATGTGATTAAACAGAGACTGCACCATGTGATTACACACAGACTGCATCATGTGATTATACAGAGACTGCACCATGTGATTACACAGAGACTGCACCATATGATTACACACAGAGACTGCACCAGGTGACTACATACAGACTGCACCATGTGATTAAACAGAGACTGCACAATGTGATTACACAGAGACCGCATCATGTTATTATACAGAGACTGCACAATGTGATTACACACAGACTACATCATGTGATTATACAGAGACAGCACCATGTGATTACACACAGAGACTGCACCATGTGATTACACAGAGAGACTGCACCATGTGTTTACACAGAGACTGCACCACGTGATTAGACAGAGACTGCACCATGATTTTAAACAGAGAGACTGCACCATGTGATTATACAAAGACTGAATCATGTGATTTCACAGAGATTCTGCACCATATAATTACACAGAGACTGCACCATGATTTTAAACAGAGAGACTGCACCATGTGATTATACAAAGACTGAATCATGTGATTTCACAGAGATTCTGCACCATATAATTACACAGAGACTGCACCATTTTTTAAACAGAGAGACTGCAACATCTGATTACACAGGGAGACTGCACCATGTGATTACACAAAGACAGCACCATGTGATTACACACAGAGACTGCATCATGCGATTACACAGAGAGACTGCACCATATGATTACCCAGAGTCTGCACCATCTGATTACACAGAGACTGCACCATGTGATTAGACAGAGAGACTGCACCATCTGATTATACAGAGAGACTGCACCATGTGATTACACAGAGAGACTGCACCATGTGATTACAGAGAGAGACTGCACCATGTGATTACACAGAGACTGCACCATGTGATTACACAGAAGCTGCACCATGTGATTACACCGAGACTGCACCATGTGATTACACAGAGACTGCACCATGTGATTACACAGAGAGACTGCACCATGTGATTACACAGAAATTGCACCATGTGATTAGACAAGGAGACTGCACCATGTGATTTGCCAGAAACTGCACCATGTGATTACACAGAGACTGTAACATGTGAATAGACAGAGACTGTACCATGTGATTACACAGAGTCTGCACCATGTGATTACACAGAGACTGCACCATGTGATTACACAGAGTCTGCACCATGTGAATACACAGAGACTGCACCATGTGATTACACAGAGACTGCACCATGTGATTACACAGAGGCTGCACCATGTGATTACACAGAGAGACTGCTGCATGTGATTACACAGAGAGACTGCACGATGTGACTACACAGAGTCTGCACCATGTGATCACACAGAGAGACTGCACCATGTGATTTGACAGAGAGACTGCACCATTTGATTACAGAGAGAGACTGCACCATGTGATTAGACAGAGACTGCACCATGTGATTACACAGAGAGAGTGCACCATGTGATTACACAGAGACTGCACCATGTGATTACACAGAGAGAGTGCACCATGTGATTACACAGAGTCTGCACCATGTGAATACACAGAGACTGCACCATGTGATTACACAGAGACTGCACGATGTGATTACACAGAGTCTGCACCATGTGATCACACAGAGACTGCACCATGTGAGTACACAGATAGTCTGCACCATGTGATTACAAAGAGAGACTGCACCATGTGATTACAGAGAGAGACTGCACCATGTGATTACAGAGAGAGACTGCACCATGTGATTAGACAGAGACTGCACCATGTGATTACACAGAGAGAGTGCACCATGTGATTTGACAGAGAGACTGCACCATGTGATTACAGAGAGAGACTGCACCATGTGATTAGACAGAGACTGCACCATGTGATTACACAGAGAGACTGCACCATGTGATTTGACAGAGAGACTGCACCATGTGATTACAGAGAGAGACTGCACCATGTGATTAGACAGAGACTGCACCATGTGATTACACAGAGAGACTGCACCATTTGATTACAGAGAGAGACTGCACCATGTGATTAGACAGAGACTGCACCATGTGATTACACAGAGAGAGTGCACCATGTGACTACACAGAGACTGCACCATGTGATTACACGGAGACTACACCATGTGATTACACAGAGACTGCACCATGTGATTACACAGAGACTGCACCAGGTGATTACACAGAGACTGCACCATGTGATTACACAGAGACTGCACCATGTGATTACACAGAGTCTGCACCATGTGATTACACAGAGACTGCACCATGTGATTACACAGAGACTGCACCATGTGATTACACAGAGACTGCACCATGTGATTACGCAGAGACTGCACCATGTGATTACACAGAGTCTGCACCAGGTGATTACACAGAGACTGCAAAATGTTATTACACAGAGACTGCATAATGTTATTACACAGAGACTCCACCATGTGATTACACACAGACTGCACCATGTGATTACGCACAGAGATTGCATCATGCCATTACACAGAGAAGCTGCAACAGGTCATTACACAGAGAGACTGCACCATGTGATTATACCGAGAGACTGCACCATGTGATTACACACAGAGACTGCATCAAGTGATTACACAGAGAGGCTGCAACAGGTGATTACACAGAGTGACTGCACCATGTGATTACACAGAGATTCTGCACCATGTGATTCTACAGAGACGGCACCATGTGATTACACAGAGACTGCACCATGTGATTACACACAGAGACTGCAACATATGATTACACAGAGACTGCACCATGTGATTAGACAGAGACTGCACCATGTGATTATACAGAGAGAATGCAACATGTGATTACACAGAGCCTGCACCATGATTTTAAAGAGAGAGACTGCACAATGTGATTCCACAGAGACTGCACCATGTGAATACACAGAGACTGCTCCATGTGATTACACAGAGACTGCACCATGTGATTACACAGAGACTGCACCATGTGATTACACAGAGATTGCACCATTTTATTACACAGAGAGACTGCACCATGTAATTACACAGAGACTGCAACATGTGATTACACAGCGACTGCACCATGTGATTACACAGAGACTGCACCATTTGATTACACATAGAGACTGCACCATGTGATTACACAGAGACTGAACTATGTGATTACTCAGAGACTGCACCATTTGATTACACAGAGAGACTGCACCATGTAATTACACAGAGACTGCAACATGTGATTACACAGCGACTGCAACATGTGATTACACAGCGACTGCAACATGTTATTACATAGAGACTGCATCATGTGATTACACAGAGAAACTGCACCATGTGACTACACAGGGAGACTGCACCATGTGAATACACAGAGACTGCACCATGTGATTACACGGAGACTGCACCATGTGATTACACAGAGACTGCACCATGTGATTAAACAGAGACTGCACCATGTGATTACACACAGACTGCATCATGTGATTATACAGAGACTGCACCATGTGATTACACAAAGAGACTGCACAATGTGATTACACAGAGACAGCACCATGTGATTACACACGAGACTGCACCACGTGATTACACACAGACTGCACCATGTGATTAAACAGAGACTGCACAATGTGATTACACACAGACTGCATCATGTGATTATACAGAGACTGCATCATGTGATTATACAGAGACTGCACCATGTGATTACACACAGACTGCACCATGTGATTAGACAGAGACTGCACCATGTGATTACACACAGAGAATGCACCATGTGATTACACAGAGAGACTGCACCATGTGATTATACAGAGAGACTGCACCATGATTTTAAAGAGAGAAACTGCACAATGTGATTCTACAGAGACTGCACCATGTGAATACACAGAGACTGCTCCATGTGATTACACAGTGACTGCACCATGTGATTACACAGTGACTGCACCATGTGATTACACAGTGAGACTGCACCATGTGATTACACAGTGACTGCAACATGTGATTACACAGAGACTGCACCATGTGATTACACAGAGACTGCAACATGTGATTACACAGCGACTGCAACATGTGATTACACAGCGACTGCAACATGTTATTACATAGCGACTGCACCATGTGATTACACAGAGAAACTGCACCATGTGACTACACAGGGAGACTGCACCATGTGACTACACAGAGACTGCACCATGTGATTACACGGAGACTGCACCATGTGATTACACAGAGACTGCACCATGTGATTACAGAGAGACTGCACCATGTGATTTCACAGAGACTGCACCATGTGATTAAAGAAAGACTGCACCAGGTGATTAAACAGAGACTGCACCATGTGATTACAGAGCGAATGCACCATGTGATTACGCAGAGACTGCACCATGTGATTACAGAGAGACTGCACCATGTGATTACACAAAGACTGCAAAATGTTATTACACAGCGACTGCATAATGTTATTACAAAGAGACTGCACCATGTGATTACACAGAGACTGCGCCATGTGATTACACAGAGTCTGCACCATGTGATTACACAGAGTCTGCACCAGGTGATTACACAGAGACTGCACCATGTGATTACACAGAGACTGCACCATGTGATTACACAGAGACTGCACCATGTGATTACGCAGAGACTGCACCATGTGATTACACAGAGACTGCACCATGTGATTACACAGAGTCTGCACCAGGTGATTACACAGAGACTGCATAATGTTATTACACAGAGACTGCACCATGTGATTACACAGAGACTGCACCATGTGATTACGCACAGAGATTGCATCATGCGGTTACACAGAAAGGCTGCAACAGGTCATTACACAGAGAGACTGCACCATGTGATTATACCGAGAGACTGCACCATGTGATTTCACACAGAGACTGCATCAAGTGATTACACAGAGAGGCCGCAACAGGTGATTAAACAGAGTGACTGCACCATGTGATTACACAGAGATTCTGCACCATGTGATTCTACAGAGACGGCACCATGTGATTACACAGAGACTGCAACATGTGATTACACAGCGACTGCAACATGTGATTACACAACGACTGCAACATGTTATTACATAGCGACTGCATCATGTGATTACACAGAGAAACTGCACCATGTGACTACACAGGGAGACTGCACCATGTGACTACACAGAGACTGCACCATGTGATTACACGGAGACTGCACCATGTGATTACACAGAGACTGCACCATGTGATTACGGAGAGACTGCACCAGGTGATTACACAGAGACTGCACCATGTGATTACAGAGAGAATGCACCATGTGATTACACAGAGACTGCACCATGTGATTACAGAGAGACTGCACCATGTGATTACACAAAGACTGCAAAATGTTATTACACAGAGACGGCATAATGTTATTACAAAGAGACTGCACCATGTGATAACACAGAGACTGCGCCATGTGATTACAGAGAGACTGCACCAGGTGATTACACAGAGACTGCACCATGTGATTACAGAGAGAATGCACCATGTGATTACGCAGAGACTGCACCATGTGATTACACAGAGACTGCACCATGTGATTACACAAAGACTGCAAAATGTTATTACACAGAGACTGCATAATGTTATTACAAAGAGACTGCACCATGTGATTACACAGAGACTGCGCCATGTGATTACACAGAGACTGCACCATGTGATTACACAGAGTCTGCACCAGATGATTACACAGAGACTGCACCATGTGATTACACAGAGACTGCACCATGTGATTACACAGAGACTGCACCATGTGATTACGCACAGAGATTGCATCATGCCATTACACAGAGAGGCTGCAACAGGTCATTACACAGAGAGACTGCACCATGTGATTATACCGAGAGACTGCATCATGTGATTACACACAGAGACTGCATCAAGTGATTACACAGAGAGGCTGCAACAGGTGATTACACAGAGTGACTGCACCATGTGATTACACAGAGATTCTGCAACATGTGATTCTACAGAGACGGTACCATATGATTACACAGAGACTGCACCATGTGATTACACACAGAGACTGCAACATGTGATTATACAGAGACTGCACCATGTGATTAGACAGAGACTGCACCATGTGATTATACAGAGAGAATGCAACATGTGATTACACAGAGCCTGCACCATGATTTTAAAGAGAGAGACTGCACAATGTGATTCCACAGAGACTGCACCATGTGAATACACAGAGACTGCTCCATGTGATTACACAGAGACTGCACCATGTGATTACACAGAGACTGCACCATGTGATTACACAGAGATTGCACCATTTTATTACACAGAGAGACTGCACCATGTAATTACACAGAGACTGCAACATGTGATTACACAGCGACTGCACCATGTGATTACACAGAGACTGCACCATTTGATTACACATAGAGACTGCACCATGTGATTACACAGAGACTGAACTATGTGATTACTCAGAGACTGCACCATTTGATTAC
The DNA here is from genome assembly GCF_964194155.1 of Cetorhinus maximus. NCBI lineage: Eukaryota > Metazoa > Chordata > Chondrichthyes > Lamniformes > Cetorhinidae > Cetorhinus > Cetorhinus maximus. Next base: position 21,614,419 of record NC_135905.1, on the reverse strand, counting down.
ACAGAGAGACTGCACCATGTAATTACACAGAGACTGCAACATGTGATTACACAGCGACTGCAACATGTGATTACACAGCGACTGCAACATGTTATTACATAGAGACTGCATCATGTGATTACACAGAGAAACTGCACCATGTGACTACACAGGGAGACTGCACCATGTGAATACACAGAGTCTGCACCATGTGATTACACGGAGACTGCACCATGTGAATACACAGAGACTGCTCCATGTGATTACACAGAGAGGATGCACCATGTGATTACACAGAGAGACTGCACCATGTAATTACACAGAGACTGCACCATGTGATTACACAGAGACTGCACCATGTAATTATACAGAGACTGCACCAGGTGATTACACAGAGACTGCACCATGTGATTAAACAGAGACTGCACCATGTGATTACACACAGACTGCATCATGTGATTATACAGAGACTGCACCATGTGATTACACAAAGAGACTGCACAATGTGATTACACAGAGACTGCACCATGTGATTACACACGAGACTGCACCACGTGATTACACACAGACTGCACCATGTGATTAAACAGAGACTGCACAATGTGATTACACACAGACTGCATCATGTGATTATACAGAGACTGCATCATGTGATTATACAGAGACTGCACCATGTGATTACACACAGACTGCACCATGTGATTACGCACAGAGATTGCATCATGCCATTACACAGAGAGGCTGCAACAGGTCATTACACAGAGAGACTGCACCATGTGATTATACCGAGAGACTGCACCATGTGATTACACACAGAGACTGCATCAAGTGATTACACAGAGAGGCTGCAACAGGTGATTACACAGAGTGACTGCACCATGTGATTACACAGAGATTCTGCAACATGTGATTCTACAGAGACGGTACCATGTGATTACACAGAGACTGCACCATGTGATTACACACAGAGACTGCAACATGTGATTACACAGAGACTGCACCATGTGATTAGACAGGGACTGCACCATGTGATTATACAGAGAGAATGCAACATGTGATTACACAGAGCCTGCACCATGATTTTAAAGAGAGAGACTGCACAATGTGATTCCACAGAGACTGCACCATGTGAATACACAGAGACTGCTCCATGTGATTACACAGAGACTGCACCATGTGATTACACAGAGACTGCACCATGTGATTACACAGAGATTGCACCATTTTATTACACAGAGAGACTGCACCATGTAATTACACAGAGACTGCAACATGTGATTACACAGCGACTGCACCATGTGATTACACAGAGACTGCACCATTTGATTACACATAGAGACTGCACCATGTGATTACACAGAGACTGAACTATGTGATTACTCAGAGACTGCACCATTTGATTACACAGAGAGACTGCACCATGTAATTACACAGAGACTGCAACATGTGATTACACAGCGACTGCAACATGTGATTACACAGCGACTGCAACATGTTATTACTTAGAGACTGCATCATGTGATTACACAGAGAAACTGCACCATGTGACTACACAGGGAGACTGCACCATGTGAATACACAGAGACTGCACCATGTGATTACACGGAGACTGCACCATGTGAATACACAGAGACTGCTCCATGTGATTACACAGAGAGGATGCACCATGTGATTACACAGAGAGACTGCACCATGTAATTACACAGAGACTGCACCATGTGATTACACAGAGACTGCACCATGTAATTATACAGAGACTGCACCATGTGATTACACAGAGACTGCACCATGTGATTAAACAGAGACTGCACCATGTGATTACACACAGACTGCATCATGTGATTATACAGAGACTGCACCATGTGATTACACAAAGAGACTGCACAATGTGATTACACAGAGACAGCACCATGTGATTACACACGAGACTGCACCACGTGATTACACACAGACTGCACCATGTGATTAAACAGAGACTGCACAATGTGATTACACACAGACTGCATCATGTGATTATACAGAGACTGCATCATGTGATTATACAGAGACTGCACCATGTGATTACACACAGACTGCACCATGTGATTAGACAGAGACTGCACCATGTGATTACACACAGAGAATGCACCATGTGATTACACAGAGAGACTGCACCATGTGATTACACAGAGACTGCACCATGTGATTAGACAGAGACTGCACCATGTAATTATACAGAGAGACTGCACCATGATTTTAAAGAGAGAAACTGCACAATGTGATTCTACAGAGACTGCACCATGTGAATACACAGAGACTGCTCCATGTGATTACACAGAGACTGCACCATGTGATTACACAGAGACTGCAACATGTGATTACACAGCGACTGCAACATGTGATTACACAGCGACTGCAACATGTTATTACATAGCGACTGCACCATGTGATTACACAGAGAAACTGCACCATGTGACTATACAGGGAGACTGCACCATGTGACTACACAGAGACTGCACCATGTGATTACACGGAGACTGCACCATGTGATTACACAGAGACTGCACCATGTGACTACAGAGAGACTGCACCATGTGATTTCACAGAGACTGCACCATGTGATTAAAGAGAGACTGCACCAGGTGATTACACAGAGACTGCACCATGTGATTACAGAGCGAATGCACCATGTGATTACACAGAGACTGCACCATGTGATTACACAGAGACTGCACCATGTGATTACACAAAGACTGCAAAATGTTATTGCACAGCCACTGCATAATGTTATTACAAAGAGACTGCACCATGTGATTACACAGAGACTGCGCCATGTGATTACACAGAGTCTGCACCATGTGATTACACAGAGACTGCACCAGGTGATTACACAGAGACTGCACCATGTGATTGCACAGAGACTGCACCATGTGATTACGCAGAGACTGCACCATGTGATTACACAGAGACTGCACCATGTGATTACACAGAGTCTGCACCAGGTGATTACACAGAGACTGCATAATGTTATTACTCAGAGACTGCAACATGTGATTACACAGAGACTGCACCATGTGATTATGCACAGAGATTGCATCATGCGGTTACACAGAGAGGCTGCAACAGGTCATTACACAGAGAGACTGCACCATGTGATTATACCGAGAGACTGCACCATGTGATTACACACAGAGACTGCATCAAGTGATTACACTGAGAGGCCGCAACAGGTGATTAAAAAGAGTGACTGCACCATGTGATTACACAGAGATTCTGCACCATGTGATTCTACAGAGACGGCACCATGTGATTACACAGAGACTGCAACATGTGATTACACACAGAGACTGCAACATGTGATTACACAGAGACTGCACCATGTGATTAGACAGAGACTGCACCATGTGATTATACAGAGAGAATGCAACATGTGATTACACAGAGACTGCACCATGTGATTGCACACAGAGACTGCACCATGTGAATACACAGAGACTGCTCCATGTGATTACACAGAGACTGCACCATGTGATTACACAGAGACTGCACCATGTGATTACACAGAGATTGCACCATTTGATTACACAGAGAGACTGCACCATGTAATTACACACAGACTGCAACATGTGATTACACAGCGACTGCACCATTTGATTACACAGAGACTGCACCATTTGATTACACATAGAGACTGCACCATGTGATTATACAGTGATTGCACCATGTGATTACACAGAGAGACTATGCTAAGTGATTATGCAGAGAGACTGCACCATGTGATTATACAGAGAGACTGCACCATGTGATTCTTGTTGTAAGGTTCTTGTTGCCTCACTAAATTGTCTGGAGGCTTCTGTGGTTGAACATAAGCATTTATTGATAACCCTTGACTATATACATCTCCCAGGTACAGCCCTGCACATGAGCTCGCTCCTCCCAGACACCACTACACATTATCTAGTATCACGTGAATCTCCACATCATAACGAGGGCTGTAAGGTTCTCCCATCCCGCATTAACCCTTGTTCTGCCTGAGCAACTTTATCCTACAATTTCCGTTGGGTTGAAGTTATACAGTGTTGCAGCTGTCGAGCTAATCAGTTTTTCGGGATGATAACTATTCATCAAAAGGTGCTACAGATTGTGAAGTCCTGATTGATTTATTTCTAATTAGGTTTAAATTAGTTGCAGAAAATGCACTGAGGAATCCTTCACATTCTCCCCCTCAAATCATTCCTCACCCTCTCATCCTCTTCTCACCCTCCCCCTCGCCTCTTCTCACCCTCACTCTCAACCCTCTCCTCACCCTCCCCCTTAATCTCCTCCTCAGCCTCCCCCTCAATCCTCTCCTCATCCTCCCCCTTAATCTCCTCCTCAGCCTCCCCTCAACCCTCTCCTCATCCTCCCCCTTAATCTCCTCCTCAGCCTCCCCTCAATCCTCTCCTCATCCTCCCCCTTAATCTCCTCCTCATCCTCCCCCTCAATCCTCTCCTCATCCTCCCCCTCAATCCTCTTCTCACCCTCTGCTTCAATCCATTCTCACCCTCTCCCTGAACCCTCTTTTCACCCTCTCCCGCAATCTTTTTTCACCCTCTTCCTGAATCCTCTCCTCACCCTCTCCCTCAATCTTTTTTCACCCTCTCCCTCAATCCTCTCCTCACCCTCTCCCTCAATCCTCTCCTCACCCTCTCCGTCAATCCTCTTCTCACCCTTTCCCTCAATCCTCTTCCCACCCTCACCCTCTACCCACTCCTTGCCCTCTCTCAAACGATTCCTCACCCTCTCCCTCAATCCTCTCCCCACCCCTTCACTCAACCCCCCTCTCACCATCTCTCTCGCTGTTCAATATTCCCCACTTTTCTTCCATTTCTCAATCACATCCCGCCATCTCCTGCAAACAATTCCTGCCATATCTCTCAGTGCCCTTCACAGCATCTCCCTCGATCCCTGATCTCCATATCCTTACCTTTTCCTTTTTTTCCAAAAGCACAGTTTGTTTCACTATCCACTGCTGTTTTCATCCCTTCTTCTTTATTCCACAATTTACTATCATTTGGGTAAGAAGTTCCCCTCCTGCTTTCTAACTTCTCTCTTCCTCATTTTGTACAATCTATCGCTTGACATTTGAAGTTTGCCTCACAATGCACACTTATATTGGGTCATCTTTGTCAGTTTTCTTCCTAGCCCTAAAAATATCAACTAGTTCACATTGAAGGCGCTTTTTCAATGAGAAACAACTCTCCCCCTCCCCCACTTTCATGTTCTTGTTTTTACCAAATCCAGGTTGTTTCATGTTACTTCGTGGAGTTAGTAATATTCTGATAAGGAGTCTTCGGAAAGTCCAGAAAGGCCCATTAAACTTCACCCTCTAGATTGGCACTCATCCATCTATCACTTCATTAAGTCTTCACCTACACTTTCTGTCTGTTGGGTTTTTGATCTCACCTTTTATTTAGTTCCCTCCAGCCCACCCTTCTCTGCCTTCTTACCAAACGAAATCTGAAATCCCAACCAATTTTCCTTCCTGTTCCATAAACGTCATTAATAAATGGGACTGTTTGATTAGTTTCATCACATTGTGAGCTTCAGTTTGATGCTAATGAGCATTTTAAAATGGCAAAGTAATAGTATTTCCTGCTGATTTCTTATTCAGATTTATTCCTTTGCTTTTATATCATGACTGGGTGGAGCATGTTGGAGCTGAGAGGTAAATAATTAAAATGGAATTGTAGGTCAGCGTGCAGGGATATGTAAAGATAAGATCTGCTCCACCAAATTCCTAATCTCAGCTATGTAATTATGGAACCTTGGCCAAGTACTCAGTGTGGGGCAGAAGGGGGAACAAGAGGAGGGGGGGAGTCAGAATTCCTGGGCACATCCAGCAGAGGCACAGCGACAGATCAGCCAATCTCCAAGAATTGGCTTTAAATATTTTGGGCTGATGGAAATGAATGAGTGAAAGGGGGACATTTACTCTCTAAAATCGCATCATTTGATGTTGTCTAATGGTTGCTCCCTTTCACAAACACAACAGCGCTTGGAAAATACATCAGACTATAAATGACAGATTTTATGCATGATCACAGATGGTTGGGTAACAGAGCCATAGATCTTTCAGGCACGTTGCTGTTGTTATTAGCAATGTGTCCTGATAATTATGTAATTAGTTTGCCAATCAGTGCCAAGTGCTGCTTCAAACCATGACTAAATCAGAATCCACTGTCTGCTTGTGAAAACTGATTCGCAGAATCTCCGTATTTCAACTCACCTCCCACTCCGCGTTCCACAAAGAAGCACAAGACGCAGATCCACCTCCCATGGCGCAAGCAACAGAGACTCAGACGTCATCTTATTCAGGATCCCAACGGACAAAACGCAAAATGACCTCCCACCATTTCCTGCGTCTCTCTCAGCCTGCGCTGGGCTCAGTGAGAAAAGCCCACCTTTTCAAAATTTGCAGGAGGGCTACTCGATTGCAAAAAAAAAAATATGAGATGTGTCTCACTGAGCCCTGGCAAAACTAAGTGTCCAGAAAACCCAAAAATTTCAGTCATCCAGAAATGATCATACCAGTAATCGGGTGATTTTTTTGTTCGGACCAAGGCTACCATATGTCCACGTATAGTCCCTGGCCCAACAAATCTGCATAGAAAACAACTTGCACTAATTTGAATTTGATATAATGGTAATGAAAGAAGAAAGAACTTACATTTAGAGAGGCCTTTCGTGACTCCAGCATGCCCCAAAATGTGTAACAGCCTCTGAAAGGTTTTGAAATGTAGTCACTACTGTTATTTTGGGACACAACAACCAATTTACACACAGAAAGCTCCCAAAAGCAACAAGCAAATGAGCAGGCAACCTATGTTCATGTTATTGGTTGAAGGATTAGTGTTGGCCAGCATACATTGTATTGTATTTACTGGGAGTTTATGGAAACTGGTTGTGTGCTTGATATTTTAAGAAATGGATGTGAATTGAAAGTGAGTGCGTCTGCTTGAATTTTTTTTAATCTACTTAGGATCAAATTTTACATTGAACCTTAGAACAATAGAACTTTACAGTGCGGAGAAGGCCATTTGGTCAATCTTGCCTTTGCCAGTTCTCCCACAGCACAATCCAACGCTTATCCCATTGTTCTGCTTCCGACACCACAAGGCACATGGGAGTCCATGTTAAAGTCACTGTCCCCCAGGGATGTTACCCAGGATTATTATAGGGTTATGGGTTGCATTAAGTAATCAGGGTCAGGGCTCTGAATGAGCACCTGCTATAGGGTGGAGCAGGAACTGTGTGATGCTGTACATGTGTGCTCAGTAATTGTTCTCTCCCCTACTTCCCTAGGGTCAAATTATTGGACTGACGGGAACCATGGGATTCGCAGATGGTGCATCAAATTCCAACGTTAATTTTGAGATCCTTGGCACCAGTTACAGTGAAACCTTTGGAAAAGATATTCGAAGGGTAAATACATATCTTTTTCTCCTTCCCTCACAGCACACCATTAGCTACTACAGTCGACAACTTGAACAAAATTCGAAGCTGCAGAAGACAGACCCGATTAATCCCGTCCCATGGAAAGCATTTCCGCTTGGTGCTGTTGTCAATTGAGTCCACGTATATTTGGAATATCTGCTTGTGGGTTTTGGATTCTTTTGCCCCTAGTTCTTATTCGCTCCAACCCAGCCTTTGACGCACGGACCCCTGCAGAACGTGTGGGTCAAGGGAATGACAATTAACGCGATGTAACTTGCAACCTGAACGTTAGGTGGGATTGCACGGACAAGTTAAAAGAAAGAAAAACAAAAACTTGCAGTGACGTAGCATCCTCCTCTCCCTCAGAAAGACAATGGGCAGAATTCCGCCCTTTCCGGAGGTGGGGGGTGGGATTCGGGAAGGCCAGGAGACGATTTCGCACTAACGGGCCGATTGAAGCCTGCCCAGCGTGAAATGTGAGTGGCAGCGCTCGGTGCGACCTGTGTCGGGGGTGGGGGTGGGGGTGGGTGTGGGGGTGAGGGTGAGGAGTGCGAGCCGGGCGTATGGCGAACTATGCTTGCTCATCATCTCCCTGAGGCACCGAGCTTCCTCAGGGAGATGAAGAGGCATAAAAAGAAATAAAGAAAATAAAAATGTTGTAAAACACGGTTCCCCTCTCCCCCCTCCGCCCCGTGAGCAGGGACGTGTTATTAATTAAATTTTAACATTTTTAATTTGCTGTAGGGAAACCTCATCCTGCCCGTGGCTGAGGTTTCCTGAGAAGTACGAAGGCTGCTTGGCCTATTTTGCCTGCCCGTTGACAAGTCAGGTTGGACAACCAGTGAAAACTTCAAGTTAATCGATAATTTAATGGCCTTAACCGGTCTTTTAATTGTCGTCGGGCGCGCTGCCGACTCTGGATCAAGCACTTTGGAAGCGTAGTCACTGTTGCAATGAAGGGTAATAGAGCAGTCAATTTGACCACAGCAAGCTCCCAAATACTCCAGTGAGATAATTGAGTGGTTAATGTGTTCTTACTGATTTGGTTCAGAGATAATATTGGTCAAGACAGCAGGCGGATTGGTAATTTTAGTATTGATTTTAGTATCTGCAGTCCTGCCATATCCAATGGTGAATGGTGGTGGACAACCAAACAACCAACTGGAGGAGGAGACTCCACAAGTATCCCCATCCTCAATGATGGGAGAGCCCAGCACATCAGTGCAAAAGACAAGGCTCAAGCATTTACAACCATTTTTAGCCAGAAGTGCCAAGTGAATGATCCATCTCAGCCTCTTCCTGAGGTCCCCAGCATGACAGATTCACTCCACGTGATATCAAGAAATAGTTGAAGGCACTGGATACTCCAAAGGCTATGGGCCCTGACAATACCCCGGCAATAGTACTGAAGAATTGTGCTCCAGGACTTGCTGCGCCTCTAGCCAAGCTGATCCAGTACAGCCACAGCAGTGGCATCTACCCGGCTATGTGGAAAATTGCCCAGGCATGTCCTATACACAAAAAACAGGACAAATCCAACCCAACCAATTACCGCCCCAGCAGTTTACTCTTAAACAATAGCAAAATGATGGAAGGTGTTGCCGACAGTGTTATCAAGGACCACTTCCTTAGCACTAACCTGCTCATTGACACTCATTTTGGGTTCCATCAGGGCCAGTCAGCTCCTGACCTCATGACAACCTTGGTCCAAACATGAACAAAAGAGCTGAACTCAAGGAGCCCTAGCAAAACTGGACTCAATGGGAATCAGGGGGAAAACTCTCCGCTGGTTGGAGTCATACCTAGCACAAAGGAAGATGGTTGTGGTTGTTGGAGGCCAATTGTCTCAGCTCCAGGACATCACTGCAGGAGTTCCTCAGGGTCGTGTCCTCGGTCCAACCATCTTCAGCTGCTTCATCAATGACCTTCCTTCCATCATAAGGTCAGAAGTGGGGATGTTCGCTGATGATTGCACAATGTTCAGTATCACTCATGACTCCTCAGATACAGAAGCAATCCATGTCCAAATGAAACAAGACCTGGACAATATCCAGTCTTGGGCTGACAAGTGGCAAGTAACATTTGCACCACACAAGTGTCAGGCAATGACCATCTCCAACAGAGAGAATCCAACCATCGCCCCTTGACAGTTGAATCACCCACTGTCAGCATCCTGGGGGTTACCATTGACCACAAACTGAACTGGACTAGCCATATAAATACTATGGCTACAAGAGCAGGTCAGAGGCTGGGAATTCTGTGACGAGTAACTCACCTCCTGACTCCCCAAAGCCTGTCCACCATTTACAAGGCACAAGTCAGGAGTGTGATGGAATACTCCCCATTTGCCTGGATGAGTGCAGCTCCAACAACACCAGGTGTTTGACACCATCCAGGGCAAAGCAGCCCGGTTGTTTGGCACCCCATTCACCACCTTCAATATTTACCCCCTCCACCACTGATGCACAGCGGCAGCAGTGTGTACGATCTCCAAGATGTACTGCAGGAATTCACCAAAGCTCGTTCAGCAGCATATTCCAGAGCCTTGACCTCTACCACCTAGAAGGATAAGGACAGCGGATGCATGGGGACACCACCACCTCGAAGTTCCCCTCCAAGCAGCACACCATCTGAACTTGGAAATGTATCGCCATTCCTTCACCGTCGCTGGGTCAAAATCCTGGAACTCCCTCCCTAACTGCACTGTGGATGTACCTACATCACATGGACTGCAGCGGTTCAAGAAGACAGCTCATCACCACCTTCTCAAGGGCAATTAGGGATGGGCAATATATGCTGGCCCAGCCAGCGAAGCCCACATCCCATAAAAGAATAACTGATTGTGTGAACAGCCTTTCTTGTGGAACTTTTTTGATGCTTTCATTAGCTCAAGATGTCCCAAGTCACAAGACCACAGTCTACTTGAGATGTCACTTGCTCAAAAATGTCAGGTGTTTTCCCTGATGGAATGTCTCTTTTTTATTTGTTTTTATTCTTTCATGTGATGTGGGTTTCACTGGCTGGACCAGCATTTATTGTCCATCCCCTGTTGCCCTTGAGAAGGTGGTGGTGAGCTGCCTTCTTGAACTGCTGCAGTCCATGTGGTGTAGGTACACCCACAATGCTGTTAGGAAGGGAGTTCCAGGATTTTGACACAGCAACAGTGAAGGAATGGGGATATATTTCCAAGTCAGGATGGTGAATGACTTGGAGGGGAACCTCCAGGTGGTGGCGTTCCCATGTGTCTGCTGCCCTTGTCCTTCTAGGTGGTCGTGGTCATGGGTTTGGAAGGTGCTGTTGAAGGAGCCTTGGTGAATTCCTGCAGTGTATCTTGTAGATGGTACACACTGCTGCTACTGTGCATCAGTGGTGGAAGACTGAATGTTTGTGGATGGGATGCCAATCAAGCGGGCTGCTTTGTCCTAGATAATGTCGAGCTTCTTGAGTGTTGTGGGAGTTGCACTCATCCAGGCAATTGGGGATTATTCCATCACACCCCTGACTTGCGCCTTGTAGATGGTGGACAGGCTTTGCGGAGTAAGGAGGTGAGTTACTTGTTGCACGATTCCTAACCTCTGACCTGCTCTTGTAGCCACAGTATTTATATGGCTAGTCCAGTTCAGTGTCTAGTCAATGGTAACACCTAGGATGCTGATAGTGGGGATTCAGTGATGGTAATGCCATTGAATGTCAAGGGGCGATGGTTGGATTCTCTCTAGTTGGAGATGGTCATTGCCTGACACTTGTGTGGCGCGAATGTTACTTGCCACTTGTCAGCCCAAGTCTGGATATTGTCCAGGTCTTGCTGTATTTGGATTCCATTCTGAATACTGTTCACCATTACACAGGTTATCATAAAGATAACTATATTTGCTCCTGATAAGTCCTGTGTAGTGGTGAAATACTATCCTATGTCAGTTTGGTTACTCTTTTCTGGTTACAACAGTACCTTTGTTCCAATTGCGGGACCCCCTAGCAGATTTTGACTGTATCATGGTGACCATTAGCACTCCAAAAATGTTGAAACCTGATGGCATGTACCCTACGGCAATATGTCAAATACCCAATGGCAAATACCATCCTCAGCAAGGGAACCGTCTGCTTTTGAGCCCTTTTAGCCTGTGTGGGGCCTTCGTTTCTTTAACATCAAAGTGATTAAGCTGAGTTGGATCACCTCTGATTATTGTTGGCTTTTGCTTGTTTTCTCTGTGTTTGTGGTTGTTTCAATTCGCTTCACTCAGAATCTTATTGCCATGGAGAGAAAACTTTCAACCTGCAAGTCAGGCCTGGATTCAAACACACCTGCACCTGCACCTGTACCTGTATCTGTGAAAGGGCAAATATCTCAGCAATCTGTGCCCCTCATTGTGCTGTTATTATGTCTCACCATTTTCCATATACACAGCAGAAGCTAAGGAAGGTTAGAATGCAGAAGGAAGAGAACTGAAGCGCTTGAGAGAAACATTCAGCGTGAAATTACTAACTGATCTACCTAAAAAAATTCTATAAGGATACAGTGCAGTGAAAATCACACTGCTTGGTTGTGACTGTAGTGCGAATGATCACTTACCTTGCTGGAGAAGTCACAAACAGGTTTGAATGTCATTAAATCCCACATGGTGATTCAATTTATGGACCATGTTTTGTGTATTTGCATAAAACATAATGTGGCAATAACTTGGTGCAGTTAACATTTTGATTTAATAGTCTTTTGCTATTGATGAGTGATATTTGATAAGCAAAGCACACAGTGTAATGAAAAAGTCCATGGAAGTACTCAGTAGCAGTGTAGCTGAATGAAGATGGATGAAACCAACTGATTGACGGGAAGATACCATTGCTTAGTTGAAATGCGCAGAATTGATCTGGTTTCTATTTGTAGCAGCATCATAAACGCTTTGAAACATCTGCCAAATATAATCCCTCACGAACCCAACCACAGTATCGCGACACACAATGACCCTTCCCCTTGCCTCCTCTCCCCGCAAATATTTTGGAGTTTTGTTTGCTCTCTCTACTGTGGATGGTCAATAGTTTGACGTTAAGGTAAAGACCTGAGAATGGGCTCTCCGTTACCTGAGAAAGAAAGCGTTCAGTTTATGCCAGCTCCTGCCACTAATGAAGAAAGTCTATTAGGATCGATGATCTCTCTGCAAAAAGAATCAAGAATTGTGCAAACAAAATAGATTGATACATGAAGGTTAAGTACGGGCAACAATTAGGGATTGAGCACTGTCATTCATTTAGAGAGATGCCACATTAAACACATCATTAAACACGTTTAAGAGGCAATTATTTAAAATTGCCTTGTGATTATGAGTTGTAAAGATGTTTAACTTTTAAATTGGTAGATCTGGCAGAAGATGAATTGAATGCATATTATTTACTTATAAAATAGTCCCCAAAGCCAACAGCTGCAATATAACATTGCTGTTTCCCATTAGAATGTTTCTGAACAAAATCATTCCACGATGAGTGAAGAGGGTAGTCGGTAGAATGCATACCTCCACCAGGCTGTACTTACTCAATGTTATTAGAATTACGCAGCTCCTCCTTGAGACTTTTCCCTGCCTGGTTGATGCTCTGTGACTACAGAGCTGAAAAAAGAAATGAATACTTTTATTAAGAGCTTCAATCTCTACAGGGAAATCCACATCCAACAACCTGCTCTGAAAACTCTGCTCACATTTTGACAGCTGTGACAAGTTCCATCACAGCAACTGAGACAACCTACAACATTCTAAATAAAATATCCCGCAACATTCTAAAAAGTCAATTAGCCCTATTTCCCAGTGTTAACGGATTCTTTAAAAAATCCAGGACCTGGATCTGCATCTTCACCAAAAACTAATTGTTCCTTCCTTGAGCCATATCCTACCAGTGTACCAAGTTTTGTCAAAATCTGCCCAATAGTCTATGAGATATATCGTTTACAGACAAACAGACCAACAAATGGGGCAAAAAGGTTACCTCCGCCCACCTTCAGTAACGGAGGAACCAAATCCCTCAAGTAAACATGTGCCTTATGGGGGTTATCATATGTCAAAGAATCTAACGGATGGTTCAAATTTCAGTTGAACACTTTAGAAAGCTCTTCAAGTTGGACAATGTGCCAGTCCTTGTGAAGAGTATGATTGCTGAAGCTGATGTTACTGTGTGCAATGATATCAGCAATAATATAATTTGTGAAGCATGCCAAACATGCAGAGGCGACAAAGGGTCACTAATGTTTCCTTTGCTCTTGTTCCTTGAATCCATATCATATCCAGAAAATTGAAGGTCGAGGTCAGATTCGACTTCTGAATCTCAAACTCGTGCTCGGTGATGTGAGTGGGAGCTCACTGGAGTTCCTGTGATGACCTTCTGTTGAAATGCCAGCATTAATAAGGAAATGGCTGTGCCAAATTAGAGAAAGGAAAGCCATGCAAATGAATGCGGCATCCCTCCATGGTACTATGATTCCATGTCCGTTGGCAATACTTTATCCCCCAGTTTCAAATTCAGCAGCATATACTCGTGTACCCCCGGCATTTTTTCCAAAAAGTGAACTATTTCCACATAAACTGTTTTCGTAAGTTAAAAGCAAAACACTGCGGATGCTGGAAATCTGAAACAAAAACAAAAATAGCTGGAAAAACTCAGCAGGTCTGACAGCATCTGCGGAGAGGAAGACAGTTAACGTTTCGAGTCCGTATGACTCTTCTTCACAACTTCTGATGAAGAGTCAAATGGACTCGAAGCGTTAACTGTCTTCCTCTCCGCAGATGCTGTCAGAACTTTTAAACTATTTTCGTGTTTACCCATTTGTACTATCAGGGCTGCACAGCTGTAAACACCTTACCTTCAGCAGCAACATAGATTAAAACGTTCTGCTCTCTCAGCCAACTATATCAGTCCTGCAGGAATGTACTTGCTAGGAGTTAATCAGTTCAAACATCTCCTATTCTCCTTCTGTGTCACAGTTAGTTGCATGGAGCATAGATAGAAGCTAGATAGCTAGATCTTAGGAAGTCAGGGTAAGGCCTTGGAAAGAGTACAGAGGAGGTTTGTTGAAATGATACTAGGGATGAGAGACTTCAGATATGTAGAGAAACTCCTTAGAGCAGAGAAGGTTAATAGAAGTGTTAAAAATCATGAGTGGTTTTGACGGAGTGAAAAAGAAGAAACTGTTTCCACTAGCAGGTAACCAAAGGACACACATTTAAGATAGTTGTCAAGAAAAAAACCAGAGGGGCGATAAGAATGAATGAGTTGTTATGTCCTGGAATGCATTGCCTGAAAGAGTGGTGGAAACAGATTCATAGTATATAGAATGGGTATACCACAGAAGTAGACTTTTCAACCATTGTGCCCATGCTGATTCTCTGTAAGAGCAACTCACCTAGTCCTACTCCCCATCTTTACTCAATAACCCTGCCAATTCCATGGTAATTTCCATGGCAATTGAATATGTACTTGAAAAGGAAAAAAATTGTAGAACTGTTTGGAAAGATCAAGGGGAGTGGGACTACTTTGATAGCTCCTTTAAAGACCCAGCACAGGCACGATGGGCTGAATGGCCTTTGTCTATGTTGTACTGGTCCATGATTGTGGCTGTTATACCGATTTTGCCAATGGTTGCACCTATCTTTATCAAATGTTTTTTCTCTCCATGTTGTTTACTGTTACGTGTAAGAAGGCTATCCTTTCAGTTCTGCAGACTGGTACTCGGTCCAGTGCAAACTATTGGATCAGCTGCCAATACTTCACACTACCTGTTATAGGCCCTGCCTGTTACACACTCCGGTTACATGCCCCACCCATTACATGTCCCACCCTTAACATGCCCTGCTTGCTACATGCTTCAGTTAGGAACATAGGACTTAGGAGCAGGAGTAGGCCTTTCGGCCCTTCGAGCCTGCTCTGCCATTCGATAAGTTCATGGCTGATCCCCATAACCTTTGGCTCCCTCGTCTATCAAAAATCTCTCTAACTCAGCCTTGAATAAATTTAATAACCCAGCCTCCACTGCTCTCTGGGGAAGAGAATTGCACAGACTAATGACCCACTGAGAGAAAAAGAAATTCTCATCTCCATCTTAAAATGGAGACATCTTATTTTACCCCTCGTTCTAGTCTCTCCATTGAGTGGAAATATCCTCCTGGTATCCATCCTGTCAAGCCCCCTCAGGATCTTGTATGTTTCAATGAGATCACCTCTCATTCTTCTGCACTCCAAAGGGTGTAGACCCAACCTCTTCAACCTTTCTTCATAGGGTAGGCCCTTCACCCCAGGAAACACTATCTTTACTGCCTCTAACGCAAATATATCTTTTTTCAAATGTGGAGACCAAAACTGTACACGATATTCCAGATGTGGTCTCACCAAGGTCCTGTACAGCTGCAGTAAAACTTCCCTACTTTTGTATTCCGTTCCCCTTGCAATAAATGTGAACATTCCATTTTCCTTCCTAATCACTTGCTGTACCTGCTTCCTAACTTATTGTGATCCATGTACCAGGACACCAGGATCTGTCTGTAACTTAGAGCTCTGCAATCTCTCTCCATTTAAATAATGTCCTGCTTTTCTATTCTTCCTGCCAAAATGGACAAGTTCACATTTTCCCACATTACATGCCCTGCCTGTTACACACCCTGCTTGCCGCGTGCTCCAGTTACATGTTCTGCCCATTGTATGTTCCATCTATTACATGCCATGTCTACTACATGCTCCAGTTATGTATCCTGCTCGTTACATGGGCCGTCCATTACACATCTCACCTGCTGCATGCCCAGCCCATTACACGCCTCTCCTGCTGCATGTCCAGCCCATTACATGCCTCTCCTGCTGCATGCCCAGTCCATTACATGCCTCTCCTGCTGCATGTCCAGCCCATTACATGCCTCTCCTGCTGCATGCCCAGTCCATTACATGCCTCTCCTGCTGCATGTCCAGCCTATTACATGCCTCTCCTGCTGCATGCCCAGCCTATTACATGCCTCTCCTGCTGCATGCCCAGCCTATTACACACCTAATTCCTCACCCATTCCGCATGTGTCACTCTATTCTATCATGTTCCAAATAAAACTAAGTTTCAACAATTAATGTGCAGATTTGTCTCTACCAAGAATACATCTTGTAGGTGTCAATATCTGAACCACATCAATAAAGTGATTCTAAATTGTGCTGTAATTGGAGAAAAACCAATAAAGCAGGACAGTAACTTGTTAACCTTCCCCAGCCTTTGCTGGCTGAAGGATGGGATGCTGGAACTTGGAAAGATGAAAGAACAAATGGATGTTTTTTTTTAAGTGGGGCCAGTGTACAGAATGTGGACTCATTCTATGTTTACTCCCATGAACTAAGTACGTAATAGGGAAAGATTCCACTCTTCTACACGCTGAAGAAATGAAATTGCTTCCGGGGCCAACATCTCATTAACTCTGGAACCTAAGTGACCCTTTGTGCCAGCTCATCAGTTCCACAGAGCAATTATCACAATAACAAGCGGCGTAAAGCAGGATTGTAATGTGCTGCCAGGTATCCAGTTAATGACTTGTCCTAACTGATACTGAACTCAAACTGCAACGAATGAGATTAAGTCCATGCCTCTGCCCTACAGCAGGTGATGGGAAGGGAAAAAATATTTTCCTTTGAATTGAAAGCACTCTGGAAACGAGCTCTCCCCCCTGTATTCACTTACTCCGTATCTATGTGTCACTTACTCATTTAGTTTGGCCAATGAAATCTATTTTTGGGTCATTGACATCGGCAGGGATTTTCTGTGCCTGCTGGCATTGGGCGTGTTCGGTGACGTGAACGGACAACATGGCGAGATCGCGTGGAACCAACTTGCGATCGTCCGTGCAGCCTGTCGATGGCCGGGCCATGTTTCCCGCCATCGGATGTTGGGAACCTCATTGTGATACATCTGCAAATCGTTATTAGACCAGACCCACTGGAATCGTCCCCCCCGCCCCCAACCCCGCTGGATCTCCACCCACATCGGTGGGAAAACACGGCGACGTGTTTCACCATAGCACGCATAAGGCGTGCATCCTGCGAGCTGCACTTCACCCGGGACTTCGAGGTTTGTTTGCCTACCCTGCTTCGGGCAGCACTCGCAGTCATCAGCGCCAGGCTTCACAGGCAGCACCACATCACTTTTAGGGAGGCTCACGGGCAGGTCTCTACCTATCTGATCAGCCGTATGGGGGTGGCTTTTCAATGGCTGCAGGGCCAGGGTTTGCTTGGGGAAGGGGGAGAAGTGGCCTCAGGCAAGGGAAGAGGCTGCAGGGCGAGGGCTGTACTGGGGCAGGGGGGTATCCCAGGGTGTGTGGGGCACATGTCGATCTGTGCAAGTGGCCTCAAGATGGTGAGGGCTGAGGAGGCAGTCTCCAGAGGAGATGAGGCCAGATGGAGATGTGAGGGTGTGTGTGAGAGAGTGAGTGGTGATGTCCCTTGAGCTGGCAGTGAGTGAGATGCCAGTGAATGTGTGATTGGCTTGAGTGTGTGAGTTTAGAGTGATGAGATGGTTGCCACGCTCTGGCTTCATTTATCCTCTACCTGCATTGGATGGCCAACCTCTTCTGTGCAGCATTGTCACTGACCACCACTGCAATCGCCTAGCAAGCTGAGTGGTAATGTTGCTGCCCGTCCTGTGGCCAGAGTGGGGGGGTAGAGGACATCACTGCAGGGGCCTCCACAGTGCCCAAGAGGCACTCGAGGGCTGCTGTCTTCTTGCCTTTCGAGGCCATGTCTCCTTTGCTGCAGTCCTGGGCTGGAAGCACTGAGTGTGGCTGTACTTAGCTCTATCACTTGCTGCTTATGCTGTTTGACACACAAGTATTCCTGTGTTATAGCTTTACCAGGTTGACACCTCATTTTTAGGTATGCCTGGTGCTGCTCCTGGCATGCCCTCCTCTACCCTTCATTGAACCAGTGTTGATCCCCTGGCTTGATGGTAATGGTAGAGTGGGGGATATGCCGGGCCATGAGATTACAGATTGTGTTCGAGTACAATTCTGCTGCTGCTGATGGCCCACAGCACCTCATGGATGCCCAGTCTTGAGTTGCTAGATCTGTTCGAAATCTACCCCATTTAGCACAGTGGTAGTACCACACAACACGATGGAGGGTATCTCAATGTGAAGGCGAGACTTCGTCTCTACAAGGACTGTGTGGTGGTCACTCCTACCGATACTGTCATGGACAGATGCATCTGCGGCAGGCAGGTTGGTGAGGATGAGGTCAAGTATGTTTTTCCCTCTTGTTGGTTCCTCCTCCACCTGCCACAGACCCAGCCTAGCAGCTGTGTCCCTTAGGACTCGGCCAGCTCGGTCAGTAGTGGTGCTACCGAGCCACTCTGGGTGATGAACATTGAAATCCCCACCCAGAGTACATTCTGCGCCCTTGCCACCCTCAGCGCTTCCTCCAAATGATGTTCAACATGGAGGAGCACTGACTCATCAGCTGAGGGCGGGCGGTATGTGGCAATCAGCAGGAGGTTTTCTTGCCCATGTTTGACCTGATGCCATGAGACTTCATGGGGTCCGGAGTCGATGTTGAGGAATCCCAGGTCTACTCCCTCCCGACTGTATACCAGTGTGTCACCACCTCTGCTGGGTCTGTCCTGCCGGTGGGACAGGACATACCCAGGGATGGTGATGGTGGTGTCTGGGACATTATCTGTAAGATATGATTCTATGAGGGTGACTATGTCTGGCTGTTGCTTGACTAGTCTGTGAGACAGCTCTCCCAATTTTGGCACAAGCCCCCAGATGTCAGTAAGGAGGATTTTGCAGGGTCGACAGGGTTGAGTTGCCGTTGTCGTTTCCGGTACCAGGTCGATGCCAGTGGTCCGTCCGGTTCATTCCTTTTTTGAGACTCTCTAGCGGTTTTATACAACTGAGTTGCTTGCTAGGCCATTTCAGAGGGCATTTAAGAGTCAACCACATTGCTTTCGGTCTGGAGTAACATGTAGGCCAGACCAGGTAAGGACAGCAGATTTCCTTCCCTAAAGGGCATTAGTGAGCCAGATGAGTTTTTACAACAATCAATAATGGTTTCATGGTCATCATTAGTCTTTTCGAACCTGGGTTCCCAGAGCATTCTGGGTCTCTGGATTACTAGTCCAGCGACAATACTGCTGCACCATCGCCTCCTCCTATCCCACACAAACCAGTGAGTGAAACAGACCAACATGTGTGAATAGCTAAATCTGGATTATTACTTCAAACTAAAGCGAGGGTATAAATGGAAAGGTGAAGGAGTGTGTGAAATATACTGTCTGCTGGAACGAGTGGGATGGAAACCTTGGCACTTCAATGGGCTCATTCTAGTATTTTACAAACTTTCCACATAAAGAACTACCGGACGATGTGAGACGTGGTATAAATTCTTATCCAACACTAATCTTTGTCAAATATCAATGCCCAAAACTTCTGAGTTTAAAAATATCTCCCATTCTAACCTGGCATCTTTCCCAACTGGTTTTATTGCCGATGTTTGAATGAAGTGACAGAGTACCACAGCCCTGAGACGGGAATCTGGGCGTTCTGTTCTAGGTAGCTTCTTCCTGTATAGATTTATGATTTCAGTAAGAACAGAGAAGAAGCAGGGAGGGGGTTTCCCAAGCAGACTCTTCAGACACAGTGAGGGAGTGCAAAGGTTTGAGTTGAATTCAGAGTTTGCTTAGTTCAGGTCAAATGGCCCAGATGGTAAGGTGCCCCGATCAATGCCTGGCCAATTGAAACTTTCCCATAAAGCATAAGTGACCCAGAGTTACTGTGACAGCTGTAATCGTATAGAATACTGTCTATTATTAGCCAGGGTGCCAGTTGGGTTCCCTTTAAATGCAGCTACACTTCACCTTGCTGGAGGTGGTGAGGAGGCTTTGCTGTAAACCAATACAATTTCACTTCTATTTATTATTATTGTTAACACAGCTTAAAATGTTTCCAGCAGAGTCTGATGAAAGCCCACATCCAATTCTGGGCACCACACTGCAGGAGAATTTCAAGACCATAGAGATGGTACAGAAGAGATTTACCAGAAGGATTCCAGGGTGAGGGATTACAGTAATATAGATAAACTGGAGAAGCTGGGGTTCTTGTCTTTAAAGGGTTGATGGCCAAGAGGAGATTTAATAAAAGTGTTCGAAATCATGAAGCATTTAGGTAGATTAAATAAAGAGAAACTGTTATCAAGGCTGAAGGATTGGAAATCATGGGGCACAGAGTTAAAGTGATTGGCAAAAGAACCAGAGACAACATGAGGAAAAACTTTTCTTACGTAGTGAGTGGTTAGGATCTGGAATACGCTGTCTGATAGATGACGGTGACAGATTCAGTCGGAGCCTTCAAAAGGAAATTGGGTAAATACTCGAAAGAGAAGACCGACAATATGGGGAAAAAGCAGAAAGCTGACACAAACAGGATTGATCCTCAAAATATGAAAAAGTGCTGGAAATACTCAGCAGGTCAGACAGCATCTGTAGGGAGAAACAGAGTTAATATTTCAGGTTGAGATGACATTTCATCAGAACCCTGCCATTTCTGACGAAAGGTCATGTTGACCTGAAATACTAACTCTGTTTTTCTCCACTGATGACGCCAGACCTGCTGAGCATTACCAGCACTTTTTTTTTGTTTTTATTTCAGATTTCCAGCATCTTTGGTATTTTGCTTCTGTCCTTCAAGGGCTGGGGCAGACTTGATGGTCTGAATGGCTGCCTACAGTGCCGAACTGCTCTATGATTCTACCCAGTGTGTGGTAAAGATTCCAACTAGACCCACAGAATAAGTCTGCAGTGTCTGAAGTGGGCAGCTGTTGATGCAATATTAATGTGCCTTTAATGAATATCATGATCACTTTAATAAACTGTACTGTCTGCTATTTTAGCAGAGACAGAGCCTGCTTATTTTAAGTGGGCTGGCAGAAATAGAAATGTTGGGCAAACGTTTTGTGTGTTCATCCCCTAATGCACAGCAGTAATTTCTACAATCATCTTGTTTCATGTTTGTTCAAGAGTATAGTGAACGAGCATCATGTGACTGTAGCAAACATTCCTCCCAATCTTGAGCTCATGGAGTGAAAGGGATTCGTGACAATTTGACATGGGAGTTGAAAGGAACTCCAAGTTTCAAAATGCTCCTTTTACCAGCTCGAAACATTTGCAAAGCATTGTATGTCCCACTGGAGTTAAGTTTTGGCATTAGCATATATCAACCACTGAGTACACCTGTAGAGAAATCTCCTACCTTTTCTGTTTGGGGCAGGGTCCTGGCTGATGCTGGGTGATGTTCAAGGAGTGAAAGCAGCAGGAATTAGGTGTAAAGCTTTAAATTGAGGAAATAGAAGGTGGCTTTGTCAACCAAGCCAAATAAAATGTCACAGGTCTGTGTGAATTTGCTCAGTCCATAACATTTAGAGACCGACCACACATCACCATCTAGTTCAAATTGGCCATTAATTCGGATTCGCTTGAAAGTTACCTCTCGCTAGGCAGCAGGAGATTCTTTTGTAAACAAAAAAGAGAATTCAGTAAAAGCTGTGCAATTTCAATTCAGTGAGGAACGTTTGACAGGGAAATTACCTTCTGCAGCAGGAGTGTGTTTGTGAGGTCCCAATGGAAATGGGATAATAATGAAATCCCTGTGTTTGGTAAGTGAATAGAGCATCTCGAATGTATCGCCAGAGGCGGCAAAGAGAACGAGGCAGAGAGCGGAGAGAGGTTACTTGTCAGAAGCAGATCTCCGCAGAGAGGGAACAAGTTTTTAATGCCCTCACCTCACAGTACAGAAAACTGCCCATTTTATATATCGTCAAGGCGACAGAGACAGCAGTCACACTTCACAGGTAATTCACTGACTACTTAACAGCAACTAAATATGCACCTCCGTCGATGGAAATTGTGGCAGGAAATCAGATTTATTTCAGAAGTGCACTGAAGAGATTGAAGGATGACTGGAATGATAGGATAAGAGGCCATCACTCTTATTTATTGGGAAATTAAATTCAGAAGTTATGCAGAATTTTCCTTTCTCTCAAAGGTCATTTCCTTGTTCCATCAAATACAATACTTTAATTAGCTCCTCTTAAAATCACTATTGCTGTATAGGAACTGGAGGAATGTTTTAGGCATTAATCCTACTACTGCAGTGCTAATGCCTTGCGATCGCTCACTGTCTCCAACACTGACTGTTTCTCACTGAGCCGCCACGCAAGTGTCTTGTTTCCTCATGCACTTTTTGAATCTTGTTTCAAATCCATTCAATTACTTTGCAAATGCTGAGGCAATTTTATTTGCGCTTTTAGTGCTCCCAGAACAGCCTCGAGCACCAGAGACCAATATTGCGGATTCAGGCTGGGGTCCAATTTTCAAATCTTTTACAGGCAGAAAGTCATGGGGGGGTGGGGGCCATGAATCAGACCTGAGCCTGAATTTAATGTGAAATGGTCTACTTTGCTGGTGTTAAACCTGGCGAGGCATGCAGTAAGTCCTTTCTGGATGGATGAGCTGGAATGGGGGGTGAATGAACTGCTTCATCCATGTCTATCTTGGGACAAGGCTAGGTAATCCATCAAATAGCTCATAATGTCTTGAAAAACTATTGACAAAAGACGACCTCACTAAATGGATAATGCTCTACCAGTGACCAGCCAGTGTAGAATTATTTCCCGCATAACCCAAGAAGCCTAAATTAGTAACGGTTTAAATGAGCTAAAACAATCTGACCAAAAAATCTCTGGCAGATGGACGAGGGTGAAAGGACATTGCAGCCTCTTTGAGAGAATGTGATGAAAAAAACCAAAGGGGAATTGTGGCTTTTCCACTCGTTTTAAATTCTTTACAGAGAAGAGGACATCAGGACATTAAAAAGAGGAGCAGGGATAGACTACCCAGCCTCTCGAACCTGCTCCACCATTCAGAACGATGATGGTTGATTTTCTACCTCTCTCCACTTGCCTGCCCATTCACCATATCCCTTGATTTGCTGAGAGATCAAACATCTATCAGCATCGGTCTTGAAGATATCCAATATGGAGCACCCACAACTCTCAGGGATGGACAATTCCAAAGATTCACACGCCCCTGAGTGAAGATGTTGCTCCTCATCTCAATCAAAACCATCAACCTCTTATCCTGAGGCTGTGCGCCTGAGTTCTAGATTCCCCAGCCTGAGGAAACAACCTGCTTAAACATGGAGGTAAATATTGTACATAGTACTCCAGGGGTAGTCTCACCAAAGCCCTATTTGTAGCAAGTTCCCTTATTCAACAGGTCAGGCAGCATTTGTAGAGAGAGAGAGAAAGATGAATGGGATAATTTTACCACTGAAAAATGGGTGGGTTGGGGTCAAGTTGGGGTCTGAGCACAGCCTCAGAGTAAAGGGAAGACCTTTTAGAACAGAGATGAGGAAAAACTTCTTTAGCCAGAGAGTGGTGAATCTATGGAATTCATTGCCACAGGAGGCTGTGGAGGCCAGGTCATTGAGTGTATTTAAGACCGAGATAGATAGGTTCTGGATTGGTAAGGGGATCAAAGGTTACGGGGAGAAGGCGGGAGAATGGGGTTGAGAAACTTATCAGCCATGATTGAATGGCGGAGCAGACTCGATGGGCCGAATGGCCTAATTTCTGCTCCTATGTCTTATGGTCTTATGGAGTGAGATGTGTAAAATTTTAAAATCGCAAACACAATTCTAACCTGCCCACTCCTCAAGGCAGGACCGGGAGCAGGTTGATGATTTAAATGAGGCGAGCAGACCCATCTTTGGCAGTAAGCGGCCGGGTTTCCTAGGATTTGGGAAATCCGGCAGCTGATGAGGGAGGAGGCCGTCGGGGTGGGGTAGGGGGGGAGGGTAAGTCCCTTCACAGCACAGCTTGTGGGCCCAGGGTGAGAAGGAGTGCTTCTCCCCAGCTCCCCAGGCTCATCCTTCACCGGACTCGCCCCCCATGCAAAGGCCCACGGGGTTGGGCATCAGTCTGTCCCCCTGCTTCCCGAATCCCATCAGCAGCAGTCGGCCCCCTTCCTGGTCCTGTGGTTTTCTCTGGAGTGCTCCCCACCTGCCTGGAAGCCAGACCTGTTAATGAGGCAGACTTCTCGACCAGGAAACTGCCTGAGAAAAATCTGCACACTGTTGAGTCAAAACTCCACCACATTCAGGAAACCTGAACTCCTGGCGGAAAAGACTGAAACTCGGCAGCAGGGTTAAAATTCTGGGCTTTCCGTTCAAATTCTTTCCATCTCCAGAAATCATTTCTGGAGTGCTCCCCAAGCCAGTACTGGTTAATGGACATCACATTCCTGTTGTCACGGTGTTGAAGGAGATTACTTGCAGCCTGCAAATTTTAACTGTTTTGCTGTTCAGACGCCCTCACTGTCTCCAGGGAAGAAATAAATTTACAATTAGGTAATTAGATGGGAAAATAATGCAGCAGCTCAAAGCAATTAATGCGCCATAATTAAAGTGAGAAAAGAAGACATTCCAGATTCAGCTCAGAGCCTCTTGAAAGGGAAAGGCTGCACTCTTGAGAGTCAGAGTCAAATTCAGCAATTGCGTGCTTCAACTCAACAAATGGAACACGGCACCCTTTCCCTTCCGAACGGCTTGGATTAACAGCCTTGTGTTCGAAGTAAGCTCTGCTTTGCTGGTGCTGCCCCTGGTTTGTTTAGTTTGCTTGTGTTGCGAAGAGTTTATTCATCAGGAGTCAGCTGCCTGCTGGCCCCCTGGTCTAAAAGCAAAGAACTGCGGACGCTGGAAATCCAAAAACAAAAACGGAAACAGTAAAACCTGGAAAAACTCAGCAGGTCTGGCAGCAGCGGCGGAGAAGAGCGCCACTGGTCCTGTTGTGTATCCTCTTCAAACCTCGTCTCAAGGTTCAGCTCATAATCTAAGTTCTCCGTCTATCAGAATTTCTTTCTTATTTCACGTAAAATGAGAAACACTGGGCAGTCAAAGAATATCATTTTCAGGAATTGATTTTGAATTTGAAAATGATCGGGTTTGTTTCGTAAGAATGAAGCATTCAAGCATCCAGCGAGTTTGCTGGTGACATCTCGGGGCACAGGGTTCAAACCCTGTGGATCAGAACAAGCACCTCCAAAATTAAAGCCACTTTTCTTCATCTAAATATTAAACACAGATTCATTGGGACCAATTTTAACTTGGCTAAATCAGTGTTAGCAAGGAACTATTGGCCTAAAAATAGTGTTAATATATAATACTGTCCCCGACTAAAACCAATGTTCCAGCTGGCACCTCTCTTAAAGGGGCCCATTGTGTTGAAGCCAAAGATCTCACCGGCTTTTTGCGTTGGTCTCCTTTAATATGCAAACTGGGGTCCTCTGAAATGCATAGGACTCCAATTTTCGGGAGATATCCAAAGTGCTGCCTGTGGCAGGCACACCCTGACCGGTTTTGCTGGAGAGCGTCTCCGAGTCCAACAAAACACACCTGGGCTGCCGTCACCTCCGGTTCCGGTCTCTTCCTCCCATCAACACCCCTCCTGCCACCATTAAACCAACCTCCATCCCAGGAATTTCTGGGTCACCCAATACTGCACCAGTCTGAATCTGGCAGGCTGCGTCAGGGTGCTTGTTTGAGGCAGGGAGCTTGTTGGTTCCATTGGTGAAATGACTCCAGTCTCTTCTCTTCCACTGGGTGAAGGGTTGCCAACTCTGGTTGGACAGATTCCTGGAGATTAGCCTTTACTTCCTGAAGATGCCCGGGCAATCCTGGCGGGTTGACAGCTCTAGATGGTTTGTGCCACTTGGTCATGCACAAGTGAAGCTTCACCCCATTGTATCGATTTTAATGAATCACAGAATCACAGAGCAGAAGACGCCCTTCGGCCCATCGAGTCTGCACCGACACGTGAGAAACCCCTGACCTACCTACCTAATCCCATTGTCTTTTTTTTTTCCTCTCAAACTCTCTCCTCACCTGAAGACTCAGCCTCTTGCTGGGGTTGAGTTTCTGAACATCAGGCTGACCTCCACATCATTGCGTCAGTGCCAGTCTACCTGTTGGAATATTATTTGGCACCATAGGTGGAAAGGCAATTGCCCTTGTTCCTGTCTCACCTGATGTCACTGGATATGAATTAGGAGCAGGAAACCATGTTGAATTGTGCTCTTCCTTGCCCAGCTTGGCTGGGGACAAATGGCCACTATTCCGCCCCCTGTACTGGTGATTGAGTAGCTCCCACCAGCAATCGAGCTGAGGATCTTGTGCTCTATGTGCCTTAGGCCAATGACGTTCTTAAAAATATTGCTCCCTTTAGCTATTCTTAGGATTTCGTCACCCACACAGCATAGCATTCGCCACCAAAGGGACAGGAGAGAAACCTGACGATGACTCTCTGCTGATATGACGGTGTAACTAGTCACCAGCCAATGAAGTGTTTCTGGGGTGACTGAGCCTCTAATGTTTGGTTTGGAGGCACCTGGGCGGAGTTTGCCCATTGGAATCAGAGTTAGAGCCCACAGCCCATCACTCAGCCCAGTCCCGCTCTTACAAACATCCGTGGGTGTGCAGTCCTCTGTAGGAGTCACCTAGGCGAGCAGTCAGGATTGAAATCCCCTCCCCCCCCCCGAAGCCTGGACACACTAAGGCCACTGGTTATTCTCCAGCCTCTGACTGAGGATGGAACCTGCTGCCTGTGGTATCTGTGCCTCACACCAAGCCAGTCGGTTTGAACATTAATTCATCACCGCGTTCTCGCGTTGTTCTCAGTAAATGGGCAGTTGCAGTCATGGATTATTTTTGTTCTGTTGAGTTCCGTTTAAATGAGGCAGGGCAAGCAATTCCCTACTGAATCAATGCAAACAACAACCAGATAACAACAAATGAATACATTCAACAGGAGTAAATAATTCAACATTGACATGAATGATTTATTCCTGTACAATCTTTGTAGGGTTTAGAGAATCTGACTGGCAGCTCAGAACCTCCTGTAATAGATAGTGACTGACAAACATACAATATTATAATGAATTGATAACATGTTATTTACAATCTGGCTACAAAGGACTAATGCTGCAAAACCACAATTAAAATCTGTTAAGAGTTGAGAGAAAAGATGCTCCAATTGAAACACAGATTGCTACATTTCAGGGGGTGTGAGATCAATTGTTTCGATGGCCTTAATTCCATAGGGAGGATTAAAATTTTATTCTTAATATTCTGAGATACTGCCTGTTATTCACTGCGGATGAGGAATAGTAATGCCTGTTAAATAACCATTAAATATGAGTCATTCTCCTCATCTACAGGATGTTGTTGTTAATTACAGTCCAGTGCTCAAATAATTACGAGCTTCCATGCTAATTGTGGGTTCAGACCCCATCCTAGGACTTTACTACTTAATCTATCTCGGCACTCCAGTGCATTACAATCTCAAGGGCAATTAGGGATGGGCCATATATATGCTGGCCACATCTCGGGAAGTAATAAATAAAAAATACTGAGGGCGTGGTAGTACAGTGTTACTGGGGGGAGGCGGTGTTGTAGTGGTATTGTCACTGGACCAGTGTTCCAGAGACCGAGGGTTTGAAAACCACCACAGCTCATTGGGAGAGCTGTCTCCCAGATAAGCCAAGCAACAGCCTGACATAGTCATCCTCATGGAATCATATCAAATAGATAATGTCCCAGACACCACCAGCACCATCCCTGGGTATGTCCTGTTCCACCAGCAGGACAGGCCCAGCAGAGGTGGTGACACAGTGGGTATATGGTCAGGAGGGAGTTGCCTTGGGAGTCCTCAACATCGACTCCGGACCACATGAAGTCTCATGGCATCAGGTCAAAGACAGGCATGGAAACATCCTGCTGATTATCACGTACCCTCCTCCCTCAGCTGATGAGGGTGGCAAGGACACAGAATGTAATCTGGGTAGGGGACTTCAATGTCCACCACCAAGAGTAGCTCGGTAGCATGACTACTGACCAAGCTGGCTGAGTCCTAAAGGATGTAGCTGCTAGACTGGGTCTGCGGCAGGTGGTGAGGGAACCAACAAGAGGGAAAAACGTACTTCACCTCATCCTCACCAACCTGCCTGCCGCAGATGTATCTGTCCATGACAGTATTGGCAGGAGTGACCACATTGCAGTCATTGTAGAGACAAAGTCCCGCCTTCACATTGAGGATACACTCAATTATGTTGTGTGGCACAAGCACTGTGCTAAATGGGATATATTTCAAACAGATCTAGCAACTGGGCACCCATGAGGCGCTGTGGGCCATCGGAAACAGCAGAATTGTACTCGAACACAATCTGTAACTTCATGGCCCGGCATATCCCCCACTCTACCATTACCATCAAGCCAGGGGATCAAGCCTGGTTCAGTGAAGAGTGCAGGAGGGCACGCCAGGAGCAGCACAAAGCAAACCTAAAAATGAGGGTTACTTGCATGCCAAACAACGCAAGCAACAAGCGATAAACAGAGCTAATCAATTCCACAACCAACGGATCAGATCCAACCTCTGCAGTCCTGCCACATCAAGTGGTGAATGATGGTGGACAATTAAAACAACTCACTGGAGAAGGAGTCTCCATGAATATCCCCATCCTCAATGATGGAGGAGCCCAGCACATCAGTGCAAAAGATAAGGCTGAAGCATTCGCAACAATCTTCAGCCAGAAGAGCCGAGTGGATGATCCATCTCAGCCTCCTCCGGAGGTCCCCAGCATCACGGATGACAGTCTTCAGCGAATTTAATTCACTGCAAGTGATATCAAGAAACAGCTGAAGGCACTGGATAGTGCAAAGGCTATGGGCCCTGACAATATTCCAGCAATAGTCCTGAAGACTTGTGCTCCAGAACTTGCTGCGCCCCCAGCCAAGCTGCTCCAGCACTAGCATCTACCCGGCTATATAGAAAATTGTCCAGGTATGTCCTGTGCACAAAAAGCAGGACAAATCCAACCCGGCCAATTACCACCCCATAAGTCTACTCTCGATCATCAGTAAAGCGATGAAAGGGGTCATCAACAGTGCTATCAAGCAGCACTTGCTTAGCAATAACCTGCTCACTGATGCCCAGTTTGGGTTCCGCCAGGGCCACTCAGCTCCTGACCTCATTACAGTCTTGGTCCAAACATGGACAAAAGAGCTGAACACCCGAGGTGAGGTGAGAGTGACTGCCTTTGACATCAAGGCAGCATTTGACCAAGTGTGGCATCAAGGAGCCCTAGCAAAGCTGGAGTCAATGGGAATCCGGGGAAAAACCTCCACTGGTTGGAGTCATACCCAGCACAAAGGAAGTTGGTTGTGGTTGTTGGAGGTAAATCACCTCAGTTCTAGGACATCACTGCAGGAGTTCCTCAGGGTAATGTCCTAGGCCCAAACATCTTCAGCTGCTTCATCAATGATCTTCCCTCCATCATAAGGTCAGAAGTGGGGATGTTCGCTGATGATTGCACAATTTTTAGCATCATTCGCAACTCCTCAGATACTGAAGCAGTCCATGTCCAAATGCAGCAAGACCTGGACAATGTCCAGGCTTGGGCTGACAAGTGGCAAGTAACATTCGCATCACACAAGTGTCAGGCAATGACCATCTCCAACAAGAGAGATTCTAACCATCGCCCCATGACATTTCATGGCATTACCATCACTGAATTCCCCACCAGTAACATCCTGGGGATCACCATTGACCAGAAACTGAACTGGACTAGCCATATAAATACTGTGGCTACAAGAGCAGGCCAAAGGCCAGGAATCCTGTGGCGAGTAACTCACCTCCTGACTCCCCAAAGACTGTCCACTGTCTACAAGGAACAAGTCAGGAGTGTGATGGAATATTCCCCACTTGCCTGGATGAGTGCAGCTCCAACACTCAAGAAGCTCGACACCATCCAGGACAAAGCAACCCTTTGTTGAAGCTGAAAAGCTGAATCACCTCAGTTTAATCATTCGGGCACTAAGAATCCTGTTTCTTCCACCTCTACAGGGGTACATTGCTGAGACCTCATTAAAGACCAGTTAATGTCTGCTTTCTCAGATCATTGATATCTGCGTTCTAATTTCTTCATTGTTGACATTCTTGATCTTCCCATCCTCCCTTGTCTCTTATGAAACTCTCACATCTCCTCCATCATGAGATTGGCCTTTAAGAATCTCCCAAGCCATCCTTTCCCTCACTACAGCTGTCACCTCCTTCGTCTATCAGTCCGTCAGACCAAACCGCTGCCACTCATTCACATTTTTCCCATTCCTGATTCAAACTAATGTGTTTGGCAGCTCATTACCCAGCTCAGAATCTCGACATACCCACGGTTATCAATTACCTGCTATCTTTCAGTGGCATACTTTAGAAGTTTGATCACTTTTTGCCTATAGTTTAGCACTGCTCAAATAAGGTTAGACAGTATTGGTGAATCAGTGATAGATTTCCAGTGTTGTCACTCAGTCTCATCCTGTGCAGTATTCTCACCCTGCCGTGCGGCCTGTCTGTACTGTATTCAATGCCGCTTTCCGATACGATTGATGGTGGAAAGTGATGTCATGTGATATTGATTTTATCGATCATACGGGAAGGGAAGTGACCTGAAGGTGAATTGTATCACGTGATAGGACCTGCAGGTTTCCTGGGAGACGTCAACAGTAATCTGTGAAAATAAGTAGATCGATGCTGGAGTGACCATCCCACACACTCCTGCTCTCTTGTTCTGCTGTGGCTCCTACTCACAGAGCTGAGGAGAACGATGGAGTTGCCTCTGGCTCGTCTAGTGTGTCTGTTCGGAAGCCAGACATCGGGTTCCTCAGTTTGGAGAGAAAATAGAGGGATTCACGTACCCACAGGAGGGTTACAGGACACTAATGAAACTCTGTGTTGCACAGAGATAAGCCCACTCAAACTAGTAGCAAGGTCTGAATTTGTGTCAAAATCTGGTCCTATGTTGAAATGTGTAAAACAAAAGGCAAAGTGATTAATCCTGGAACATTCACAATATATTTTTAAAACTGGTAACGAGCCCTCACAGAGCTCCCTGGTTGACTGAACATGGGGTGTGACACATTTCTATCTAGGGAATTGTGACAGATTCAATCCCTGATCTCTTCTGAGAGTCTCAGGCCCAGGTAGCGGAAATGACTGAAAATCTGAAGTCCACCCCCAGTCACAGTATTTTCTATTTTCACGGGGGGCGGGACTGAAGTTGGGCCGAGATTCGCCCACGCACGTTTTATGGAGGCAGCGCGACATTTAACTCATCAGCTGTCTCCACTGAAATGGGATTACGGTAGTCCAGAAGTGTGAAACCCAGTGTGTGCAGATTAGACCAAGTAAGAGCTGGCCTGAACATGGGAGATTCATTTGGATAGCCAGGGTTTCCCCTTTGACGAGGTAAGGTACCCTTTTCAATATAGCCCCAGGGTGCCTTTGGAGAGGTAAGGCACCCTTTGGGATTGTTAAAAGTAAATATGATCGTGCATAAGAGGCCATAAACTCATTGGAATTGCCAAAGCTGTCAAAGGACTGTCAAAACTCATCAGAACTATCAAAACTCGTTGGAACTGTCGATGCTGTCAAAAATTTAGCTCTGCTGGGCTTTATGTTTTTTATGGAGTTAAAAGAAGATCAGTGCTTGATATTTCATTCTGTCCATTGACGTAAGTCTGAGGGTTATCATTATATGATTTGTGCTGCAATGACTGATTTTACAGGCTACCATTATCACAGCGAGGTGCCTGTTAAGTGAGCAGTTTGATTGACAGCTCCAAATGGTTGTTAAATAGATTTGTTTGTTTTCATAAGAGATTAGTTTATGGAATTTCTATGTATTGAACTTTTTTTTATCAGAGTGTGTTTATTTGTTTAAAATAGTGACATCAATAGACACATAACTTTATTTTATGTCAGCATGGCTCCTGAGGTTTGCCCAGGGTGGATATTAGGTGAGTTGGCATGGAAGATGTAAGGACAAAGGGTAGTGGATGGGAAGCATGGGTTGACATAGTTGGCATTAAGTTGGCATAGGGAATAGGAGAATAGACCAGTTGAATGTGTAGCTGGAGAGATGGTGTAGGAGGGAGGGATTTAGATTCCTGAGGCATTGGGACCAATTCTGGGGAAGATGGGACCTGTACAAGCTGGACGGGTTGCACACCAGCAGGACTGGGATCAATATCCTTGCAGGGGTATTCGCTAGTACTGTGGGGGAGGGCTTAAACTAGAGTGGCAGGGGGATGGGAACCTGAGTGGATAGACACAAGAGAGGGAAACAAAGATAGGAATGAAAGACAGAAAAGTTAAAAACAAAAGTGGAAGGCAAAGGAAATAAGGGCTGGAAGCAAATAGGGCCATGGTACAAAAAAAGATGGCTATCAATGGAAATTAAGGATAGTATTAGATCCAAACAGGAGTCATATAAAGTCGCTAGAAAAAGCAGCAAGCCTGAGGATTGGGAGTAGTTTAAAATTCAGCAAAGGAGAACTAAGAGATTGATTAAGAGGGGAAAAACAGAGTATGAGGGTAAACATGCAAGGAACATAAAAGAGGGCTGTGAAAGCTTCTTTAAGTTTGCAAGAAGAAAAAGATTAGTGAAGACAAATGTAGGTCCTTTACAGTCTGAAACAGGAGAATTTATAACAGAGAACAAGGAAACGGCAGAGCAATTAAACAACTACTTTAGTCCTGTCTTCACGGAGGAAGACACAAATAACTACCCAGAAATTCTAGGCAACCGAGGGTCTCGTGAGAAGGAGGAATTGAAGGACATTAGCATTACTTAAAAAACAGTGCTGGAGAAATTAGTGGAACTGAAAGCTGATAAATCCCCAGGGCCTGATAATCCACATCTCAGGCTACTAAAGGAGGTGGCCATGGGAATAGAGGATGCATTGGTTGTCAGCTTCCAAAATTCTGTAGATTCTGGAACAGTCCCGGCAGATCGGAGGGTAGCAAATGTAACATCCCTATTTAGAAAAGGAGGGAGGGAGAAAACAGTGAATTACAGACCGGTTAGCCTAACATTAGTGGCAGGGAAAATGCTAGAGTCTGTTATAAAGCATGTGATAACAGGACACTGTTCACCAGACTGACAGGATTGTCGTAGGAGGAGAGATTGGGCTGACTAGGACTGTATTCACTGGAGTTTAGAAGAATGAGAAGGAATCACATTGAAACGTATAAGATTCTGACAGGGCTGGACAGACTGGATGCAGGGATGATATTCCCTCTGGCCTCTGGTCTAGAACAAGGGGTGACAGTCTCAGGATATGGGGTAGACCATTTGGGACTGAGATGAAGAGAAACTTCTTCACTTAGAGGGTGGTGAACCTGTGGAATTCCCTACCACAGAAGGCTGTGGAGGCCAAGTCACTGAATATATTTAAGAAGGAACTAGATAGTTTTCTGGACTCTAAAAGCATTTGGGGTATGGGGAGAGAGCGGGAGTGGGAGTTTGGTGTTGAGATAGAGGATCAGCCATGATCATATTGAATGGTGGAGCAGGCTCAAAGGGCTGAATGACCTACTCCTGCTTCTATTTTTCTGTGTTTCCCCGGCTGCCCCCACTGTGTGTCCTCCCAATTCCCCGGCTGCCCCCCCCAATTCCCCGGCTGCCCCCCTCGTTTCCCCGGCTGACCCTGGCTGTCCTGTCCATTTCCCCGACGTGTCCCCAATGTCCCTCACGTGTGAGGGCGGCTAAGTGAGTGAGGGTGGGTGAGTGAGTGGGTGGGTGAGTGTGGGTGGGTGAGTGAGTGAGTGGGTGAGTGAATGTGGGTGGGGGTGCTGGCTGAGAGTGCATCCGCTGGCTGATTGAGTGGGTGAGTGAGGGTGGATGAGAGTGTGAGGGTGGGTGAGAATGTGAGGGTGGGCGAGGGTGGGGGTGGGGGTGTGAGAGAGGGGGAGGGGAGAGTGTGTGTCTGGCTTGCGCAGTCTCAGGGTTCTCATTCACATTCACCCTCACCACCACACGCCAACAGGCACTGTCACAGCGGGCAAGGGTGAGTGAGTGAGTGAAGGTGAGTGAGTGAGTGAGTGAGTGAGTGAGTGAGTGAGTGAGTGAGTGAGTGAGTGTGTGAGTGTGTGAGTGAGTGTGAGTGAGTGAGTGTGTGTGTGTGAGTGAGTGAGTGAGTGAGTGAGTGAGTGAGTGAGTGTGTGAGTGTGTGAGTGAGTGAGTGAGTGTGAGTGAGTGAGTGTGTGAGTGAGTGAGTGAGTGAGTGAGTGTGTGAGTGAGTGAGTGAGTGAGTGAGTGAGTGAGTGAGTGAGTGAGTGAGTGAGTGAGTGAGTGAGTGAGTGAGTGAGTGAGTGAGTGAGTGAGTGAGTGAGTGAGTGAGCGAGCGAGCGAGTGAGTGAGCACCCTGAGACTGGGAAGCAGCTGGACACACACACGCTCTCACCCTCTGACATTCTAATGTTCCTCTTTATTTATCATTCATCCTTTTAGTTGTCAATTTATTGTTGTGCCTTTTTTTACCCCCGCAAGTTGTTTCTTTTCATACCTCAGCTTTTTGTTTTGAAATTCACATTTAATCTTGTGTCAACCCTCTGTTTCCGAAATTTGATCATCGGTCCCCTGAGTGCGAGAAAAATTGAAATGTGGCGTGTGTCAAGTTCCAATTTGTCCAGGTTTGAAACAGGTGTTAACCTAAAAGCATCGAAATAGTATAGGGAGGAATTTGGCACCAAGTGCATTGAGATAAGAACAGCAGCTGTAATCTTTATCTTAATACTATGTCAGAGAATTTAGAGTGAGGAATGAGTGTGTGTTCTTCTCCTGTGTTAAGTTTGTTGGGTTTGTTATCATGAACGAGACAAATAGGGACTTGCTGCTGGGAGACGGTTTTACTTTGTCTCATTGCTCTGTTTTGTGACTTCTGGTTTCTGCAATGGCTGAAAATCAAGAGAAGAGCTATTAAGGTTTTGCCGAGAGGCATCATTCAGAATTCTGTTTCAAGCACACTCGTATTTAACAAATGATCGATCATTTGCATATTCGGCCAAGCTTCGGAACCCTTGAATTTATGTGCAAACAAGTCAAACCGTGAAGTCATTATTGCTAAACAAACACATTTTTAATAAGGGGAAAATAGAGTCATACTCCTTTCTCTGTCAGAATGTTGACATCTATACTTCCACAATAAAGAGAATATTGCCGTGTTCGGGCCCATGTGATATACCCAACAATCTATTGACAGCTCCCAGTGGGTAACAGTTTGGTATTCTGGTTAAAGATACAGCAGGAACTCTCGCTTGTCTGCAATCCTTTGCTCTGCGTTGGGTTTCAGCACATGAACACTTGTCCTGCAATTACTGAAGACATTGTTCTGATCCATTGTCGCGATAGTGGAAACCTTTTGTTTGCACGCAAGTAGGACACTCATTCTGGCCTACTCTGTAGGATACCCTAGTGCTACCTGTATCAATAAGATACGCATTTATCTTCATTTCCAATGCTCAGTGTTTTTGGTTTCCTTTAACTTTAATGAAATGGTTGAAAGTTGTTCATTCCCAAGATGTCTTCAGGTTTAATGTGTCAGGAATAAAAACAGAAAAATGTTGGAAATACTCACTGGGTCAGACAGCATCTGTGGCGAGGAACAGAGTGGACATTTCAGGTTGTGGTGACCATTCTTATGAAGGAAATAGGAAACTGATAGTCAGGATAGTTTGAAAATAAGAAGTGAAACAACAGAGATGGGATGAAAATAATTTGGCATCTGTTCCTTTGAAGGAAATGATTTCTTTCCTCGAGACTTGTTCAATGTAACACTTGCCGTGCCATAGTCAATTATCACTGATAGTATTTTTGAAAAACAGACTGTATAGATCCTAAACTTTTCTTAAGTTGTAAAGAAAGTTGGATCTGAAAATGAACAACAAAGGTTACACCCCCTGTCTACTCTGGTGGAACACAATAAACAGATAAACATGTAAACCTGTGTCAGGCATTGGAAATCAAACTGCTTAACATAACTAACCGACCTGTCAGAATCTGACAAGCAACTCCCCTGATTGTATGGCACCGAGCACCTAAGACAAGCTTTATTCAGCAGGCGTGTGTGTATCCAGCCAATAGTTGGTGTAATCAGCTGCCCGGAATACTCTTCAAAAGAAGCTTATTGTCGCCGGCAGTGAGGCCTTGGTCACCACACTGACTAAGGCCTCACCGGCCCTGGTCACTGGCCCTAGCAACCAGCCCTGCCCTATGATCACTGACCCTGCTCACTGGCTCTGCCCACTGGCCCTGCTCACTGCCCACTGGCCCTGCTCACTGATTTCGGGCCCTGCACACTTGCTCTGCTCACTGTACAGTGGCTCTGCTCACTCAACACTGTCACTGGCTCTTATAGCTTTCCCAGTGTTCTTATTCCATCAGGAGTCCCACGATTTGCGGAGGTGTTTTAGTTTTGGTAACACATGAGGAAAATTTGAACACCTGGAGAGTTAAATTTCCCACCTGAACATGAGAATTTAGAAACTGTCTCTTTTGCAAGAACTCATTATTGATTGCAAAGATTGGCAGTACCACATTTATTTTCCTATAAAGCTCAAATCTCCCCTGAAATTTGAGACAACTAATTTACTTTGCTGTGTGAGGATTTGCACGTTGCTGAGTGACACCATGATATGCAGCTGCTGTGCTGTGATGTGGGCGCAGGGCAGTGTCGAGACACTAGCCAGTTCGCAAGGGTCGATGTGCTAGAAAATATAGAAAAAGCACTTGTCAGTTGGGGAGCAGGAGTGTCATTGATCTCTTCATTCTGCTCGGACTGATGGCATCCATCACACAATGGAACTTGCTCCTAAACACCTTCATCCAGCTGCTGCTCCAAGTTCAATTACCCTGGAGAATCTG
The DNA here is from genome assembly GCF_964194155.1 of Cetorhinus maximus. Classification (NCBI taxonomy): domain Eukaryota; kingdom Metazoa; phylum Chordata; class Chondrichthyes; order Lamniformes; family Cetorhinidae; genus Cetorhinus; species Cetorhinus maximus. Next base: position 21,577,188 of record NC_135905.1, on the reverse strand, counting down.
CCTTTCAAACCATCCCTTAAATCACCTCCCCCTTTCCTGCTCATCTTCCTCCAGCTCCTGCTGGGTTCAAATCGTTCTCCCGGCCCTTGGCAAATTCTCTGGAGTCGTTTTGCTGCATTAAATGGGCTGTTTAAGTATGTGTTGTAATTGCTACACAGTTTGAGCTGCCCTGATTAATAAATTGTTCGACTGTTTCTAACACTCCTCAACGCTCATTAGCCAGAGCCTCGCAAGGTATCAAATGTTTTTGTCAAAACGCGCGTTGAGTTTCTTTAGGTGCCTGTGAAAAGTCTGTTTAAAACTCCCTCTCCTCGTTTTGTAATCTTTTCATTCATTCCGTCGAGGAAATAAGATTTTTATTTCTTGACTCTGAACTGGAGACAGTTGTGGGGGGTCACCCTGGACTTCTTGTGTGACAGGCAGTCAGACGGCAGGTTAGGAGTCAGGGGGTTGAAGAGTCACCAACAAGTGAAGTTGAGGGGGTTACTGAGGTACCTGTGGAAGCTTCTCCCCACAGTTACAGACGCTGTTGCAGAGTAGAAACATCAGGGCTCAAGAAGCATTGTTTTTTGAGAGAAGTTCCGGTTTGCTGTGCTTAATGACAGGTTGGTCTAACGGTGAATGGTGTGTCCCACAGACCTGATTGCTGAACAAGCCAATATCGACCCATTAAACAACATCCTGCATTTTAGTTTGTACCCCTTTTTGATTTATGATAAAGTTTGTGATGGCCTATGGAAAATAATGTCCAGAACCAAGTAATCCTACAGTTGCCATGAATCATTAATTGTGGGCTTTCTTCTGTCGGGAGAATAGAAAAAAATTCAATAACTAATTCTCCAATCAGTTTAAGTCAACAACTCAACAGAATGTCTCTGTGACTAAAGCTTTCAATGAGCCTAGGGACACTAAGACGCCAGTTAATGTGCAGACATGTATAGTGTAGAGCTACTAATTACTCCACCACCTTCAAACTCTGGGAAAAAAGCTGCATTAACTTTGCTGGCAAGATTCCTGCGCGTGATTGGTGGCCTGTAACAAGAGCAGTTCCAAATGGGAAAATTGAAGCCATCATCCCTGCCTCCTCAGCCTCACCATCGAACCTCTCAGCCTTCCAGTCCACTTGCTGCTCGAAACCAGTCAGTTCACGGCCTCAGCATCCTATTGAACCCCAAGCTGAATAGTATCTTCCAAGTCAACAACAACAGCAACTAGCATTTATCTAGCACACTCAGCATCCCAAGGGATTTATTAGGAGAATACCTGTTAGTGCCTTTGCTTCAGTTAGTAATTTGGGGCAGGATCTTTAAGTCGGTGAGCAGGAGGCAGCGCCCGCTTGCCAATGCGTAAAATGTCACGGGATGATGTCACGGGATGATGTCACGGGATGATGTCACGGGATGATGTCACGGGATGATGTCACCCCACGTCATCTCCATTTTCAGATCGGTGGGGGCGCAGCCAAATCAGGGGAATTGAAAACAAAAATAGGGAGGTTATGCTTTAGTTATACAGGGCATTGGTGAGACCACATCTGCGTACAGTATTGGTCTCCTTATTTAAGGAAGTGTGTAAATGCATTGGAGGCAGTTCAGAGAAGGTTTACCAGACTAATACCTGGAATCGGCAGGTTGTCTTATGAGGAAAGGTTGGACAGTCTAGGCTTGTATCCACTGGAGTTTAGAAGAGTAAGAGGCGACTTGATTGAAACATATAAGATCCTGAGGTGTTTTGACAGGGGGATGTGGAGAGGATGTTTCCTCTTGTGGGACAATCTAGAACCAGGGGTCACTGTTTAAACATAAGGGGTCACCCATTGAAAATGGAGATGAGGAGAATTTTTTTCTCTCAAAGGGCTATGGGTCTTTGGAACTCTCTTCCTGAAAAGGTATTGGAAGCAGAGTCTTTGAATATTTTTAAGACAGAGCTAGATAAATACTTGATAAGCAAGGGGGTGAAAGGTTATCGGGGGATAGGCAGGAATGTGGGGTTGAGGTTACATTCAGATCAGCCATGATCTTATTGAATGGCGGAGCAGGCTCGAGGGGCTGAGTGGCCTAATCCTGCTCCCAATTCGTACGTATGTTAATTGTGCCAGGAGGCGAGCTCTCAATCTGATGGTACATTTATTCTACAACGCTAATGGTCTCAGCCTGACTGTGTCCAGTCTCTCCTGGTTGGATGGGTGAGGGGGAACAGAGTAAATGCTTACAGACATGCTCAAAGAACCTGCCCTAGTGGTGATAATGGATTGTGTCGAGAGTGTGGGCACCAGCACTTAGGACGAGTGAACGTTGAGGTCGATTTGAGTGGTGAGGATGGTCAAGGAAACCTGAGGGAACCTCCTCTGTTAAAGAGCTCAGCTCCCTCCTGACTCCTTCACCACCCGGTGACGTGTAGGTCTACTGGGATCAGTGCGGCCACCACAAACTGAGAGTCAAAGCTGGGACCCCCTTCATTGCTCTTGATATCTCGAATGTCCCTCCGGCATGGCTAGTGAGTTCAGTGACTCTGAATCCACTCCCTGCTCCAGGAGTCTATTCCACACACCACTTACCTGCAGGTCAAATACCTTCTTCTCATCTCGCGCCTTGTTCGAAGCAGGTTAGACCTTGAAAATGTTTGTTTATGAGTAAGTCCGACATGAAGTGTAGCAGCCTCGAATTACATTGCAACATATAGAGTACAGCCTAACTGGCCCACGCTGATGCTCCAAACAAGCTTCATCCCACCCGATCAACACCTCTTCCTATTCCTTTCTCCCTCATGGCTTCAAAAAGGTCTAAGAAGTGACTCATCGCCCAGCATCCCACCCCTGACCACTCTCCGGTAGCCTTGCCGGAAATGACATTGGATGAGGACAGAAATGAGAAAATGACAGCTGCAGTCAAGCAGCCCGCGAACATTTCATTGCCAAGGTTCAGCCATGGAATTGCCATATTGGAGAGGCATTGGATACCAACTGCTGGCTACGATTAGCAACAAGTCAATGCATTCAGGAGAGAAAGGCAATTGATGGAAGTAACCTCATCAGCCACTCACTACTGCGAGGTCTGCTATTATCAATCAAACCTATTGAGCCACTGCCACTTGACTCTTATTACCAGCCATTCCATTACACAGCAGTGTTACACAGTGAATCTTATCGATGCCCAGCCCCAAGTTACTATCAGCCAATCCATGAACGGATTTCATGACATCGAAACACTTCAACCTGCAATGTTATACAGTCAGCTCCAAACCATAGGGCAGCCAGCAGCAATATAATGTTATATAATGACTGCTGTTCAACTCCAAACAGCTACTACCTACCCTTCAGACCAAAAGACATGTTAATAATGGTGTCAGCCGTGGTTCTGTGGGTAGCACACTCCCCTCTGAGTCAGAAGGTCACAGGTTCAAGCCTCACTTGTAGTGACTTGGGCACATATTCTAGGCTGACGGTCCAGGGCAGTACTGAGGGAGTCAAAACAAAAACAGAAAATGCTGACAGCATCTGTGGAGAGAGAAACACAGAGTTGACGTTTCAGCTAAGTGACCCTTCATCAACACTGCCAGACCTGCTGGGCATTTTCTGTTTTTACTTCTGATTTCCAACATTCACAGTAATTTGTTGTTCAATTAAAACAGATGAACATGTCATTTATTTCATTGCTGTCTATGGGAGCTTGCTGTGCACAAATTGGCTGCCCGCATCTCCTTCGATTACACCAATGACTACGCTGCAAAGGATAGTTCATTGGCTGTAAAGCATGTTGAGATGTCCTGAGATCGCGGTGAGAGGCCCTTCCTGTTGTAAGCATCATCCAACTGACCCACCAGCACTGAAGAACAACACAATAACAACTCAGCAATTGTAATATCTTGGTTCTGTTGTTACTCAAGCTATAGAAAATCTCACTAAATGTGATTCATTACCTTGATATTAGGTTGAGAATGAATGGAGTTGATGGGTTTGAATTTGACAGATTCCCATCACGGAGACTCTCAACGTTTATTGAGGACCTGAGTCAATCATTTACTCTAACACTACAAAGGCAAACCTGTGGCAAGATCAAGGATTTGACATTTCATCATTAGTCTCAGAAAACAAGCACTGATTAATTGATTAACTTGTCCTTTTTATTGCCCCTGCAGTTGGCTGTCTGGGATCCAGTGAAGGGCCTGAATGGGAGTCTGCAGGAGCGACGCTTGGAGAGTGATATGCAAGGCGTCACCCTGAAAGTGGTCACTATTCTGGTAACTGGACATTGCATTAGCAATAGAGCCATCATGTCATAGCCAGCCCAGTGTCCACATATCCGCACAGCTCACCACCCCCTCACTCCTGTGTCACTCCCGGCATTGCTGTCTGTCACTCCCCTCGCTCCTGTCACTCCCCTCGCTCCTGTCACTCCCCTCGCTCCTATCTGTCACTCCCCTCGCTCCTGTCTGTCAGTCCCCTCGCTCCTGTCACTCCCCTCGCTCATGTCTGTCACTCCCCTCGCTCCTGTCTGTCACTCCCCTCACTCCTGTCTGTCAATCCCCTCGCTCCTGTCACTCCCCTCGCTCCTGTCACTCCCCTCGCACCTGTCTGTCACTCCCCTCGCTCCTGTCTGTCACTCCCCTCACTCCTGCCTGTCACTCCCCTCGCTCCTGTCTGTCACTCCCCTCGCTCCTGTCATTCCCCTCACTCCTGTCTGAAACTCCCCTCGCTCCTGTCTGTCACTCCCCTCGCTCCTGTCTGTCACTCCCCTCCCTCCTGTCTGTCACTCCCCTCCCTCCTGCCTGTCACTCCCCTAGCTCCTGCCCGTCACTCCCCTCGCTCCTGTCACTCCCCTCGCTCCTGTCTGTCACTCCCCTCGCTCCTGTCTGTCACTCCCCTCGCTCCTGCCTGTCGCGCCCCTCGCTCCTGTCACTCCCCTCGCTCCTGTCTGTCACTCCCCTCGTTCCTGTCTGTCACTCCCATCGCTCCTGCCTGTCGCTCCCCTCGCTCCTGTCTGTCACTCCCCTCGCTCCTGCCTGTCACTCCCCTCGCTCCTGTCTGTCACTCCCCTCCCTCCTGCCTGTCGCTCCCCTCGCTCCTGTCGCTCCCCTCCCTCCTGCCTGTCACTCCCCTCCCTCCTGCCTGTCACTCCCCTCCCTCCTGCCTGTCGCTCCTCTCGCTCCTGTCGCTCCCCTCCCTCTTGTCTGTCACTCCCCTCCCTCCTGCCTGTCGCTTCCCTCGCTCCTGTCGCTCCCCTCGCTCCTGCCTGTCACTCCCCTCCTTCCTGCATGTCACTCCCCTCGCTCCTGCCTGTCACTCCCCTCGCTCCTGCCTGTCACTCCCCTCGCTCCTGTCACTCCCCTCGCTCCTGCCTGTCACTCCCCTCGCTCCTGCCTGTCACTCCCCTCGCTCCTGCCTGTCGCTCCCCTCGCTCCTGCCTGTCACTCCCCTCCCTCCTGCCTGTCATTCCCCTCGCTCCTGTCACTCCCCTCCCTCCTGCCTGTCACTCCCCTCGCTCCTGTCACTCCCCCCCCTCCTGCCTGTCACTCCCCTCGCTCCTGTCACTCCCCTCCTTCCTGCCTGTCGCTCCCCTCGCTCCTGCCTGTCGCTCCCCTCGCTCCTGACTGTCGCTCCACTCCCTCCTGCCTGTCGCTCCCCTCCCTCCTGCCTGTCGCTCCCCTCGCTCCTGCCTGTCGCTCCCCTCCCTCCTGCCTGTCACTCCCCTCGCTCCTGCCTGTCGCTCCCCTCGCTCCTGTCTGTCACTCCGTCGCTCCCCTCGCTCCTGCCTGTCACTCCCCTCGCTCCTGCCTGTCACTCCCCTCGCTCCTGCCTGTCACTCCCCTCGCTCCTGCCTGTCACTCCCCTCCCTCCTGCCTGTCGCTCCCCTCGCTCTTGTCACTCCCCTCCCTCCTGCCTGTCACTACCCTCGCTCCTGTCACTCCCCTCCCTCCTGTCTGTCGCTCCCCTCCCTCCTGCCTGTCACTCCCCTCGTTCCTGCCTGTCACTCCCCTCGCTCCTGCCTGTCACTCCCCTCGCTCCTGCCTGTCACTCCCCTCGCTCCTGCCTGTCACTCCCCTCGCTACTGTCACTCCCCTACTTCCTGCCTGTCGCTCCCCTCGCTCCTGCCTGTCGCTCCCCTCGCTCCTGCCTGTCGCTCCCCTCGCTCCTGCCTGTCGCTCCCCTCGCTCCTGTCGCTCCCCTCGCTCCTACCTGTCGCTCCCCTCCCTCCTGCCTGTCGCTCCCCTCGCTCCTGCCTGTCGCTCCCCTCGCTCCTGTCGCTCCCCTCGCTCCTGTCTGTCACTCCCCTCCCTCCTGCCTGTCGCTCCCCTCGCTCCTGTCACTCCCCTCGCTCCTGCCTGTCACTCCCCTCGCTCCTGTCTGAAACTCCCCTCGCTCCTGTCGCTCCCCTCGCTCCTGCCTGTCGCTCCCCTCGCTCCTGCCTGTCGCTCCCCTCGCTCCTGCCTGTCGCTCCCCTCGCTCCTGCCTGTCGCTCCCCTCCCTCCTGCCTGTCACTCCCCTCCCTCCTGCCTGTCACTCCCCTCGCTCCTGCCTGTCACTCCCCTCCCTCCTGCCTGTCACTCCCCTCGCTCCTGTCGCACCCCTCGCTCCTGCCTGTCGCTCCCCTCGCTCCTGTCACTCCCCTCCCTCCTGCCTGTCACTCCCGTCGCTCCTCTCACTCCCCTCGCTCCTGCCTGTCACTCCCCTCGCTCCTGCCTGTCACTCCCCTCGCTCCTGTCGCTCCCCTCGCTCCTGTCTCTCCCCTCGCTCCTGTCGCTCCCCTCGCTCCTGTCACTCCCCTCGCTCCTGCCTGTCACTCCCCTCGCTCCTGCCTGTCGCTCCCCTCACTCCTGCCTGTCACTCCCCTCGCTCCTGCCTTTCACTCCCCTCGCTCCTGTCTGTCACACCCCTCGCTCCTGCCTGTCACTCCCCTCCCTCCTGCCTGTCGCTCCCCTCGCTCCTGTCTGTCACTCCGTCGCTCCCCTCGCTCCTGCCTGTCACTCCCCTCGCTCCTGCCTGTCACTCCCCTCCCTCCTGCCTGTCGCTCCCCTCGCTCCTGTCTGTCACTCCCCTCCCTCCTGCCTGTCGCTCCCCTCGCTCCTGTCGCTCCCCTCGCTCCTGCCTCTCACTCCCCTCGCTCCTGTCTGTCACTCCCCTCGCTCCTGTCTGTCACTCCCCTCGCTCCTGCCTGTCGCTCCCCTCCCTCCTGCCTGTCACTCCCCTCGCTCCTGTCTGTCACTCCCCTCGCTCCTGCCTGTCACTCCCCTCGCTCCTGTCTGTCGCTCCCCTCGCTCCTGCCTGTCACTCCCCTCGCTCCTGCCTGTCACACCCCTCGCTCCTGACACTCCCCTCCCTCCTGCCTGTCACACCCCTCGCTCCTGTCACTCCCCTCCCTCCTGTCTGTCGCTCCCCTCGCTCCTGCCTGTCACTCCCCTCGCTCCTGCCTGTCACTCCCCTCGCTCCTGCCAGTCACTCCCCTCGCTCCTGTCACTCCCCTCCCTCCTGTCTGTCGCTCCCCTCGCTCCTGCCTGTCACTCCCCTCTCTCCTTTCACTCCCCTCCCTCCTGCCTGTCACTCCCCTCGCTCCTGCCTGTCACTCCCCTCGCTCCTGTCACTCCCCTCGCTCCTGTCACTCCCCTCGCTCCTGTCACTCCCCTCTCTCCTGTCTGTCGCTCCCCTCGCTCCTGTCACTCCCCTCGCTCCTGTCACTCCCCTCGCTCCTGCCTGTCACTCCCCTCGCTCCTGTCACTCCCCTCCCTCCTGTCTGTCGCTCCCCTCGCTCCTGTCTGTCACTCCCCTCGCTCCTGTCTGTCACTCCCCTCGCTCCTGTCTGTCACTCCCCTCGCTCCTGCCTGTCACTCCCCTCCCTCCTGCCTGTCACTCCCCTCGCTCCTGTCACTCCCCTCCCTCCTGCCTGTCACTCCCCTCGCTCCTGTCACTCCCCTCCCTCCTGCCTGTCACTCCCCTCGCTCCTGCCTGTCACTCCCCTCCCTCCTGCCTGTCACTCCCCTCGCTCCTGTCGCTCCCCTCGCTCCTGCCCGTCACTCCTCTCACTCCTGCCTGTCACTCCCCTCGCTCCTCTGTCACTCCCCTCGCTCCTGTCACTCCCCTCCCTCCTGCCTGTCACTCCCCTCGCTCCTGTCACTCCCCTCCCTCCTGCCTGTCACTCCCCTCGCTCCTGTCACTCCCCTCCCTCCTGCCTGTCGCTCCCCTCGCTCCTGCCTGTCACTCCCCTCGCTCTTGCCTCTCGCTCCCCTCGCTCCTGTCTGTCGCTCCCCTCCCTCCTGCCTGTCACTCCCCTCGCTCCTGCCTGTCGCTCCCCTCGCTCCTGCCTGTCACTCCCCTCGCTCCTGCCTGTCACTCCCCTCCCTCCTGCCTGTCACTCCCCTCGCTCCTGTCACTCCCCTCGCTCCAGCCTGTCACTCCCCTCGCTCCTGTCTGAAACTCCCCTCGCTCCTGCCTGTCACTCCCCTCGCTCCAGCCTGTCACTCCCCTCGCTCCTGTCTGTCACTCCCCTCGCTCCTGCCTGTCACTCCCCTCGCTCCTGCCTGTCACTCCCCTCGCTCCTGCCTGTCACTCCCCTCGCTCCTGTCACTCCCCTCGCTCCTGCCTGTCGCTCCCCTCACTCCTGCCTGTCACTCCCCTCGCTCCTGCCTGTCACTCCCCTCGCTCCTGTCTGTCACTCCGTCGCTCCCCTCGCTCCTGCCTGTCGCTCCCCTCCCTCCTGCCTGTCGCTCCCCTCGCTCCTGTCGCTCCCCTCGCTCCTGCCTGTCACTCCCCTCGCTCCTGCCTGTCACTCCCCTCGCTCCTGCCTGTCACTCCCCTCTCTCCTTTCACTCCCCTCCCTCCTGCCTGTCACTCCCCTCGCTCCTGTCACTCCCCTCGCTCCTGTCACTCCCCTCGCTCCTGTCACTCCCCTCGCTCCTGTCACTCCCCTCGCTCCTGCCTGTCACTCCCCTCGCTCCTGTCACTCCCCTCCCTCCTGCCTGTCACTCCCCTTGCTCCTGTCACTCCCCTCGCTCCTGTCACTCCCCTCGCTCCTGTCACTCCCCTCCCTCCTGTCTGTCACTCCCCTCGCTCCTATCACTCCCCTCGCTCCTGTCACTCCCCTCCCTCCTGTCTGTCGCTCCCCTCGCTCCTGTCTGTCACTCCCCTCGCTCCTGTCTGTCACTCCCCTCGCTCCTGTCTGTCACTCCCCTCGCTCCTGCCTGTCACTCCCCTCCCTCCTGCCTGTCACTCCCCTCGCTCCTGTCACTCCCCTCCCTCCTGCCTGTCACTCCCTTCGCTCCTGCCTGTCACTCCCCTCCCTCCTGCCTGTCACTCCCCTCGCTCCTGTCGCTCCCCTCGCTCCTGCCCGTCACTCCTCTCACTCCTGCCTGTCACTCCCCTCGCTCCTCTGTCACTCCCCTCGCTCCTGTCACTCCCCTCCCTCCTGCCTGTCACTCCCCTCGCTCCTGTCACTCCCCTCCCTCCTGCCTGTCACTCCCCTCGCTCCTGTCACTCCCCTCCCTCCTGCCTGTCGCTCCCCTCGCTCCTGTCACTCCCCTCCCTCCTGCCTGTCACTCCCCTCGCTCCTGTCACTCCCCTCCCTCCTGCCTGTCGCTCCCCTCGCTCCTATCACTCCCCTCCCTCCTGCCTGTCACTCCCCTCGCTCCTGTCACTCCCCTCCCTCCTGCCTGTCACTCCCCTCGCTCCTGTCACTCCCCTCCCTCCTGCCTGTCACTCCCCTCGATCCTGCCTCTCGCTCCCCTCACTCCTGCCTGTCGCTCCCCTCGCTCCTGTCTGTCGCTCCCCTCGCTCCTGTCTGAAACTCCCCATCGCTCCTGCCTGTCACTCCCCTCGCTCCTGCCTGTCACTCCACTCCCTCCTGCCTGTCGCTCCCCTCGCTCCTGCCTGTCGCTCTCCTCGCTCCTGCCTGTCACTCCCCTCGCTCCTGCCTGTCACTCCCCTCGCTCCTGTCACACCCCTCCCTCCTGCCTGTCACTCCCCTCGCTCCTGTCACTCCCCTCCCTCCTGCCTGTCGCTCCCCTCGCTCCTGCCCGTCACTCCCCTCACTCCTGTCACTCCCCTCCCTCCTGCCTGTCACTCCCCTCGCTCCTGTCACTCCCCTCCCTCCTGCCTGTCACTCCCCTCCCTCCTGCCTGTCACTCCCCTCGCTCCTGTCACTCCCCTCCCTCCTGCCTGTCACTCCCCTCGCTCCAGTCACTCCCCTCCCTCCTGCCTGTCGCTCCCCTCGCTCCTGCCCGTCACTCCCCTCACTCCTGTCACTCCCCTCCCTCCTGACTGTCGCTGCCTCGCTCCTGTCTGTCACTCCCCTCGCTCCTGCCTGTCACTCCCCTCGCTCCTGCCTGTCACTCCCCTCGCTCCTGCCTGTCACTCCCCTCGCTCCTGTCTGTCACTCCCCTCGCTCCTGTCTAAAACTCCCCATCGCTCCTGCCCGTCACTGCCCTCGCTCCTGTGACTCCCCTCGCTCCTGTCTGTCACTCCCCTCGCTCCTGTCTGTCACTCCCCTCGCTCCTGTCTGTCACTCCCCTCGCTCCTGTCACTCCCCTCGCTCCTGTCTGTCACTCCCCTCGCTTCTGCCTGTCACTCCCCATCGATCCTGTCTGTCACTCCCCTCGCTCCTGTCACTCCCCTTGCTCCTGTCTGTCACTCCCCTCGCTCCTGTCTGTCACTCCCCTCGCTCCTGTCTGAAACTCCCAATCGATCCTGTCTGAAACTCCCCTCGCTCCTGCCTGTCACTCCCCTCGCTCCAGCCTGTCACTCCCCTCGCTCCTGTCTGAAACTCCCCTCGCTCCTGCCTGTCACTCCCCTCGCTCCTGCCTGTCACTCCCCTCGCTCCTGCCTGTCACTCCCCTCGCTCCTGCCTGTCACTCCCCTCGCTCCTGCCTGTCGCTCCCCTCGCTCCTGCCTTTCACTCCCCTCGCTCCTGTCACTCCCCTCCCTCCTGCCTGTCACTCCCCTCGCTCCTGTCACTCCCCTCCCTCCTGCCTGTCGCTCCCCTCGCTCCTGCCTGTCACTCCCCTCCCTCCTGCCTGTCACTCCCCTCGCTCCTGTCACTCCCCTCGCTCCTGCCCGTCACTCCCCTCACTCCTGCCTGTCACTCCCCTCGCTCCTGCCTGTCACTCCCCTCGCTCCTGTCACTCCCCTCCCTCCTGCCTGTCACTCCCCTCGCTCCTGTCACTCCCCTCCCTCCTGCCTGTCACTCCCCTCGCTCCTGTCACTCCCCTCGCTCCTGTCACTCCCCTCCCTCCTGCCTGTCGTTCCCCTCGCTCCTGCCTGTCACTCCCCTCGCTCCTGCCTGTCGCTCCCCTCGCTCCTGCCTGTCACTCCCCTCGCTCCTGCCTGTCACTCCCCTCGCTCCTGCCTGTCACTCCCCTCGCTCCTGCCTGTCACTCCCCTCGCTCCTGCCTGTCACTCCCCTCGCTCCTGCCTGTCACTCCCCTCGCTCCTGTCACTCCCCTCGCTCCTGTCTGTCACTCCCCTCGCTCCTGCCTGTCGCTCCCCTCGCTCCTGTCTGTCACTCCCCTCGCTCCTGTCTGTCACTCCCCTCACTCCTGTCACTCCCCTTGCTCCTGTCTGTCACTCCCCTCGCTCCTGTCTGTCACTCCCCTCGCTCCTGCCTGTCACTCCCCTCCCTCCTGCCTGTCACTCCCCTCGCTCCTGTCACTCCCCTCCCTCCTGCCTGTCACTCCCCTCGCTCCTGCCTGTCACTCCCCTCCCTCCTGCCTGTCACTCCCCTCGCTCCTGTCGCTCCCCTCGCTCCTGCCCGTCACTCCTCTCACTCCTGCCTGTCACTCCCCTCGCTCCTCTGTCACTCCGCTCGCTCCTGTCACTCCCCTCCCTCCTGCCTGTCACTCCCCTCGCTCCTGTCACTCCCCTCCCTCCTGCCTGTCACTCCCCTCGCTCCTGTCACTCCCCTCCCTCCTGCCTGTCGCTCCCCTCGCTCCTGTCACTCCCCTCCCACCTGCCTGTCACTCCCCTCGCTCCTGTCACTCCCCTCCCTCCTGCCTGTCGCTCCCCTCGCTCCTGTCACTCCCCTCCCTCCTGCCTGTCACTCCCCTCGCTCCTGTCACTCCCCTCCCTCCTGCCTGTCACTCCCCTCGCTCCTGTCACTCCCCTCCCTCCTGCCTGTCACTCCCCTCGATCCTGCCTCTCGCTCCCCTCACTCCTGCCTGTCGCTCCCCTCGCTCCTGTCTGTCGCTCCCCTCGCTCCTGTCTGAAACTCCCCATCGCTCCTGCCTGTCACTCCCCTCGCTCCTGCCTGTCACTCCACTACGTCCTGCCTGTCGCTCCCCTCGCTCCTGCCTGTCGCTCCCCTCGCTCCTGCCTGTCACTCCCCTCGCTCCTGCCTGTCACTCCCCTCGCTCCTGTCACACCCCTCCCTCCTGCCTGTCACTACCCTCGCTCCTGTCATTCCCCTCCCTCCTGCCTGTCGCTCCCCTCGCTCCTGCCCGTCACTCCCCTCACTCCTGTCACTCCCCTCCCTCCTGCCTGTCACTCCCCTCGCTCCTGTCACTCCCCTCCCTCCTGCCTGTCACTCCCCTCGCTCGTGTCACTCCCCTCCCTCCTGCCTGTCGCTCCCCTCGCTCCTGCCCGTCACTCCCCTCACTCCTGTCACTCCCCTCCCTCCTGCCTGTCACTGCCTCGCTCCTGTCTGTCACTCCCCTCGCTCCTGCCTGTCACTCCCCTCGCTCCTGCCTGTCACTCCCCTCGCTCCTGCCTGTCACTCCCCTCGCTCCTGTCTGTCACTCCCCTCGCTCCTGTCTAAAACTCCCCATCGCTCCTGCCCGTCACTGCCCTCGCTCCTGTGACTCCCCTCGCTCCTGTCTGTCACTCCCCTCGCTCCTGTCTGTCACTCCCCTCGCTCCTGTCTGTCACTCCCCTCGCTCCTGTCTGTCACTCCCCTCGCTCCTGTCACTCCCCTCGCTCCTGTCTGTCACTCCCCTCGCTTCTGCCTGTCACTCCCCATCGATCCTGTCTGTCACTCCCCTCGCTCCTGTCACTCCCCTTGCTCCTGTCTGTCACTCCCCTCGCTCCTGTCTGTCACTCCCCTCGCTCCTGTCTGAAACTCCCAATCGATCCTGTCTGAAACTCCCCTCGCTCCTGCCTGTCACTCCCCTCGCTCCAGCCTGTCACTCCCCTCGCTCCTGTCTGAAACTCCCCTCGCTCCTGCCTGTCACTCCCCTCGCTCCTGCCTGTCACTCCCCTCGCTCCTGCCTGTCACTCCCCTCGCTCCTGCCTGTCACTCCCCTCGCTCCTGCCTGTCGCTCCCCTCGCTCCTGCCTTTCACTCCCCTCGCTCCTGTCACTCCCCTCCCTCCTGCCTGTCACTCCCCTCGCTCCTGTCACTCCCCTCCCTCCTGCCTGTCGCTCCCCTCGCTCCTGCCTGTCACTCCCCTCCCTCCTGCCTGTCACTCCCCTCGCTCCTGTCGCTCCCCTCGCTCCTGCCCGTCACTCCCCTCACTCCTGCCTGTCACTCCCCTCGCTCCTGCCTGTCACTCCCCTCGCTCCTGTCACTCCCCTCCCTCCTGCCTGTCACTCCCCTCGCTCCTGTCACTCCCCTCCCTCCTGCCTGTCACTCCCCTCGCTCCTGTCACTCCCCTCCCTCCTGCCTGTCACTCCCCTCGCTCCTGTCACTCCCCTCACTCCTGCCTGTCACTCCCCTCGCTCCTGCCTGTCACTCCCCTCGCTCCTGTCTGTCACTCCGTCGCTCCCCTCGCTCCTGCCTGTCGCTCCCCTCCCTCCTGCCTGTCGCTCCCCTCGCTCCTGTCACTCCCCTCGCTCCTGCCTGTCACTCCCCTCGCTCCTGCCTGTCACTCCCCTCGCTCCTGCCTGTCACTCCCCTCTCTCCTTTCACTCCCCTCCCTCCTGCCTGTCACTCCCCTCGCTCCTGTCACTCCCCTCGCTCCTGTCACTCCCCTCGCTCCTGTCACTCCCCTCGCTCCTGTCACTCCCCTCGCTCCTGCCTGTCACTCCCCTCGCTCCTGTCACTCCCCTCCCTCCTGCCTGTCACTCCCCTTGCTCCTGTCACTCCCCTCGCTCCTGTCACTCCCCTCGCTCCTGTCACTCCCCTCCCTCCTGTCTGTCACTCCCCTCGCTCCTATCACTCCCCTCGCTCCTGTCACTCCCCTCCCTCCTGTCTGTCGCTCCCCTCGCTCCTGTCTGTCACTCCCCTCGCTCCTGTCTGTCACTCCCCTCGCTCCTGCCTGTCACTCCCCTCCCTCCTGCCTGTCACTCCCCTCGCTCCTGTCACTCCCCTCCCTCCTGCCTGTCACTCCCTTCGCTCCTGCCTGTCACTCCCCTCCCTCCTGCCTGTCACTCCCCTCGCTCCTGTCGCTCCCCTCGCTCCTGCCCGTCACTCCTCTCACTCCTGCCTGTCACTCCCCTCGCTCCTCTGTCACTCCCCTCGCTCCTGTCACTCCCCTCCCTCCTGCCTGTCACTCCCCTCGCTCCTGTCACTCCCCTCCCTCCTGCCTGTCACTCCCCTCGCTCCTGTCACTCCCCTCCCTCCTGCCTGTCGCTCCCCTCGCTCCTGTCACTCCCCTCCCTCCTGCCTGTCACTCCCCTCGCTCCTGTCACTCCCCTCCCTCCTGCCTGTCGCTCCCCTCGCTCCTGTCACTCCCCTCCCTCCTGCCTGTCACTCCCCTCGCTCCTGTCACTCCCCTCCCTCCTGCCTGTCACTCCCCTCGCTCCTGTCACTCCCCTCCCTCCTGCCTGTCACTCCCCTCGATCCTGCCTCTCGCTCCCCTCACTCCTGCCTGTCGCTCCCCTCGCTCCTGTCTGTCGCTCCCCTCGCTCCTGTCTGAAACTCCCCATCGCTCCTGCCTGTCACTCCCCTCGCTCCTGCCTGTCACTCCACTCCCTCCTGCCTGTCGCTCCCCTCGCTCCTGCCTGTCGCTCTCCTCGCTCCTGCCCGTCACTCCCCTCACTCCTGTCACTCCCCTCCCTCCTGCCTGTCACTCCCCTCGCTCCTGTCACTCCCCTCCCTCCTGCCTGTCACTCCCCTCGCTCCTGTCACTCCCCTCCCTCCTGCCTGTCGCTCCCCTCGCTCCTGCCCGTCACTCCCCTCACTCCTGTCACTCCCCTCCCTCCTGCCTGTCGCCGCCTCGCTCCTGTCTGTCACTCCCCTCGCTCCTGCCTGTCACTCCCCTCGCTCCTGCCTGTCACTCCCCTCGCTCCTGCCTGTCACTCCCCTCGCTCCTGTCTGTCACTCCCCTCGCTCCTGTCTAAAACTCCCCATCGCTCCTGCCCGTCACTGCCCTCGCTCCTGTGACTCCCCTCGCTCCTGTCTGTCACTCCCCTCGCTCCTGTCTGTCACTCCCCTCGCTCCTGTCTGTCACTCCCCTCGCTCCTGTCTGTCACTCCCCTCGCTCCTGTCACTCCCCTCGCTCCTGTCTGTCACTCCCCTCGCTTCTGCCTGTCACTCCCCATCGATCCTGTCTGTCACTCCCCTCGCTCCTGTCACTCCCCTTGCTCCTGTCTGTCACTCCCCTCGCTCCTGTCTGTCACTCCCCTCGCTCCTGTCTGAAACTCCCAATCGATCCTGTCTGAAACTCCCCTCGCTCCTGCCTGTCACTCCCCTCGCTCCAGCCTGTCACTCCCCTCGCTCCTGTCTGAAACTCCCCTCGCTCCTGCCTGTCACTCCCCTCGCTCCTGCCTGTCACTCCCCTCGCTCCTGCCTGTCACTCCCCTCGCTCCTGCCTGTCACTCCCCTCGCTCCTGCCTGTCGCTCCCCTCGCTCCTGCCTTTCACTCCCCTCGCTCCTGTCACTCCCCTCCCTCCTGCCTGTCACTCCCCTCGCTCCTGTCACTCCCCTCCCTCCTGCCTGTCGCTCCCCTCGCTCCTGCCTGTCACTCCCCTCCCTCCTGCCTGTCACTCCCCTCGCTCCTGTCGCTCCCCTCGCTCCTGCCCGTCACTCCCCTCACTCCTGCCTGTCACTCCCCTCGCTCCTGCCTGTCACTCCCCTCGCTCCTGTCACTCCCCTCCCTCCTGCCTGTCACTCCCCTCGCTCCTGTCACTCCCCTCCCTCCTGCCTGTCACTCCCCTCGCTCCTGTCACTCCCCTCCCTCCTGCCTGTCACTCCCCTCGCTCCTGTCACTCCCCTCACTCCTGCCTGTCACTCCCCTCGCTCCTGCCTGTCACTCCCCTCGCTCCTGTCTGTCACTCCGTCGCTCCCCTCGCTCCTGCCTGTCGCTCCCCTCCCTCCTGCCTGTCGCTCCCCTCGCTCCTGCCTGTCACTCCCCTCTCTCCTTTCACTCCCCTCCCTCCTGCCTGTCACTCCCCTCGCTCCTGTCACTCCCCTCGCTCCTGTCACTCCCCTCGCTCCTGTCACTCCCCTCGCTCCTGCCTGTCACTCCCCTCGCTCCTGTCACTCCCCTCCCTCCTGCCTGTCACTCCCCTTGCTCCTGTCACTCCCCTCGCTCCTGTCACTCCCCTCGCTCCTGTCACTCCCCTCCCTCCTGTCTGTCACTCCCCTCGCTCCTATCACTCCCCTCGCTCCTGTCACTCCCCTCCCTCCTGTCTGTCGCTCCCCTCGCTCCTGTCTGTCACTCCCCCTCGCTCCTGTCTGTCACTCCCCTCGCTCCTGCCTGTCACTCCCCTCCCTCCTGCCTGTCACTCCCCTCGCTCCTGTCACTCCCCTCCCTCCTGCCTGTCACTCCCTTCGCTCCTGCCTGTCACTCCCCTCCCTCCTGCCTGTCACTCCCCTCGCTCCTGTCGCTCCCCTCGCTCCTGCCCGTCACTCCTCTCACTCCTGCCTGTCACTCCCCTCGCTCCTCTGTCACTCCCCTCGCTCCTGTCACTCCCCTCCCTCCTGCCTGTCACTCCCCTCGCTCCTGTCACTCCCCTCCCTCCTGCCTGTCACTCCCCTCGCTCCTGTCACTCCCCTCCCTCCTGCCTGTCGCTCCCCTCGCTCCTGTCACTCCCCTCCCTCCTGCCTGTCACTCCCCTCGCTCCTGTCACTCCCCTCCCTCCTGCCTGTCGCTCCCCTCGCTCCTGTCACTCCCCTCCCTCCTGCCTGTCACTCCCCTCGCTCCTGTCACTCCCCTCCCTCCTGCCTGTCACTCCCCTCGCTCCTGTCACTCCCCTCCCTCCTGCCTGTCACTCCCCTCGATCCTGCCTCTCGCTCCCCTCACTCCTGCCTGTCGCTCCCCTCGCTCCTGTCTGTCGCTCCCCTCGCTCCTGTCTGAAACTCCCCATCGCTCCTGCCTGTCACTCCCCTCGCTCCTGCCTGTCACTCCACTCCCTCCTGCCTGTCGCTCCCCTCGCTCCTGCCTGTCGCTCTCCTCGCTCCTGCCTGTCACTCCCCTCGCTCCTGCCTGTCACTCCCCTCGCTCCTGTCACACCCCTCCCTCCTGCCTGTCACTCCCCTCGCTCCTGTCACTCCCCTCCCTCCTGCCTGTCGCTCCCCTCGCTCCTGCCCGTCACTCCCCTCACTCCTGTCACTCCCCTCCCTCCTGCCTGTCACTCCCCTCGCTCCTGTCACTCCCCTCCCTCCTGCCTGTCACTCCCCTCCCTCCTGCCTGTCACTCCCCTCGCTCCTGTCACTCCCCTCCCTCCTGCCTGTCACTCCCCTCGCTCCTGTCACTCCCCTCCCTCCTGCCTGTCGCTCCCCTCGCTCCTGCCCGTCACTCCCCTCACTCCTGTCACTCCCCTCCCTCCTGACTGTCGCTGCCTCGCTCCTGTCTGTCACTCCCCTCGCTCCTGCCTGTCACTCCCCTCGCTCCTGCCTGTCACTCCCCTCGCTCCTGCCTGTCACTCCCCTCGCTCCTGTCTGTCACTCCCCTCGCTCCTGTCTAAAACTCCCCATCGCTCCTGCCCGTCACTGCCCTCGCTCCTGTGACTCCCCTCGCTCCTGTCTGTCACTCCCCTCGCTCCTGTCTGTCACTCCCCTCGCTCCTGTCTGTCACTCCCCTCGCTCCTGACTGTCACTCCCCTCGCTCCTGTCACTCCCCTCGCTCCTGTCTGTCACTCCCCTCGCTTCTGCCTGTCACTCCCCATCGATCCTGTCTGTCACTCCCCTCGCTCCTGTCACTCCCTTGCTCCTGTCTGTCACTCCCCTCGCTCCTGTCTGTCACTCCCCTCGCTCCTGTCTGAAACTCCCAATCGATCCTGTCTGAAACTCCCCTCGCTCCTGCCTGTCACTCCCCTCGCTCCAGCCTGTCACTCCCCTCGCTCCTGTCTGAAACTCCCCTCGCTCCTGCCTGTCACTCCCCTCGCTCCTGCCTGTCACTCCCCTCGCTCCAGCCTGTCACTCCCCTCGCTCCTGCCTGTCACTCCCCTCGCTCCTGCCTGTCGCTCCCCTCGCTCCTGCCTTTCACTCCCCTCGCTCCTGTCACTCCCCTCCCTCCTGCCTGTCACTCCCCTCGCTCCTGTCACTCCCCTCCCTCCTGCCTGTCGCTCCCCTCGCTCCTGCCTGTCACTCCCCTCCCTCCTGCCTGTCATTCCCCTCGCTCCTGTCACTCCCCTCGCTCCTGCCCGTCACTCCCCTCACTCCTGCCTGTCACTCCCCTCGCTCCTGCCTGTCACTCCCCTCGCTCCTGTCACTCCCCTCCCTCCTGCCTGTCACTCCCCTCGCTCCTGTCACTCCCCTCCCTCCTGCCTGTCACTCCCCTCGCTCCTGTCACTCCCCTCGCTCCTGTCACTCCCCTCCCTCCTGCCTGTCGTTCCCCTCACTCCTGCCTGTCACTCCCCTCGCTCCTGCCTGTCGCTCCCCTCGCTCCTGCCTGTCACTCCCCTCGCTCCTGCCTGTCACTCCCCTCGCTCCTGCCTGTCACTCCCCTCGCTCCTGTCACTCCCCTCGCTCCTGTCTGTCACTCCCCTCGCTCCTGCCTGTCGCTCCCCTCGCTCCTGTCTGTCACTCCCCTCGCTCCTGTCTGTCACTCCCCTCACTCCTGTCACTCCCCTTGCTCCTGTCTGTCACTCCCCTCGCTCCTGTCTGTCACTCCCCTCGCTCCTGCCTGTCACTCCCCTCCCTCCTGCCTGTCACTCCCTCGCTCCTGTCACTCCCCTCCCTCCTGCCTGTCACTCCCCTCGCTCCTGCCTGTCACTCCCCTCCCTCCTGCCTGTCACTCCCCTCGCTCCTGTCGCTCCCCTCGCTCCTGCCCGTCACTCCTCTCACTCCTGCCTGTCACTCCCCTCGCTCCTCTGTCACTCCCCTCGCTCCTGTCACTCCCCTCCCTCCTGCCTGTCACTCCCCTCGCTCCTGTCACTCCCCTCCCTCCTGCCTGTCACTCCCCTCGCTCCTGTCACTCCCCTCCCTCCTGCCTGTCGCTCCCCTCGCTCCTGTCACTCCCCTCCCACCTGCCTGTCACTCCCCTCGCTCCTGTCACTCCCCTCCCTCCTGCCTGTCGCTCCCCTCGCTCCTGTCACTCCCCTCCCTCCTGCCTGTCACTCCCCTCGCTCCTGTCACTCCCCTCCCTCCTGCCTGTCACTCCCCTCGCTCCTGTCACTCCCCTCCCTCCTGCCTGTCACTCCCCTCGATCCTGCCTCTCGCTCCCCTCACTCCTGCCTGTCGCTCCCCTCGCTCCTGTCTGTCGCTCCCCTCGCTCCTGTCTGAAACTCCCCATCGCTCCTGCCTGTCACTCCCCTCGCTCCTGCCTGTCACTCCACTACGTCCTGCCTGTCGCTCCCCTCGCTCCTGCCTGTCGCTCCCCTCGCTCCTGCCTGTCACTCCCCTCGCTCCTGCCTGTCACTCCCCTCGCTCCTGTCACACCCCTCCCTCCTGCCTGTCACTACCCTCGCTCCTGTCATTCCCCTCCCTCCT
Organism: Cetorhinus maximus; assembly: GCF_964194155.1. Lineage (NCBI taxonomy): Eukaryota > Metazoa > Chordata > Chondrichthyes > Lamniformes > Cetorhinidae > Cetorhinus > Cetorhinus maximus. The sequence continues at coordinate 21,557,459 of NC_135905.1, read as the reverse complement.
GCCTGTCGCTCCTGCCCGTCACTCCCCTCACTCCTGTCACTCCCCTCCCTCCTGCCTGTCACTCCCCTCGCTCCTGTCACTCCCCTCCCTCCTGCCTGTCACTCCCCTCGCTCCTGTCACTCCCCTCCCTCCTGCCTGTCGCTCCCCTCGCTCCTGCCCGTCACTCCCCTCACTCCTGTCACTCCCCTCCCTCCTGCCTGTCGCCGCCTCGCTCCTGTCTGTCACTCCCCTCGCTCCTGCCTGTCACTCCCCTCGCTCCTGCCTGTCACTCCCCTCGCTCCTGCCTGTCACTCCCCTCGCTCCTGTCTGTCACTCCCCTCGCTCCTGTCTAAAACTCCCCATCGCTCCTGCCCGTCACTGCCCTCGCTCCTGTGACTCCCCTCGCTCCTGTCTGTCACTCCCCTCGCTCCTGTCTGTCACTCCCCTCGCTCCTGTCTGTCACTCCCCTCGCTCCTGTCTGTCACTCCCCTCGCTCCTGTCACTCCCCTCGCTCCTGTCTGTCACTCCCCTCGCTTCTGCCTGTCACTCCCCATCGATCCTGTCTGTCACTCCCCTCGCTCCTGTCACTCCCCTTGCTCCTGTCTGTCACTCCCCTCGCTCCTGTCTGTCACTCCCCTCGCTCCTGTCTGAAACTCCCAATCGATCCTGTCTGAAACTCCCCTCGCTCCTGCCTGTCACTCCCCTCGCTCCAGCCTGTCACTCCCCTCGCTCCTGTCTGAAACTCCCCTCGCTCCTGCCTGTCACTCCCCTCGCTCCTGCCTGTCACTCCCCTCGCTCCTGCCTGTCACTCCCCTCGCTCCTGCCTGTCACTCCCCTCGCTCCTGCCTGTCGCTCCCCTCGCTCCTGTCACTCCCCTCCCTCCTGCCTGTCACTCCCCTCCCTCCTGCCTGTCACTCCCCTCGCTCCTGTCACTCCCCTCCCTCCTGCCTGTCGCTCCCCTCGCTCCTGCCTGTCACTCCCCTCCCTCCTGCCTGTCACTCCCCTCGCTCCTGTCGCTCCCCTCGCTCCTGCCCGTCACTCCCCTCACTCCTGCCTGTCACTCCCCTCGCTCCTGCCTGTCACTCCCCTCGCTCCTGTCACTCCCCTCCCTCCTGCCTGTCACTCCCCTCGCTCCTGTCACTCCCCTCCCTCCTGCCTGTCACTCCCCTCGCTCCTGTCACTCCCCTCGCTCGTGTCACTCCCCTCCCTCCTGCCTGTCGTTCCCCTCGCTGCTGCCTGTCACTCCCCTCGCTCCTGCCTGTCGCTCCCCTCGCTCCTGCCTGTCACTCCCCTCGCTCCTGCCTGTCACTCCCCTCGCTCCTGCCTGTCACTCCCCTCGCTCCTGTCACTCCCCTCGCTCCTGTCTGTCACTCCCCTCGCTCCTGCCTGTCGCTCCCCTCGCTCCTGTCTGTCACTCCCCTCGCTCCTGTCTGTCACTCCCCTCACTCCTGTCACTCCCCTCGCTCCTGTCTGTCACTCCCCTCGCTCCTGTCTGTCACTCCCCTCGCTCCTGCCTGTCGCTCCCCTCGCTCCTATCTGTCACTCCCCTCGCTCCTGTCACTCCCCTTGCTCCTGTCTGTCACTCCCCTCGCTCCTGCCTGTCACTCGCCTCTCTCCTTTCACTCCCCTCCCTCCTGCCTGTCACTCCCCTCGCTCCTGCCTGTCACTCCCCTCGCTCCTGTCACTCCCCTCGCTCCTGTCACTCCCCTCGCTCCTGTCACTCCCCTCGCTCCTGTCACTCCCCTCCCTCCTGTCTGTCGCTCCCCTCGCTCCTGTCACTCCCCTCGCTCCTGTCACTCCCCTCGCTCCTGCCTGTCACTCCCCTCGCTCCTGTCACTCCCCTCCCTCCTGCCTGTCACTCCCCTCGCTCCTGTCACTCCCCTCGCTCCTGTCACTCCCCTCGCTCCTGTCACTCCCCTCCCTCCTGCCTGTCACTCCCCTCGCTCCTGTCACTCCCCTCCCTCCTGTCTGTCGCTCCCCTCGCTCCTGTCTGTCACTCCCCTCGCTCCTGTCTGTCACTCCCCTCGCTCCTGCCTGTCACTCCCCTCCCTCCTGCCTGTCACTCCCCTCGCTCCTGTCACTCCCCTCCCTCCTGCCTGTCACTCCCCTCGCTCCTGTCACTCCCCTCCCTCCTGCCTGTCACTTCCCTCACTCCTGCCTGTCACTCCCCTCCCTCCTGCCTGTCACTCCCCTCGCTCCTGTCGCTCCCCTCGCTCCTGCCCGTCACTCCTCTCACTGCTGCCTGTCACTCCCCTCGCTCCTCTGTCACTCCCCTCGCTCCTGTCACTCCCCTCCCTCCTGCCTGTCGCTCCCCTCGCTCCTGTCACTCCCCTCCCACCTGCCTGTCACTCCCCTCGCTCCTGTCACTCCCCTCCCTCCTGCCTGTCACTCCCCTCGCTCCTGCCTCTCGCTCCCCTCGCTCCTGTCTGTCGCTCCCCACCCTCCTGCCTGTCACTCCCCTCGCTCCTGCCTGTCGCTCCCCTCGCTCCTGCCTGTCACTCCCCTCGCTCCTGCCTGTCACTCCCCTCGCTCCTGCCTGTCACTCCCCTCCCTCCTGCCTGTCACTCCCCTCGCTCCTGTCACTCCCCTCACTCCAGCCTGTCACTCCCCTCGCTCCTGTCTGAAACTCCCCTCGCTCCTGCCTGTCACTCCCCTCGCTCCTGCCTGTCACTCCCCTCGCTCCAGCCTGTCACTCCCCTCGCTCCTGTCTGTCACTCCCCTCGCTCCTGCCTGTCACTCTCCTCGCTCCTGCCTGTCACTCCCCTCGCTCCTGCCTGTCACTCCCCTCGCTCCTGTCACTCCCCTCGCTCCTGCCTGTCGCTCCCCTCACTCCTGCCTGTCACTCCCCTCGCTCCTGCCTGTCACTCCCCTCGCTCCTGTCTGTCACTCCGTCGCTCCCCTCGCTCCTGCCTGTCGCTCCCCTCCCTCCTGCCTGTCGCTCCCCTCGCTCCTGTCGCTCCCCTCGCTCCTGCCTGTCACTCCCCTCGCTCCTGTCGGTCACTCCCCTCGCTCCTGCCTGTCGCTCCCCTCCCTCCTGCCTGTCGCTCCCCTCGCTCCTGCCTGTCACTCCCCTCCCTCCTGCCTGTCGCTCCCCTCCCTCCTGTCTGTCACTCCCCTCGCTCCTGCCTGTCGCTCCCCTCGCTCCTGCCTGTCACTCCCCTCGCTCCTGTCTGTCACTCCCCTCGCTCCTGCCTGTCACTCCCCTCGCTCCTGTCTGTCGCTCCCCTCGCTCCTGCCTGTCACACCCCTCGCTCCTGTCACTCCCCTCGCTCCTGCCTGTCACTCCCCTCGCTCCTGTCTGTCGCTCCCCTCGCTCCTGCCTGTCACACCCCTCGCTCCTGTCACTCCCCTCCCTCCTGTCTGTCGCTCCCCTCGCTCCTGCCTGTCGCTCCCCTCGCTCCTGCCTGTCACTCCCCTCGCTCCTGCCTGTCACTCCCCTCTCTCCTTTCACTCCCCTCCCTCCTGCCTGTCACTCCCCTCGCTCCTGTCACTCCCCTCGCTCCTGTCACTCCCCTCGCTCCTGTCACTCCCCTCGCTCCTGTCACTCCCCTCCCTCCTGTCTGTCGCTCCCCTCGCTCCTGTCACTCCCCTCGCTCCTGTCACTCCCCTCGCTCCTGCCTGTCACTCCCCTCGCTCCTGTCACTCCCCTCCCTCCTGCCTGTCACTCCCCTCGCTCCTGTCACTCCCCTCGCTCCTGTCACTCCCCTCGCTCCTGTCACTCCCCTCCCTCCTGTCTGTCACTCCCCTCGCTCCTGTCACTCCCCTCGCTCCTGTCACTCCCCTCCCTCCTGTCTGTCGCTCCCCTCGCTCCTGTCTGTCACTCCCCTCGCTCCTGTCTGTCACTCCCCTCGCTCCTGTCTGTCACTCCCCTCGCTCCTGCCTGTCACTCCCCTCCTTCCTGCCTGTCACTCCCCTCGCTCCTGTCACTCCCCTCCCTCCTGCCTGTCACTCCCCTCGCTCCTGTCACTCCCCTCCCTCCTGCCTGTCACTCCCCTCGCTCCTGCCTGTCACTCCCCTCCCTCCTGCCTTTCACTCCCCTCGCTCCTGTCGCTCCCCTCGCTCCTGCCCGTCACTCCTCTCACTCCTGCCTGTCACTCCCCTCGCTCCTCTGTCACTCCCCTCGCTCCTGTCACTCCCCTCCCTCCTGCCTGTCACTCCCCTCGCTCCTGTCACTCCCCTCCCTCCTGCCTGTCACTCCCCTCGCTCCTGTCACTCCCCTCGCTCCTGTCTGTCACTCCCCTCGCTCCTGCCTGTCGCTCCCCTCGCTCCTGTCTGTCACTCCCCTCGCTCCTGTCTGTCACTCCCCTCACTCCTGTCACTCCCCTCGCTCCTGTCTGTCACTCCCCTCGCTCCTGTCTGTCACTCCCCTCGCTCCTGCCTGTCGCTCCCCTCGCTCCTATCTGTCACTCCCCTCGCTCCTGTCACTCCCCTTGCTCCTGTCTGTCACTCCCCTCGCTCCTGCCTGTCACTCGCCTCTCTCCTTTCACTCCCCTCCCTCCTGCCTGTCACTCCCCTCGCTCCTGCCTGTCACTCCCCTCGCTCCTGTCACTCCCCTCGCTCCTGTCACTCCCCTCGCTCCTGTCACTCCCCTCGCTCCTGTCACTCCCCTCCCTCCTGTCTGTCGCTCCCCTCGCTCCTGTCACTCCCCTCGCTCCTGTCACTCCCCTCGCTCCTGCCTGTCACTCCCCTCGCTCCTGTCACTCCCCTCCCTCCTGCCTGTCACTCCCCTCGCTCCTGTCACTCCCCTCGCTCCTGTCACTCCCCTCGCTCCTGTCACTCCCCTCCCTCCTGCCTGTCACTCCCCTCGCTCCTGTCACTCCCCTCCCTCCTGTCTGTCGCTCCCCTCGCTCCTGTCTGTCACTCCCCTCGCTCCTGTCTGTCACTCCCCTCGCTCCTGCCTGTCACTCCCCTCCCTCCTGCCTGTCACTCCCCTCGCTCCTGTCACTCCCCTCCCTCCTGCCTGTCACTCCCCTCGCTCCTGTCACTCCCCTCCCTCCTGCCTGTCACTCCCCTCACTCCTGCCTGTCACTCCCCTCCCTCCTGCCTGTCACTCCCCTC